>NW_019154099.1:60672092-61272092 GCF_002288905.1 Enhydra lutris kenyoni
CGCACCGAGAAGGAAGCTCCGCCCGGAACACGCGCGGACGCTGAGAAACCGTCGCCGCGGGGAGTCGCCCCTCGTAATCCCGAAGCTGCCGCTTCTCATCCGCCTCGCAGCGGACCCGGCCTCACCGCTGACCCGGCGTGAGAGGCTTTTCCCAGGGGTGCCCATCGTCTGCGTCTGCGTGTTCCCCAAGTGCACGCTTTCCGCTCAGGCTCGGATCACACATCCCGCTCAGCAGCATCTCTGTCGCCCCCGCTGCCCGTGGACCCGGCGTGCGAACCCCCGTTGTAGGGCGTTGTGCCCGTGTGGAGGGTGCCGTGAGTTTTGTTCCTCCGGGCCTGTCAGGCTTGTTGAGATAAGTGCTCCGCGGTCAGCTGGCGTTTGTGATTCCCGTGTTTGCAGCCGAACCCATCAGAAACCCACATCTCAGTGTCGCTTAGAGCCGGTGACGCCCAGGAAGCTGGAGTCCCGGCAAAGAGACCAGTCTCCTTGAATAGCGTATCCTGATGTTTGCAGTGATGCCCAAATCAGGGCTTTAGTCATTCATAAATGCATTCTGAACCAACCCCATTATTCAGAAGGCACTGGTGCAGATGGCTTCCTGATTTGGAAGTGTGGTCTTTACAACACCCGGGTGGGGTAGAATTTGCGTTCCTGATGTGGGCTGGGAATGTCGATGTGCTTAGGTCCCGCTTCTCAGGGGAGCGCTGGGGATGGCCCTGAGATGAGCCAGGAGGTTCCCACCTGCCACAAGGCCCACATGGATAACCGCTCAAGGACACTTTCGGGGTAAGCTCGTCTCTCACGTGAGATGCCTCAGTTTCGCTCGCTACCAACTTCAGAATGACAATGGGTCCTCGGGCGGTACTTCTGTTGCTGAGTTAGGGCATCCGTCATGCCCCCTGGAACATTCCAATGGGAAATCTGGGAGTCACACTAAAGCAGTTTCTTATATCCTTTCCCCAAACATCCTGAGTGGGGGCTTGTAATTAATATTATGTCTGCAAGATACATAAGAGGAAACTTGTACATTACACCCCGAAGTAGGAGAAGTAACTCTATTAAACCTCTTCTCTCAAAACACATATAAAAGCAAATATGAATTCCTAAGTCTCCACCGGCGAAAACATGGGTTCTCCCTTGTGTTCAAAATAGAAGCCAATCGTATAAGAAGTTATTCACCTCCACTTCCAGAGTACGTCCCCTCTGCAAGGAACAGGACACACAGTGGGGAAGAGAAACATAACAGTCTGTGGCATTTCTCTGCCAGCTAGTCTGTGCCAAGGAGAGAAAAGTCACCAGCATAAGCACCAGATTTAGCCGGTGAGAGACAATCATCGCTCCACACGCCCAAATACCTAGTTGACAGAGACGGTGAGCACAGAGCACAGGAAGCCCAGGGAACACACACACCACTCGGGAGAAACCCTGAACCAGCCCGCGTCTCACTCGGGGGAGGACCCGAGACATGACCCCAGCTGCCCCTGGGACAGGAGCTGTAGTGCAGAGGGTGCCCGGGGCCAAGGGTGTGGGATACGGGTGACAGCACCAGCCCCTCCCATCTGAGGGCCACACTTTTGGAGTTCGCTGTCTGGACCTCCTTTCCGAAGCCAGCACTGACCGGCAGGGACACAGCGGTCTCTCACTCCCCTTCCTCCGGCTGAGGGCAAAAATCGGGCTGCGTATCGAAGTGGGAAGCGGGCTCACACCCTGTGAGTGGACACCATCCTGCATTTTTAAGCCCAAGTTCCGCTGAGCTGTTCTCTCCGGGTCCATCCCACTCACATGAACTGAGATCACAGACACATTATTTTCACATTTTGCCAGAATTTTTGTGTGACATAATGTGACAAACAGAAATAAATTGGGACGCCTCGATGACTCAGTCGTTAAGCATCTGTCTTCAGCTCAGGTCACGATCCCAAGGTCCTGGGATTGAGCCCCCCCTGCCCGCCGCCCCCCTGTCGGGTCCCTGCTCAGCTTGAGTCTGCTTCTCCCTCTGCCTGCCGCTGCCCCTGCTCGTGTTCACTCTCTCGGGCAAATAAAAAAATAATAAAATCTTAAAACACACACACAAATGAAACGAATTCCAGGTCTGCCTCTTGCCTTCAGGTTGATGTAAGGAAGGTGCAAACAGAGACTCCTTCCCCGGGACCTGGCATCGGGGCTTTCCCGCAGCCACGGCGTCAGCGGACACGGCTTTCCTGTTCGTCCCAGTTGTCTCAGGAATTAGAATATTATTCGGAAGGATCGCAAGAACTGGGTAAGATGCCTTGTGCACTCCCCAGAATGTCACCGGGACGGGGGCCACCAGCCGGCTGGCAGGTGCTGGAAGGACCTAGAAGAGCAGCCACTGCTGTGTGGCAGCCGAGGAGGGTCCGGGCGCGCTGGGTGCTGCTCTCCTGGGGACCACAGACTTGCCGGCCGTGCGTTCCGTCCGCTCACTTCAGGACGTAGCGTTTTCTCACTCTCAACGGCCCAAATTTAGCCCCTTGGGTCTCCACGCTGCAGCTCCCAAGGACAGCTGGAACGTGGGCAACGTGGAACCGATTACATTTCTTGTCACAGCTTAGGATTTGTCCCCAGTGTGTGTGTTCGACGTGAATGACCCTCTCTACCGAGAACGAGACCCTGTGAGTGTCTGGGATGTGGCACGTTCCGGATGATGGTCGTTTCCGAAGTGTGCGTCTTCGAGGGAGCTCTACGCTTGGAGGACGACAGGACCCAGCCCAGCACCCAGATGCGGCCTCTCGGTCTGCCTTCTGGTTGCGTGGACCAGTGAAGAAGTAGAGAACCTTCACACAGGCGTCAGTCATCACAAGAGGACAGTGAACCACGGCAACCGACGCAAAACCCCCAGCATCACCAGAGAGCTGCACCAAGACCCTCAGCCCTGCCCAGATCACTGGACTCGTAAACCGGGTCTGAGCCGCCCTCCATGTACGCAGCCTGGGGGGAGGGGGGGACGGGCACCTCCCCACAGGCCACGAGAGACCGGCCTTCCATTATTTATTACAGGCATTGGGCTTTTTAAAAATCTACCTTTAAATGTTGCCAGAACATTTGTATGATTTGGCCCATTCTCTAGTTTAACTCCTGCCGATAGACAATCTTCAACTACGTGGTAACAGTTGCAAATTACTCCCTGCGCAGTGCTCGCAGTCTCTGCTCAGTGAAGGTTCATTTTTCTTCCTTTCTCGTTAGAGCTCATCCAGTCCTTAAAACAGGGTTCTGGGGGCCCCTGGGTGGCTCAGTTGTTTGAGCAACTGCCTAACTGCCTTCAGCTCAGGTCATGATCCTGGAGTCCCGGATCGAGTCTTGCATCGGGCTCCCTGCTCAGCAGGGGGTCGGCTTCTCCCTCTGCCCCTCCCCCTGCTCATGCTCTCTCTCTCTCTCTCATTCTCTCTCTCTCAAATTAATTAATTAATTAATTAATTAATAAGTAAGAAAATAAATAAAATAAAACAGGGATCTGCACGCTGGCGTTTCCCCAAGTGATTTCCAAAGCGTGTGGGGCAAGAACTGCGTTAAGTGGGCCCGTCCCCAGACAGCCTTCTTCGAGGAGCTCTTTCCCGAAGCCTCACACCTGCCGCTTGCTCTCCCTTCTCTCCATCTCTCAGCTCACGGTCTTGCACTTCAGAGAAGACGGTTTCTCCTCTCTCCCCTTCCAAACCCTACTGGGGTGCACTTTCCCAGCTGCATAAACCCTACTTCCTACCAAACCGAAGCAAGAGAAGGGAAACAGCACCTCGTACTACTTTTTGTGCTCCGCGTCCGATAGCTCTGATTTCACCTGAGAGCCCAGAACCCAGTCTGGGCTTCCAAGCAGGGTATTTTAGTCCCTGGTGAGATTTCCGAATTTTGACTTATTATAGAGCTGAATGTGATAAGGACAACTTTGGTTTGGTGGCGTAAATCTCACCTCCTAAATTATTCTCTGACTTTTGCTCACCCATGGGAACCTACCACGAGGACCCAGCAAAAGCTGAGACAAAAGGGGCACCTGGATTTGGCTCCGTCGTTTGAGCCTCTGACTTGATTCAGCTCAGGTCGTGATCTCAGGGTCACGGAATCGAGCCCCACACCGGGATCTGCGCTCAGCACTGAGTCTGCTTAAGATCTTCCCTCTCCTTCTCCCTCTGCCCCTCCCCACTCTCTTTCTCTCCCTCCCTCTCTCTCCCTAAAATAAATAAATCTTTTAAAAAAAAATGGAGACAAGAAATATCGAAGGCAGCCGACCACAGGCTCAAGGATGCCCCTTGCGCCTAGGACGAGAGGAGCCACGACCCGCCGACGTGTGCTTGCGAAGATCGGCCAACGCGCTCTCTTGCCTTCTTCTCGGTTTTGGTGACGAGGAGCGCGGTGAATGACCACGTTCCCCTGCACCTCGGCTTATGACTGCAACTCCCAGGTTTTGATGAAAACATACTTAAAAATGTATGACACAGTAATCCTATTTATGAAAAACGTCCTGCATTGGTAAAGGTGTGTTGAAATTAACAACATTCCTGAATTGCTAAAGTTTTCTGGTATTTTGAGTTTTTTAAAAAACGGGTGCCTCCAAAGAGAAGAGTATCTGGTATGATGACAGTCATTTGCTGATTCTCAGTAAAGCGTTTGTAGTATAATATCCCAAAGTTTGCACAGCCTAAGGCTCTAACGACTATGTAATAAATCACTTTGCAAGGCGGCTCACTTCAGATTCTTTGCTGTCAAGTAAAACTAAGAAAATCCTGATTGCGTTGGAGTCTGATAAATACTTTAAAATCCTCTTTTTTTAAAAGATTTATTTTTATTTTTATTTATTTACTTGACAGAGAGAGAGAGATCACAAGTAGGCAGAGAGGCAGGCAGAGAGAGAGGGGGAAGCAGGCTCCCCGCCAAGCAGAGAGCCCGATGTGGGACTCGATCCCAGGACCCTGAGATCATGACCTGAGCCGAAGGCAGAGGCTTAGCCCACTAAGCCACCCAGGTGCCCCTAAAATCCTCTTAATGATAGATCACTATGTAATTTTTTGTGTGTACAGTTTGAAATAAGTATAGGTAATCGAATACCATAGCGATAACGAAACCCCTTCCAATGCCAAGCACTGATTTATTGGAACAAGTTATTTTCATACTCAAAACTATAGAAATAAAAATTAAGAGTTGAACTGATGGGGATCCCTGTCTCATTCTTTTAATAAATAGTCATCTGTGATAAACACACTAATCGATAGAAAGCCCCATTCCTATAAAGATACATTTCCAGTACAACTTTACTTTCTTGTGTTTAATAATGATGCCTGCAATTTCATAATATGTCTGCTGTTTTGGTCCATTTTTTCAGTTAATACTTGTAATGACTCAATTGACAAGAAAAATGTAGAGGACTATGGTCATTAGAAATGAGCAGAGAATACAGAGTTTTAAAAGATGTTATATACAGCTTTTGAGAAAAGAATTATGTAAGTTGAACAGTAAAATATTACATAAACAAAACTCTGTGGGAAAGTGCAACTCAAATAAAGAAATAGAGAAAATATTCTATCATAAAAGAACTTGTTCACATCCTTTTAAATGGGTGGTGACGGATATCAAGATAGGAGGAAACTTAGATTCCACTGGGTTTATTTTTTTTAATGATGTGCCACTTTAATTTTTTAAAGTTCATATTCACTGTACCCCAGAAGTTATAGTTTTCCAAACAATTACAACTTTATATTTTTTAAGATTTTATTTATTTATTTGTCAAAGAGCACAAGTAAGGGCAGCAGCAGGCAGAGGGAGAAGCAGGTTCTCCGCCTAACAGGGATCCCCATGCGGGGCTCGAGCCTAGGACCCCAGGATCACAACCTGAGCCGAAGGCAGACGCCCGACCAACTGAGCCACCCAGGGGCCCCAATCACAACTTTTACATAGAATCTTTAGCTATTGTCTTAAAAAAGAGTAGGTAGTACAGTTTTTCAAACATCTTTTTTGGCTGGCAAAAAAATTTTAAGGCTGCTGCTTTGCACTATTTTATGGTACAAAGTAAGACATCGGATAGTTGCTAGGTCATCTGCTATGCCTTACTGACACATCGTACTTCGGCAAAGAAGGAGGTACGAGCGTGTAGCTCTGTCACTACAATGGCAGAGAGAGACAACATTCATTTTCTTAGAAAGAGATCCCCGGAGCAGAGGACATCCATCTCCTCTTGTGGTGGTGTGGCCCTGACCTTGGTCTCAGGATTTGGCCCAGGCTCTGACCCACTCCGGGGGGCTCCTCGCCTCCCCTTCCCATCACCAGGAACCGCCTGCATGGGACTAGCTCCTTGGATAGCTGTATTCCGTGAGTGGGACTGAAGTGAGAATCAGGAAACGGGCTTTCTTCTCCCCTTCAATTAGTTGAGTAAGCTCTTCCCTGAAGTAATTTATCCATTTGATAAGTCATTTTTGGCAATTTAATTCACAAGGAAAAAGAAGTTTTGAGGTGTAACGGGCCACCTTCCGTAGGCAAAGGCTATACATGGGGAGAGAACAAACATACACACACAAATGATTTGGGAGTTAATTTGCAACGAAACAATCTTGCAGTGCAAGGAGAAATGCATGGGAAAGCTGATTAATAAAATACAAAGTGAGACAGGGTGCAGCTTTGGTTGTGAGGCTGAAGAAGCCTGCTGTCAGGGACAGTCTGTCGACGGGCCTTCACCCTTCAGAGTTTCGATGAAAGTGCTATCAATCACCTCTCTGAGAAGGGAATGGATGTTTAGTGATTAATAACTGTGGGCTTTTTTCCTCCAATAGATGTTGACACCTTAAGGAACACTGTTAGGGACAGAAAGGCATCTTTAAAAAACTTCATGTTTCTAGACAGTGATTCAGAGCAGAAACCAGGAGTCAGATGAGCAGCTCTTCACATTCACAAACTCGAATTCTCCGAGACAGAAACAGATCTAAGCGCTCGTTACGGATAAATGAAAATGAAAATTTCCTTTTGCACGTTTCCAGTCTGGGTGCTCAGTTAGAGGACAAAGCCATACTAAGGGCCGAAGCAAGATGTGACACACAGGGACAGAGAGTGACAGGAAACACCCTGAGAGGTGCTGACCAGGGAGGCTCTCTGACCAGAGACAGGAAACTAAGACATATGTGATAAAATCACTTTTTGACTGGTGTAACAGCTCAAACAAGGTAAACAGAGGCAGAGTAAAACTGTGGGAACCTGGAGACAAATCTTATTCAAGGGCTCTTAGAATGAAGTCTACCTCAAGTCCAAGGGTCATTCAAGATAAAGTGTGACTCCAAGTTAAGAATTCATTAAATAGAATAAATATTGATGGATAGATAAATCAATGTGAGATAAGATAGAGTAAAATGTTAAGGGTTGAACCTAGAGGTTGGGTATACAGGTGCTCACTGTCGAATTCTTCCAACTTTTCAGTATGTTTGAACATTTGCTTAGGAATATGTTTTAAGGACATTAAAATAACACATTAGAAAAATGTATTCTTCTCAAGGTTAGAAATACATTTCAGGTTAGATATTTGCAAATGACAGTACAGACAAAGGCTGATATCCAGGATCTATAAAGAACTCCTCAAACTCAACACACACAAAACAGATAATCATGTCAAAAAATGGGCAGAAGACATGAACAGACACTTCTCCAATGAAGACATACAAATGGCTGACAGACACATGGAAAAATGTTCGTCATCACTAGCCATCAGGGAGATTCAAATCAAAACCACATGGAGATACCACCTTACACCAGTCAGAATGGCCAAAAGTAGCAAGACAGGAAACAACATGTGTGGGAGAGGATGTGGAGAAAGGGAAACACTCTTACACTGTTGGTGGGAATGCAAGCTGGTGCAGCCACTTTGGAAAACAGTGTGGAGATTCCTGAATAAATTAAAAATAGGGCTATCCTATGATCCTGCAATTGCACTACTGGTTATTTACCCCAAAGATATGGATGTAGTGGAAAGAAGGGCCACCTGTACCCCAATGTTCATAGCAGGAATGGCCACAGTCGCCAAACTGTGGAAAGAACCAAAATGCCCTTCAACAGACGAATGGATAAGGAAGATGTGGTCCATATACACTATGGAGTATGATGCCTCCATCAGAAAGGATGAATACCCAACTTTTGTAGCAACATGGACGGGACTGGAAGAGATTATGCTGAGTGAAATAAGTCAAGCAGAGAGAGTCAATTATCATATGGTTTCACTTATTTGTGGAGCATAACAAATAACATGGAGGACAAGGGGAGATGGAGAGGAGAAGGGAATTGAGGGGAATTGGAAGGGGAGGTGAACCATGAGAGACTATGGACTCTGAAAAACAATCTGAGGGTTTTGAAGGGGTGGGGGGTGGGAGGTTGGGGAAACCAGGTGGTGGGTATTATGGAGGGCACATATGGCATGGAGCACTGGGTGTGGTGCCTAAACAATGAATTCTGTTATGCTGAAAAGAAATTAAATAAATAAATAATAAATAAATAAAATTTTTAAAAAAGAATAAGGCATAAATAACAATCACTAAAAATAATTATGAAACTCATCAAATTTGCATTGATGCTTCCATAAATCCCATTCCAAACTGCTATTGTCTTTTTAAAAACGTTTATTATGGAAACATTGGTGACATACAATGCTGTATTAGTTTCAGGGGTGCAGTGTAGTGATTCAGCAAGTTTTTACTGCATTCAGTTCTATTTTTGTCTTAAGACAGAGTATTAGATGAAAAGGTGCACTATTGTGTTTTTTACTTACACACACGTGTGGCTGGGGCAGGGATATTGAGATGATGAAATGACCCATCATCTGTGCATAGGGTAGAAAAATAATCTAGTTGCACGGAAAACACCTGTAAAGCAAAAAAAAAAAAAAAAATCCCACAAAGATTTTGGTATTAAATTCTGACATGAATGTTAGAAGCCCTCATTCTTACATAGTTAATTCATTACTTAAATCTGACAAAACCAGTAAGAACCAGTCAATGACTTCAATGCTGTCAACTGGTAGCATTCTTATTTCTTGCTCTAAAAGTCCCCAAAATATAGCAGCAGAATCATGTTCCTCTTCCAAAAAGAGATTAAAAAAGGCAAGGTTGTGCATATTCTAGACTATCCAGAAGATCACACATTAGAAACAGAAACTTCCTAGCATCAGAGTGAGATGGTGGCTTCATAACTACTCCGACCAAAGAGTTTTTAGAAGAAACTTCTCTTAAATTTCCTTTCCAATTCTCTTAAATACAAATAAACAAATGATTTCAAAAATAAATGGGCCACAGAAATCTCCAGCTCTGCTGGACCAGAGGTGTAATTTCTAAGAATCAAAAGTTAAATGAGAACAGAGTTGCAATAACTTGATCATGCACAGGGAAATGAAGCAATTTCCACTCCCCCGCCCCCCGCCCTTACAGGCTTAGTAGGGAAGAACATTCCCATCACACAGAGATTCTTTTCCAAGGTGTCTGGAATCATCTGGATCCTTTCCCTCCCACTACACTTCCATTTATTCAATTGCTTCCCGTTAGGCAAAAATGGCTTTTGGATAGTGCTTTCCATGTGGACCATGAAGCTGGCAGAGCAAGGTGCTGAGTTTGGATGGACCACTGGAGCCATGGCTTCTGGAACTTGTACCTTGTTAGCTCATCATTTCTAGCAAAGGTGTTTTTCATACTGTCCAAAAATAAATTCTCCACCCAGTTAAGATGACTGGGCTTCAGGGACTGGAAAGTGCAGCTCAATGAAGCAAATCCATAGCAGGGGGATGTAGGGGGATGACTGATAAACGCCACAGAGTTGCCTCTAAGCAGTGAAAACATATTAATAAAAATTTAGGGACCTTAAGATAAAGACAAACAGAATAGTATACAAACATTCTACTCTGGTTAGTGAATTTGTTTTTCACAGGGATGTGGCAGAGAGGTTCTGAAATTAGTTTTCGTGTGCTCCAAGACTGAAAACCTAAGTAAATATTTTTTAGGTAATGGCAGCCAGGATTCCCATTACCAGAGTAATAAGTTACACATGAAGAAAAGGAAATGTTAGAATGAACTCCAGCATGTTGAGCTGGAACCAAAGGCATGAACTAATGAACACACACACCCATGGATAGACACTGAAGCAGGTGAAGATGTGTACAAGTTCATTTTTTTACGTATATACATATTTTTTATCTGTCCATGAAGAAGTCCTAGACAAAATGAATGGCATTAAAGTAGCAACGAACACAGTTAGCACATATAACTTGATCCCTAAATATCATCTTTAGGTGATAGCTAGAGCTCTTCAGAGGGATAGCTATCCCAAGGCTGTGGTGAGGAAGATATAAGATGAGCCTGGAACATTGTGTGGCACCGAAAAGTCAGGAGGGGCCCCCCAAATGGTGGGGACATGTCAAAGAACACAAGAGCCAACTTTAAAAAATTCCCAAATCTCAAAGCTGGCACAATTTCAACAATAACCTAAATCTAATCACTTCAATAATTACATTAAATAGAAATGGCCTAAAATAGCATAAATTAAAAGAAACCGACAGACTGACCTTTATTAAAAAATAATTACATGTCATCTATAAGGAATCTACCACAAATATAATTATATGGGTAAATTAAAGGTAAATGGGTAGTAAAACAACTTACCAAGCAAATACTGATTGAAAAACCTAAAGTGGGTATAGCAATAACAGAAAAAGTAGACTTCAGAGGAAGCAAAATTATTAGGAATATAGACAGACCTTTCATTGCTATAAAAAAGTCGATTAATCAAAAATAAATAATAATCCTAAATGCGTATGCATCCAAAAACAAAGTTCCAAGATAATGACACAAAAACTAAAGAAACCCTGACAAATTCACAACCATACTTTGAGATGTCAGGGGTCCTCTTGCACTGATGGATCAAACAAGTAGACAGAAAATTACCAAGGAAATCAAGGACCTGCCACCAACACTGAAAACCTTACCTTGTGACGTTACAGACTCCACATTCAACAAGCAAAATGCATACTATTGTCCAAGTGTACATAGATGCTCACCAAGATAAACCATATTCTGGGTCACAAAGCCAAACTGAAGGAATTTAAATCAGGAAAAGGCATTCCCCTGCCATACATAGCCATAAATCAATAATGGAAAAATGCTTCGAAAATGCACAAACATTAGGAAATTTAGCATCACACTTTTACAACCAAGGTTATGGAGGAAGTCTCAAGGGAAACTTGAAAGTATTTTGAAATAAATTTAAAGGAAAGTGCAATACAGCAAAATTTGTAGGATACAGCTGTTTGATAGCTTAGGAAGGGACACCCAACAGGAAACACTTGTGTTAGAAAAGAAGCATCCTAAATCAAGTATCTATACTTCCACTTTAAGAAATAAGAAAAAGAAGAGCAAATTACACTCCAAGCTAGCAGGGGGAAAAAAATTAAAAAGCAGAAACAATTGAAATTAAAAATAACAGAGGAAAAAAAAACACTGAAAACAAAACTGGTTCTCTGAAAGACTGAGTAAACCGATAAACCTCTTGACAGACTGCTCCAGGTAAAAGAGAGAAGACATGCATTACCAATATCAGAAAGGAGAGATTGTGTTACTGCTGACCTTATAGCTATTAAAGGCATAATGAGTCACAGGGGAATATGCTTCAAACGAGTCTGTCCATGAATCTGACATCACAGAAAGTAGACCAATGCCTTGTAAGGTTTCAAAAATTCACCCAAAATTCACCCTGATTGGTTCTCTGTCTGTTAAAGAAGTTGGCTGCAGAGTTAAAACCTCCCAGTGAAGAACATCCCAGACCAAGACAGTTTCCACAATGAATTCTACCAGATACTTGAGGATGAAATAATGTCAACTCTAATACAATCCCTTTGGGAAACAGAGGAGAACACTCCTCAGTCCGTTCCATGTGGCAATCACTACTCTGATCCCAAAAGGAATCAAAGACTGTCAGCAAAGAAAATCACACACCAATATTTCTTATGAACATAAGCAAAAGCATCTTCAGCAAAACAGTGGCAAATCAGATGCAGCAACAGGTAAATGGGACCATGCATGGGCGCCTGGGTGGTTCAGTCGTTGAGTGTCTGCCTTCAGCTTGGGTCATGATCCCAGGGTCCTGGGATCGAGCTCCGCATCAGGCTCCCTGCTCAACAGGAAGCTGCTTCTCCCTGTCCCACTGCTTGTGTTCCCTCTCACTGTGTGTGTGTGTGTCAAATAAATAAATAAAATCTTTTTAAAAAATGGGACAATGTTACTCTGCATGTACATTAAAGACCCCTAGCCAGCACACCTTACACAGGTGAAATTCATGGGGTGTAAGCTATAGCTCAAAAAGCTGGTTTTTAAAAACACTGTGTCTCCCCAAAATCCAGGGCATAAACATTTATGCCAGTTTTATCTAAAACTGACAATAATTAGAAACAACCCAGATGTTTTCAAATGGTAAGTGGCTGAGGGGAGTGTGTTACATCGATGCAAGGAAGCTGTCTGCATCAGACAGAGGGAACACTCGGAGAACAGAACAGCAAACCTTCAGTTCCTTCTGCTGCGTGAAAGAAGCCCCACACAAAAGGTAGGTGTCATAAGTTTCCATTTATAGGACATTCCTGAGGACGCTATATGAGAAGTAAAACTATAAGTGAAATAAGTCAGTCAGAGAAAGACAAATACCTTAGGATCTCACTCCCGTGTGGAATGTAAGCAAACAAACAAACAAGCAAGCAAAAACAGACTCTCAGATGCAGGGAAGAAACCGGCAGCTGCTGGGGGAGGGAGGGGAATGGATGCTAAAGGGGACTGAGAGGTACAAATTTCGGGTAAGTCACTGCATGGGAAATGTAGAAGAAAAGAAAAGGTGCCACTCTAGAGATGGAGAACAGCCAGTTGTGTGGTGGGTGTTGCTGGGGAAGGGCTCAGGAGAGAGCACGTAGTAAGCAGCTCCGAGGGAATTTGGAAGGTGCGAGGAGCTGTGCAGGGCTGCCAGGAGCGGAGCATGCAGACTCCACTCCCCTGTCAGACCTCCTAGACCTGCACAGGAGGTATGAATTTTACTGCCTGTAAATGAAAACTAAGAAAAATTTACAATCTATTACATGCAGCCCAAGTCAGACACATAGTCTCAGAAACTGTGTCAATAGACATCAAAGACTAAACATAAATGAATTAAGCCTCAAGTCGAGGTGTTAGCAGAAGGTTAAAATATATGGAAGGAAGCTGGATAAAAGCGTGAACTAGGAGAGTAGAACCAATGGAAAAACCCAGTTCCCTGCCATTTCAGAACCAGTGGTGAGCCCTGAGCTGGTCCCGAGCAGGGGACAGAGGGGATGAGAACATAAACACAAAGTTAAAAATGACAAAACTCATCCCTAAAACAGAGGACACTTGTCTGAAATAAGAAAAGACTGTTGGTGTACTCAAGCGTATTTTAAAAATTAGAAAAGTGAGATAATTTCCCGATAAGACCAAGGAGAGCAATTTCCAGGGGAGAAGTCAAGAAAACTTTGACCCCTGAAACACCGCCAATGGAAATCATTGTGGAGGAGAGAGATGAGACCTCACACGTGCCCCCTCAGGGGGTGGTGGTTGCAAACAGCGGCCACAGGTCCCTGCATCTCCCTGTGGTGGGTCTGCACTGAACAGCACCGCTTCCTTTGGCTTTTCTGAACACTTGAATACATAGTATTAAAAAAAAAAAAAAGACTGAAGAGAGGAGAGGAAAGGAAACATGCTAGAGTGGACTGAGGGGCAGAACGGCGGGTTTGGGGAGACGATGTGGGAAGTTTGCACACGTGCTCAGTGCCGGAGACAATAAACCCATTACCGATGTTCGCCAGTGAGAAGACGCTGTGCGCTAAATAGAAAGATTTCCTAAACTTTTAGGGGAATTTTAAAGTATTTTATGGCATAACGTCATTATGTCTCCAAATTACCTTAAAAGAACTCAGCACCAGGGCACCTGGGTGCCTCGGTTGGTTATGCCTGGGGCTCTTGACTTGACTCAACTCATGATCTGAGTCCTGAGAAGCAGGGTTCCCCACTCTCCCACCCCTTCACCCTCCCACCCCACCCCCCGCTCCCCTCACCCCAGAGGGGCTACACACTCCGCAGGGGGTCGGCTTGAGATGCTCGCTCTCCCTCTCCCTCTGCCCCTGCCTCGGCTCGCGCTCCCTCTCTCTTGTTCTCTGAAATCAGTCAATCCATCTTTAAAAATTTTTAAGAACAAAAGATTTCAGCACAAATGTGAAACAATAAAGATGTGAAAATAAAGATATGTATTTGTATTTCTTCGAGTTATATAAATATATCCTGGAAGTATATACTGGAAAGCATGCTGATGACCCATGGTAGATTTGGTTTTATTTTATTTTATTATTTTATTTTATTTTATTTTATTCTTTGTGAGGGACTGAAGGGATAGAGAAAGAAAACATGAAAGGAAATACCTAGATATAAACTTTTTACTCTATTTTTTATTCAATCAAGTACACATTTTCACTATCAAAAGATTCTCCTCTCTTCAATAGATGAAGAATCAGAAAATAAAATAAATCTTCAGGGCGCCTGAATGCTGATGACATTATAAGGGTAAATGAAATAATATATTTCTAATTTTGTTTCTTATAGAAACACGTGTATTCTGTTTAGGGATCCACAAGGTATTTATAAAAATTGATTATGCATCAGACCACATATAAAACCTCACTGAATTTCAAGAGGCAGGAGCTGTGCAGGCCAAGTGCTCTGACCACAGTGAAATAAGATGAAGCTGTGTTCAAAGAGAGATTTATATCCGTAAAAGCTTTTATGATTAAACAAGGAGAAATGAAAATAAATGAGAGCATTCAGTCCAGGAAGTTAATATAAGGAAAACAAAGCCGGAGGAAGGAAGTAATTTTTAAAGAAGAAAATTGATGGCAGAAATAGAATAAAACCAGATTTGATATACACATCCAACAGCGCATACATTGAGGAAAAAAACTAATTAAAATGTCAAACATCTGGCAATCTCTTAAAGAAAAATGAGACAATGTATACTTACAAAGTAAGGAATGAGAAGATAGCTGAGCGGAGAATTAAATTAACAATACAGTTACCCCTGTCGTAATAAAGTGGTTAATTTATGATAACAAATACGAAACTCTTGCAGAAACGGGTGACTATTTTAGGGAATGGTAACTTTCCAAAACCTGTGGAAGACTAAGTGCACCATCGAAATGCATAACGATCACGAAAAAACACCGTAGGGTTATCAAAGCATCACTCCCAGGAAAGGTGCTGAGCCCAGACTTCTGGGGGCTACATTCTCCCCGGCCGTCAAGGAACAGATCAGTGCCGCGCTGCTGTGCTGTGCTGCGGCGAGGGGTCACGGGAAGCTTCCCAGCTCGCTGCCCAGAGCTGGCACAGCTCTGCTCCCAGCGCCTCACAGAAAGGCATGAAACAGAACCGGCTCTGCGTGGGCTTCCTCATCCTCGAGACAAAATACCAGCAGTTCCCAGCACATCCGTCGTTACGACACAGTAGCTCGTGGTCAGGAAAAATTATTCAAGGGGCACGAGGGTATTTTGTATAACGTGTCGTGTTACCAGCTGAAATAACCACGCGATTGTCTAAGGAGAGGTTCCCCAGAAAAGGCATCTGTAAACAAATACATAATATCCATTTTGGGGTTAAAGGAAAAGAAAAAAAGAAAGGGAAACCTTTAGGAAAGCAAGACCAGCAAGCTACTTTTCTGATGTGTGTGTTCATTTAGGCTTTCTCAAATTTTAGCCAACAAACCGCTCACATTGGGAGCAGTCAGGATGCTCATTTAGAATGGGACATAGATTCTTTGCTGTTGAAGGGCCGTCTGTCGCCACAATAATGCTGTGTGCCAATCCCACCCCCAAAACTGAGTGGCTTTCAGTCATCAGCCTTTGTGTGGCTGCTGAAGGTCTGTGCCTGGGGTGTTCAGGGGAGCTGTTTCCTCTGACCTTGACGGGGCTCTCCGGGTCCAGCACTCAGCTGTCTGTGGCTAGTGGATTTGAGGCTCCGCTACTCACTCCCCTTCATGGGGCCGGCAGAGATGCCGGGACCAAGAACGGCCACAGAAGCCCCAAATGGGGCTCTGCTGGTGTTATACTTTCTAACACCCCATTGCTCAAAGCAAACCCAGTGTGAGCGGGCGGGCAAGCACCCCTCCCCCGTGGGGAAGCCCACTCCCAGTTCCAACGGGAAAGGTGCAGAGAAAGGAGGAAGAATCCCACATCTCTGTTTTCCAGATTTCCTACAATTATCACATCATGTTCAAATCTTTCTTACTAAAAAGAATAAAGATCATGAGTTTGAGATCCCCTAAACATGCGCCGTAGGAGGAGACCCCAGCACGAGCCCTGCTTGGCAGGGGGTGGGGGGGAATCTGAGGGTGAAGATGGGTTTCTCTGTTGATAAAAGGGGGAAAAGACTCGAAAGAAAGATATCCTCAGAGTCACAGGCTTTGGGACGACAGAGTGGGGGTCGGGAGTCAACTGTTAACTAGAATAACATTTTTTAAACTGTAATTTTCAATTCATTATTGGATCAAGATCCCAAATAGTGGGCCATGAACGCTTTTTTAATGAAGAAGAATCACGTAGAAGGCATCTGGTTCATTGCCGAGAGGATGGAGATGCCGTGTGGAGTCTGAGCAGGGTGGACGGCAGAGTGAGGACCTTCTTCTCCGAAAGGCGGCCTGTCCACGAGCCTTCAAGTCCACTCTGGAAGGGCAGCTATGGAGGACAGGGTCCGGCCGTGGAACGTGGAAGCATGGCCGTGTGTCCCAAGCCGAGTCTGGGGGATGACGGAGAGCTTTCTTCTAATTCCTTCATTGCCCCCATTTGGACCATGATTGTATGATCACCCTAGAGGTTGTCAGCTGGATTCAGACAACTTCAGGAGGACCTCGGTGCCCACAGACAAGGAGCAGACCCCCCAAAGGTTTCCAAAGGACCCCCAAGCAGGCCACCTTGCGGGGATCCGAAGCCCGTGCCGTAATGGTCAGGCCCATCGGTCCCCTTGGCCGGGGTCTGGTCCCCGGTGATTGTCTCAAACACCAAACTAGCTCCTGCTGGGTGGGGGTCTCACACCGACCATCTTTAAGGACTGGACGGAAAGCGGATCACGTGGGCGGACCTCATCTACGAGCCGCGTGAACTCGCACAGTGTTTGCTTTAAGAGCAAACCTGGAGGTTTCCCGGAGGAAGGTTCTGCCTCCAGACTTCAGCCCCAGCCCTTGCCCGAGCCGGCAGCCTGCTCCTGGCCCCCAACAGCCCGCCAGCCCTCGCAATCAAGGGACCCCTTCCTTGAAATAAATCCATACCCAGATCTATCTGTCTGTGTCTGTCTGTCCGTATGCCTATGCCTCTGCATATCTATACCTGTCTGTAAACCTATATTCCTCGACCGACGTATCCGCATCTGTCTGTCCATGTACCTGTATTGTCTACGTCCCCATCTGTGTCCTGTTGATTTTGTTTCTCTGGAGACCCTGGCAGATATGATGGCAGCAAACCCAGGCACCAACTATGAGAATGTCCGATCGTGCTGGGATCTATGTGGAAACATGGCCCCACTCTGGCCGTGTGAAAGGCTAGAGAGACGGGACTAGTTGAGGGTCGTGGGCACAGGGCTACGGACAAGGTCTTGGATGGGAGAGATGCATCAGTGGCCAAGATTCATGGTACTACTTACCTCTGCCAGGGTTGAGGGGACTCACCAGATACTGCTCAGTTTCGTGAAACGCGAAGTTTGTGGTTTCATATGGTTTGTCCTCTGCCATTTTCTTATACTACAGTCACAATGTTGAAAACCCTAGGTGTGCTACATGTGGGAAGTCAGCAGGGATGGGTGTCTCTTCTGGCTTCTCCAAGGAAACAGGAGGGGGGATGACAGATTAGATAGATAGATGGATGATATGCGGATGGATAGATAATTGATGGAAGGTTAGATAATAGATAAATGACATATGGATCGATCAATCAATCGATCTACATCAGGACGTCTATTACGTATCTGTGTATCCACCTCCTGACCTAGCTAGAGAGGTGGCAGGATTCCTTCCCAGGGAAACCTCCGAGTCTGCTCTTCAGGACCTCAGCTGATTGCACGAGGCCTACCCACATCCCAGAAGGTGATCTGCTTTACCTAAAGTCGACTCATTCTAGGTGTGAACCCCATCATGACATACCCTCACAGCAACGTCTAAACCGCGGTTTGCCAGAGCATGACCACAGTCAACCACGTGTGTGTCCCACAGCTTTGGATCTGGGCAGACCCGGAGGGAATGTCTCCTAGCATTCTAACAGGGCCGAGGGGCCGCAGTTACAAGCCTCCATCATCTTATCTTTAAAATGAGAAGAGTGAAAATACTCAGAACAGTTATGGGATGAATTGCCTGTGTGCTGAGTGGGTGGCACTTGTGTTACTCCCCACCGACCCCACTGGGACTGGCGAAGCAGTGGCCAGACCAGGGGTCCCGGGAAGATGCCGAGGGCCTGGACACAGCTGCTGGAGGAGACTGTCCTCTCTGGCCCGAGGAGGCAGTGACACAGACCTGATCTAGAAGATGGGGCTCCTGCTGCGATGTACCCCTGGGACCTGTCCCACTTGGTCACAATTCCACAGGCTCTGAAACAAGTGCCTGATACCATCAGAGGCCACCCGCTCCGCCAGCGAGAGAAGAGTGCACCCGGCTGGGTCAGCTCAGGCCGCGCTCTGTCCCGCCTGCCCCATCCCGTCACCGCACACAGCCTCCTGTTGTTCCCTTGGGTGCCCGGCAGGACAGACCCCGTTCAAACCCTAGCTCCCTTCTAGGAACCCCCGGTCAACTGAGATGCAGTGTTTTCCTGGGAAAGTGGGTCTAGGGCCCAGATCCAGTTACCGAGGCTGGTGAGAAGGAAGACCAGCAGAAGTCAAACGGCAGTAAAATAATAAAACTCCCGCCAGCCTACTCTGCTGACGAGCGTCAGAACGCAGGCCCCGCTAAGGTCCTTGGGTGACACCGCTCCGCACACCCTGGGAGGGGACAACGTGTTACCGAAGTCTGAACTGACCTCAAGTGTGAGGACTGCACCCGTCCGAGCACACACACATCGGCATCGCCCTCATGGCGGTGCTCTCACACGGCCACAAGCTCCCACCCGCCTACACCTGCAAGGCCACTGCTCCCATCCCCGGAGGGGACCCCACACGCTTGTCCCTCCACAGCCACGTTCAAAGGCTTCTCTTGGCTCCTGGCTTTCTGGACCTTTTGTGTGATTCCGGAGTCACTCAGAGCCCCTAACAGTGCCATCCATCAGCCGCTGAAGGGGACAGCCCTAGAATCCTGGAGCACTGGGTCTGCCCTGACACTCCTCTCTCCTCTGGTCAGTGGAGCACAATTCTTGAAAAACCCTTTTTTTTTTCTCAGAGATTTGAAACCGGATGTTATTACGGCTTGTTCTATTACATTAGAACACTTTTATTAAAACCACTTTTCTTGGGCCTTTTAAATAGGGGAGGCGTGGAGGAAATCTGGCCAACCCCAGAACACTTGTGTAATCCCGAACAGAAACACACGCGCCTCCGGGACGGGAAACGCGCCGTGCCATCTTTCAAATTCTATCTTCTTTCTGTATCTTGCTCTCTTGGCTTCAGGAGAAAATAGGCCTTTAAGCAAAGTGATAGTTGTCATCACACCCGTGGAACTCATGCCACAAAGGGGAGGGTTGACTTAACCAAGCAATTTCCCTCCTTCCGCTCTGGGTCCTCGTTTGCTTTATTAAGTCCTACGTCTGCAAGTTAGACGGTCAGCGCGGGCGAACTCTAGCTCACCCGTGAATCGGGGTTTCGGACCGTATCACGGGCTCTAATGAGCCCGAACAGGGCCGGTGAGCGAGCTGGGTGTGCCCGTCTCACCGGGGTTTTGCTAAACTCACTCCTTAGTTTGTCAGCGTTTGTCCCTTGTGCGGTGCTCACAGCCTGGAGAGAGCTCAGCTAGCGTGTGGGGCCAGTTTTGCACCAGCAATGCTGAGTGAGGAGCGGCCATCGGAAACTCAATGAAATACAGAATAAACGCTTAGTTAGCCCGGGGTCCCATGAGGTTCTGCGGATCTGGGCTTGCTCGGGCACCTCTGAGGCCGGCGTTTTCACGGGCCCCGTGCATCTGTCCAGAGAGTTCCGCCGGCCCACCCCCACGTGTCTGGGGCTCGGCTGGGTGTTGGCCTCAACGGACAGTGACGGTGACTCCTCTCGCTTCTCTGGGCGGCCAGCTCAGACCCGCTCTTGTGGCCACAGCACGGACCCAGGATGAGGGGAGCCCCCCCGCCACGTTTGTCATGTTTGCTGACGTCCCAGGCCAAGTCGCTGACAGGGAGGGGTGTTTGGCAAGGTGGGCTGGAGACTGGGGGTCATTCCTGCCACCTACCACAGTCGTGCATGAAGGCGTCACTAGAGAACAAAGTGCTGGGCGGGTTCACTGCCATGAGAGGTACTCTTCTGACAGGAGTATCAGGGAGGGCTTCCTGGTGGAGGCCACAGAGTCCAACACACACTGTAACGTCAGAGATGCCAGCCCGGAAACTGCTTGACTCAGAAATATTCAACGGCAGGACCCTCAAAGCCATATTTAAGCAGCTGTATTTAAGAACCCTTAGCCCTAATGGGTCAGTGCCCCGCAGGCCACGCATGGATCCGCACACGTCCCCCCCGCGCGGCAGGCTCCCCACTGTCCTCTAGTCCCTTGGTCACCTTCTAGGTTGGTGAAGAAAAATCTAGACGCTTGGGCAATGTACCGGCTGCTACAAAGTCCTGGCCACTGCCGACAACTTCTGATGGCATCCCCCGTCCCTGTTCCTGTGCCCTCCCTCCCTCTCCCCTTCCCCCTTCCTCCCTCCCATCTGCCCTCCCTCCCACCTTACACCCCCTCCTTCCTTTTCACTCTCAGCAGCTCAGACCCTTCTTGAGAGTCTCCTGTGTCCCCAGAGATAGCCCTTCATCAATTATTCCATCTCTCTCTTCCTCCACCAATTTCTCCTTCTTTTCTCCCTTCCCTCCCCCCAGCCTGCGACGGCTTCTCATCGCAAAACACAAAATAGACTAAAACAGAAAAGAAAGTCCCCACGTCTGGTCTCTCCCTCCGCGCCTCCTTCCTTCCTCCAGCAGCCGAGTGCTCCAACCGTTGTCCCGTCGTCCGCCTTCTCTTCCCGTCCGCTCCGCAAACCCTGTCACCTGGTGCGCGTCACCGAAACCTCTGCTGCAAAGGCCACCAATGGCCTCATGATTCCCCGATCCAAGGGATGGCTTTTCCGTTCTTATCTGTCTGGTCGCGTTTGCTGCCTTTACTCCTGGGTCCTTGAACTTTCCGTCTGCTTGAAAACCCGGGCTCCCTGCCTTTCACTTCTGCCTGGTTGTTCTTTGCCCGCCCCTTTTGGGGTCCTTCTCTGCTGACCCACTCACCTGCGGCGCCCCCCAGCGTCTGGCTGTGGCTTATGCCTTTCAGGAAAGTTGCAAATACTTACAGGGTTTTACCCTCATTAACACGTGGACGACATTCTCGCTGCTTCTTCTGGTTCCAACCCTCTTCCAGCGGTCATCACGTGCTCCCTTGCGCCGCTGGCTTTCGTGTACACACGGAAGTGCGCAGGGTGTCCCAGGCCACATGCCCACCGCTGACCCCCCCACCCCGTCTCAGCTCTCTATGTCCCCTCCCCCTGTCGCTCATCTCCCTTCTCTCACTATCCTGGGTCCTCCTTCCTTCTTTTCCTGCAGAGATAGCAGATGCAAATCCCATTTTCCTCTTTCAACCATCGAGTTTCATTCCAAAGTGGCATGTTTTCTGATTAGAGAAGAAGAAATTTCAGTGATTTTGAAAGTTACGGCTCCACCACTGAGACTTGCCGTACGTCTCTCTGAAGAAATGAATCAATGTGATCATGGGACACTGACCGCCCTCATGTCCCGTGTCACGGGTTGTAGTCCATCCGTTCAACGAAACCTACTGTCTGTTGGCTGTAAGCTCACAGTGAAAGTGGGACAGAGGAGTAACCAGCGGCAGAACTGAATGCTGGTGACACCAACATCGAACGAAATGGGAAGTTTCCGCTCATATGATCATTTCTGTGCTAATCATTCTGTGTGGGCAGAAGCGTAGGGGGGGTTTTATGATTTCGACGGGCAGCCTCATTACAAGAGACAGGCAGAACACAGCTCTCCCTTCACACGATCGTGAAGGATTTTAAGGAGGTGCAGTGGACAAACTACAAGGTGACCCCAGCCACACTGCCCTCTGTTCACCCCTCCCCTGAGTGCGGGCAGAACGGGTAATGGGAGGCTAACCATGGAGTGTGGCCAAGGCAATGGGACCTCACTCCTGTGACCCTCTGTGTCTGTTAGGCTCCTCTCGCAGCTGCCGGGAGCTCCCCAGGACAAGAAATGTGAGTGATCTCCAGGAGCCCAGGGTCTCAGGCCCGTAGCTGTGAGGAACTGAATTCTGCCAACAACTGGTGAGCTTGGAAAGACCCCTGAGGCTCTCGTGGAATTGCACCCTGGCCAACACTGATTTCAGCCTTGTGACTTGTGAGGCTCTGAGCAGAGACCCAGTTATGCTGTGCCTGGGGTCTCTGTGTGTGTGAGTGTGTGTGTGTGTGTGTGTGTGTGTGTCTGGAAACAAAACTCAGGCAAGGTTCTCATGCTGTAGTTTTGAGGCGGAATTCCTTTTTCTCTAGAAGACTCGGTTTTTGCTTTTAAGGCCTTCAACTGATTGGATGAGGCCCACCCACAGGTTGAGTGTAATCTCTTCTACTTAAAGTTAACTAATGGTTAATGTTAAGCATCACAACTATAAACAAAGATACATTCCAGATTGGTAGAAGATTTAAAGGCAAAAATTACCAGTCAAAAGATAACTAGAATACAATAATGGAAGAATTTTTTCTATAACTTTTGAGTGGGGAGTTTTATCTAACCAAGAATCAAACCTTAAGAAAACAAGTAATTAATTGAGTTAACTACAATTTTTCAGTGTGTATGGAAAACACATACATAATTCCTCCACAAAAAAACGGCATATGCTGTTAAAATACAAGTGACACTTCCAAAATAAATATTTGCGAGATTTGTATCACAAAGGGCTAATTTCATAAAAATATAAAAAGCTTCCACAAATCAATAAGATCAAGAGCACAGAACAGAAATGGGAAAGAGATATGAACAGAGTTTATAGAAAAGAATGCTTGTTCATAAAATGATTAAAAAATACACTCATCCCATGCATAAAAAGGAAAATGTAAATTAAATGTACATTGAGAAACCACATTTTTTTTTTTGCAAGAAGATTAGCAAACATTTAAAACTGTGACGCGGCAGTGTGCTGAGAGACACAGCTAATCTCGTACACCGCAGGCGGCGATGAGAAGGAAGACATTCCGAAGGAAGGCGGCCCGCCAACGCGGACCGAACTATGGAAGCATACGCCCTCTGACACCTTCCAGAGTTTTCCTACAAATAGCCTCACACGGTGTGACGGCCTTCTGGGGAGTTGTAAGGAAGGACAGGCCGGGGGTCCCACCTCGTCCCTGCAGCTTCCTGGCACCAAGAGGAACGTCAATCCGCATCTCCTCCTGCAGGGTGAGCAGTGACAAGCCCTGAGACGCCACAAACACCTCGCATTCTCTCCGCCGCGTGCCTGCAGTGGCCCCGAGCACAAGCACCATCCAGCTTTCCAGACCCGGCTTGCAGGTCCCCTGCCTGCCTCTTCTCTGTCCTCAGCCCAGCTTTTCCGGGTAGAAAATTAATTCAACACTTGAACACTCAAACACTCTGTTGGGATGAATAAATGCCGCAGAGAGCATCTCTGATGGCCCGATGGCATGGGGGCCCCAGCGGCTCGCCTCCCTCCTGCAGACCCCTCACCAAATCCACTCCGAGTGCAGAGTGCGGCGCTGCACGGGAAAGGGACACCTGCTTAAGATGAGCAGAGGCCCCTGAAGCAACGGCTTCAGCTCTTTCCTGGTCCCGGTGCTGCCCCGCCCAGCGGCCCCAGCCCAAGAAGCTCTCATTCTGCACATTCTGCACCGCCGTCCACCGCTCCCCGCAGCAAGCGCTGACAAGGGTGAGCGTCGTGCTCCCCGGGGCGGGCGGAGGTCTCCAGCTCAGCCTGATGTGGGGGGCCCCCGAGCATATATGCATTGTTTCTTGTCTCAGAGTCACATTTGTGCACAAGCAACAAACTACTTTTTTAATGTCTAAGATGGTGAGTAAACCCTGATCAACGCAGAGAAGGACCATGTATCGATATGTTACACTCAGTGTCATTCAACATCTGTGCCTCCAGTGCTTCCAGAGAGTCCCCAAGCCGACATCCCGCAGACGGGAACAGCCCGTATGATTGACTTTAATTCCACGTCTGATATCCTACTGAGGTCTCCAGGACGGAAGCTCAGAATAAGACACTTCCAGCACGAGACCTCATTGGGGCAGCTGTCTTAGGAGTCAAGGACACCTGTGCACGTGGTTTTGATAACGAGGGACTTGGGTCAAGCTGTGAGAAGCATAGGTGCCTGCGAAGAGTATAAAACACTTCCCGAGGTGAAAAACGGCTCAGGCCCCCTTGCCATGGTGCATGCCTTCCCAGAAGCCGCACCTCGAGGGAGTGGTGACAGGTCACCGGCCATCTTCCCAGCTTCCGCCACCCTCCGCGCCCTCCACGCTGACCCTAAGAGATGGAAAATCTCCATCCTTCACATTCACGATCCACAGCTCATGGTTCAAAAGTTCCTGGAGGATATCTACGGAGGGAAATCTGGAGGGTCGTGACCCGACTGGCCCAACGGCCGCAGCGCTGAGGGGCTGGAGGCCACCCACACCCCACCACCCCCGGGGTCACGCTCATTAGGGGACTAAGGGGGAGAAAAGACAATAATTATGAGATAAGACCTGAACTATTGACAGAAATGAGGTTGGCTTTCTCTCCCCAACTTTAAAGAAATGCACGTTTTGGAGTAAAATACCCTGACAGCCACCTTCACGCTGACGTTTTCAGAAATTGTACAGTTTCTGTCTGGTTACCTATGCCCTGCCGCAAGTCCTGGAAGGCCAGGCCCTGTGGCCGGGAGAGCAGAGGCCCTTATCTGGATCATTCTGAAGAAAATTCAAACCCTCCTTTGCTGCAAATTGCCCAAATCATGCAGAAGCAAGGCCTTGTCTGAAGCCGCCAGGAAAATGACCCAAATTTCCCTCCACCACTAGCCAGCACAGACCTGGTGAGAAGGGCCCCAAGCGCTGGCTTTTCGTCCTGGGTTAAAAATAGAACAAATGGGCACAACAGACCTGGCTGTCTGGGAAGGAGGGGAGGTGCCGCCGTGTTTGCGGCTGGGGACGTCGCACTCTTCCTCCGACTCCATCATCTCTGCGTGGGACACGCACGCGCTCACCGTCTTGACGCGCACCGCAATGCTTTCTCCTTGGTTTACGCCACTGCCTGGCCCAGGGTGGTCCTTCCGAAGCCTCACCCGCGTGGGCCCGTGGGGACCTTCCTCTGCAAGCCCATCTTTCGGCACCGACCAAGCTCCCTGGGCCCCGGAGGCACAACCTCCAACCAGGGCTACTTCGTTTGTTTGTTTTAATTTTCTCATTCGAGTTGTTTTTCCTTAAAACCAAACAACCTTTGCTATAAATAATACCTTCCATAAAAGGATATTGAAGTCGGTATCACTGACTGCAGCTTAAAATACGGACAACAGAGACGCGCCGGACGGATTCAGACGGAAATAGGAAGAGGTGTCAGGCTGCAGATCGATTGTGCAACGTGGCTCCCGGGCTTCTGCAACCACAAAGAAGCGGCGCCACCGGGATGTCACACGCAACAGCTTTGTCACACGGATCCCATCAGTCTGACGTGCCCTTTGTCTACACTGCGTGCTAAGTGGGTTATTCCTGGGACATATGACGCAGCTTGGGGCTGGGGATCACATTGGCCTGGGGATGCACAGGGGATCCTGACAGCTGCAGAAGTTCCCCTTTATTGTGATATCCCAAACTCAGTGGGGGCTGCCCTCAGTGGGGAAAGCTACACGTAGGAGGCAGTCCCGGGACGGGGAGCTACTGGGAGACTCTGGGACCAGCAGTGGCTGCCTGCCACCCGGCTCCTCACAGAGGGTCATAGAAGGGAAAGGAAATGTGCAGAAGCAGAACATGAGCTGTTGTGTCTGCGTGACTTAAAGACCAGAGGCCACAAGGTGCTGTTGTTGAAGGCAGCGCGGTCACACTGGCCTTCCTGGGTATTCTGAAAGTGTGGAGGAGACGCTGGGGTTTGCCGCATTGCACCTTGGAGCACAAAACATGTCACACATGTAAATAAAGAAACACATTGCACTTGTGATTTCGCTTCCTTCTGCACTGGATTTGGGACCCAGCTCACGGCGTGCAGCAAGGAAGCAGCAGGAAGAGCTGGGCAGGAGCAAAGCGCGAGCCCACGCGGAGGTCTGGAGCATGGCGCTCCTCGAAAGGAAGACTTTCGGACATAAGGCATTTTAAGAATCCCTTACACTCTTCTCTAGGTATTCTCTCCCCGCAAGAGCTAATGCAGATAGCAGCAAAGCATCCGAGTACCTCTTGCCCACACCCTGCTGAGGCCGGTGCTCCGGAAAGCCATTTCACCCGCTTCCCAGAAATTTGAGAAACCATCACCTCGTAACTCTGAGGGCTTTGTGCTGGCCTTGCTGACATGCCTGACATCTCAAATCACAGGACTAGAAAATTCTAAAAGCCACTCAGCAATGGTGTCAGGCAGCTAAGGAAATGCATGTCCCATGCATGTCATTCTTTATTTGATCAGAGACAAAAGCTTCCAGTTTTGAAGTGAGACCACATTAAAACGTCTGCCTCGTGGGACGCACAGAAGACAACAGAGTCTCGCAGAGATCAAGGGGGAAGACGTAGCCAGTCAAGTGGGGAAAACACTTTGTTTGGGGAGAGGGGGGAGGGGGAAATCAGGAAGGCTGCAAATGTACTGTGTCACCTCCAGAGCGGGGAAGTCGTGTGTGACCCCCGGTCTCAGTGCTGATGGGGCCTGGGGTCGTCTGGGTCAAGTCCCGTATTTCCACACAGGGACGAGGCATCCAAAAAGCTAACAGAAGAGGCCATGCACTTGAAAACCAGGTGCACGGAGGACAAAACTCAGAAAACGATCGTTCCTGCTTGACTTGCTCTGAAACACACGTCTTTTCCTGCTTGTTCTGCAACGTGTGAGACCCCCTTTTTATAACCTTTGACTTGAAATCGTTTGGGATACTTGGAAAATTAATTGCGGATATCCAAAATAACTGTGAACATATTACTACAGCATTAACCTGCACAGTGCCTGGGCTTAAAGTTCCTATCTGTGCTCCTCAATAAAGTAATCAAGAGGAATGGCTTTCCCTGGTACATGATTTTAAAATCAATATGCATTAAAACTACAAAATAAATAAACCTAGATCTGCTTGTGCAATGTAGATACTCAAAATTCAATCCTTTTTTTTCAGATTACAAAATGCTAAATTTCCAAGATAGTCACTTATGTTTTTAGTTACGTTAAGGGGAAAGAATGAACAGGAGAGGCTCCGTGAACACATAAAGTCGTGCGAGACGGTTTCTCAACTCGAACAGAAACATGGGGTCAGAAAAATTGTTGTCTTGGGTCAGCCCCGAGCACTGCGGGATACTTAGCCGCTCCCCGGACTCGGCCTACGAGGCACAGAACAGCCTTCCACCCAGTGTGACAACCCGAAATAGAAATGTGTCCAGACACTTTGGAAGTGTCCCTTGGAAGGGAGGGGTGAAGTCACCCTGAGTTGAGAGCCACTGCCGTACGGGAAGGGATATTTAGAAATCGGTGCGTTTAAGCAGGAATCAGAGAGGCAGTTCTCAAGGAAACAGCTTCAGCTCTAAGACCTTGTTTCATGGGAGGATGTGGAGTGCGGCACTGTAAGCCCAGGGGCACCTGGGGGGCTCAGTCAGCTGAGCATCCGACTCTCGGCTTTGGTTCAGGTCACGATCTCAGGGTCCTGGCATCAAGACCCACATTGGGCTCCGTGCTCAGTGGGGCATCTCCTTCCGAGTCTCTCGCGCTTCCTCTGCCCCTCCGCCTGCTCACACGTGTGTGCACACACTCTCTCTCTCTCTCTAGAATAAGCAAATCTTCCAAAAATAAATTAAATAAATAAAATTTAATTAAATAAATTTAATTAATTAATTAAATTATTACCTGAATAAATTAATTAACAATAAATAATAATAAATAAATTAATAAAATAATTATTTAAATAAATTAAATAATAATAAATTGGTTAATAAAATAAATAAATTAATTAAATAAAATTGTCAGCACAATCAGTCTGTGAGAGAATGGTGTCACCATGATTGTGTCTTGGAGGGAATTTACACTAATCATGACCGACCATCTGACACTCTGCCCCAGCAGGGTCACTGAATCCTACCGACGGCCCTTGAAGGAAGGTGGTATTTTAACCCCCCACTTCCCAGATGAGGAGCAGCGGCTTCATGGAAGGTGATACAGAACTTCCCACACGCTAGGGGATGGGGGATGCAGATGCCAGACTCAAGTCCCACGAACCACCCAGTCCATCTGCCTCGTCCGCCATCGTGGACTGCCTTCCGACGGTGGTCGGGGCCCCTCCCAGCCACGGCGGTCGGGGGCATAAAATGTCTCTGTCTGGGGGCGCCTGGGTGGCTCAGTGGGTTAAAGCCTCTGCCTTCGACTCAGGTCGTGATCTCAGAGTCCTGGGATCGAGCCCCGCATCGGGCTCTCTGCTCGGCATGGAGCCTGCTTCCTCCTCTCTCTCTGCTGCTTCTCTGCCGGCTTGTGATCTCCGTCTGTCAAATAAATAAAATCTTTGAAAAAAAAATAAAAAAATAAAAAATAAAAAAATAAAATAAAATGTCTCTGTCTGGACAGCTCTGGATCGTGCTGTCTCGTCAGGTGGTGGCTGTTACTCTGACCAGCAGGGATGACCTATTCTACCTTTTCGTTTCACCACTCACTCGGTCACTCATGCAACAGGCATGTTTAAGCAATGACAGGGGTCCAAGCCGTGCGGAGTCATGTGCAGGTTGACAAAGAGGGTGGCCCCATTGACACTGGTCTCCCTAGAGTGTCCCCAAAATGTCAGCCATGGAGGGTGCACCTGTCAAAGGACAGTTAGAAGTGTCCTTTCGTTCTTAATTCTAACAGAAATGAAAAACAAACATAACATTATTAAAGTTAGAGGCAGTTCCTTGAATTGCCAAGACATCCACAGGACAGTCTCATTAGATACCGTCTGGGCAAACAGGCAGCACCCGCCCCCGAGAGCCTGGTGCCCACACGGAAACCAGAGAATCTGGCTGTTCAGATCCGTAACCGGCTTTTCGTGAGGCTGAGGAGTAAACATTAATACTGTAAATGAATATCGGTAAATACTGCACGTGGTGATGAATCATATGACAACTAAAATAACCACAAGGCACAATTCTGGGTCAGACAAATGTTTGAGATCGAAAATAATAAAACAGGCTTTCTATCGGAAACTGTTAGACCAACATTGACATAGAATCTTTCTCTTCTGTCTTTTTTCACTCATATTCTGGGAATTACAGAGGGAAGCAGAGTGAGGAACTAAAAAATGAGAACAGAAAAATTTGACCTCATAATAGAGATCAATCGACGAACGTGACCACAAGGGCGCGGTCACCGAACCCTGACATCGGTCGTTACAGCACAAACATCAAGGGGCATGTTTTCCCTCCGCAAGGTGCCTGAGGTGGAAGTACGCCCGTTTCCGATGTGGTCTTTGTCTTCGTGGAATTTGTAGTTTCGTGAGCAAGACAGTCAACCAACAGGTAAGTAAATCTTAGTCTCACAAAGCTGTGGGATGTGCTTGGAGGAAACAGGACAGCCACAAACAAGGATGCCTCCCGAGAAGCTGGATTAATCCCAGAAACCCAGGGAGCACCCAGCCAGGCACGGGAGGAGGGAGATCCAGAGGAAACACAGCACCTGGCAGGTGGAGACCCGAGGTGGGAAGGAGCCAGCGAGGCTGCAGGAAGGCGGGTCCCTGGCAGAGAGTGCGCAGCCGGCTCTGGAGAAGGTGGGAAGCAGCCATGCACAGGGGCCAGGGACGCTCGGGAAGCCACGCAGGGTCCCGGGCAGGGGAGGAAGAGGGCCCAGAGAGCTTCGTGGTCTGAGGGGAGGCTGTGGACAGAAGGGAGGGGAGGGTGGCGGGCAGTCAGGAGGGCACGGTCGGAAGCTCCTGGGGTGGCAGGGACCACCCAGGAGTGTGGCTCTGGTGGGGGTGAGGCAGAGGTACTCAGAGACGCCGCACGGCCTGGGGGGCCTGGGAAGGTCTTGCTGATGAGACAGGAGACAGGGATGCAGAACAGGAAGCAGAAGAACCCCAGGATTCTTTCCCAGGTGGCAGGTGGGCGGTCATCGATGCAAATGGAGAGACACAGGAGAAGACGGAGCGATGCGTTCTGTTTCGAGTAAGTGCAGGTGCGCACGAGACCGGGATCCCGAACGAGCCCTCCAGGCTGGACACAGAGGCACGGCTTCTCGGGAGACTCGGGCTGCACCCACCCACCTGCGGTGCAGGGTGTGAAGCGGCGGGGAGGAGCAGGCTCGCCTGCGAGACACTGTGAGGAGGAGCCTGGCAGGGCACGGACACTGAGAGCAGCAGAGGGGAAGCGGTGCTGGGTCAGGAGACAGGAGGGAGAACCCCGGGGACCCGGAGGGAACCCCAAGAGTGCAGCCTCACGTGGCCAAGTCACGCAGACTGTCTCCTGTTCAACAAATGCGTTTGCCCCTGCCCCGAGTGGGGCACTTTCTCATGGCCAGTGACGCGACGGTCAGCGAGACGGACGCGCTCCTTGCTCGCGGGGCTTCTGTTCGAGGAGAATGTGTGTTCGAGGCTTGTGTGATTGGCTTGTGTTGAGTGACTCTGAGAGGTGAGTGACAGAGTCGGTGACGCTGACAAAGAGGACACACAAGCACAATCTGGATTTGGCATCACGGAGACCCTCGGTGACGCCGACGAGAGCAGGCCCGGGTCTGAGCGACCCGTGGGTGTTCAGGTGGGGGCAAAAATGCAGACTGCATATGCGGACGGGTCCTCCGGAAAATCCGGCTCGGTGATGGGCGGGGCAGGTGAGCAGGTCCGAAGAGGGGAGAAGCAGAGTCACGGATGTGTTTGCTTAAAGACAGAGCCCATAGAGCATGGGGGACGCGTGGTGGGAAAGACCGCTCAGAAAAGAAGTAGGACAGGACAGAGGGGCCAAACCCCAAACCCCAGCCCTTGCTGGACAGGTGAGGCGTGGGGAGGCCAGAGCATGTGTGAAGACAGGGAAAGAAGCAGAGGGAGAGACAGCGGGCCAGGGCAGGTGGACTGATGCTGTGGGGTGAGGAGTGTTCTCTCTTGAGGATGGCTCCTGAGGTCTTGTCTAGTGTCACCAGCCGGCTCAGGTCACCAGCCAGAGCAAGGACAGGGAGGAAGGCGTGGGGGCTCAACATAGAGGAGAACATACCCGAAAGGCTTCGGGCACAGTGGGGAAAGCCTTTTAAAGAAACAGAGGCGGCCGGTGGAGTCAGTGTCTCCAGTCACTCACTCGAGTGTGAGGACATGATGGTGGGAGTCACCCACGGCCAGAATGTGCCGGGCCGGGGAGGCCGAGGAGGAGAGGTAGGGAAGTCTCAGAAGTCAAGGCATTTATAAGGGATCAGTTATAAAATGGGTCACAGGTGGTAAAGGGACAGGAAAGGAACATGGGGAGCACCTGGTGCTAGCAGAGAAGCCAAGACTCCAGGGTCACTGGACTTGATGGCAGAACATCTACCCGTCTCGGAAGGGCCTGGCCGGACTTCAGACATGTGGGTCCTGTGGTAATATGACCTTCGGTGGCCCTCAAGGGGTCTCCCCACCATGGTGATCTCAGGTGTCCAGCACCCTGGTTTCTGCTTGATGTCCCACTCTGGTTTTCATTGTCTTAGAATCATGGTACCCGCGGTGGGTGGGCAAGATTGGTGCCTTCCTTCCACTCCCCTGGAGGTGCTGCCCACAGATCATATGCAAAGAAGCACACGCTCTAAGTTACCTGGGACTCGTCCGTGCTGTGCACCATCTACAGAAACGAACAATTTAGCGGCAGTAAGACACCCGTGCCCCTGGAAGAAGATACACATTAGGCTGCCCCCGCGTCCGTATGTTGCTGAGTGGAAAGGGGAGCGTGGCGGCTCATCCCAATGGATTCAGCTCAGTTTTGCGGGGGAGACGAGGCCAGGAGAGCACGTCTCCAGATGGCCGGGTGGAGCTGCCTGGGCAGCGGGACCAAGGCAGGGAGAGAAGGGATGACTCAGCCAGCTCCCTTCGCCTCGCCATTCTCATGAGCTCTTCCTCCAACCCCAACGCTATCTCCCAAAGCTGCTCAAAAAATGCAACCAAATGGAAATACTGTCTGAGCGTGGCGGGAACTAAGGTCTAAGACTGACAGTGTTTCTAGAAAGTCAGCATTGCTTTTGTAAATTATCTCCTTTCTCCTCCTGTATGTTCATTTGCAAGTAATTAAATGCGCACACGCCATCGCAACTCAAGGAATAGTAATGTCACTGACAAGGAAAAGTAATAAACAGGAGGAAATTAAAAGAATCCGAATAAGACCCGGGAAACAAACAAACAAAACAAAACAAAACAAAACCTAACAGATTTAATCAGAAGAAATAGAACATTCTCTGGGCCCTGTCACAAAGACCCCAGTGCCAAGAAAGCGTGGCAGCAACAGGGCAATTAAAATGGATGTGAGAAGGGGCGACAGATACAAGCAACGAGGCAGGGATATATCAGCACGGAGCAAGTAGCCCCAGCAGAATTCGAATGAGACATTCAAACCTAAAACAGGAGATGGGCAAAATGCAAGTCCGCGAATGCCGTGCCGGGAAACCTACACGTCTCCCCACCAGAGCCCACGGCATCCAGGCGCCTCATTTTCGTCCATCCCGAGCACCTTCTGCCGGCACGCGGGTCCGCTCGAGGCAGAATGCTGAAGACGCGACAAGCCTTAGGCGGTGACCGCTCACCTCGCAGACACACACAGCCACCTCGCCGCCCTGGGCACGCCGAACCGATCATTCGTGTAAGGCAGAAAGGGTGAGACAATCTGACTTCCCTAGCAGAATACCTCTCGTGCTCCGTGATAGGTGGGCTCCCGACAAAGTGCTCACGGCAGCGAGCAGTTAGCAACATCGCGAATGTCTGTGTCTACTGCGGAACAGTATCCTGGAGACAGTTACCAGCCGCGGACAGCTGCGTGACCGATACCTCACCGATGCCAGGGGGAGAAGGATGCTGGGGACTCCCTTCACCTCCAGATGCACCCACAAATGGCGGCCACGTTAGTGGAGTACGTACTCGGTGATAGATCTTCACATACGTTTTTCTCTCGCTTATGAACAAGTACTGATAAAAAGTGTGCTCTCGCCAAGCCCCAGAGGGAGCCAGGAGCAGACGGGCAGGGTCCCTATCCTCGGGGATCGACCAGTCTAGTGTGCGGGTCAGTGTGCCGGTCAGTCTGCCGACCACGTCATGCTCTTTGAACTGCATCTCACCACCTCTGGTGTGCGCAGAAGGCAGGATTGTGCAACGCAGCCTCGGGTGCGACGAGACGTTCTAGACTTCTACAGTGTCCAGTGTGGTAGCCATCAGGTGCGTGTGGCTTTCGAGGGCTGGAAATGTGGCTAGTGCAGCTGAGAAACTGAGTTTTTCATTTTATTTCACTTGGCCCATAGCTACGCTCTTGGAGAGTACGGAAGACAGACCCTTGGCCAAGGTTCTCTGCTCACAAGTGGTGATGTTAAAGAAAGGCCCCTCAGAGATGGGGAGCTGGCAGGAGCTGGAGGCAGCCCCCTTTTCGAGGGGCCTGGTGGGCTCACCTGGCCCACAGCCCCGTGGCTTCTCACTGCAGAGCCAGGACCATATTCCTCTGAGATCAGGGCATCGTGGGACTATTTTGAATGTCCTAGGTCTTTGGGTCCACAAGCAACTACTTTGTTTTATTTTTAAGGTATATCCTTACTTTTTCACAAGTAGTCCCTGTTCATTATAGAAAACTCAGAATAAGTAGAAAAGAAAAAGACAAGGTACCTGTAATGCCATTGCCCTGTCTACACCTCAGAGCACATTGACAACGTCTCCGGCCGCCTTCCCGAGATGCTGACAGACTAGTGCAGCCTCTTCTGTTTTAACTTCCTGAAAATGAGATTGCTCTCAAGGTGCTCTTCTCGGTCCGGTTTTTCACACTTACAACCTCGCTATGCATACCTTTGAAAACACACACTCATGTTAAGTACTTTCCCCACTTTTCGAAACCGATCTAGGAACATACACTTATTAGAAATTCCCGCACGATGTTCTCTCCTCTTGGCGTGCCCTCGTTTATTCGGTCCCCTGTCTGAGGAAAGTTGGGCGTCTCTAATATTTTGCTCTCACAAGGGATGGTGTAAGTGACTTCTGGGTACCTGGGCTTTGGACTATTTCCTTTGGAAAAAGCTCTCCAATAAAATTGGTGGGTGAAAAAGGCGTATGCACTTTAGGGCTTGAGGTCCCTATCACTAAACCGTCCTCTAGAAAAACAAAGCATCCATTTACGCTCCGCTTCAGACCGCTAATCCGGGGTGTTCCCCACGTCGCGCCTGCACGTCTTTCTGGAATTCCCTCGTGTGGCAGCTCTGACACTCGCGGTCAGCCGGAACACATCTCACGGCCGGCCGTCTGACAACCTGTGGACATGTGAAGACAGCTAGCACATCTCCCCAAAGCTTTGTCTTCATATTCTAAGGACTTCACATCTTTAAATACTCCTCATATGAAACTGTTCCTAATCCAGTTTCTTTACGCCGCCACCAAAGTACTGTCCAGACTCAAATAACAAAATCTAGATAGGAAAACCTATCCTTTAATGAGCCCTGACTGTGTGTGAGATTCTGTTCTAAATGGGACTGAACTGTGTTCCCTTGAAATCCTATGATGAAGCCCTACCCCTCCCTCCACCCCCCACCGCCTGCGTGACTCTATTTGGAGATGTTGGAGACGGGCCGTCAGGAGGTCATCAAGGTTAGATAAGGTCATAAGGGTGGGCCCTGATTCAGTAGGATTGGTGTTCTTACAAGAAGAGACAGCAGGGCTCCCTCTCTGCCCTGGAAGGACGTAGTGAGAAGGTGACCATTCACATGCCAGGAAGAGAGATCTTACCAGAACCAGAGTGACCAGCACCTTGATCTGGGACTTCCAGCCTCCAGAAGTTTAACTTCTGTTGTTAAAAGCACCCAGGTTGTGGTTTTTTTGTCATGGCAGCCAGAGAAGACTAAGACAGGCCCCTTGAGCCCTTGAAGCAATCTCGAAAGGTAGGCATTATAACCTCCATGCGACAGATAGGAAGCTGAAGAACAGAGAGTTAAGTAACCTGTTCAAGGTTCTCACACAGCTAGGGCGTAGCAGACGTGGGGTGTGAGCGCAGGCAAACGGACTGTGGAGCCCACGATTTTCAACTCCGTGTTACATGCAGGGCCCTGCCTCTCCAGAAGCAGCCTGTCCAGCCAAGATTAAAGACGAGCACCTCCCCTTGGTAGAGTTAATACCTTTATTAATGCGGCTTAAGTTACATTAGCTTTTTTGGCAACCACATCACGTCATTAATATACTTAGTATTTAGTCTACTAAAAGCCCTAAGTTCTGCTCTACATAAGCTTTAGTTAAGCCATGATTTCCCCATACCTGAAATGCAGTCGGGATTTTTGTTAGCACAAATACTTATCACAATTGGATTTTTTCCAGCTAGAGAATTGCCCACATTTCGCCACAGCGAGAACTTTGGAGATCTTGGTTCAAATCCCCCGGCCCCAGACTATGTGCTCTCTGTGCATTAAATACGTTCGCTTTATGTAGAGGACGCGTGCCTGCAACCCGTGAAATGTTACGCCTGTTTGTCCTTGGTATTAAATATTTCCATCTGAGTCACAGATTCATGCTCTCACTCAGGGCCCACAGGGGAACCCGGGAAGTGAAAACCGAAAACTTCTTTCTCCGTAAGGGGTTTTGCAACTTTTAAAACCCAAGCTTGCCTTTTGTTCACTGTGCCAAGGTCGTGCGCCCCAACTCTCTTCTCATTAAAGTAAATCAGCATCACTGTTGAATGAAGCGTACTCGTCTTTAAAAGCGGAAACTCCTATTATGTATATGATGTATGATAAATTGTACCTTACTTGCATAATGCTCACGACATAAAACAAAGATTTTATTGCCTTCGCTTTCTATTTTTGCATTATGAAAACAGTATGTACATGTTTTGGTTTCCAGATATAAAAGCAGCACGCGCCGCCTCCTCCGGGATGCCGGGGCTTCAGCTTAAACGGGGAGTTTCCACCCTCTCTGCCTCACCACATTCCTCCACGCAGCGAGCCCCTTGGGTCAGAAAAGCACCTTGTAGACCGGACGTCAGCAGCCCCGCAACGAACCCTCGGCAATAACACCGATGGTCGCCGCTGTCCCTTCGAGACCCCCAGGACGGAGCCTGGCCCTGCGGGGTGAGGAGGGAGCCGAGGATGTGGGACGGTGACATGCTGGGTCTGGACACCCTCCGGGAAGCGTGGGGTCCTTCCGCTGCTACACAGGCCTTCCTGTTTTCTTCCAGAGCCACCTCCAAGAAAACACGGGCAGCCACCTCGTGCACCTGGGTCGGCACGCATGGAATGAGTCAAGTATTCCCAGGGATGCTGTCGCTCCGGTCCCCACCTTGGGGTCGCTCTCCTTCCTTGCCATCCTCTGGCCTCTGGCGTAAGCAGAATTCCATCCTCTCTGGGCCCCGATCAGCCATCCTGCCTCCCGCTGCCCACAGCGAAGCCCTTCCGTGACCAGCAGATCCCCAGGGTCTGTCCCGAGACTTTCCTGGCACGTCTCTCTCTTCTGGCACAAGGACCTGACTTGGAGCCTTTGTGGAGCAAATGATCTCTTCCCTTCAGGGCAGCTCTCCCCACCCTCTGTCTCTACAGGCCGAGGGCCAGTGTCGGTTTCCGGCAGGCCAGCCTCTACCGCAGCCCCCAGGACACAGCCCGCAGGCACCAGGCAGAGGGGAGCTGCGGTGAGTGTTTGTGCGACACCAGGTCTGGCCGGGAATGAGCATCCACCCCCGCGAGAGGGGCCGCGCCTGCCTCCTTCACGTCACTGGGCCGCAGGCTGATCTGTGGGTTCAAAGGCACATGGCACGCCGGTGACTCCCAACAGGCTGGAAGCCGTTTCAGGAATCTGCAAGGTCGCAGCCGCGTACTGCCCCTCCCGGTGGAGACGCCTGATTCCAGGGGCCGCCTTAGCGTGCCTGGACGAGCCGCCGGTGCCACAGCCCAAGGGCTCCCCTTTTACTCCTTATTAGCCTTTTACTCCTGTTGACTGTTAGGGGTTGAACTGTGTCCTCTTTACATGCTTACATTGAAATGTGAAGCCCCAGGACCTCAGAATGGGACCATATGGGGAGGGGGAGTCTTTCCAGAGGTGGTCAAGTTACAATGAGGTCATCAGGCGCTCATCTGATACGACTGATCCTTATGAGGACAGGAAATGCGGACACAGGTTAATACCTGGAGGGAGATGACATGAAGACAGGCAGCTCTAAGCCAAGGAGAGGGCCCAGACCGGATCCTTCCCTGAGGCCCTCGGCAGGAAACTGTCTGCCCAGCGGTGATCTCCGTCCCGCGTAGGGGTCTGAGTCTAGCCGCTGCTGTGCGTGGAGGCCGGGGCTCGCACACCTACATTCTCTCCAGGCTCTTGCATGTCCTTTGAATTTCTGTAGCTCATACTCTACAGGAGGTTAGTGCCTGAAAACTAGGGTTGTGATTCAAAATCACACGACAGTGCTGACCACTTGCAGTGGAGAAGATACGGCTCCCAAAGCCAAAAATATGTACTATGTGGTCCTTTGTAGGGAAAGTTTGAGGACTCCTGTTTTAGAAGAAGCGTGATTCCCAATCCTACTTGAGGAGCAGAACTCCTGGGGGCTCCCAGACCTGCGGAGCCTCACCCTCCAGAGAATCGGAAAACTTTAAAGTGTCACTGAGTGACTCCCTTGCAGTCCACCCCGCATGGGGGAACCCCGGAACAGGGGAGGCTCCCCAGGCCATCCCAGTGCTAGGCTAACTTGCCACTTTAGGCAGGTCCCCAGCCCTGCCCACACACCCATCTCCTCGGCAGGGACCAAGCTGACGGAAACACAGCATCTCCAAGGCCCCCGGGGCTGTGTCTGTGAGCCTGTGGTCTGTGCGTTTGTCACATCAGGACATTCAGGGGTGCAGCGCCCAGTGCCAGTCAGTACCCCCATGAGGCATGTTTGCTGCCTGCTAGCAATGGTGAGAATGATCTGGGGACCCCTAGGGGCTGAACTGTGTCCCCGTAGAATTCATATGCTGATGTCCTTACCCCCAGCACTCGGACTGTATTTGGAGGAGGGGCGGTTAAGGTAAACTGAGGTTGTTAGTGTGAGCCCTGGCCCAGCACAACTGTGTCCTAATAAGAAGAGATTAGGACACAGACGCCCCCAGAGGGATGACCATGGGAAGGGCCAGGGAGGAGACGGCCATCTGCAAGCCCAGGACAGGGACCTCGGAAGGACCCCACCCCGCCCAAACCCGGACCTCAGACTTCGTCCACCAAAACTGTGACAAATAAAGTCCTGTTGTTTAAGCCCCTTCCAGTCTACAGTCCTTGGCTACGGTGGCCCAGGAAACTGGTGCTTTGATGGGGGGTGTGGCCATATTTTATCTGATCGTGTGATTCAACAGTATTCACGCACAGTTTTGTACCTTCATGTCCCCTAGGCTCACATTAGCAATAGTAACAGGGGGACACAAGCGTTGTTGCCACCTCAGGACCTCTGATGATCAACTGAACTGCTAGGTCCAAGTGCCCAAGCAGGGGCAACGTCCTTCCTGAAAGGGAGTGGGGGCTTTCTGACGTTTTCTACGGCCCCTCCCATCACCCTTGGCGGGAATCTACACATCACAAAGGTAGGAGACGTTGCGGGGGGAAGGGGGATCTCCAAGGACCTACGGGCTAAAAATCCTTATTTGCCTCCCGCAATCCCAAGATCGTATGCGAGTGTATCCGTATGCTAGAGCCGCCGTAGTAAGACCCACAGACCGGGCAGCTCACGCAGCAGAAACCCACAGTCTCGTGGTCCGGAGGCCAAAAGCTCAAGCTGGAGCTGCTGCGGGGCCGCCCCTCCCGCGGCTGTGAGACAGAATCTGCCCCAGGCTTCCTCTCTGGCATCTGGGGGTTTGCCGGGGGCCTCTGGCCCTCCTCAGCTTGTCAACGCACCGCCCCACCTGCCGCCTCCGCCTTCACACGGTGTCCCCCTGCGAGGGCGTCTGTGTCCCGACGTGGCCTGCTTATGAGGACGCCAGTCTCACGGGGTCGGGGTGCACCCCACTCCAGTGTGACCTCGTCTTTACTAATCACATCCGCAGCAGCCCGATTTCCAAAAAAAGTCCTTCTGAGGCTCTCGGGTTAGAGCTCTGGCATCTGAACTTGGAGGGGACCCTCCAACCCCTAACAGTAAGTAATCCTGTAAAATGAATGAGCATAGTTTTATCCTTACCTGGCATCAACACTTTGCTCTAAGGAAGTGACTATTTACAAACCAGAAGACGTCCAGTCTTACTGTCATTAGAACAGGAAACAGACCTCCTGTCTTTGGAGCATGTAACAAGTTCCTAGGTTAGGGACCTTTCTCGCGAGAACGATTTTTCTGGAAATGATGTGTGGAGAATTAGAAGCAGAAAATAATTCTTCTTTAAAAAAGAACAGACATGGGGAACACGTCTTCCTCATCAGGCCTCTGAAAGCCGACCAGGGAAATGTCTGAGTTTCTCGATCACCATGAAGTGCGCTGGGCCTCAGAATGGAAGCCGCAGAAGGCTGGGGGCCGGGGGTCTCCCCACTGCCTCTGGGGGGACAGGCTTCTCCCCACCGCCTCCGGGGCCGCCGTGCCTGGCACGCCGCTGGTGCACAAGCCTCAGGCTCCAGCCCCGCAGGGGCTCACCCCTGTGTCAACAACACGCTTGGTACAAACTTACAAGGGGCCCGTCTGCATCTCTAAAGTTCTTTCTGATTTTTGTAGTTATATTTTCGAAACAAATTTTGCTCAACCCAGTAACTGCAAAATGTCACAAGCTATTATGCAAAAGCTTGAAAATGCAGACCTACCGTTGCAGGTCAAGGGTAAAATGGTAAGCGGTCAAGTGCGAAGATAGTTCATTGAAAACGGAGGCTAATTCAAGCATCTTTAGTGACATGAAACCGTGTACAATTGCCATCCTACCCCGACAACATAGTAGGAGCACGTGACATGCAGGTGATGCAATTATTTTGTACAGGATTTCAAGATAAATATTTTCCAAATTATTAAATTACTTCACTTTGAGGAAGGACGGACTGAGTCATCAACTCCTGGGTGACAGCGAATTGAGATCATCTACATTCTCTCACTTCCTGATGGGGTCTCTTCCTCATTAATGCAAACAAGGATGACAGTATTAGAACTCTTTTGAACTCTTATGCAGAAATGTGATTTCTATTACATTGTCAAGACTGTGGCTTATTTTTCTTTATACCGGGCCTGTTAAAGTTTGGTTTCCTTTCCTTTCCTTTTGCTTTTTAATTCAAAAAAAATTTTTTTATTTACTTTCCTTTGCTGAAGGAACGAGGTAAAGAACTGGAGATCCGAATGTGTGTGGCAAAATGAGAATATCCCCACCTAAATCATCTGAGACGTTTACAACGAATGTGTGCAGGACGGTCAGTCTCAACTCAGAGATGCCGCGGGATGCAGTGAGTGTTGCCCTCATCCTCCCGGGCAGAGAAAGTGTAGCAGACCGGAAACTCGTGACTTCCCTTGAGCCTTTCAGGGAACTGAGGTTACAGGACTAACATGGGCCCTGAAGAGAGACTCGTACCTGTATAAAGAAACCGAGACTTCAGTATTTGCTCACCTGGGGCAGACAGGCTATCGGATGTCCTAGGAGCCACTGCTATGGAGCAAATGGTGTCGCCCAAACTCGCATGCCCAAGCCCTAAGCCCAACATGATGGCTTTCGGAGATGAGGGCCTTTGGGAGGTAATTTGGTCTGTTGAGGTCACGCGGGTGGGGTCCTCATGGCGGTGCGAGTACCCTTCCAAGAAGAGACATGAGAGAGCTTCTTTTCTCTTTCCACCCTGGAAGGACGTGGTGACAAGGAAGCCCAGAACCCAACCATGCCAACACCAGGACCTCGGACTTTCAGCCCCTAGAGCTGTGACTTTCAGCAGGTATAAAAGAATGATCTGTCACTGAAGAAATTATGCCCAGTCTCCACCCCAGAGGATATCAGGTATTTACTGAACATTTTAGCGGGTGGCTGGCTGGGATAGGAGGATTTTGTTCTGTAATATCATCAAGACTTGCTCATAGAATGTCACCTCCGGACTTCATGGTGCAGCTGCGGTTTGGGGCAGGTCTCTGGGGCTGGGTGACCCTAGAACTCCATTCAATCTCAAGCATTCTGCAGCCCAGCAGAAGATCTGGTTATGGTAATCCCAGATTTGAAGGCTCACTGCCTGAGCTAGCACGACGAGGTCTTAGGACAGGATGTGGAAAACACAGGAGACTGGTGACGACCATCCATGAGGAATCTAGAATCAATGTAGGTCCAAGTCCCCCAGTCAATGGAATTTCAAGATTAAATCCTTCTCTCCCTATTATCTGTGGGTCTGAAGTAGTATAGAGCTAGTTATCATCTCAGACTTCCAATGGATCCTGTTTTTATATTTAATATTCAGAGGTCAACCTAGCAGCATTTCAGATTGGCAAACCTTGGAATGAGATGGACAGGAGGGAGCAATGAGCTCTGGCAAGACGCTCAGGCAATGTTTCTATTTTTCCCTTTTAGCACAGTGTACAGAATTGCAGAGCTGAGAGATTAACATTGTTAAAGCACTTCATGGCTTGCTAAAAAGTAGTGAAAGTTCTCAGGGATTCCAAACCCACATTTAGCACCTTTGGGTGCAAACAGGAAGTGCCTGGCAAGTCGCTGGTTTTTGACAGTGTAACTAAGTGGGAAGACCACCCACAGGAGGAAAGGAGTATGTGCTTCACAAAACAGAAAAAGACCACCGGATACTAAATGTAACACCCCGATGAGCCAAAGATGCAAAATAACACTTAATCCAAAGACCATCAGGTTGCCCTTGATCCAGATACCAGATTTATACCCGGAAATCATCTGATACTACTCCGCATTCCGCTAAAGTCACCCCTAAGTGATGTCCACGGATGAGATGTTATTAGGCTTTATATTTCCGGCATCGGGAGTAGCTATCACCACATCCTGTGCAGGGACCACAAACAGGTCTGGGTGTTGTCGCTGTGTCCGTGTCTCGCGGGCTGGCAGACAGTATGGACGCTTCCCTCCCAGTTATTGGGTTCAAGGTGTTCAGCAGGATCTGAGATTTATGCATGCTGTTCTTTAGGGGAAAAGAGTAAGGAGTTACTTCAGTCGAGTGATCACTGAAAATCTACTCTTCATTGAACATCTGTCGGTCTTTGTGCACTCTGCTCTGTGTCCCTGACCTCGCCAACACGTCACACTGACCGTCTCGGGAGCTGTTACCATCACCCTGGTTTCAGCAGAGGTGACTTAGGAAGTCGATGCAAGCTAATCAGAATCACAGAGCTAGTCACTCGGCTGTTTTTGAGCTTCAGTTTTCCCTTCTGATAAGAATTTTTCTGTGACTACTTTGGAGGACTATCATAGAGATTATGTAAAATCACAGAGTATAGCTCTTCCCATGGTGACGGGCAGAACTTAAGTGTTGAATAAAAGGTGTACAAAAAACCAGACTGGTTTATTAACTAGAATAAAGCCTGGTCCCATACAGGACACATAAAGAAAACTCCAGTATACGTGAAGATGGTGGAGAAAAGTGTTTTCAGGTCACTGAAGTCTTTAATTACACTCCTAGGGAGACTGAGAACCTGCTTTCACAATGCTTCTGAAAGCAAGAAACAAAGTGCTTTTTATCCCTCTGAACCCACAGTGCTCTGTGTAAGGGAATGATGTCTGAGAGCAAATGCTAAATGAGGTAAGAAATCATTCGAGTGCCCAGATGGAGAATCGTGGGAATAGGCCAAAAGCTTGTCAAAACTTCAACATGGTTTTAAAAAATCACAAAAATCATTTAAGCACACAATTTTTTAAATAAATTCTGACAATTTCCTTAAATAAGAGCTGTGTCTACAACAGACCTGATTTAAAATATATTTTATGCATTCGATTGTCTAAAACCAACTTCATCGTGCACAGACTACCATATTTTTTCATAGCAAATTATCATAGATAACATTCTTACACGAGCCCACCCATAATATGTTATTTAAGAAATACTGATGCTTCCCCCGGAGTTTTATCGTCTGTGTCACTCAGTTCACAGAGGCACACGTTCTAATTTAGGGAAGCAAGCACGAGCCTAGACTGTTTATTCTTTCCGCACACCCCTCTCTCAAGTATTTATAACCATTAGAAAGAAACAAACTTTATATTTGCACATCGACAACCAGGCAGGACAAATGGGAAGAAATATTTGCCACAGTTCTCCAGATACCCTAAATACACTCCAGAAAGAAAAGAGCGTCTCTAAATACAGCCAAATGACAAATTAACCCACAACTCATCTGAGGAAAGGGTATCTGTTCTCGCTTTCTCAACACTTCGGATGAAATGAGAGTAACAGAGACTCTGCACAAAAAGGCTCGGGTCTCCTTCCACGGGGTAACACCCACGATCCTCCCGCCAGAGACGGTGCACCTGCCCGCGAGCGCTCCCGCCCGAAGGAGCGAGGCCACTGTGTGCGCATGCGTCTCCGGCAGGTGCAGCGCTGGCGCCCGCGGAGCGGCTGAGTCGGAGCCGGAGGGTTCTGTGCCCCCACCCCCCGCGCGACCTGCCTCCCAGCTGTGAGCGTTCGCCGCGCGTGCGAGCAAGAAAGGAGAGAGGGCGGTGCTGCGTCACCCGGCACTTGTGACCTCCTCGGAACGGTGTACAAGCTACACAGCTACATGCCCCCAATAACAATCTATAGGAAGATGGGGTCCTGCGAGCTCCAGCGGGGAAAACCCAGTTTAGGGAGAGGGCGGGTCTGGAACACCCCACACGGCGTGCTTACCCGGGTCTACATGGACCCCGTCCTCCCGCCAGTGTCCTTCAGACCCCTGTGTATACGGACGCCCCCGCCCTGTGACCCTCGGGCTGCTGTCTATACGGACCCTCCAGGGCCCTCGGACCCGCGTCTACACGGATCCCGCCACGGCCCTCAGAACGCAGTCTATACGGACCACCCCTCTGCAGCCCTCTGACCCGCATCTGTCTGAACCACCCTGCGGCCTCGCCTCAGACCCACCCCCGTCTGCGTAGACACCCCCCTTCCCTGCGGCCCTCGGACACCGTCCATATGGACGCCCCCCATGGCCCTCGGACCACGGTCTAGACAGCCCCGCTGTGGCCCGCAGACCCGGTCTGTGTGCCCCACTCCCCGCAGCCCACGACCCCGTCTGTGCGGGCCGCCCCGCCCCCCGCAAGCTCCGCCTTCCTAGCTCAGCGCGGACTTGGTCGTCCTTTCCCTTCTCTTCAGGCCTTTCACGTCGGGGTGCCCTCGCTGCCGCGGACCGCGTGACCATCTTATTCTGCAGACATGAAAGTTACGAACGCAATTTTCCGATTGAAAATTCACTGAAATTTTTTGTTCGGAAAGAAGATATTATTTCAGAAAGAAATGAACCCTGACGTTCCAACCCGACGTGGTTAAAACCTTCCCGCCGTCCGCGACCCCCTCCCTCCGGACTCGCCTTGAGGACTGAGCAGAGGCTCACACTTACCGGGCTCTAGCTCGCAGGCTGGGGTCTGCGGCGGAGAACGCGGGCTGCGGTGCGGATGCGGTTACGGACCCCGCACCGCCGCCGGCCCCGCAGCGGTGAAACCCTCCACGCAGCAGTGCGCGGGAAGCCGTGAGAACGCGCCGAAGGCGTCCTGTTTGGCGCAAAAGCAGCTAATGGCGTCGATGACGGTGTCTAAAATTCCTCCCGATGGAGGGGTGGGGAGGGGAGAGCAAGAAGAGGCGTGGTGGCGGTGGGCCTTTGGGGGTTGGGAGGAAACCAGGCGGGGCATTCCTGCGGACCCGGATTTCTGAATCTGCAGACAGTGGGCATGCATGGCTTGGGGCTGGGGCAGTTTCACTTGAAAACAAGTAATTAGCTTTAAAAATATGAACAAAATGAAACAACAAAAAACAACAACCCAGAAACGTCCGTTGCACAAACCGTTGATTTGCCCTATTCCTCTGACCTTGTACATCTCCTTCCTCATTTTCTCTGAAACATGCGCATGTCCTCATGCGGCGGCCTCCCTGCTCCGTCCCACAGAAGTCACAGGCTCCTGGGAACTGTCAAATCCCAGCACAGGCCCTCGCCCCGCACCCAAATTTGAAGGACTGAACTTGGAACCCGATGAAGTCCATATAGACGGTGTTCTGAGGGCTGCGGGGGTCCCCGGAAGGGGAGGGAACTGGGCCTCAGCCCTCGCCCTGGCTTGGCCCCCCTGCCCAGTGGCTCCCAGGGTGAAGGCTCTGCTTAGTAGCTTCTCCCAGGCCGACTCTCCAGTTACTGCGGATGGTTCACCACTACCGAGGCAGTAGGGTTGGAGGTTCAAAGCCTGGACCAGCTGAGGCTCCTAGACCCCCAGGACAGGAACACTGAACATGAACTTTTTCATGCACCTGCTTCCTCCTCCCTGCAGCCCTTCTGTCCGTCACCTAGCCTGTAGCTTTGCTAAAAACTCTGCGAGGGTAAAGAACCAACCAGAAGGCAGATGGCTTGCTAAGTGAATTCAGTGAATTTCCCCAGTTTTCCCGCTGAGGAGATCTATCCCAGCGAGCTCCTTCTGGTGGTTTCTCGGCTACCCTAGATGCACAGGTGTCTGACAGGGTCCCCGAAAGATAGGCATCCCTTAGCAGTAAGGACTTCCCAGCCACGTCCACCGGAAGCACCAACCATTGACTCTCCAGCAAAGCAAAATCAGAGGAGTCACGAGCACCCTAGACAGAGGTGGACAGCCAGGAAGGAACAGAAATAACAAAGGATGGGAAGCAGCCATAAGAAGGCAAGGAAAGTAAGTGTAGAAAACAAAGAGCCAGCATGTCCTGGCTCTCCTCACCGCCGCTGTTGAAATCTAGCTGCGGTTTTGAAAGTGGAGTGGGAGGGAATTTATATTTATTCCCCCAAATGCCAGATGCATTTTCTGTCCTTCTCCCACTTAACCCCACACCACTGCTTCTCATCTGAGGGACCGAGGCCCCAGAAGCCAAACGGCCAAAAGCAATCGAGCTGCCCCGGGAGCCAGGGTTGGGTGTGGGGCCAGAAGCCCACGTCCTCCCCCGGGGCCTCCCTGAGCTGCCAATTGTTCTCATGTCTGTGTGCCATGGGAAGGTGTGCAGAGGAATGAGCGGCGAGGGTCTGTGAGATGATCTCGGGGTCCCTCGCCTTGTTCCCATGGTGTCGCTCGTCTCCACTGTTGGCATTCCCACCGTGGACAGCACACACTTGTGTTCATACACGACAAGCTGAGGAACGTGGACCCAGTTCACCTCCTTTCTAGCAAGCTATCAGCACACTGAAAAGAAGTTTCACGTCTTTCCTAGAAATAGCGATTGGTGATCTCAAGTCTGTTCTTCACTCATCCAAGCAATCCCGATTGGGATTTATCCTCGGCCGGCAATGCTGGGCCACACGGCTTCGGGTGTTGCTTTTCCTTAGGCATGTAAGTATGGAATTTAATAATGAATTGACTGTGGCAGATCATTTTAAGTGATTAAGGTAAGTATTGCTCCTATTTTATATTCAGGGATGACTGGAGAATGGATGGTCAGTATAGGACACGTTGTGCATGTTTCCGTGTAATTCCTTCAATAGACAATATCATAGGTAAAATTCAGCTCCGTGTTAAAGGCCATCAGTCAGTCCAAATTCATTCTAAGGTATAAGAATTCCACTTGCTGGTGTCTCTCATCTCTGATGCTTAGTTTTTCCATGGAGGTAGAAATCCTGGATTTTCCCTGCCTTCCAACATGGATTTTGGAAACACCCGAGGCTGTCGGTTGTGCTGTGGGTCCATTTGGGAAACACAAGGTCACGGGTGTCTGTTACTTTATTCCTTGGTGACGAGATGTATTTGAAGGTGCGGAGAGTCCAGCCATGGGCGCTTGTGGGTGTCTTAGCTGGGCCCACCTCAGGAGATGAAGAGGCAGCTCGACGAAATGGTGCCCAGCGACCGGCTGAAGCCCCGAAGCCATGTGAGATGAGGAGACTTGAGCAGTCCCCAACCTGCCCAACAACACCTCATCCACAATGGCAGAAAGGGAAAGCCCATTTTTACAAAGAAAACGTGGGCAAAGAGCAGCAAGGGTGAAAGGACTCATCAGACAAGTTCTTTTCTCCGTCTCTTCTGCCACTTCTCCAGCTTCCTGATAGCTTGTCCTCCTAGATCTGGTGAGCTGCAGCTCATCACAGCTACGAGGCTGGCTAGACAGGCCTCTGCCCACGATCCACACACAGAAAATATGGATCAGAATCTTCTCCCTGGAACCACACTCATCAGATAACTGTGCGCTTCAAGGGATATTCCTGAGATCCCACCCTTGTCGAAAAGCCTGACTCCCAAGATCCTCCACAATCTATAGTCTATAATTTATAATCCAGTTTCACTGGCCTGTCATTCTCTTTTTCCAACCAGCTATCAAATTTATCTCAGGCAAGAGGGTTTCTTTGATGGGCTTCCCTGGAAATCCCATGTATGACGACAGGATTCTATTTTTTTTTTCATTTCATTTTATTTTATTTTATTTCTTTTCAGTGTTCCAGAATTCATTGTTTATGCACCACACCCAGTGCTCCATGCAATACGTGCCCTTCATAATACCCACCACCTGGTTCCCCCAACTCCCCACCCCCCTCCCTTCCAAAACCCTCAGTTTATTTCTCAGAGTCCACAGTCTCTCATGATTCATCTCCCCCTCCGGTTTCCCCCACCTCACTTCTCCTCTCCAACTCCCCATGTCGTCCGTGTTATTCCTTACACTCCACAAATAAGCAAAACCATATGATAATTGACTCTCTGTTTGACTTATTTCACTCAGCATAATCTCTTCCAGTCCCGTCCATGTTGCTACAAAAGTTGGGTATTCATCCTTTCTGATGGAGGCATCATACTCCATAGTGTATATGGGCCACATCTTCCTTATCCATTCGTCCATTGAAGGGCATCTTGGTTCTTTCCACAGTTTGGCTGTTGTGGCCATTGCTGCTATGAATATTGGGGTACCAATGGCCCTTCTTTTCACTGCATCTGTATCTTTGGGGTAAATACCCAGAAGTGCAATTGCAGGGTCATAGGGAAGCTCTATTTTTAATTTCTTCAGGAATCTCCCCACTGTTTTCCAAAGTGGCTTCACCAACTTGTATTCCCACCAACAGTGTAAGAGGGTTCCCCTTTCTCCACATCCTCTCCAACACATGCTGTTTACTCTCTTGCTAATTTTGGCCATTCTAACTGGTGTAAGGTGATATCTCAATGTGGTTTTGATTTGAATCTCCCTGATGGCTAATGACGATGAACATTTTTTCATGTGTCTGATAGCCATTTGTATGTCTTCTTTGGAGAAGTGCCTGTTCATGTCTTCTGCCCATTTTTTGACATGATTATCTGTTTTGTGTGTGTTGAGTTTGAGGTGTTCTTTATAGATCTCGAATATCTGCCCTTTGTCTGTGGTGTCATTTGCAAATATCTTCTCGCTTTCCATAGGTTGCCTCTTTGTTTTGTTGACTGTTTCCTTTGCTGTGCAGAAGCTTTTGATCTTGATGAAGTCCCAGAAGTTCATTTTCGCTTTTGTTTCCTTTGCCTTTGGAGACATATCTTGAAAGAAGTGCTGTGACCAATGTCAAAGAAGTTATGGTCTATGTTCTCCTCTAGGATTTTGATAGATTCCTGTCTCACATTGAGGTCTTTTATCCATTTTGAGTTTATCTTTATGTATGGTGGAAGAGAATGGGTTGAGTTTCATTCTTCTACACATAGCTGTCCAATTTTCCCAGCACCATTTATTGAAGAGACTGTCTTTTTTCCACTGTATATTTTTTCCTGCTTTGTTGAAGATTATTTGACCATAGAGTTGAGGGTCCATATCTGGGCTCTCTACTCTGTTCTGCTGGTCTGCGTGTCTGGTTTTGTGCCAGTACCATGCTGGCTTGGTGATCACAGCTTTGTAGTAAAGCTTGAAATCAGGCAATGTGATGCCCCCCAGTTTTGTTTTTCTTTTTCAACATTTCCTTAGTAATTTGGAGTTTCTTCTGGTTCCATACAAATTTTAGGATTATTTTTTCCAGGTCTTTGAAATTTTGATCAGGATGGCATTGAAAGTATAGATTGCTCTAGGCAATACAGACATTTTAACAATGTTTATTCTTCCAATCATTGAGCATGGAATGCTCTTCTATCTTTTTGTGTCTTCTTCAATTTCTTTCATGAGTGTTCTGTAGTTCCTCGAGTACAGATCCTTTACCTCTTTGGCCAGGTTTATTCCCAGGTATCTTATGGTTCTTGGTGCTGTAGTAAATGGAATTGATTCTCTCACTTCCCTTTTTATTTTTTCATTATTAGTGTATAATGGGGTGCCTGGGTGGCTCAGTGGGTTAAAGCCTCTGCCTTCAGCTCAGGTCATGATCCCAGGGTCCTGGGATTGAGCCCCACGTTGGGCTCTTTGCTCAGCAGGGAGCCTGCTTCCCCTCTCTCTCTGCCTGCCTCTCTGCCTACTTGTGATCTCTGTCTGTCAAATAAATAAATAAATACAATCTTTTTTTAAAAAAAGTTCATTATTAGTGTATAAGAAAGCAACTGATTTCTGTACATTGATTTTGTATCCTGCCACGTTACTGAATTGCTGAATGAGTTCTAGTAGTTTGGGGTGGAGTCTTTTGAGTTTTCCATGTAAAGTATCATGTCATCTGTGAAGATAGAGAGTTTGACTTCTTCATTGACAATTTGAATACCTTTATTTCTCTTTGTTGTCTGATTGCTGTTGCTAGGACTACTAATACTATGTTGAACAAGAGTGGTGAGAGTGGGCATGCTTGTCGTGTTCCTGATCTCAAAGGGAAGACTGTCAGCTTTTCCCCATTGAGGGTGATATTCGCTGTGGGTTTTTCATAGATAGATTTTATGAAGTTGAGGAATGTTCCCTCTATCCCTATACTTTGAAGAGTTTTAATCAGGAACAGATGCTGGATTTTGTCAAATGCTTTTTCTGCATCAATTGAGAGGACCATGTGGTTCTTCTCTCTTCTTTTATTGATTTGTTCTATCACATTGATTGATTTGGGAATGTCGAACCACACTTGCATCCCATGGATAAATCCCACCTGGTTCTGGTGGATAATCTTTTTAATGTACTGTTGGATCCTATTAGCTAGGATTTTGTTGAGAATCTTGGCATCCATATTCATCAGAGATATTGGTCTGAAATTCTCCTTTTTGGTGGGGTCTTTACTAGTTCAGGAATCAGCATAATGATGGCTTCATAAAAAGAGTCTGGAAGTTTTCTTTCTGTTTCAATTTTTTAAAAGAGCTTCAGGAGAATAGGTATTATTTCTTCTTTGAATGTTTGGTAGAATTCTCCAGGGAGTGTGTCGGGTCCTTGGCTCTTGTTTTTTGGGAGGTTTTTGATCACTGCTTCAATCTCATTACTAGATATTGGTCTATTCAGGTTGTCAATTTCTTCCTGATTCAGTTTTGGAAGTTTATAGGTTTCTAAGAATGCATCCATTTCGTCTAGGTTGCTTAACTTATTGGCATATAACTGTTGATAATAATTTCTGATGATTGTTTCTATTTCCTCGGTGTTAGTCATGATCTTTCCCTTTTTATTCATAATTTTATTAATTTGGGTCCTCTCTCTTTTCTTTTGGATTAGTTTGGTCAATGGTTTATCAATCTTATTGATTCTTCCAAAAACCAGCTTCTAGTTTTGTTGATGTGTTCTACTGTATCTATAGTTTCTATCTCATTTATCTCTGCTCTAATCTTGATTATTTCCCTTCTTGTGTGTGGGGCTGACTTAATTTGTTATTGATTCTCCACTTTTTTAAGGTGTAAAGAGAGCTGGTATATTCTGGATTTTTCAATTTTTTTGAGGGAGGCTTGGATGGCTATGTATTTCTCCCTTAGGACCGTCTTTGCTGTATCCTATAGGTTTTGCACCAAAGTGTCTTCATTCTCATTGGTTTCCATGAATTGTTTAAGAGACTGTGCCCTCTCCATCAGAGCTATTGGATATGGACACAAACAGTATGTCAGAAAGGGAATTCAGGCTAACAATTATCCAGGCAATGGATAGATTGGAGAACACCACTGGTGACAACATGAAATCGATTAGGACAGAAGTGAAAGCTGCCCAGGAAGAAGTTAAAAATGCTATCAGTGAGATCCAATCTAATCTAAATTCGCTAACACCTATGGTAACTGAGGCAGAAGACAGAATTACTGATCTAGAGGAAAAATTGATAGAGAAAAATGATCAGGAGGAGGCCTGGAACATACAGCTTAGAAGCCATGAAAACAGAATTAGGGAAATAAATGACACCATGAAACATTCCAACATCAGAATTATTGGGATCCCTGAGGGGAAGGAGAAAGAAAGAAGACTAGATGATATAGTTGAACAAATTCTCCATGAAAATTTTTCCAGTCTGAAGAATGGAACCAGTGTTCATGTCCTAGAAGCAGAGAGATCACCAAGATCAACAATCACCTGATTGTGAAACTGACAAATCATAATTGTAGACAGGAGCTCTTGAGAGCAGCTAGAGGAAAGAGGTTCCTTACGTACAGAGGAAGGCCCATCAGAATAATGTCAGACCTGTCCACAGAAACCTGGCAAGCCAGAAAGGGCTCGCAAGACATATTCAGGGCATTAAATGAGAAGAACATGCAGCCAAGAATACTTTACCCAGCAAGGCTGACATTCAAAATGGATGGAGAGATAAAGAGCTTCCAAGACCGGCAAGGTTTATGTGACCCAAGTATGTGACAATGAAGCCAGCACTACAAGGAATATTAAGGGGGGGGTCTATAAAAGAAAAAAGAACCCGAAAGTGTCATAGAACAGAAATTTACAATCTATAGAAACAAGGACTTCACAGGCAACATGATGTCAATAAAAACGTATCTTTCAATAATCACTCTCAACGTGAATGACCTAAATGCTCCCATAAAATGGCACAGGGTTACAGACTGGGGAAAAAAAACAGGACCCATCCATATGTTGTCTACAAGAGACCCATTTTGAACCTAAGGATACATCCAGACTGAAACTGAAGGGATGGAGAAGCATCTTTCATGCCAATGGGCCTCAAAATAAAGCTGGAGTAGTGATTCTCATATCAGATAAATTAGATTTTAAACTAAATACTGTAGTCAGAGATATAGAAGGACACTACATCATTCTTAAAGGGTCTATCCACCAAGAAGATCTAACAAGTGTAAATATTTATGCCCCCAATATGGGAGCAGCCAACTACATAAGCCAACTGTTAATCAAGATAAAGAGTCATATTGATATGAATACATTAATAGTAGGGGATCTTAACACACCACGCCCAGTAATAGACAGATCATCCAAACAGAAAATCAATAAAGAAACAAGAGCATTGAATGACACATTGGACCAGCTGGACCTCATAGATATATACAGAACATTCCACCCTAAAACATCAGAATACTCATTTTTTTCAAGTGCACATGGAATTTTCTCAAGAATAGACCACATACTGGGTCACAAGTCAGGCTCAACCGATACCAAAAGACTGAGATTATTCCCTGCATATTCTCAGAACACAATGCTTTGAAACTGGAACTCAACCACAAGAAAAAGTTCGGAAGGAATTCAAACTAAAGACCACCTTGCTTAAGAATGCTTGGATCAACCAGGAAATCAAAGAAGAACTTAAACGATTCCTGGGATTCTATTTTAAAGGCCCTCCAAACTGTATCCTTGGAACAGACCCAGAGTTCTCTAATGTAGTCAGCAATGTTCTCATTCAGTTCTGGTACTGCCCATGAGATCTAAATCCTGTGACACTGACTGGTGTTGCTTCTGTTACATTTATCACAAGACTAAGCTTTGGTGAATATGGACAGAAAGAAGTCATGTTATAGCAAATACTGAGAGCAAACTCTCAAGAGTCTAGAACATAGCGGTTGAAGGTCTTCAGTTCTGTTTGGTTGGATCATAATATATGTTCCTCCACTAATAAAGCAATGTGCTTTCTTGTCTGGTCCTCAACTAGTCCCTATGAGACTGCTAGAATGGGCACAATGTCCTTATTTTGCAATTTAGAGACTGAGTCTCTGAGCTTCTTAATCTTCTGACCAGTAGGAGAGAGAACTCACGTAGTTGTGCCAGACACAGCAGAGATATGGGAAAGAGGAGGTGAAGGTCCAGCTCTCTAAGACATGCCTCCAACCCCTACTGCCACTTTAAGCACAAGGAGAACCCAGGAGAGACAATCTAAAAGAGTCTGAGGGGCTCCTGGGTGGCTCAGTCATTTAGGCATCTGACTCTTGATCTCAGCTCTGGTTTTGATCTGAGGTCAGTTCAAGCCCCACATTGGGCTCCATGCTGGACATGGAGCCTGCTGGGGGGGAAAAAAAGAGAGAGAGAGAGAGAGAGAGAGTTTGAAGTGACTGCCTTAGGACAATATTTGCCCATAGTCTCCTCCTCGCCCCCATCTGCAAGTATCTATTATTTTGGCTATTCTGTAACCCCTCAAGTTTCTTCTGATAGTATTTTAATTTTTTTCTGAATAATAATCCCCCTTTTTTTTATGTCAATCTAGGGAATTCCCAGTAGAGTTGACCTCAACCCCAGACTGCTGGGGTAAAGGAGCTTGTAACTCATTCCTGCCCGATGGGCTCATTGCCTTCCCCTTGGTGATAGCAATGAGTTTGTAGACGGCCATGACCCTTGCAGGGCAACTGAGATTTTCCTGAGGCTGTGGAGAGAGGGGCACCCTCTTTCCTCTGTGGAGTTGACTGTTGGTGGAGCTGGTGGCAGTCACTTGCCTGCCATCTCCTGAAGTCTGAAAGTGAAGCTGACCCTAGGGAGAGCAGAGTCAAGGGAGGTAAGAACCTGCATCTCAGCACCATGATTCAGGCCCCTAATCCAGCCCGGTCTGAAGTTAGCTTTACACATCCACTCTTGCTGTGTGGGACACGGTCATCTCCCTTTTCTTAATGTAGATCACTTTGTGTTTACAGACTTGCCAATTTTGATACGGATGTTTTGGAAGGAAATAAAGCAATCACCAAAGACAGTCATGCTCATCAAACAGAGACCCCCGGATAATGGCCCAGGGACACCACAGCCAACCCAGCCCATCCCACTCCCAGCCACCTGAAACTGGTCCTGCTGGAGAGTCCCTTACACAAAACTCCCCACGAGATTCTACAGGCCCTGGAATCTGTACCTTTACTAAGCCTCGGTGCATGTAATTCATGTTTAGTTCTGAAAGAACATATGATCACCTTAAGATCAAAGTCCCCAAAAATGCTTGTTTGGAAAAAACCAGAAACCAGAAAGTGGCATCTTAAGAATAAAATGGGAGACAGAATGATAACAACTGAAAAGCCCTGAAGACATCTCCCCGTAGAGAACATTCCAGACTCAATGCAACTCTGGGGAGAACGCTGCTGACAGGTGATGCGTCCGGTGCTGCTGTTTGCAGTTCTGTCTCTTGACTGTTGCTCAGTGTAGAGCTCTGGGTCGGTTTCAGGCACTGAACCACGAAAACCGTTGATACATCGTGAATATGCGTGGATTACTTACAAGGCAATCCTGACTAAGGCTGAAGGCTTTAATTAAATGAGCAATTAGCTTTGGGCATGGGTATTTATACAAAAAGAAAATAAGTTAATTTGGATCATTGTTTGCCCCGGGGACATTAGCCTTCCCTGAGCTCCAGAGGTATTGTGTGTTGCCTTAAAGACCCGAGAAATGGCAGGGTCAGGAGCCCTACCCATGAGCGAGCAGCCCGTGCTTCATCCTTCCTAACTAGAGGAGCCTCCGTTCGCCCACCAGCCCCCTCACCACCCCCCGAGCTTCACCCACGTTGACACCGGACGCCCCACCTGCAGCCTCGCCTGCCTCCCCCGCTGTGGGATTCCCGGCGGCACCCCCTCCCCCGCCGCCTCCCTGCCTCGGAGGCTGGATCCACGCTTAGGGAGGTAAGGGAGAGAGAACAGTGTGGACTGACTCACCGAAAGTAAAGTCGCATTGGGGGCGAGGGAACAGGGGATCACCCTCCCAAAGATGCCACTGCCCATGTGTCATGGCGACTCGTTTCCAGGTTTGCCAGTTCTTAACGCAAAGTCATTAGTAGGTGCTTCTTCTCTCCGATCTCTATAGATCAGAGCTTTGGAAGTCATCATTTTCAAATAAATCTGCATTCTTCCACTCTATGACTTAGAAGGGAGGCTTTTATAAAAAAGCACAGGAGTGGGGCGCCTGGGTGGCTCAGTGGGTTAAGCCTCTGCCTTCAGCTCGGGTCATGATTTCAGGGTTCTGGGATCGAGTCCCGCATCGGGCTCTCTGTTCGGCGGGGAGCCTGCTTCCTCCTCTCTCTCTCTCTGCCTCTGCCTACTTGTGATCTCTCTCTGTCAAATAAATTAAATCTTAAAAAAAAAAAAAAAAGCACAGGAGTGACAACTGCAAAACTGATTTGGACTAGGCACACTCACGTGTGCTCACATAATGACCTTTACACTAAAGCTTCCCAGAAAGTAATTGTCTTTGCCCAGCAGAGGCCATAGTGAGCTCGAGTAGGACTCAGGGCTGATGGCATTATGGTAGCCCTTTAATCCGCCGAATGAATGAAGGAGAAGAAATGAGAATGAGTGGATGGGTAGGTTAGAGGCTCGACATAGAAAATGGAAGTTCCCAGTACTCTCTCTGGGCAATGTGCTCTTAGACAAGTCAGCAATATTTAGTATTACGCAAATAATACAAACAGAAATATCTAAGGGGGTTTGAGAAGATGTTCCCAAAGAAATGAAAATTAAAATAAAAAAGTATAGGGTGGCTGGGTGGCTCAGCCGGCTAAGCGTCTGCCTTGGGCTCAGGTCATGATCTCAGGGTCCTGGGATTGAGCCCCACATGGGGCTCCCAGCTCAGCAGAGTCTGCTTCTCTCTCTGCTCCTCCCCCTGCTCACTCTCTCTCTTTAAAATAAATAAAATCTTTCTTAAAAATAACAGACATTTTTAAATAGTAATAATTATTTATTTATTATCTATCAATATATGATTTTTCCCTTATATTGACAGTCAGCAAACAGATTTACCCAAAACTTCTCAAATATAAATATAATTTGATCGGTTAATCTCACCTCTTGGAATTCATTCTCCAGAACAGCTGTTAAATACAGGAAAGCGTTTGAAGCACGAAAAGGTTTGTTACAGATTTACAATAACCATTGACTCTTTTAACATGAGGATGAAGAGGAATGTGTATTAACGTAGAAATATGCGCATGAGATAACTTTAGGGCACTCTGTGAGCACGGCTTAGTACAAGCAGAATAATGTTGAGCAAACAGACGCGGACAAAAAGACTCCGACAAAATACAGCGCCGTACAGCTGCTCATGTCTGCCTGGCAGGGGCAGGCCTGTGGCTGGTTTTCCCCTTTTCTAATGGTCAAATGTCTACACTACGTTTGTATCACTTTTACGGAAATATTTTTAAATTTAGGATTTAGGGCTTTGCCTGTATGGATGACTCCAAGAGCCGTCCCCATGCCCTCCCTGCCCTCGGTCCTCCTGCCTTGGCCGTCTTCTGTGTCCCAGATGGGGACTAGTTAACACAGAGAACACTGGGTAACTCCTGAATAAACTAAGAACGTGCCAGCATCTCCGCTGCTGAGTCCCCAGTCCCCACTCCCGTCAGGCTAACGGGGAATGTCCACAGTTGGCTGCTTCCTTCTCCAAGAATGTCCTCCAACGACCTTCGCCACTTAGCACCCCTCCACCCATTCTGCCAGGTCCAGCTCCGGCGGCCCCGAACACCTGCGTGCCATCTCCCCAGGTCGCCCCTGACGAAAGGAGAACTCCTCCCTCGTGACTCCACGGCATGTGGACTTTCAGTCTGTTTTGTCGCTCACTTTGGCCACTTTGTAAGGAACGTTCTTTACTTACCGCTCCCTCCTGCGAGAGGCGGGAATGATTTCCTATTCATGCTCAGTGTGCGTTAGAGCCCGGCACATATGACATTCAATAGATATTTGTTGGATTGATTAATTAATTAATTAGATGCTGGCGCAGTTGCTCACTTATTCTCGCCCATCTCAGCAAACACACGACCTACCCACTAGCGCGGGAACACAACAACGTACACGTGAGAGCAATTGAACGCAATTTTCCTCGGCGTTCTTAACCTTGACAGCTCTGCTAGCCCATATAGTTAAATACTTTCCTTCTTCCAGAGGCCAAAATGGGACCCAGGGTGAAGATTAGTCATGAACCCCGTAGACATCAAGGAGATTTCCCATATCACAGGATGAGATGCGTTATCTGTGTCTGGACGGAGGGACTTCCTTGCTTCACAGGTGGTTTCCCGGGAGACGTCTCGGGAGGGAAACCGTCCCGTCTGCTTCAGATTCCCGGCGCTCTGCGGAGAGAAGGCGCTCCTCCAGGCCAGGGCAGGTGGGCGTATCTGGGGGTGAAAACAAACCCCGCTGCGGCAGCAGACAGGCAGAGCTGCGGGAGGACGGCCGTCCTGCAAGGGGGAGCTGGCCGAGTCGAGGGCAAGCCCCGGGGGTGAGAGCGTGTGACTCTGCCGCTTCAGCTTCTGGCACCAGCAACACAGCCCTGCGGGAAGGTCCTGAAGGAGGGGGCAGGGGTACCCGGACCCTCAAAACTGTGCAAGGATTCCGGGTCTACAAAGAAGGGGACTCCCTTGACAGGAACCAGAGAAAAGCTCTGTCCAGATCTGGAAAAATCCCATTGGAAATTCTTTACAATAGATTCCTTGTTGATTCCTTTGTCTACAAAACAGAGTAAAAATGGACTAACTGCTTTTAACAAAGGACGTCATTCCCCTGCCAGAAGACCAAAGGCCAGTGGGTGCGTTTCCCGCAGAGATCGTAAACCCGGCATTTGGCAGTGTTTGGCGAGAGGAAGGAGAGCCCCTCCTCGCCATCCCTGTGTCATGGCCTTGGAACTGTTACTGGGGCGGAGGTAGAAGCTCAGAAGGGACCTCTCCTGGGTCTCTAATGTTCAACGGAGACCTTAGGGCACTACATGAGTTCAAATTCTCTCTTTTATGCTCCAGACTCAGATGCTGCAGCGGCGTCTCTCTGTCGCTGAGAGCACGGGACCAAATCTGCCGTAAACCCAGCCAGTGAGCCAACCGCACGCCTCCCCGACCTGCCACCTGAGCGCGGCTCGTCCCCTCTTCGCTCTTCCCGTCCTGGGCTCCTGCCATTGAGTTCAGTCTGCTTTGATTCGTGTTAAGAGGAACTCTATTAGCTGACTTGTGAGCTGGTCAAACATACTGTTTTCAGGCAGTTTGGAAAACAAGACGATGGGCTGGCTGGTGTTTGCTTTCTCCTTCCCAGCCCCTGTCCTCAAACTTTGTCCTTGGGGAGAAAGTGGCTTTAATTGGAATTTAATTTAATTAACTTTCAATTAATACAATGGAAATTGTATTTCCATTTAATTGGAAATACAAGGTGGTTGTATGACGTGTGAATGTCTGTGTGGATGATTCAAACAGGAAAGTAAAAATTTTAAAATGAATGTTTATTTTTAAAATACATATTTTATTTTTTTTATTTTTTATTGTGTTATGTTAGTTAAAAATGCATATTTTAAAGCTCACCACGAACTTGGACTCTGCTGCATGAGGAAGCCCCAGGGAGCATGTCAGGATGCTCGTCCCCACAGAGCTCAGCGTGGGCACAGGGCCCAGGGCCCATCCCTGGGGTTACTATGGGCAGAGCCTCTTGCTATCCTTTGGCAAAGCTTATTTTTCTCTTGTTTCCTAAAACATAGACAATAAATATGGCAATTCCTGAACAGCATTTTAGGATATACTGAGCATGCTCTTTGACATCCGGTCTTACTCAAAGAGAGAGAGAGAGGTGTCCACCAAATACTGGCACTTGAAAAGAAAATGAGAAGCAGTACTTGTGTCTAGGGGTGAGAGAAGCTGGGATTAGCCTAAAAGAAGCGTGAGGGAACTTTCTGGAATAATAGTGGTAATGTGCTACGATTGGTAACATAGATGTAACCCTTGTTCATGATACCCATGTTGGAGTATTTGGGGCAGTACAAAAAACGTGGAATTAATGGATGGAGATGATAGGTAATAGGTGGATGGTATGAGGGAGGGAGGAAGGGAGAGAGATGGGGTGAGGGGAGGGGGTGGGAGGAGGGAGGGAGGCACAGAGGAGGCAGACGGGTGACCCGTCACCCAGTGTCTACTGTCAGTGGTAGAATTCAGGACGAGGGTTGACGGAAACTCCACGCGGCTGTGTGCCTGAGAACCTGTACAATAAATGCTGGAAGCCATGTCCCCTCATCACACCAGATCTGAACACTAACGATCTTCCTCTTCACACAAAGGCTCCTGTCCGTCATGCCCAAAACAGAATGCACTTACTGTCTAAGACACACTATCAAGCACGTTTACAGAGCGTGGGGATGCCCTGGTCTCCAAGAACCTTCCAGGTGAGCGGAGACGAGATGGAAATCCGCGCTTCGTCTCTGTAAAAACCAACGCTGGGGCTTTGTTCTTCCCGTCTGGTTCTGGAGCCTGAAGTCTCAGCCTCTGTCTGGTGCCTGAACCCCCTCAGGGGTCCGCGCTGGGTTTACTTAACCACGTAGAGAAAAGTCCACTTGGAATCACAGCCCCGGGGATCCTCCAACAAATCTCATCCCCCCTGCTTGACTCGCGCCAAGATACGTGTGGAAGACGTCGGCCTCAGTGATGAATGCGATCAGCCGCATCCCGCACCCCAGCGGTCCCCATCCCGCACCCCAGGGGTCCCCCATCCCGCACCCCAGGGGTCCCCATCCCGCACCCCAGGGGTCCCCCATCCCGCACCCCAGGGGTCCTTCCAATCGTGCACGCTTTCCTGTACACTGGCCCACTGAGGCTTCTCCCTGACCAGTCCCCCATCAGATCACCTCCAGCCCACCTCCCTTCCACCCCATCTTCTCTTATCAACCATCCTGCCTGCAGGAAGACGCGTGCGATGAGTAACTCCAACCCCCGTCTCCCGCAGGGGCCTCCTTCTCCAGCCTGGTCCCTAAAATGGCTTCCGGCTCATTAAGGATGAGAGAGCTCCATCCCGCTGTCCGGGAAACCGCACTGCCAGCCAGGAGCGAGTATGCCCGCTCCCAGGCTCCTCCTTCTGCAGAAACAATAACCCTCACCCCCTTTCTTAAGACAGCAGGGATGCTGACCTCTGCCCCCTGCAGTAGTGTCCACACGAACTCAGGGCATTTTTGGGTCAAAACCCAAGAACTGTCCTGGACATCTTCGGGTCGGCCCACATTGTCATTGCATTTATCATCTTCCTCTCCCCCAAGTGGATTTTAACAGGAGTATTTGGCTCCACCCAATCTGGTAGGAAAAACAGATGCAAAGTTGGCAAATATTTGAGGGCAATTATACTAATTCTCGGTGACTCTGGAAAGAGGGAATCAACACGACTTTGCGAAAGGGTGTCAGAAGCGCCAGGGCCGGTCGGGGCTGTCGCTTCACACAGCTCCTGGGGCTGCTCGGGCCCCGGCCAGCCAGGCAGGGAGAGTCCCTGCCAACGAGCTCTGGAAGCCACCGGATAAATCACTGGGCATGTGTCCGAGGACACGTGGGCACCCGGCACAGAGGCGCGTCCCAAGACGCCCTGCAGTGGCCGTCGGGGGCCGCGGGGCAGCTCTGGTCAGGGAGCCAGGGCCGGGGAGGGCCGCAGGGCAGAGCTGGGGTCCTCAGAGCTCTCTGTGGGTGCAGGGGGGGCGAGGGGAAGGCCGGCAGCCCCGCCCAAGCGCCCCGGCTACTGTGCTGCTGGAAAGTGGGGCACGCTGGTCCGGATCACACCAGCCAGTTTGGAAAAAGTGGGGTTGAGTCATTTGCCATGAGGCTGTTGGCCCGAATCGCAAGGCTCTGGGCCACGCTGCGTCTGGAAACGGTGTGAAGCAGCGACACACACACACCTTGGCACAGACTCTAAATGTCGCCAGAGGAGGAAAGGAGCTGGAGCGGCCAGGCGGAAAGGCCTATGAAGAAAAGGCCGTTTTAGAAGAGGCTGTGCCCATGAGACGCCCCACGGCTCTAGAACAGGACAGACCCCTCCCAGCATGAGGAGCCGGACCTCACGGGCGCCGGGCTAGTAGCCCACCCGAGGGAGGCCGGGGCACCCCGGGACACCCGGGCTGCGGGCAGCGCGCAGCCGCTCAGCCGCATTTCAGGCACCGCGGCCCCCGGGGTCCCCCGCACGCAGGGATGGCAGCAGGAGGCAGGGAGGGGCCCCGTGGCTGCAGAGAGCCCCACCAGCGGGGGGTGGGGGGAGTGCAGAGTCTGGACACAGGAAAGCCAGCACGGGGGTACCACCACCCGGTGAAAAAAAGTGCATTTGTTGTCATCAGAAAGGCAGACGGAATTTTGCACTGTTGGGAACAGCGGCCCCAACCCAACTCTGCTGTTTGCCCAAGAAACTCGGACCTTCCCACAACCTCAGCTGCTGGTTTCAGCACGTGTGATTGCAGGCGGGGACATGCGGGGGGGACCCAGCAGGGCTGTCCCTGTAAACATGTTCGCAGGCGGGCCCAGCACATGGCTGTTGCGGGACAGCTTGGCTCCAGCCTGAGCGCCCTTTGGAGGCAGAGGCTAGGTACCGCATGGGCGACTGGACCAGCTCCCTGTCCATGACCGGCCCAGGGTCCCCACCCCGAATGGCAGTGTGAGCACCTCGAGATGCAGGGAGCTCCGGGAGGCAGAGGGATGGGACACCCTGTCCTGGGCTGGGGCAGTGGAGGCGTCCACACCCCAGCTCCCAGGAGTCACTGGCCGGGTCTCCCACACCCCACATCCCAGAAGTGTCTGTTTCTCCTGCAGAGGGGATGCTGACCGACCCTCAGCAGCTGCTGACATGACCCAACCGGCAGAGAAAGGACCGTCGCAGCGGAGGCTGAAAGTGACTTCAGTCTCAGTGTTCGTATAAAATAGTCCACTTCCACCCTCTCTCACTGCTGCTGGGATTGCGAGCTGGTGCAACCACCCTGGAAAACAGTGTGCAGGTTCCTCGAAAAAGTGAAAATAGAGCTTCTCTACGACCCTGCAACTGCACTACTGAGTATTCACGCCAAAGATACAGATGCAGTGAAAAGAAGCCATCTGTACCCCAATGCTCATAGCAGCAATGGCCACGGTCGCCCAACTGTGGAAAGAACCAAGATGCCCTTCAACGGACGAATGGATAAGGAAGATGTGGTCCATATACACGATGGAGTATGATGCCTCCATCAGAAAGGATGAATACCCAACTTTTGTAGCAACATGGACGGGACTGGAAGAGATGATGCTGAGTGAAATAAGTCAAGCAGAGAGAGTCAATTATCATATGGTTTCACTGATTTGTGGAGCATAAGGAATAACACGGAGGACACTGGGAGATGGAGAGAAGTGAGGTAGGGGAAATCGGAGGGGGAGACAAACCATGAGAGGCTGTGGACTCTGAGGAACTAACTGAGGGTTTTGGAGGGGAGGGGGGTTGGGGGATGGGTGAGCCTGGTGGTGGGTACTAAGGAGGGCACGTATTGCATGGAGCACTGGGTGTGGTGCATAAACAGTGAATCTTGGAACATTGAAAAAATAAAATAACAAAACAATAAATAAAAAAACAAAACAAACTAAACTAAAATAAATAAATAAATAAAACAAAACAGTCTATTTCCAGGAGTTGGCATCTGTGTGTAGCATAAACCACTACAAGGAAAACGTGCATTGATGTCCTTTTGCAGAACATTCCATGGAAATTAGATCAGATAAGCCCTCGAGGGGTCTTGGGCCCGGGCTCAGCAGCTGCTGTTGGACATGAAGAGAGTGGAGAATGTGCTCCCAGCTGCCGTTGGCGCGAGGGACCTGCAGCCTCTTAGGTTGGTCAGGTCTGGGACCAAGAGTCAGGGCTGGGCACCGTCAAGTTCCCAGGGCTCGCCGAAAAAGAAGAGGGCGTCACTAAGGAAGCAAAGCCATGTGAATTCTAGAGTAGTAGAGAAGGTGGTCCGGAAGGATAAAAGAATGAGGGCTTCATTTCAGTCTTGCAAGCAAAGAGCCAGGGAACCCGTGAACTAAAGACACAAGGCCCCGCGTGGCATCCAAAGACAGAGGTCCACCTCCGCGGGGAGGTGTGCGTGCCCGCCAGGCAGGGGTACTGGGCCGGAGGGCTGCACAGCCGGGAGGAAAACGGGCTTCCAGGGAGAACAACCCCTTCCCCCGCCTGTGTCACAGGTCCCATCCTGCAAAGTCTAAACCCACTTACATCCTCCTTTCTCCCAGGCATGACAGAACATTTGATTTCAGAGCCGAAGTCTGCATTCGCAGTAAGCTCTGACTCCCATGTCCATGCTTTCAAAACAGTTGGAGGTCCCATGTGGGCAAGAACTATGTGCTCAGAAGTGACAACGGGGAGGTCCGGGCTGTCCAGTTCCCTGCACGCCCCGCTGGGCCCCTTTACTACCTAGTGGACATAAAAAATAATGTTTGTCCATGTACATCGTTCCTGTGAAAGTGCGGCCAAGCGGTTTCCCAAACAATCACAGTGTGTACCTGCATGTACCAACTGGAGTATTAAAGCACCATATCCTTGTTCCCTCCAGCAGCCATAAAACCTCAGAAGCATAACATAACCACCGAAGTGTTCTCTGCTATCAGAGTAATTCATTAGGTTATTAGCAGCAAAACAAAGAATGTCATTGCCCTACGGAACACGGTCTTCTGAGTTTCATCAGTCAGAGAATCAATAACCAGAAAGGGTCCTTTCTTTAAGTACATGCCATAGAGAGGTGGGGGTCTGGGGACATAACTCGAGAATTTCACTCATTTCCCATCCAGAACAGAAAGAACTTTCTGTTTGCTCAAACACACAGGCAGCAGGTGTGTGTGTGTGTGTGTGTGTGTGTGTGATTCTCCTGTCAGTAAGAGCCCCAGAAGAACCCATCCCGTGTCTGGAGAACATTCTACAAAGATAAGTCTGCCATTTTCATGAGCATGTTATCTGTCCACTTGAAAAGCCCCATGGTCATCCCAGAGGGGATGCTTTCCTAATTGCCATAACAACTTAAGACTAGACAAAGTGATTGTGGCCTGAGACAACTCATCTCGGGAATGTGGGGGCACAGGGGTCCCAGGTGAAGAACGAAGGAGTGTATGACCTGCGGTCCATTCCGAAGGCCATTCGACAGATCAACGTAGCTAGGCCATGGTGCCCAGATATTTGGCCAAAGATGGATGTGAATGTATTTTTTACATGAAATTAGCGTGTAAATCACTTCAAGGAAAATAGATTTTCCTTCATGATGTGGGTGGGCCTCACCTAATCAGTTGAAAGCTTAAAAAAAAAAAAAAAGACGGCGCTTCATGAGGATGAAGAGGGACTTTTGGCCTCAGATAGCCTCCTTGACTTTGCAGGTTGGGAGCTAACCCTGCAGATCTCACAGTCGCCGGCCCCACAATCCCGTCAGCCAGGGCCTCAAAATGTCTGTCTCCGTCTCCCTCTCCCTCTCTCTCCATGTAGTTGCCAAAAACCTCTGGCTTCTCACTCCCTCAGCCTCGGCAGCCGCACCTCTCACCCTCGGGGGTGGATCCCCCGGAGGGCGTTGGCGGTTCCGGCCGCTGTGGCTCACGCGCTGTAGGGATGGGACCAGCTCGTCCTGCGGGAGGGCTTGCTTTGGACCCTGCCCTCACAGCACTGTCCCGTCCCGTGCCATCAGCCAACCTCTCATCGAGGGAGTCTGCCCCCAAGTCGAGGCAGGCCAGCTCAGCTGCGGGTGACCGGCGCTGGGAGGGCTGGGATCCAAGTTCATCTCTAGGGGCTCAGAGAAGCACCGTCCCCAGGGCCGGCCTGCGGCCATGCGTCCCCACAGCTGCCACCGCAGAAGCGTGCGTGGGGTTTTCTGAGAGGAAGGCCAGCGCAGACGTCAGGAGGCCCCGTGATGCTTGCTGACCTGACTGAGGGCTGCCCGCCAGCTGGGGTGCTTCCGCGGCCTTACTCTCAGCTCTGCGGGTCTTCCCCACAGGCCCCCCATATTTCTTAGGAGCGTCCCTCTGCACACGGGGAAAGCACGGCGCAGAGCAGTGAGGCAACGTCCCCGAGTCACAAGCAATAAATGCTGAAACCAGAAGTCCGGGAGCCCCGCTCTCCACCCCCAGACCGGGAGGAGGTGACATTAGAGACCCACGCAGGTGTGGACAACAGGGCAGCTTGTCAGGAGACTCACAGACACCGCCCGTGCGGAAGGAAGGCGGGAGCCGGTCCCCTGGAATGAGTGTGCGAGGGAGAAGCACGAAACGCCCTGTCGCCGAGCCGCCGGAATCGGGCACAGAGGAGGCTGCCCTCGCGCCGGGCGGACGGCCGCTGCCCTGCCATTAGCTGTGAGACTCGGAGCGACTTTCCAAACCCCTCGGAGCTTCATCTGAATATCGAGGATAGTAATCGCCACCTCACCTGGCTCCTGGGAGGATGACGTGTGGAAAGAGGGTGGTTCCGGGGCAAGAGGTCCCAGGGAAAGAGGGGACAAATTACGATCCTGGTCCTGACCCATGCGGCACGCGGTCACCGGCGGACACTCCGCCATCTCTTGGCAGAGTCTCAGGGCCACACTAGGGATCTGAAGGGGCTGAGGCTGGCGAGAGGCGGGGGCGGCCTCGGGGACGGGCAGCTATGGGGTCCGCACTGGAGAGTGAGCGATGGCTCCTGACGGAGCCGGGCTGCAGGGAGGCTGCGGCCGATGGGTTGGGGGGAGGCACCTATAGGAGGACCACTCTGTAGACAGAACAAATGGAATGGGGGCGGGGGGTGGGGAGTGGAGACGCAGGACCTGGGCCTGGTCCAAGGATTCGGACCACTTCCCTTGGATTACAGTCCAGCCATGCCTCAGAGCAGAATTTTTGGCTGAATCGTTTGCGTGGTTCCCCGCACTGCCCTAGTAAATCAGCCAGCCGGTCAGCTTTGTGCCACAGCAGCAACACGTCGACTTGGCCTGTGAGCTGGTCTATGGATACAGCACAGCGCAGCATCTTAGCCAGAGCGTGGGGACGTCCTGCGAGACTCGCACTTGGGTGTTACGTGCTGGCCCACTGGGCAACTTGCTGACCCCCGTAAATTTTACACACTGCACACCTTAAAACCCAGGGATGAATACAAAACAGACTGCCACCTAGCATGCACAGGAGACATTATTTTCAGCCACCAACAGTTAAATGCTGGGAAGAAATTTGGGGTTGAAGCGGAGGGCCCTCTCCGCCGCGCTCAACATTTTCCCCACTCCACTTGTGCAGTTTCAAAACACAAGGAAGGTTTTACCACCAGGAAAATTTTACCCAACTGCAGTTTAAAGAGAGTCGAAGTGTCTGAGGTAAATGAGGTCGTACAGGGGAATGACTATGAGATCCTCAAATGAGAATCGCGCCGCCCGTCCAGGCCAGAATGGGGTCTGCTGTAATCATCCTGGACGTGCTCCGCCACACATAATGACTCAACAGCTCCCTGCCAGCAGCCCCTGAAGGAGGCGTTCTCCCTGCCAGAAAGGCTGTGTATGAAGTATTAGGTCCGGTCCAGCCAAGGCGAGGACAGGCCTTTCCTCCTTTTTGAGCAAATTGATTTCTTTGTGTCTCTGACACGGTCAGAGGAGCTCAGCCTCAAGCCCTCTCCAGAGCATGCCTGCACATCAACTCCTGAGCCCTGAGCATTCTGCCTCTGGATTTCACCTCCTTCCCCCCAAGACCTCACAAGATGGAGCAGATACCCCCATCCGACCTCTTCTCAACGCACTGAAGACTCCCACCCACCAGTCTCACTTCAACCAGTGAGTCCATGAGACCTGTGGACTGAGGAACCACAGATCGAAACAAAAGAAGTCCACGGCACCCACTCCAAAGGGGGCTTAGCGCCTGCATGCTCCAAGCAAACTTCAACGTCTTCTTACTCAAGCTGCCATCTTACTTTTGAGTCATGAATAGCTTGTATGCCTCTTGAATTTTAAAATTTAACACACATGGACAAAATAATCATTATTAAACCCATAAAGGCTCTGATTACCCTGAACTACACCTGTCACAACGAGGTTGAATAATAAAGAGAATGGTGTCCGCGAGATGGCCGCCATGTTAAATTTATAAAACGAGAACTATTTGAAAATTAGAGAGTTACTGGCTTGCTCGCAGACTAGTGTCCCAAGGTTTAGACAAAAGTTTTGGGAGAAGAAATAAGTGTAGTGGGAATAAGGCCTTTGATTGTGTCATGGTTACGATGACTTTTGCAAGAACGATTCATTTTATTTGTACTTTTTCTAAAATTTACTCTTGAATATAACAGTGACGAGAAAGGCGTACATCAGCAGACCTAGGAATAAGCATAGAAATGTGGACGACAGATGCCGGTAACGCTTCTGGAGGAGGGCTGCCTGGGTGGCTCAGTCGGCTGAGTGTCCAACTCCTCGCTTCAGCTCAGGACATGAGTTCGTGGTCGGGAGATTGGGTCCCGAGTCAGGCTTTACTCTCGGTGGGGAGTCTGCTTGTGGATTCTCTCCACCCCTCCCCTGCACCCACTTTCTCTCTCCCTCCCTCTTCTCTCTCAAATAAATAAATCTTTAAAAAGATTTTTGTTGGAGGAACATGTCCGTGGGTATTTGGTCCATTTGTTTCGACCTGCATCGTATCAAGTCCTATTCATTGAGCACCTGCTACGTTCCTGGTACGCCAGGGCTTAACCCTAACCTTACAAAGTAGATGTTGTGTCTGTACAGATGAATTAACTGAGGTTCAGGTAAGCAAAGTAGCTTGCTCTGTCCCAGTCACTAAGAGGCAGAGCCTTCATGTGAAGATAATTCTGCTGTGTTTCGCTCTAAAAATAACCGCGCATATGGGTAAGAGCGAGCTGACCTGATATTTCTCAGGGTTGCATTCCATAGGGTGGTTTGGCATACGGACACTGCCAGTAAGCCTGCCTGTGGTCCTCAGAGAAAAAGAGTAAATTAGTAATAGTAATATCAATATGTAAATCATTCAAATATTCTTTTTTTTATTTGAGTGGGGGAGGACAGAGGGAGAGGGTGAGAATCTCAAGCAGACTCCCCACTGAGCACGGAGGCTGATGCAGGGCTCAATCCCAGGACCCCAAGATCATCACCTGAGCTGAAAACAAGAGTCTGACACTTAACAGACTGCACCGCCCAGGCGCCCTCAAATATCCTATCATGAATTTTGACCCTATAAAAACTAGAGCAAATTCACAGCTCCTTTTTCTGTGGTTCTTTTTTTCCTCCTGTTAGTCAGATGAGAACGAGTGGTAGGACAAGGGAGGAGAACCCGTAGGAGCCAGTCAACTTTAAGAGACACAACTTACTGTCCTAGAGAGCCACGGCCACAGAGACAGTGCCTGGACAGACCCTGGGGACTCCCTGTTTGTTGTCAGGAAGTCGCATCTTGTGTGGTTCCCAGTATCTTCCTTTTTTACTCAACAAGCATTATAAGAAGTCAGAGGCACAGAATGTGGGTCTTTCCGAACAGGAGACCAAATAAGGTGAACATGGCCTGGTCGCTAAGAATCGTTTCAGTGACATGCTCTGAACTTCTGACAAAAAGTCCGAGAACTCAAAACGGATGGCATCCACTCGTATCACATTAATTTAAATCATTCGATTATGCTAACAATTAGTTAAGAAATCATCCTGGTTAGATGTGGTAGAGGAATTGAGAATTGAATGATTTTAGCTGATCATTAAAATGCCTTTTCAGTTACACGAAAAGAACAGTTTAATTTCTTGTTACTTCTATTTCCTACGAGCGAGTATGGTGACTGACAACACCTGCCTTTTCCACTTCACAACTAACAAGGAATTCAGCCGCTTCGGAGAGTAAAAACGGAATGATGAAGGCCTCGTGAGAACCCCCAGAACAGGCTGCTCCACAGCTAATACGGTTCGGGGAAGAGTAAATGCGTCACGGGTGACACAGGACGCAAGCGCACTTTTTCCTTTCAGAAGCAGTGGGTGGAAAGTTTCAATGAAAAATTACCGGGGTTGTATTATACTGTAACATTCTGTTCTAAGCCGTCTGTTTTCAAAGCATATTTCTAGTCCAGGGCTCACTGCTCATGGAATTTCAGACTGATTTGTAGCTTTTCTTTATGCCCGAAACACAGGTAATATTTTGAATTTTTAAAATATGTTTCATTCCTCCATTCTTAGAGGAGGCATCATATCAGGGTCTCTGGCACACTCAGTTAATGATTCATAATAAAACCCCATTATCACTCAGGGTTGTCTATGTTCAACTTCATAAACAACTGATAAAAATCTTAGTTGGTAGAAAATCCAGGGCTGGATTTAGTCCTGTATAATCGCTGATAAAGGAAGAAGTCGCCAGTCCTGGCCCTCAGATAAGGAAATAAAGCTCTAGAAATCCCGAGAAGGTGTACATGCTACCAGATACAACCCATCCATCAACATGGTCTAATTGGGAATTTCTCCACGGCGCCATGAGAGTCTGTGTTTCAGTCTCTTCTCTGGAGCCATTGATCAAACAGCTACTTGCCAGTCATTTCCATTGTTAAGTTACCGTGTTTTATCTCCGCTGTGTTATTTATACGTCAGCCCTGTCCCGGAGTGGCCTCTGAGGACTTCTGGAATTGGAACGTTGCTCAGAGTGATCAGGCTTGAGACGAAGGGGAGCTAGACCTCCTTCTTAATTCGGACGCCTCTGCCCATCAGTCATCCTCTGCTTCTGCCACCAGCGTAAACTCTGTGTGGCTATGATTGTCCTAAGTTCAAGAGGACATGCCTTGGTTCCAATTAGAGGTCTTGACTCCCCCAACATCCTGGTGACTGCATGAATAGGCCATTATTCTATGGACATATCACTCTCATGAAGAAAGAAAAGAATAAAGACATTTCTAATGTGGATGATGTAAGTTCAAACGCGGTATCACTTTATCAGTCAGTCCAGAGTCAGAACTGTGAAAATTAGCTTATGAATTACTAAAGAGAAAGTGGGCTGGTTCTTTTTTGATTTTAAAAACTTGAAGCTACATTGTCTTACAAACGTGGGACATTTTAAAGCTAAATTTGGCGGGTTTTATAATACGGGATACAACAGAGGTTGAGCCATGAAAGTCATATGATGAAGAGAGGTCCACAGGGCGATCTTTGTTAGGAAGCAGGAATATCGGAAAGAGGTTTTCAGCCCTCAGAGATCTAAATCATGGAGTCCCAAACCACGGTGTTCTACTCCTAGTAGTCGGAACCTCCCTGGTGACAGTCACTGGTCCTCACCACTCAGGAAACGACGGGAAGTCCGTCAAGTAGTAAATTCCATAATGCTTACAGGAATTCAGTTCTGTTCATCTCCATGTGCTTCAAGGGGCTCCTCCCCACTTGAGTTGTGGGAATGAAAGGCAGAAGCTGCCATCAAAGGACCGGCACCGGCCTGCTGGAAGGTGTGCCCATTACAAGAGGGCCAGGTCCGTGGGCGGATTCAGAAAATTTTTCCTAACATGATTTCTGGGATTTTCAGAGCTATTAATCTCCTGCTTTGAAAAGCACCCATTTATTTCCATTTTTTCCTAACCCTTTTGCTGCTGTCCCTTCAGAATGCTGAAACTACCTTGATTTATTGTGTTCATCCATCAGAAGAATAGCAACAAAACACTCCTTCAGCTTTTGCTCGGAGGCCAAAGACGTCACATCACAAAGATGGGGACTCGAGCTGCACCCCTGATATGGGGAGCACCCGTCTATGAGGCATGGTTTAAAGGTGCCACTGCACACCCCACAGTCCTCACAGAAGAGTTTTTAGGAGCCTCAGAGTAGCTTGCCGATAAGTGAAAGGAAGCGTGCTCAGCTCCCAAACAAACGGAAGGCGTGTGCCTTTCAAATCACCCAAGAACATTTTCAACAATAGCAACAACCAAATTGCTCAACAAGGCAGCAGGCAGGAGGCTTTGTGAAACCGACTCACTGGGAACCCAAATAGGACCATCAAAGAGGAGAGTCTGGTCCAAGCTTCTGAGAAGATGAAAAAGGTGCTTCCTCTCTCTCCACGCACAACGGAGGCCGACTTACACACTTGGTGCCGATCTGTGTGCAAACAGTTCCAAGCTGTAAACCGTTGTCCTCCTTCTCCTCACCGGTACCCTCGCATCCATCGACGGCGATGAGGTTAACTGAACCGCTTTGTTCTCTTCAAATCTTGTCTTCATCTTTTTGCTTTGGTCCAAAAAACATCGCGAGGACAGACTGTCCAGATTTTACTCCTCGTGTTCAGGAAACAAGTCATTTGAAGGAGTGGATTTTTTTTCCAAAGTAGTAAAATATCAATACCAAGAGGTAATGAAACGAATTGTGGCTGGAAAATCTTCCACTATTAAGGCTATAATTTGGAGGGTGATCTTCATGAGATGTCTGGTAATGTTTCGCTGATTTAAAGACAAGACACCAGTATTGTCACAAAACGTGGTAATAGGAATGAAACCATTTAAACACGTTGCAATGCCTGTTTAAAAACTACAAGGGTTAGAAGTGGTTTGGAGGGAGGATTATTTGCCTCTGGTAAAGGTGGTTTGGGTCAATCTTCAATAAGTAAAACAGGACACTCAGGAACATGATGTGGCCATGACATTCCCATGACATTGACCATAAAGAGGTAGTTTGCACCAACAAAGGCATGAGAAGAATCAAAATGTATCGGGACGCCTGGGTGGCTCAGTTGGTTAAGCAGCTGCCTTCGGCTCAGGTCATGATCCCAGCGTCCTGGGATCGAGTCCCACATCGGGCTCCTTGCTCATCAGGGAGCCTGCTTCTCCCTCTGCCTCTGCCTGCCATTCTGTCTGCCTGTGCTTGCTCTCTCTCGCTCTCTCTCTCTGACAAATAAAAAAAAACTCAAAATGTATCAAAATGTCATGGGAGCACTGAATTTTAGTGTAACCAACAGGTTTATGGAGATGGTAGAAAAGATGTGTCTTCCAACAGCCAGTGGGGTTAAAACACTGTCATCCTTAGAAATGGGCTAGGATTGGACTTCTCTAGGAAACTGCCAGCTAAACCATCATCTCTTGCCCTCTGGGCACGTAGCTCCACCGACAGAAAATGTGTTTCTCAGGCGTCTCCAGCAAGTGCATCCAGAGGCTCTGACCGTCACTGTGGATAAATTCACTCCCATAACACCAGCAGCACTCACTCTGTAGCTGGTCTGCCCCAAGCTTCGGGTCTCCTGTGGCCCATAAGAAGTAAGGAGGGGGGGCGCCTGGGTGGCTCAGTGGGTTAAAGTGTCTTCCTTCAGCTCAGGTCATGATCTCAGGGTCCTGGAATCGAGTTCCACATCGGGCTCTCTGCTCAGCAGAGAGCCTGCTTCCTCCTCTCTCTCTGCCTGCCTCTCTGCCTACTTGTGACCTCTGTCTGTCAAATAAATACATAAAATTAAAAAAAAAAAAAAAGAAGTAAGGAGGAATTGGTAAAAGAGAACAAGCGGCCCCCAAGAGGAGGCACCCACTGATGGCAGCACAAGAAATCTTAGAGACCCTTTCTGTGGTTGAAGTGGTGGGGCAGGTCAGGAACAAGGTATCCCATGTCCTCTTTTCTTCTTCCAGAGTTTTAGTCATGACCTGAAACCTTTGGCTCAGTCTTCTTCTTTCCTAATGCAGATAATGAATTCCAATATTTGAAGGCCATGAAATCTTCTGTTTCATATTTTTGGTGCAAAATGAACACATCTCAGTAGAATCCGTGACAAATATGACCCCATAATAACGGCTCAGGGACACATTTTTAAAGGATTAAATGTAGCTTTATTTAAATGTAGCATTCCATCTGTGTAAAGTAGGAGATTTGAAAGGGGAAGAAAGCCAGTCTCATCACAATTCTCCTTTCCCTGAAAGAGCTTGTCTCATTTTTTCCCCAACTGTCTTCTTGAGGTTTTTCTGTCCCATAAATCACTCTCTGTAGGGCTCGGCACTGAGAGCACCTGCACCCTCCTTTCTAAAAGGATTCAAATAAAACCTGAGCCTCATTTTCATTATTGTATTCGAGTAACAGGATTGCTTCTTTTCTGTTTTGATGTGTAGGAGAGCTGAACAAAGATGACAATCACATTTACACAAATAACGCTTGAAGGAGTGTTGCGTTTCTTGATTTCTGATAGAGCAACAGCCAGCTGTGTGTGGCCTGCAAAGGACACTGTTCTGGGGCCCATCTGAAGCCCACATTTAGCAATGTCTGCTGCTCAAGAGATGCTGTGAAGAACGAGTCAGATCGGCGTCGTTTGCAATCCGGACAATAACTATCTCCATTCTCCAAATGACGATACAAAACTTTTTGGAAATAGGACATTGTTTTCATTCATTCGGGCTATAATCTCATGGAAGATTAATGAGGAAAGCACAGGTGGCCCCACCTACGATGTCATTTGTCTCACAACAAACCTATGAGATAAATCTAGGAGGCTTGAGGAAAACTAAAAGGCAGCTCTTATTCACAACCAAAAGTCATCCGCTGTCAGCAGGATAGGCCTTGAAGACTCCCAAGTTATCATGGTAAACGCTGGGAGACCCATCCAGTGGAGCTATGCACACATGTGTGGAGCCGTGGCCCAGGGAGAAGCCGCTCCCGTGCGCGGTCATGCAAGTGACTGGAGGGGGAACTCATTCCATGATCTCAGCAACTCTGATCCAGAGTAAAATAATGTTTTTTGGATTACTAGATGAATGAATCATGGAGGGTTTGAATTAATTTGGGAAGATAATATGACAGAAGTTCTGTGTAAGCTCTTTTAATAACTAGCCTGTGAGTTATACATACTTGAGTGGTCCTGCATTCAGGACATTACCAAGAACACACAGGATGGGATCTTCCCTCAGCAGGACTGTGATAAGAACATTCACCATCTTCCGTCATATCCTTCTCTCTATGCCAACATCTTAGGGGCCCTTTTATTAGTTTCTCAGAATCTCATCTGCTCTTGCTGCCAAAAGACCCCCAAGATTATCTCATCATCTCTCTCAGTCCTTCCAGTGCGTTGGTCACAACACACAGACCCTTTGCCTTCCTCTCCCCTCAGCCCGGGGGAGCTCCTCCCCAGATCTTTCCACGCCTGGCCACATCCTGTTGTAAACTTCTCTGCCTAAATGTCACATCTGCCCAACCCTGCCAGAGCCAGCGCTCACGCCCTGCACTCCTTGGCCTGCCCCAGCACCTTCCCTGCTCCGCCACTCTTGCTGGAATTTCTTTCTGCTTCTCCCACCACATCTTAGTTCCACAAGCTGGGGGAGGAGGGCTTTATCTCCCTTGTATCCCCAGATTCCGGAAGGGCTCACAGTTATCCACTGGAGGAATGAATCTTGAACTCCAAAGCCAGCCTTCTATCCCATTTCTACCCCAAAATGAGATTTTTCTGCCTCTGTCTCATGCCTCTCTCAGCTAATAAAAGGCGGCCTGGATACAAAGGTTGTCTCGTTTTGGGCTTCAATCAAACCTTTCATCTTCCTGTATGTCATATGGTCACTTTCCCTTTTGTGTCCCACGAGTAAGATGGGGAACAAGATTGGGAGATACATGGTGTAACTGAAAATGAAGTGAATGTGGAAATCAGCCGAACATAGTTTACAAATATTTTACTAGAAACATTTCACATTTTTTACTTTGCTTCCTAACCCACTGAAAACACAGGGCAGGGAATTGGGTCCCTAGCGTGAGGTTTTTATTCTGCTGTTCTATGTACTGGGTAAGCGGCCCAGGCAATCAGGACAGAGAAGGGACCTGCTGTTTTGGTCTCGGGTCCCTCTGCTCACTGGGATGGCCGCATTCATCAGGGAAAGCACAAGGACTCGCAGCACCTATCAGACCCTGTGTGAAGTGGTCCCTTTCAACACGACGTTCGCAGCACTTTTAACAATCCCGACAGAAGAGCTCCTGCTGGTCATGGAGCTATAGGATGTGCTTATTAGGAGGTGCGTCATACAAATACAGACGTGTACATCCCATGAACGTAGATCCCCGGATGGCGCACTCTGTGCCATGCTCTCTGCACAGGGAGGAAGAGCTCACTCATGTTGGTGAAGGAGATGCCCACCCTCCCCCGCACCCCCAGAAAATAGACCTTTTTTGAAGTTTCAACTTTTCAAGTTTGTTTTCAAGTTTCAAAGGAAAAGATTTCAAATGAAAAGTTTTTAAAAAATAATTCATTTCATGACGAAAGATATAATTTAATATTAAAGCATGGCAGCATTCTGTGTTTCTTTTTATTTTAACCAAGGGTTTTTTGGTCCCTTTCTACCTCTCTTTTTTATTTATTTATTTTCAGTGTTCCAGAATTCATTGTTTATGCACCACACCCAGTGCTCCATGCAATCTGTGCCCTCCATAATACCCACCACCAGGCTCACCCAACCCCCACCCACCTCCCCTCCAAAACCCTCAGTTTGTTTCTGAGTCCACAGTCCCTCATCCTTCGTCTCCCCCTCCGATCTCCCCCAACTCCCTTCTCCTCTCCATCTCCCCATGTCCTCCGTGTTATTCCTTATGCTCCACAAGTAAGCGAAACCAAGGGTTTTTCAAATTAATAAAATTAAGTCTTCAATGAGATACGAAAGTCAAACACAATGAGAAACAAACTTGAGCACAGTCATTTCCATCTGCTGACCTGTCCTGAGAGCAAGTGTGGGGGGTTGAGAACATCTGGAAGGAAGCCATGTGATTGCTTTCCACAAATAAGTCCCAAACTTCTTGAAAATAAACTGTCCAAGTCCAGAGACCAGCTTTGTGTTACTTTGGCCCAATTCCATGAAACAACTCATTTCCTTGGGTCTCCATCAGGAAAAGTTAGACTCAGTCCCCCCCTTTTTTTTTAAGTTTTAGATGACAAAAGTAGTGTCTGTTCAAGCTAAAAGCTTAGAAAACTCATAAAAACATGAAGATATTTTTATAATCATCTGCTACTCATAGTATTCCATGCCCCACTACTATAATCACCATTAACACTGGTACATCTTTCTGGTTATTTCTCTGGGCTCACATGTCCATATCAAATTTTCCATCCCTGATGGTGTCTCTCCATACACACTGTAAGAGGCCTAGTTTTCCCTTAGCAATACTTGGTGAAGTTTTTGGGGTTTGTTTTGTTTTCTTTTCTTTTAAAGATTTTATTTATTTATTTGACAGACAGAAATCACAAGTAGGAAGAGAGGCAGGCGGGGGGTGGGGGGAAGCAAGCTCCCTGCTGAGCACAGAGCCTGATGCGGGACTCGATCCCAGGATCCTGGGATCATGACCTGAGCCGAAGGCAGAGGCTTAACCCACTGAGCCACCCAGGCGTCCATACTTGGTGAAGTTTTGACAAGTTTGGACTAACCCTCTCCAGCCTGATGCTGCTTGATTACGTGATGCTCCATTGGATAGGTCATTACCACTTCTCTGAGCCACATTCCTAATTTTGGAGACTTTTGGTTGTTTCCCAGTTCTTTTTACCTATCTATCTATCCATCATCTACACATAATTTATCTGTCCACCTATCTCATAAATATTATGTACATTATATATACTGAACATGTAAAATACATGTGTAATCTTTATTGTTGAAGATACTAAGCTGCCTACTCAACTGGTGTTTTCTCTTCTCCCTTGCTAATATGGTTTTGATTTTGTTCCACGTAGGAATATCCCTGGCTAATTATTTCATCTCCCATATGACGAAGTGTGGTCCATGCCGTGTGAATGGAAGAGGCTAAGTGGTACTTCTGGGGCGGCCCTTCAATGGGGGTCACATGTGGCTCCCATCATTTGCATGGTTTTGTGCTTTTCCTTTGCTCCCATTTTCTTGCCTGGGAAGCAGTTGCAATGAGTGGAGATGGGCAGCCATTTTGGGACCGTGAAATGGGACTCGGTTAAGACGGAGTGATGGGAAACAGGAAGAAAACTGGATTTCGACGGCATTATGGGGCCACCAGTTTCGTGAAGGCTCCTTGCCTCCAAATTTCATGCTAAATGACAAAAATAAGCCTCTATGTGAAGAGAGCCACTGCTTTACTTGACTTTCTATTATTCAAAACAGAACAGAATACTATCCGTGGTATTATCCATTTAGAGTTGGTAAATATTAACTCTTCCAAATGGAATAGAAGACATCAGGGTGCGCAATTTTAGAGACCTTAAACTCTTATGAGTTTGCTTCCCAGAAAGTTTTCATCCACAGTATCTGACCAGCTGCGTACGACAGTCCCCGTGGGCCACTGCGACCATTGTGTGTCCTCTTCCCCCCACAATTCCACAGGAGCAGATGCACTTCCTTGTTGCTTTCACGTCCATTTCTTTGTGTCCCGACGGATTCAAATGGGTTTTGTTTCCGAGTGTCTTCTTGGACTTGGGTTTCTTCTTCTGTGAATTTACCACTTGTATTCTCTCTCCCATAATTTGTTAAGGTAAGATGAATCTGAGGCTTTCTACGGCTAAGAATTATCAGGAGAAAACATGAAGACCATTGCCAAGCATTCAGTAGATGCAAGTGGTTGCTGGAGATCTCTGTCCTGGCGGAGAGCACACCGGCTAAAACATGGTGGTAAGCAGCTGAGGTCCGAAACTTGTCCCGAGTGAATCCAGCCATCTTAGCTGAAGAGGTGGCACACTTGCTACAGAGGGAAGGCTCTCGGGGTGCCGCTGGGCCAAGGCAGCCATGCAATATTTGTGATCCTTCTTCAGGGAGGTGTGGACATGTCCCTGAGGACTCAGAGATAAAAAGCAGAATCACCGTACTTTCTTCACTATCTCATGCTGAGGTTCCAAATGCCTCTGCTGCCCTCAGCTCTCTCCTGAACCGTTTGCGTCATCTAGCACGACAGGGACCAGTCCTCCTCCAGATAAACGGAGAGCCGTGTGGCTTTGCTCTTACGCACTCGGTGTGCGGCGTTGCGCGGTGAGCCCGCGTCAGCCAAGTTCCTGCGGATCCGTGCGGATTACGTGGGGTCATTCCGCAGTTCGGTCTAGTTTTGTCGAAGACCTTTTGCAGTGAAAGTTAGGGAAGGCATAAAGGATCCTTTCGTTCCATTTTGGAGACAAAATGCCTGTCGTATAACTCAACTCGGAGAGTCAAATTACATTATTTCTCGTGCTTTTCTCAACAGTGCCTCAGTAAGGCGACGTGGGCAAGTATCCCAATCCAGAGAAGCCCAAGTCCTCAGGTGTTACCTCAGTCCTGTACGAGTCCAGCAAGACCGGGAACGCCGGCGGAATCGCCGTTTCAACGAGCGCCGCGCGGGCTCCCGGCTGCTTCCGCCGCGTCGTGCGTCGGGCTCTGCGCAGCCGCCGCCGCGCACTCCGCGGCACCGGCCTCACGCGGCGCCGCTACCAGAGGCCACCTCAGCCCTCATTCGTTCGGGCTCCAGCTCTGCAAGTCGTCTTTGGTTCTTCCTTATCGCAACATCCTCTGGAACCACAAACACGGGCTTCCGGGCGGGGAAGGTCCGCGCGGACGCCAGGGCCGTAGCTCAACGCCGACCTGAGCCCCGAGCCCCGAGCCCCGAGGAGGCGGGCGCCCCTGTGGGAAGCGTCGCTCTGGAGCGGAAGACAGTGGCCGCCGCGGAGAGCTCACGGAGTCCACGCCTGGCGCGCTTCTCGCTGCCTCCTCCCTAGGCTCGCTGTCAGGAGAAGGGACACAAAGCGCGACGGGTGTTCACCCCAACACCTGCCCACGGGTCCGGGCAGCAGAAGCAGAGCTGGCACTGCCGAGCGCTCGTCCGCGTCCGCGAGGACCGCAGCCCTGGGGTCCCCGGTGCGCGGACCCCGGCGGGAACGAATTCCGCTCCCGGTCAGGGAGCCGCCTCAGTGCCCCCCGCGGGAAAACCGAAGCGAAGGGACGGAGCCAACCCCACGGCAGCGCCGGCCCCGGCTCCCAGTCCGCGCGCGGCATCGGCAGCAGGACCTGGGACTCGGGGGATCAAGGCCGACCGAGGGGTCCCAGGAGGTGCCGGTCCGGACCAGCCGAGCACGCCCTGAGGGGCCCCTCGGGGACCGGGGACCCGCCGCCTGGCTTGGCCGGACTCTCTTCTCACCTTGTTCCTCAGAAGAGCTTCGTGGGTGGTTCCCCGGTTCATGCGCCAGGAGCCCAGCCACGGATTTTCTGAGAAGGGACGTGCAGGCTCCGTCGATCCGAAACTGTTGGGGGGCGGGGGCCACGCCCCACCCACCGCTGCCCCTTCTCCTCTTTATTAAAGCCGACGAATGAGGAAGAAAATGAAAAAGAAAGAACAGACGCAGTACCGCAGGATGCTGGGAAACGGCTTCCATTGACGGCCGGCGGCACCTTCAGACACGAAACACGCCCGCTAACCGCGGCCTGCGGTAGCCCTGCGGGTTACAGAACCGCCCTGGGAAGCTGCCACCGTACACGGCAGAGCCGGGAGGGGCTTGACGGGGCTCACTGTGCTCCGCGCCGCTTTCAGAAACAGCGGGGAAGAGGTCTGCGTCCCCTGCCCGGCCCCAGAGCACAGGGCGGCAAGGGCCTCGGTCCTCCCTCGGAGAAAGCAGAATCTCGGCAACAGAATCAGGCCCGGCCCGGCCGAAGCGGCTCTAACTGGGCAAATCCGGCTGACAGCGTGAGAGCAGAGGTCCCCGCGCCGAGCGCGGCCAGCCCGAACCAGCAGGGCATGTCCTGCCGCTCCGTCCGCTCCCCGAGGAGCTGGAACCACGGCAGCCGCCTCACCAGGGACGTATGAGAACTAGATGGAAAGAGGCAGGTGCTGCCCTGTGCCCGGAGAAGCCGTGACCTTGGCGTCCCGAGGTCTGGACAGGCTCCGTGCGGAAAGGAACCCCTCAGTGCGGGCTTGAAGTCACTTCGGAGAAACCAGGATGCAAAAGACAGGGTCTTCCTGTCCACCTACTCCATGTGCAACATCGGAGTACGTAGAAAGCCCGTCTCTTCAGAGGTGGCGTAGAGCGTGTTTTCTGCTCTTCTTTCCCAGCAGTGACAGCAGCTCCTTGGCCTTGCTTGTTGGAGGTACCAACAATCAAGTGTCCCAACAAGGGGGAGTGTCCGAGCCACTTCCGACGCTGAGCCTACGTGCAGTAGCGAGCGAACCGTGACATTTTAGGAATCCAGGGTTAAAAACCAGTTTTCCAAGCATCCTATTTATATGGAAAACAATAAACATTTGTTGAATTTATTTGTGGTCCAAGAAATAGAGACGTGATTCGGGCATAGATAAACCTGTGATATACCAAAGATGGCATTCGGCGGGGCCAGCGGCAGAGCTACTGCACTCACGTTAAGGCGACAGCGTATAGGGTCACATTCTTGTACTCACGGGGTCACTTCTGACCGGGTTCCTATCATTCTTTTTAAACAATCACTATTAAAAGTGTCAGGACTTAATTGTCGGCTCAAAGGCAGCGGGACCCCTTCAAAATCCTGCCTCCTTCCCTAGCTGCAGCCTTGAAGTTCAAACACGGTGTTTCCAGAACTCATCCTAGGGATCTGAATCTCCCAGCACTCGAAATCTCCCAAAGAGAACAGAGCTTTAAAACTCGCGTGTTATGATGACGCGATTTCAGGGAACACACTCCCAAAAGAGGGAAGCGAGAGATCAGAGCGTGGGGACCCCAGAAGGAGGTGGGATGTTGAGGCCTGGCGTCAGGAAGGCAGCCGACTTCTTCCAGCATCTTCCCCAGGGCTGAGCCGGCTCAGTGGTGGGAGCTTCCCATCTGGGTGTCCACACCCTCTGTCCCCTCGCTTGGCTATTTGGGCTTTGTATCGTACTTCACCCTCCTGTGCACTGTGTTCTCAGCTCAAAATGGACGTACTATTGTAGAGGGATACAGTAAGAATGGAAACGGGGAGTGCCCCAAACGCCTCACACGTCTAAGCTGCTAGAAAGGACTCAAGCTCTCCTCCGAGGAAGCCCTTTACGGCTTTGTCTTCTTGGCAAGTAACGCTGGTGTTAGATGATGCGGCCCCTGTCCCGGGAAAGAGTGTAAGCGAGTGGTCCGTGAAAGAGAAAATACGAATGACTGGCCAACGTATAGGAATGGGACCGCACTGGATCTTAAAAATGAGGTAAGTAAGCACCGACTTCCACCTGTCACATCAGAGAAGCTCTCTGTCAGCGGGAGAGAGCCTGCTGACCCCTGGGAACCCGGGCAGAGACCAATACATGGGATTTTCTCAACCACGCTTTGAATGTGCTTCTGGAGCCTTGGAAATGCGGTTGTGAGAGTTTCCTAGAAAATGGGGAAAAAATTGTTCCGTGTACATACGTATCTGAAAGACCAACAAAATTCTAACAACATGTCAACGCCAGTTATCTCTGAGTCTCGAAGTTATACATTTTTTCCTTCCTCGTGCCTTATTCTGTTTTCCAAATTTGCTAGAAGGAGCGTATATTTGTACACAGAGAAAACATGAAATGGTCTCAGCGGCATAGCTCTAAGGGTTCAAACCTCCTCCCTTGTCTGTTCCCGGGCTTCCATGGACACCGTCTCCGAGCCCCACCAGAGTACATGACTCAGTTTCTGTGCTTATCAGTGGAACGCTCTGGAAAACGGTATCCACCATTAAAATCATCAAGAACACCATTTTCACACTTTTATTTTATCAGATGATATTGTCCCCCATCACTCTGCTAACAGAGATTTGGAAAGTCGGTTTAGAGATTGGGAAGTGAGGTGAGGCTCCCTTGCTTTTTAGCTGTGTTAACCATAGATTCATGTACGGTAGTAAGAAACCACACGGAGCGATCCCCAGGGGTACCCTCCACCCGATGGTCCCAGGGGTCGCGTTTCCACAACGATGGTTCAGAGCCACGAGGCGGGCGCTGGTGTCACTCGGATCTCCTCAGGTTCACTTGCACGCTTGTGTTCTCCGTTCTGCCGTGTCATCACGTACACACTGGGTTGATCCACCACCACACTCTGGACGCGGAGCCCCACCATCACCCCAAGAACTCTCTGGCTGCCGCCTGGAGAACAGGATTTTCACTCTCAAATTGTTGGTCATGGGACCTACCGCTGGCCAGTTTGGGCACTCCGTTTGGCGTTCCTGTTTTATACTATCTGTTGGACTTTTACAGTCAGAAATTGTCAGGTGACTAAGGTGGCCAGTGTCCCAAAACCCTGAAATTGCTGTCACAGGGAAAGATCATCGGGGGATGGGGGATGTGGGTCAGCTTCCCCCTGAGGCTATAACCACATACGGGGGAGTGGACCCTGAGTTTACAAAGACACCAGAAAGTGGTGCTTTGGTTTGGGACATTCTCCTCTCAAAGAAGCTAGAAAAAAATTTTTTAAATGTCTAGCTATTAGGCCAAATTCTTTTTTTTTTTTTAAGATTTTATTTGACAGAGAGAGAGGGAGAGAGCGATCACAAGTAGGCAGAGAGGCAGGCAGAGAGAGGGGGAAGCACGCTCCTCGCTGAGCAGAGAGCCCGACGCAGGGCTCGATCCCAGGACCCTGAGATCATGACCTGAGCCAAAGGCAGAGGCCTTAACCCACTGAGCCACCCAGGCACCGCTAGGCTGAGTTTTATAAAATTATCTAAGCAGAAAAAGCAGGCTTGGCAGTAATCTGAATGAGTCCAACCCGCCGTCCACCGGCTCACACCAGCGCCCGTCCCTCCTGAAACGGAAAGAGTGCGCTCCAGGAAGGAAGGGCAGGTAAACCCTCCACGTTCTCTAAAGCTTCTAACCACTTTGGACGAGGAGCATGGCTGCCAGGGTGGGCAGAAAAGACAGCTCTTCACAGAACGCATCACCCAGGACCTCCTGACCCACCAGTAGGTAGCCGGCGTGCAGGCTGTGGGTGCAAAGCTTGAGGCAGGAGCAGGCAAAGGGCAGAACTTGCTCAGAAGTCAGTGCGCCAGGAGCTGAGCCAGACCCTCCCCCACCTGTGTGGCGGGGGAGGGGCAGGTGGCTTTACTGACCTTCCTCACCCAACGACAGTCCAGCCAGTGTTGGAGTTTCTGACTCATCTGTGAATCCAGAAACCCCCATCCACGGGTCAGATGCGCATCACGTAATTGACCCTTGTTGACCGTGACCGTCGTAGTGAGCACACGGTCGTGAGGAAACGCAAAACGGGAAAACTTCAACCAACAGCGACACCAGCACAACGTGGCAGCCTAACAGCTTTCACGCGTATTAGCCTCATTATCACTCCTTAGAACATAATGAAAACGATTGTTACAAGTAGGAGTACAACATGTAAAGCTCCGGAAGGGGCTTTCTCCCACAGAGCACCCCACGCTGCCAGAAAATGCCCAGTGTGGGAAGCTAAGGGTCCCGCTGTTCCCGCCACGCTGGAGAGCGGAAGGGCGGTCTGTCTGTTCCTGGGGCGTGTCCGTCTGCTCGGGCTGCCGTAGCAGAACACCCCGCAGCGGCTCACACAACAGCAGCTTACTTTCTCGCGGTTCTGGAGGCTGGGAGTCGAGGACCGCGGTCCTGGTGGGATTCGTCTCTGCTGAGGACGCTTCTTGGTGTCAGACGGCCACCTTCCCCTGCATCCTCGTGTGGCCTTTCCTCTGTGCGCGCCCATGAGCCTTGGTGTTCCTTCCTCTTCTTCCGAGGGCCCCAATCTATGGGATCAGGGTTGCAACCTTACGACCTCATTTAATGACCTCCTTAAAGACCCATCTCCAAGTACAGTCACGTTGGGCACCAGGACTTCAGCATCTGGGGAGTCTCATACGAGATGGCTGGCAGATTAGAGGTACTGACTAGCTTAGAAGAATGGCCTGTGTACATCTGTTTTTAAAGATTTACTTACTTACTTACTTACTTACTTAAAAGAGAGAGTGCGTGTGAGCGAGGGCGGGACAGAAAGAGAGACTCCCAGCGGAGTCAGACACAGGGCTCGATCTCATGACCCTGAGGTCACGGCCTGAACAGAGATCCAGAGTCGCCTGCTTAATGGACTGAGTCACCCAGACACCTGCCCAACCCCCAACCCCGCCACTGTCATGTATCATCGTGAAACACCCAGCACGTTCCTCGCTCCCAGCACGTTCCTGACGCCTGGAGGAAAAGTCGAACACTCAGAGGGATTTGAGAACAGCAAATCCCAGGAACGAAGGTTTCCACATGGAACAAATGTAAACCGGAACTCAAAGTGAGTCCCTGAGACCCCCCCGCCTCTCAGCACCCCTGCCTGAGTCCCCAGGGCCCAACTAGAGAGGTGGTGTCGGGGTGCTGTTACAGCTGTGAGTGTTACATTAAGTGTGCAAACGTGCCTTTGGCCTCCCCCTCCCCCGCCAGCAGAATGCTGCTAGGATTTGCACTTACTCCAGCTTGGTTTCCATGGGACGCCCAGCATCTGCAGCCACATGTGACCTCTTGCTTCTGCTCACTGATGGGCAGTCACTCCGCTGACTATGAGGAGTGTGCTCTGGAGCTAGAGGGTGAAAGTGCCCTGTTCGTGGGCTGTGCGCTACCATTCCCAGAAAACACGGGAACCACCTTCCAGAAGAAGTGTGACCCCAGAAAGCAGAGCTTGACCAGAATCTCAGTGGTGTCGTCGGGCGTCCCAATCAACCAACACTGGACCCCCACCCCAAATCCAGCTTCCTGAGATCAAGACAAGAATCACCTCTAGGGCCTGACCAGCTTGACGTGGCTTCTCTGTTGTTTGTAAACCTCAAGCCCTAGCTCATATGCACTCAAGGGGAGGAAAGTCCCAAGAGATTCCTATCATTTTATATAATTTCCTTCAGAAACCTAGTCTTTGGAGGGACAAGGGCGCTGGGGGGCCGCCACTTGAAGCGTCTGCACCAGCACAGAATGGAGAGGACTTGGCCTCGGAAGAATCTGATGGTCTGGGACTTACGTTAGGAGACTTAACCTTGAGAAGTTGAGCTTCAGATCTGTAAGCTGCAAAGCTGGGATGTGAGGGGCGGCCTGGGCAAGTGTGGGGCCCAAGGGAGATGTCCACCGCCCAGGCCGCCACTCACCTCCGTGGAATAATGGCAGATAAAACCAACTTACCCATTTACATTTATGTGAAATTATTGCTGTATTTGGCAGATCACCAATAACTCGAAAAACCTTCCATGGAAGCAAGAGCCGTGGCCACCGCTCCAAGATCACATGTCACTCCACAGCACAAGGGGGCAGGGGCAGGGCCCCCAGGCGAAACACTTCCAGAACGGTGGTTGAACAGCCCCCGCCTCCCCTACTTTCCCTCTCTGTGTATTGTTTTAAAATCTCAAATAAATCAAAGTCCAAGGTCACAACTCCGTGATGCAGTCTGACATCTAAGGCAGCAGGAAGTAATGAAAACTAGGAATTGCCCTTTTACAGAGGTCTGTTTCCACTTGGTAAACATTTCTGGACGTGGAAGCCACAGAGTTCATGGAGAAGAATGTAGAAGTTGTGGGTTTGCTTTGACCCTGTGTTTTCTATGCTCTTGGCCTTCAGCGTCTCTCGTCTTGAACGTTTGATTGCATTTCACCACCAATGCCAAACGATTAACTCAGAAAGATAAGATTCGAGAAGATGATGAGGGCTGTCTCGTCTCCCCTGCACGTGGACATCTCTTGTTGCTCCAAAGGGGACTACAGCACACGCGGGAGGGGGCGAATGCACTCCCTCGCGTCCAAGTGCGATCAAATACAACTAAATCACAAAGACATTAAAGCAATAAATCTTCCTTTGCGTGGAAACCAAACCAATCACACAGCCACGATCCCCAGAGAAGGCAGGGTGGGCGGAGGGGACAGTGACGGGAGAGAGGAGAAGTCTGACGGAGGACGTTAATTTTTTTCTCTTGACCAAAAAAAAAAAAAAAAAAAAAAGCCATAAACCTGCTGTTTCCTCTATCGCTCATTCACGGCTGACCATTAAATTCGATTGCAAAAGTGTGTCCCTTGGGTGAGTCTGCCTCAAAGCTAAAAATTGCACAGAGAAGACGATGCAAATTCTGAGTTTGAAAGATAAAGCTCCCAAAATGAGATCTCAAATGTACTGGTCAGAGACATCCACAGAAGTGCAAAGGGAATGAGAAGAAGGAAGAATTTTAATTACTTCACGTACAGTTTGTATCTTTTTAAAAAAACATGTCAGCTTTCGGTTGTTGTCACAGAGAAAGGGGAAAAGTCCTCCCTGTGGCAGAAACCGTTTCATTTCATACCCTTTTCCTAAAAAAAAGTAAACACATTGAGGTAGAAAATTTCAATGACCAAAGCCCGGATATTAACCCCAATGGAGCTGTGGCAACATGGTAACTCGCCACTTTGAGTGAAACCATCGGTGCTGGAATAAGGGGCAGCCTCTCTCCTGGGACGCATAAAACATCTTCCGACAGGTCATCCAGCGAGGAGAGCAGGACAGTGCACCCCTCGAAGCCAGCACCAGGCTGCCAGGAGCCCCGCCAGACCCCAGCTTCCCGTGGGACCCATCAGAGGGCGTCCCGACAGCAGGGTAGATGGAGAAAGCTGCCCTCTGCCCACGTCGCCCGCGTTCAGTATTTTCAGTGATAACTACAGTCTCCCCATCGTTAGCGGCCGGGACTTCCCTACAGCATATCCCCAGTGTGTTCCTCTACCATTCGCCATTGCAAATGCATTCGGAGGCTGAACAAAATCAAACACAGATACAAAGCCAACTGATTGCTCTCCCGTCCCCCTGGAAATTCTAGAGGCAAATACATTCTCTTGAGAATTATTCCCTTTCTTTAGTCTTTATTTTTATTCCTTACACACAGACAAAGAGAAATGAGTTTCCTAAGTGCATGTTGTATCAAAAAAAGAGCTTGTTTAGAACTTAAAAAAAAAAAGGAAAGGAACAATGATCAGCTGGTGTCTGAGGTCTTGCTGGTATTCAAGACGAAAAGATGTTGGAACCCTGGTTCCGTGAGTGCAAGTCAAATAACTTGACATTGGTGCTTTGGGGATATTAATATTCACAACATGCCAAGAAATGTGATATGTGGTGTCCCTTGACTGCTTTTAAGGGAACAGATATAGATATACGTATATAGATTCACATGTAAGCTAGTCGTATATTTAATGTGACAATAAATTAAACTCAGTGCTTTGATACATGAACCACATTCATCTGAGGTTTCTAGGAATTGAATTTAAATCAAATGTTGCATAAAAAATGGTAGAATTCCACTTCAAACCCTTCTCTCATCAAGCTTCATTTTTACAAAATCAAGTGCGAATATTTACCACGTTTTCTAAAGTTCAAAGGATCCTGGCAGACAGATCCCTCAGATGAATGACTTTATTTACATCCTTCGGTTCTACGAGAAAATTCTGAGTCTATCCAAGGGATACCCATTGGGTAATTAACCGTTTCAGTCATTAAACTCCATTTAAAGTGTAATTCACAGTGCTCTGAAGATAGGACAGCCGCACGTGCCAGGTCGTGCTGTTTTTCTGGACATCTCTTGGGCCCAGCACCCTCAAAAGTGTGCAGGTTTGGAAGATAAATGTGCAGTTTACTCTAGAATGTCTGCCCTGTGGGACACAGGCAAACAGAGGGAGAGGAGGGTCACCAGAGGCAGGAGTTCAGAGTTCACAGAGCAGCCCTGACGAATGCCCAGGGCCCATCCACCGAAGCAGGGGTTTGCACGAGCGCAGGAAGAGAGAAGGCGCAGGGCAGGACGCAGCTCTGCAGACAGCCTGAGATGTAGCCTTGTGCTTCAAGGCGGAGCACGAGACGGTTAATGTTGGTCCAAGTAGAGCTGTGAATGCTGGCTATGCCAAGCCAAGATGCTGCTGGCCGCCGTACTTCCATCCACTGAGCCACACACAGAAGATTCCACGGCCGGGGAGCCCAATGGCTTGGTCAGGTAAGCATCCGACTCTTGGTTTTGGTTCAGGTCATGGTCTCAAGGTCATGAGATCGAGCTCTGTATCAGGCTCTGCACTGGGCATAAAACCCGCTTAAGATTCTCTCTCTTTCTCTCTCTCTCTGCCTCTGACCCTCCCCCCTCAGAAAAAAAAAAAAAAATTCTTAAAAAAAAAAAGATTCCAGGGCGCCTGGGGAGTGAGGGCCTCAGACCACACACACCAAGTTTCCTGGCCTCACTAAGCCACAGACAGGTTCCAGGCACACAGACACTCAGGAAACTGAGTGGAAACCATGACGTCCTGATCAGAGTGGTCTGGACAGTATTAGATGAGAAATTTATGGGAGGACACCTGAAATATCCATTTTGAGGCTTTTTCAAGGGTTGACTTAGAAAGATTTTTCTCAATAATATGTACCTAAAATTGCCAGGTTGCCTCGTAAATCCCACGGACCTTCCTGTGTGCACACGCTCTGCTAAAACGGGCTAACCCTCCAAATGGACAGACACACAGATAGGAAGCTCTGTAGTTTCATTTGCAGAGAATAGTAATGGACTTAAAAATAATGGAGGCGAGAGTTTACTGAGAATCTGAAGAAATCAGATTTCTTCCCTGAAATATACTTGCTGTGTACAAGGGTGACCAGGGTCAGGAAGGACCCAGTCCCGCTGGAACAGAAAACCCAGCAAAAATGGACACAGTGCTTCTCTCTCAACCCAGACAGCTCCGAATCCCTCCCCAGCACGTGTGCGTGTGAGTGAGTGAGTGTGCACACACACACACACACACACACACACATCCACTATGGTCTTGGCACAAAGGTGCACCTGCACCTCCCTAGACACAGGGTCCTGATGAGTCAGGGTGAGTGGGGGCTCTCCGTGGGCTGGGACATTGGGCTCAATTTGAAATTAAGGAAATAACACCTCCACGATCAACCCCATAAATACGCTCCTTTCTTGAGTCACTGGGTGAGTCAAGTGCCATCTAAATCCTCCGGCGCAGTTAAAAGAGAAGCTGGCCCACCTTCTGTTCTACAAAAGAGCTGTGAGCTTCCCCAAATAGCACGGAGTCTCGCTCCGTGCGCCGCAGAGCTCCCGTGCACCCGCAGCTGCACCGAGAACTTTGAGAGGAAAGAAAAGCCAAGGACACTCACAACTGGGGGCCGTCCTCAAGTCGCATAAGAGTTAGATGTTGAGACCATTCCAAGGTGACCCGGACGGTGGTTCTTCACACACATAACTAAACGCAAATCCATGTCCAGCTCCCGTGCTCTCTACCTGTTGAAAGAAGTCGTGGAGACTCTGTGGAGACTCGGTGGGCTGACGGAGGGAGCACTGCGGACCGCTGGAACGTTCCTGGACGTCGCTGCTTACGGAAGCCCAAAAGCCAGCGTTTCCAGGACGCCCTCCGTGTCCTCGCTCAGTCCTGCTGCCGCGAGAACGAGGTGCAGGAGCCGCGGCCAGTGAGGTGGTGGTTCTGCCGGTGTCTCCCGGAAATCGGTGCAAGGGTGCTCAGTCGGGGCCCCAAGTCACCGGCTGGCCACGCTCAGGGTCTGGCCACTGCATCCTGCACAGCGGGGAGCAGCGTCTGCGGGACACGCACAAGTCCAAGCGGGAGATGTGCGATTTTTTTTTTATAATTTTGTTTTGAAATTCAGTTTAGGGAGCATAGAGTGGATCACTAGTTACAGGGGTGGGATCTGGTGACGCGGCAGCTGCAGACCACACCCCGTCCTCAGCACATCCCGCGCCCCCCTTCGTGCCCGTCCCCCAGCTACCCCGCCCCCAACCTCTCTCCAGCGACCTTCAGCTTGTTCCCTAGAGTTGAGGGTCTCTCAGGGTTGAGATGTGTGACTTTAAGTCCCTCCCGGCCTGAGAAAGCTTCCACTCGCCTGTCCCCGGCTTCTGCCTCCCAAACGAGCCAATGACGTTCCCCGGGACCCCCTCATGTAATGCTCCCGGAGGACTGTGTCCTCCAACCTGTCTCAGGAAGAAAGGGAGCGTGCTCAGCAGGAGCAGAGCCCACGGGTCAGATCCCAGAGGGGAGCTAGCCTGGGCCAGCGACCCCAGGACCCTACAGCCTGGGCCACTCACCCGCCCCCTGTCCCTGCGCTCCTACTGCATAGACGCCTCCCCGGCCATGAGGACCAGAGCCAGGGCTGCCCACTGGAGACGGCGCCAGGCTGCTGGCAGAGGCTGGGACCCACCCCACAGCCTCAGGATATGTCCACGAACACTGCTCCTCATATGAGCCGTTGACCCCTTAAGGGACAACTGGCCTGCTCGTTCCTCAGCCTCGCCATGGAGAGTAGCGGCCACTACAAGACTTGCAAACATGGTACTTGGCACCATTGGTCCCTGGAGGGCCCCAGCTGCAGTACCAGACCAGCCTCTTGCCGCGCTCGCTCCGCCGCTTACAAACATTCTGGAATAGCCCACCCATTTCCGCTTAAGCAGTTTGCATAATTACAGGATGAGCAAGTCCCCAGTCCCGTCAGCCATGGGGGGAAACGTGCTGCAAACACATCAGAGACGAGCTGTACACGGCCGCAAAATCCTAAAACTTACATGTGAGAGACACAGAGGAAATGTGTATTTGCACAGTAAGACTGAGGCTTCTCCTCTATTCCTTGGCCCTCTGTGTTGGCCCCAGGCCACCAAGAGAGTGGGAGCAAAATTTTAGGGCTCCCCTTGTATTCCCCAGCATTGCAAGAGTGAATCCCACCTCCTCCCTGAGGGAAATACCTTAGGACTTCTTCGCCAAAACACAAAAATGGGGCCATCTCATTAATTCTTACCTTTTTAGCAAAGAATTTTTTAATCAAGTTTAGAGCTGAGCCCCGTACTTGTTCATTTTGTATGTTTAAGAAAATTAAACTCTCTTTCTATCTCTTTCTATCCCCTGCCCTCCTTGCTAATCATTGTGAAACCTGAGGGGCATTTCCTTTAAAGCTGCTGAGACTTTAAAAAATGTAGCTATGGATGTAGCAATTGGGGACATTTTAGGGGTCAATCACACATCATCCAGGGACCTCACCTCCGAGCAGCTAGTCACCATGTGGGTGCAGACCAGCCCAGGGCAGGGATTCCAGCTTCCCGTCCCGTCTCCTAACCACCCTCCCTACTCCCCACCCCTGGCCTCCCAGTGGAGAACTTTCTGGGAGCGTCTGTTACCAGCAGAGAACCGAACTCACAAGCAGATGCCAGTTTCATTAAGCGTTTCCAGTCTTTGAAGATGTCACTTATGTATAGAATCTGAAACACAAACAAGGAAACAGGTCTCCAGAGGGGAGGGTCAGAGCGAGTGAAGGGGACTGAGAGGCACAAAGTTCCAGTTGTAAATAGTCACGGGGCTGGACAGGAATGGCACGAGATGCCGGTGACAGATGGCGACCACACGCATGGCGGGGAGCGTGGCTTCCCGGGCACAACTCTCGAATCCCTGTGTCGTGCCCCTGACACAAAGGTAACCCTGCGTGTCAGCGATTCATCAACATCAATAAGTTCATGGATAAATAAGAACTGACTTTACCAACCAAACAGAACGGTTCGTGTCCGACGAAATCCAACCAAAGGCGGTCCCGTGTACAATGCTCAGCCGGGGCTGCTGCCATGCTGCTGCGACATTCGGACCCGGTACCCCTAAAACACAGGGCGGGCTCCTCCATCACATCCCAGGTTAACGTGACATTGGGAACGGGTGACGTGTGAGGCTAAGTTCTGTATTCAGGGCCCCCCGTGCATCTGACTGTGCCCAGGAGACTGCTCGCCTGTCCCCCGAAACGTGGGGACACTCCTGTGATGAGCGGCAATTAAAGACACAACGTACTGGTCACTCACGCCAGGTCCCACAGCGGGTTTCTCTGGATCTCTGTGCCCCAGGGAGAGAGCGAGGACAGTCAAACCTGGGCTACGAGGCCACTGTGTGCGTGTCATGATGGGATCCCAGCCTGCTCCGCTCTGCCAGGAGGGTTGCAGAAAGGATTCACGAGCCCAGCTGTCCTGACGAGAAGCTGATTTCAGGATGTAGAGACCCATGCTAACCGCTGCAGGACGCCTTTCCTCTGCTGGAAGCTTCGCAAGGGTCTGGGCTCCAATATGGTAACCACGGGCAGGGCCGAGCCCGCTCAGGCCAAGCCAGAGAGCCACCCCTGAGTCGCAGTCGTCCCGGCTGGTCCCCGCCGACCCGCAGGCACCGACCCAAGGCTGTCCTGCCATACACGCTGAGCCCGAGCCCATCTGTGTTACTTCGCATCTACCCAGTTTCATTGCATGCGCTTTCTAGGAATCCAGAGTCCATCCGGAGTCTAGGAGTCCAGACTCCGTGTACACTGAAGCAGGATGCATTTTCTTCATGACACTGTGTAGGCGTAAATAAAGTGAAGCCCAAGAAATGATCGAAACCAGTCTGTGGCCACACAGAGGGCCACACAGAGAGCCCGGAAAACCTGTGTCCCCCACAGAGCTAACCGTCCTCCCAGCCCCTGCCACCCAAGGGCTGCTGGAGATGCCCTGCGAGGGGTCACAGAGAAGGTCAGGAGCCAGAGGAAGGGGAGCCCTAGGGCAAGACTCCTGGAGAGTCCTGGCAGGTGCGAGGCGGATGACGCAGTGGGGACACGGGCACTGTCAGACTTTCCTCCAACCCCTCACCTCAGCTCAAGCACACTTCCTTCCTTCTCTCTCCTCCTCCTCCAGGGGCAGCTCCCAAACTGCCTCCCTGGGCACTCCAAGTGTCTGTGACTTCACAGGACTCACCAGAGGCAAGGGACACTCAGCGGTCATCTGCCACTGCTGGGAATGGTCTTGCCATTCAGGGATTGAATCTTTGCATGTCAGGCGTTCGTGGAGAGGGAGGTCGGGGTGTCGGCTGGACCCAGCTGGAAATCGTTCAGAAACGAGGCCAGCCGGTGGCTGCCCCGTCACAGGCCAGCGGACGGAACGTCAGTCCTCAGGGGCTCGTCTTCATTCTGACCAAGGACACACAGACAGAGACGTCACTTGGCCAACTTCCTCCAGCAACACCGTACACACCAATGCGAAGACCAGCTGGGAGGTGTTTGCCGAGAAGAAGAGTCAGAGAGAAGGACCAGTAACGGATCTCCTGTACTCACACTTGGAAAGAGAAACCATTCATCTAGGAAGGAACCTCCACTTGTGTCTCCCACACTACCCCACATGTATATGAAACCTACAGCACATAACGCCTGAAAAACATTTGGGGAGAAACGTCATCTCTAGATTTTTTCAAAATATGTGTATCTACCTAGGAATATCTTTTTAAGATTTTATTTATTTATTTATTTATTTGAGAGAGAAAGAGTGAGAGTGAGAGTGAGCACGAGAGGGGAGAGGGTCAGAGGGAGAAGCAGACCCCCCACTGAGCAGGGAGCCCAATGCAGGGCTCGATCCCAGGACCCAGGGCTCGACCCAGGACCCCAGGATCACGACCTGAGCTGTAGGCAGACGCTTAGCCAACTGAACCACCCTGGTGCCCCTACTTCAGAATATTTCTGAGCAATATCATATCATGGTCTCCACAAAATAAAAAAAAAGGAAGAACAGAGCTTCTGCTCCCTAAGGAAGCCCTGCCCACCCCACCAAACAAGGCTGGAACTCGAGGTCCACCAGAGCAGGCTGGAACACGGGGATGCTTCTGCCACTGGTGCGCTGGAATCACGGGAGGCACAGATCCCGGCTTCCGCGGGGCCTGGAGCCTCTGCTTCGGAGACAGCAACCCGGACTCTGCCCGATTCCCCGAACTGCCAGCTCGGCCCGAGCAGCCCTGCTCTCAAGCACAGCTACGTGGCCACACGCCACAAACACATTTTAATGATCCACAGCTCAACTCACACGTTCTCCAAGGCAGTCACAAGTATCACCAACTATCAGTTTGTATCACAGTGATGTCCAAGCTAGCAAATGAACAGAATGTGACTTTTCAAGCCTGCTTTCAACACAGGAAGTTCTGTCTTACCCTCATACCTGCTTCCAAAATGGACAGGGACGCCCCCACAGGTAAACCACTGCTCGCCCGGCCAGTGGCCCTTTCCATGGGCTCTCCACAGCAACCACACAACCAGTTTGATTTAAAAAGTTGTGGGGCGCTGGGTGGCTCAGTGGGTTAAGCCTCTGCCTTCGGCTCAGGTCATGGTCCCAGAGTCCTGGGATCGAGCCCCGCATCGGGCTGTCTGCTCAGCAGGGAGCCTGCTTCCTCCTCTCTCTCTGCCTGCCTCTCTGCCTGCTTGTGATCTCTGTCAATAAATAAATAAAACCTTAAGAAAAATTGTTGGCATGTTTTACACTTGTGGTCTTGAGACTATAGGATAAAACACACACACACATGCACACACACGCAGGGTCCGTAAATACAAGCTTTAGAAATGCCATGTACACAGGAACACTCAAGACCACAGCCGGCGAAAACTCCAGCCTTCAGACAGGTGTCCTGAAAACAGACAGCGGTCATGGGAACGGTTTCCGTCACAGATGCGCACACACACATGCACACGCGCGCGCACACACAGACGCACACACACCCTGGCCCTGGCCCCTGCCCAGGATGGAGCCGGCAGCCTCGCGCTCCTTCTCCGAACTGTGATCTGTTCCTGATCCAGCCCAGCCCACTGCGACAGGTCCTGACCGTGATTTCCCTCCGGCCTCTCTCCCCTCCGGTCCCAACCAATTCTTTTCTTTTCTTTTAAGATTCATTAATTTATTTGAGAGAGAGAGAAAAAAGAAAACAAGCAAGAGGGACAGAGGGAGAGGGAGAGAATCCCAAGCTGACCCCATGCCGAACGCGGGGCCCGACCCAGCGCCGGATCTCACAACCCCGACATCGCGACCTGAGTGGAAATCGAGAGCGGGATGCTCAACGGACTGCCCCGGGCGTCCCTCAGCCAGTGCTGGAGACCACCGCTCAACGCGGTCTTGGGGGCACCTCACCTGCGAAGCAACGCACCTTAACACGACAACGCGCAGCGGCTGGGGTCCCTCACGCGGGCGCCCGCGGCCCACTCCTCCGATGGGCGTCGGGCACCTTCCCCGGGACAGGCCGGGCTCGCCACTGGGAGCAAGGACGTCCTGCTCCATTGATGGGTGCCGTCCAGTCGGGGCTGGACACCACTGGGAGCGCCCCTGCTGCCCCACATCCTGACCAGCAGTTACTGTTGGGGGGCATTGTTATTAGCCATGTTAGTGGCTCGTCCTGGTGTCCCAGTCGTCCCAGTGTCTCCAACCTGATTGGCTAGCGGAGCTGAGAGCCTTTCCTCAAGCGTGTTGGCCATTCAGAGATCCGCCGTGTGAACTCTGTGTTTCACCGTGCCACTTAATTTCCAGGTCGCCGTCCTACTCCCCATCCCTGTCGGTCTGAGCCGGCCGGTCTCCCCGTGACGACCAGACCTCCCGGAGCCGATGCTCCCTCTCGGTTCGACCGCGGACGCCTGTCCCGTCTTGGCACCAGAAGCACTTCGTTCCTGTGCCTGCGAAGACAGGACTTGTGGGAGAGCTCCGTGTGCCTGACCGAGGGGGTGTCTCCTGCAGGGCCCAGCACAGCCCCCTCTGCATGGTGGGCAGGCGGGAAATACCTCTTCAGGGTGCTGTTGTGTCGGGGCCGACTTCAGATTAAATCTCGGGCTTAGTAAGCAAACCGCCGGCTCACCAAAATGGGGCGGCGTAAGCTCGCTCCACGTCAGCAGGGCTGCTCACTTCGGCTCGAGGGTGAGGACGGGTAAGTCGGTGGTGTGATCTCCAAGTGGGAACCTCAAACCAACAGCTTGCACGGGGGACTGACACAGAGGAAAGGCCACGGTGGAGGCAGACGCTTCTCGCAGCTACCCCTCCTTGCTGAATTCTGCACTGGAAATCTAGACCCTGGGTCACGGGGATTGGCCACGGAAAGGTTGTGTTCAACTTACGAACCATGGTACTTGCCCCTTCTGCAGATCCAGGCCATTTTTCTCCTGCATTGACAGACTTCAGTTCAGAGTCAGGACCGGTTAAGATCCCAGCAGCATTTTATTCTCGGAGCTTATAAAATAGTGATTAACCACGAAGTTAGAGTAGTTTCTCTGAGCAAGGGAAATGGCTGGTTGATAGCAAAGATTTGAGCAGGAAATAGGAGACATGCTTTAGTGTCAATATTGGAAGACATCCCCAAGCCCTTGTGCTTGTAACAGACTTGAGGTGCCATAGGACTGCTGACCCTTGTCCATCATTGTGTCAGCTTGGTTCTCTAGAAAAACAGAGCCAGTAGGAGATGAAAAATGACAGTTGGATAGATGATAGAGAGATAGATAGAGAGATAGAAGAAAGATGATAGATGAAAGAGAGATGATACATGAAAGATGAAAGATAGAGGATAGATGACAAAAGAAGGAAAGAAAGGAAGAAAAACAAAGGAAGATGATAGATAGATGACAGATCGATAGATAGATTGATTGATTGATATATTTTAAGGCATTTTCCGACTTGGTTGTAGGGGCTGACAAGTCTGAAATTCACAGGATAGGCCCACGGACTGGAAACTCGGGCGGGGATTAATGTTGTTGTCCTGCAGCGGAATTTCTCCTCTGGGTGCTCGCTTTGGCAGTGCATACTACACTGGAACGATACACCCATGAGTGGGGATGACACACAAATTCATGAAACGTTCCACATTTAAAAAAAAAAAAAAGAAAAGAAAAGAAAAAACAAAGAATTTCTTCTTCTGGGGAGACCTGTTTTTGCTCTTAAGCCCTTCGACTGACTGGGTAAGGCCCACCCACATTATGGAGTGTCCCTCTTTTGCTGAAAGTACGCAGATGGCAGATAGGAAGCACAACCACGAAATGCCTTCGCATCAATGCCTGGGTACTGCTTGAGTAAATACTCGGTTCTGTGATCCAGCCAAGGGACACAGGCAATTAACCGTCACAGCAATCTTGCAACCCACAGAAGTAACACAAAGGGTGGCACTTAATACAGTAAATCCTAGAACCATCCTATTAAGAAACATCAAGAAACAAAGGGACATTCCTATGCAGTTAGAAGCATTTACTTCAACAGTGAGGTCTGCCACCAACAGAAACCGAGGAGAAAGTTCCATCCAGGAAGACTCGTCATGGGCATGGGGCGGCCTTGAGCTCCATCCTGAGTAAACTCTAGAATTCCGAGTAAGTCTTCAGACCCTTCCTCCAGATGAGCGGGAGTCTAGAGTCAGCGTGGTGACCTGGCACTGGAACAGGAGTGTGGGTTTACAGTCTGTGGGAATGGAAAAGACGGTGTAAGGACCCTTCCGATTTGACACAATCGTTCTTCTCAACAGGAGGAAATGGGTCCTGTTTTCTGACTGCATTTCCTTTCCCTGATGCACGCTTCATAGGTTCACAGTACTTCCTGGTCTGTGATGGCTTCTCCTCCTCAGAAAAACCTCTCAAGAATGTAGGACACGTGTCATAGGAGCCACTAGTTACGTGCAGAGGTTCCCAGTGCCACGGAGATGACCGCAGGCACAGTGGAGAGCAGAGCCTTCTGATCCGCACATGTGCCCTCTCCTGTCCTTGCCCGTGCCCCACTCACCACCCAAGTGGAGGAAGGAGGGGAACTAAGCAGTGTCCCTAACACAAGATTTAAGGGACCTGGGTTTAAGTTTCATGGCGAGAAATACAAAAAGGTGGTTACATATGAAAAAGGCTAAAACCTGGCACGTCATCAAAGAAATGCAAATTAAAGCAGATCCCACCATTTGCTTCTCCAGTTGGCCAAGATGTTGCTTGTCTGGGGTTTTTAGGCGCCATGACGGCCTCAGAAGTTCCATTCAGGGACGAACTTCCGGGGAGGCCAGCACCTCGCTAAAGAGCAATTTAACAGCAGCAACAAAGAACCTTCTCCGTAACAGCATCTCACCCAAAGCTTCTCACCCATGCCTTGCTTGGGTGTCCAACAAGCTCGTTCCCACATCTGAATCCATCTCAAAGGCAAGGGATGATTTCCGTCATCGATGCGGACAAAGAACCAGCTAAACTAGGATGCGGTCCACCCCTTAGACTCGACGGGGACGCGTCCTCAGAAGCAGTGGTGCATGGTGGGGCTGTGTCTGAGGACAGACAGCCTAGGACATGTGGCGGCAAGAATGGGGTCCCTCCCCTCACCCTAGTGATTTCTAAGGCTGCTCCGGCAGGACTGCTCACCTAGAAAGGATACATGTGAATGTTAAATTATATGTGAGCTGACAGCATAAAAGGACAACCTGAAATTTAAGCATCTTGCTGGGTCCCCGAGTGGTGTTCCTCTCCTGACCCCTAATGAGGCTGCCGCCTCCCTGGTCCGGACACACTAATTGGAGGGTCCCAGTAAGATAATTATGTCCTTTGCAAATGGAAAGCCCAGGTGGACAGTTGTCCACCACAGGCAACAGCACCCTATGCTCCTTAAAATGACCCATGGTGGATAAAGAAGAGAAGAAAAATGGGTAAGAGGCTTGGGTTAGTTGGTTGGTTTGCAAATAACAAAATAGGACTGAAATATATGCAAAATTCATTTAGGAGAAAAGGGTGGGAGACCAGACTCAAATTAACCTTAAAAATATATTATCTCCTAGAAACCAGATGTCAGGAAAAAGTGAAGAAATGATTAATATATGTGATCACACACACACACATACACACACGCACACACACCTAAAAGTAATATATGTTTAAAAAAATACAATAAATAAATTAAAAATACCATTTTAGGAAAAAATATTAAAACCTAGACAATATATCAAGGGCTGATTTCTCTCATACAAAAATACTTCTACACAATCAGTAAAGAGAAATGTAAACCACCTTATATAAAAATAGGTAAAGTTAAAAATGTAGACAGATAGTAAAATATGGAAGGCTATTTAACATCATGGTTCCTATATTTAAATCACAATAAAGTAAGTTCTTATCTACCAGATTAAAGAAAATAAAGAGCTTGATAAACCCAATTTTTAGGAAGGGCGGGAAGAAACATACAGTCTTACACTCTGGTAGGACTGGCTGCAGCCTCCCTGGAGGCCAGACTCACAGCGTTGAACTAATGATGCTCATCCCCTTGGTCCCAGCAAACCCTCTTCCAAACACATAGTCCCTGCATGAACAGGAATGCATACCTACCTTCCACAACTTTCCTTCCACCTTCTTTGGAACTGGGGAACCCACTGGAATCAAGGTAAGTGTGTTAGATTTATTGTAGAACATCCTCCCAAAGAATGATGCATAGTCTTTTAAAAAGTGAGATAGGGAGAGACATGAGGATAGTCTAGATGATACGAAATGGGGAGGGGAGCAAACTTCAGAAGAGAATGCATAATATAATAGCATTTGGGTAAAAATTTCTGGAGGAATACACCCCAAAAAATGTTCATAGAGATTGCAGAAAGGGGAAAATTTACTTTTTGCTTTACTTAATAACATTTAAAATTTTGCCCCTAGCAGAGAATGTATCACTTGGATAATAAGATAATTAGATAATTGGATAATAAGAAACTAACTGAACTAGAAAAGTTACACTTAAGTGTCAAGGTAGCCCTTCTATATGGATACATTGTAGCACTCTGAATTTACAGAGATGACTTGGCTTGGGAAATGTAGGGGGTGGAAGAGCCCAGCTGCCATGACAATTTTATAGGATCTCTCATTAAATGGGTTCCCACGAATCGTAAGGAGGGTACACAGCTAAGGTATGATAGTGCCCTAGCATGGTGCATCACACCACGTTAGGAAACTCTTGTTTTCCCCCCATAGCAGAGCTCTCCACTCCTGAAGGAAGATGCCTGTCACAGTTATTTACTGACAATAAACAAGAATTTATTCTACCACCTTACCTTAAATTTGACATGACCGTTCCCTCTTTGGAAAAGTTATCTACTCTTCACGTTTCTTTTGTTTTGCCAAATGCGAACCTTTTATCCGCAGCAGAGTTAGAAGTAGCTGATTTTTTCTGTGCAGAATATCTTCAGACAGTCTGGGCCCCTGTGTTGATTTCTGTGATGATGAGTCGGGTTCATTGTTCCTGGACGTGTGGGTAGGTCTGCTCCTAATCTGGCTGGTCCCAGGCGTTGTACTTCAGCGTTCATGTGGTGGCCGTGGTTCTTGGCAGGAGTCTAAGAAGAGCGATGCCTCTTGTAAGTAGTTGTCTTCTCCTGCGTCTCCTGCTTGTGGCTAGAGTTAATCTGCAACGCCCCACAACTGCCAAACTCGGACCCATTAATTAAGTTCTTTTCTCAGTCAGGTTTTTTTTCTTCTACTCCAATACCAGAAAATAGTTTAAAGATTTCTTTTTACTTACTTATGAGAGAGAGAGAGCATGAGAGAGAAAAAGAGCATGAGAAGGGGGAGGGTCAAAGGGCGAAGCAGACTCCCCATCGAGCAGGGAACCCGATGTGGGACTTGATCCCAGGACTCCAGGATCATGATCTGAGCCGAAGGCAGTCGCTTCGTCAACTAAGCCACCCAGGTGCCCCAGAAAATGATTTAAAGTGGGGTAGATAGAAAATAGCAGGGGTCCCTGGGTGGCTCAGTTGGTTAAGCATCTGCCTTTGGCTCAGGTCATGGGTCCTGGGATCCAGCCCCACATTGGGCTCCCTGCCCAGAAGGAAGTCTGCCTCTCCCTCTGCCTGTCACCGCCCCTGCTTATGTGCTCTCTCTCTCTCTTTCACAAATAAATAAATAAATAAAATCATTTAAAAATAATGGGAAAAATCTGCACCAATGACCCAATTTGTCCTTTATAAGAAATCAAGTATTCAGTATTTCAAACCCTTAAAATTATAAAATATAATTTTGGAGGTATCTGATGCACAAAGTGTTACTGAGGATTGAAGAGCCCAAAGAATATTGCGTGTGGCTCATTCAAATGCCCACCCTCCAACTCCCAAGGAGAAACATATGCTCTGGAAAGGGGACCCGAAATGGTCCACTTAGCCACCCCACTCCTGTCCCCAGGCTGAGAACCACCATGATAAGCAGAAGAACGTAAAGAGTAACATTTATGTTAAAAGCTGCATTTATCTCATAAGCTAGTTTTAATTATAGGCTTAAAAAGGATTTTTGGACTTAATTTTTTCTCCAGTGATTTGGAAAAATGAAAATATGTTCTTCCCTTTGGCGGAGTTACCCCAGAAGAGCTCACGGTGTGAAATAAGGTGTCAATGCTGTAATATTTGAGATTTGTTTGCTCGGGAAGCCATAGATGAGAAGAAGAATGGACTTGATCATGGGCCCCACGCCGAGGGAACGTGCACGGACCCCACAAGCAGTTGTGCACGGTCCCCACATGCATCCCCTGGTCTGAAGCTCAGGGGAGGTGAGGTGGGACACATTCTCTCACAATCCCCCACGACATGAGAAACTTTTTTCAACTTTACTTTTTACAACAAGGAAAGATCCTTCAACCTACATTAAATAGTAAATCTTTCACACCATTAAAAAAAAATCCTAACGAAAGCCATGAGCACTTTGCCCTAACTTAGGGACACAGGCAGCACGGGCAAATCTGTCTGTCCACCTAGCAGCTGTTCTGTCTAACCCACCCTGTGCATTAGCTTCTGACTCCCCTTTTGTCCTTCAAAATTTTGGTCATGCCGCACGGTGATGGCCTTCTCAGTAACAAGTTCTAAAACAGCTGTGAAAGGGCTCCCTTTGTTTCTCTTTTCTTGCCAGAGTCTCCGGGCTCTGCTTCTCATAGGCCTGGCTATTTCTCATTTCCCAACCCATTCTCTTCCAGCTCTGTCTTTGCCCTCCTGTGTTCAGATTCCTTGGAAGCTTCTACAGAAGCTTATCCCTGGGTTTCTAGGAGCCAGCCCTGTGCTAGCCCACCGCGATGGTTCAGGACCACGAACAGTTACTCGCAGGGCCGTGGCAGCCCTTCCGGACAGGGCTTCCTGCTCCTGCCGTGTTTCTGAGGGGCGGCCCCGTGGAACAAAAAATGCTTGGAGATCGGAGAAGTATGGGAAACGATGCATGTTCCACCCACCAACTTTATATGTAGAAGTTGTGGGAGGTCCTCTGGGAAGAACCTGTAATCCTTTGTACAACTTTTTCTAAAGCGATTTGACTTTTTGTCAAAAACTGATCGAAGGGGCAGCCAAGGCATGGGCAGGCCCTTAATAAGTAAGCGCTAACAGCCTGGGAGGGCCAAGTCACGGACAGCCTTCAGGTGTTAGAGCAAGTGAGCTCATCAGCTAACCCTCCTCAGAGCTGCTGATCGATCTCGGTGATCCGGGGAGGTCTTCACTCAAGAAGTCAGGAAGAGCCAGAAAGTCTCCGTGTTCCTAAGTCTGTGAGTGACCGAGCCTTGCAGAGGCAGTGCTGTGATGCTGTATCCCCAGCAACGTGCTTGGGGAAGAGGCACTAACCCTATGATGCGGAGAGACAGCCCAGAGCTGAACGCAGCAGGCACTAACCCTTGACGATGTGTTCCCTACCTGGCCGGGTGCCGAGGGGACTTCATGTTTATGGACCCATTTACTGTGCACAATAACCCCACATTGTAGGAAAGATCATCTCCATTTTGCAGAGATGGGAACTGACACAGGAGGAACTTGAGCGCCCCGTGCCCCGTCCTTAACTGTATGGCGAGGAAGCTCTGACGTCGTGATTGGAAGCAGCCAGTCTGATCCCAGCGTCTGTGGGGACGCGGGCTCACTCTAGCCTGTGGATTGTCTCCACCTGGCAACAGTCCGAGTGCCAAGGAGTCAGCATGGTGGAAAAGACAGTAGTACAGACCAAATGGAACCACATTTCCCTCCCTCTCCTTCTGCTAAGGCTATAAACCTGCAAAGATGAGTTTTCACTGTCACCCAGCCAAGCGTAGATCAGAGGATGTCTCAGAGATGGTAGAAAAATTGGAGGTTCTCAAATCTGAATCCATGAGTGTCGTGCCCCGGAGGCCCCAGAGGCGGGAAGCATGCCAGGAGTGCCCAGGAGTTGGACTTCCCAGGGAGCAGAGCCCTTCGTGCAGAGAGGTGTACTAGGAAGGCGCCTACCACAGAGGCCCACGGGTTCCGCAGCGCGGTGACTCCACTGGGAGCAGCACGGGCTGTGGGAGGCGGCAGCAGAGGTTCCCCCACTCAAGTGGGCATCTGAGTCCTGGGGAAACTTGCCAGCACAGGTCATAGGCCCTGGCTCCAGAGTCTCTGACTCAGGAAGTCCGGGGTAAGGATGAAAAGGTTCACTTCTTACACCTGCCCGGGATGCTGGGGCTGCTGGTCCAGGGACCCCACTTTGGGTGCCCCTGGCAGGTACCGTCCAGACTAGGTCGTCACTCATGTCCTTCCCATTTGTCATGCTCCCCTCCTCTGCCCTGGCACTTGCCCCCACGCCACGTGCTTTGCTCCCACCTCTCCTTCCTGGGCTCAGGGTGTAGGCTGCCTCCCGCAATGCCTGTCCTGACACCACGAGTCCGGGGGAAGGACCCTTCTTCCATGCTGCCTGAAAATACATGGCTTCCGCTCCCAGGACAGGTCACATGGGCGGGTCAGCTACTCACTTGGCCATCAGCCCCACCTGCCAGTCCTTGCAGGGCCCCTGATTTGGGGCAGTGTCTGCCAAGTGTGAGGGATTCGACAGACGTTGGTTGACTCGAGGAGCAGACTCGCCTAGCCTGAGGCCATCCCTAAGGAGAGGCTGTCTGAGGGTCCCACTAGACTTGGTTCTGCAGCTTTTCCACACTTGCCCCAGTGTCCCTCCCTGGGCTGCCCTTCAACCCTGATGAACCTCACAGTTCAGCTCTATGCCCCGCAGTGTCATTAGGGCGACTACTGTCGGAACCGGAGCACCTCTGGGTGTGAAACAGGCGCTCCACACTGATTCAGGGGTAGAAGATGCACCTTTGGGCTGTCCTAGGAAGGGCAGTGCACGTGCTGAGCCCAAGTGCGAGTCTTCTTTATGGGGCTGCTCTCTCATGCTTACAAGCCAGAGTCTACCGAGGGCCCCTTTGGGGTAGGTGCCCATCGCCAGCCAGGTCAGCTGTGGCCACACTGACAGAGCCCCGGAGTGTGAAACCTAGCAGTCTGACTAGGTGAGCACATGGTCGGAAGTCCGGGGACACTTAGCCAGAGATAGTGTAACCGGCAGGCGTTTGGTGTCCCGAGGCTCGCTAACAAAAGGACTGTGGAGACCACACACGGCCCACACAGCAAAAGTCCTTGGAATGTTGGAGTCTGAGTCCCTTTGGCGTCCTGTCACAAAATACCACAGACTGGGTGCTTATCAACAAGAGCGATTTATCTGCCACGGTTCTGGGTCTGGAAGTCTGAAATCACCTGTTTCTCTCTTCTGCAGGGAATGGCCTCTGTTCCCAGATGCTAGCACTGAGGTTGGGACCATTTAAATACACCACAGAAAGCAGCCCAGGGACCAGACCAGTTTTTATGACCTTGTTTGTCTGGGGAAATCCAGTTCAGATTCCCAGCAACAGACGCAAACGTGAATGGTGGGACATAACCCATTTGCAAGTTGGAACTGTCTGGGAAAGAGAGTTCTGATCTGGCCCCAGTGAAGAAAACAGTCTGGTCCCGTTCTTTCCAACAGCGGTGGGAATTGTTAGTGTTTTAAATAAGACAGGAACAAGAATGAGTACATTTAGGACTTTAGAGAAAAAAAAAATGTTTCTTTTTGAGAAACAACCACCGTGTGTGTGGTAATAAATGGTGCTTACTGATTATTCAATGGGGAAGAATAAGGGCAGAGAAAGGCCGTGCAGAGTTCCCAAGGAACACTAATTATGAAGACTTCAAGTGAACAAACTCCAGATCAAAGCCCGGACTCCCCCGATCGGATCGGGCGCTCGTTAATGGAACACAGTGTCATCATCTATTTTTAGCTCAGGGGCCAGAATCATCCCAGCATCACATGACCGTGGTGTGACACAGGTGGCTCAGAATCAGGGCGGGTTTTGTTTTTCTCTCCTTGGGAGCAAAGTGCTAGGTCTGTTTGAAAAAAGAATAAGAGTCCCTCCTATTGGGGCACCTGGGTGGCTCAGTGGATTAAAGCCTCTGCCTTCAGCTCGGATCATGATCCCAGGGTCCTGGGATCGAGCCCTACGCCGGGCTCTCTGCTCAGCGGGGAGCCTGCTTCCTCCTCTCTCCTCTCTCTCTGCCTGCTTGTGATCTCTGTCTGTCAAATAAATAAATAAATCTTAAAAAAAAAAAGAATCCCTCCTATTTAGCACTGATTTCCTTTTTTTTTTGAGACCATATTTTTTTTTATTGTGTATAAATAGTTGTGTGTGATTGAGCAGGTCCTTCTATGCTTAGAAGCATACGGTTCCTCCACATGTGTTCAAACAGGAGCTAAGAACACAAATGTCACCACATTGTGTGCTTAAAAAGCCACTTAGTAACTTACTGTTGTGTTGTAACAATTACCATCGATTTGGTAATTTATTAAATGATACAAATTTATTCTGGAGATCAGACATTCAAAATGGGTCTCCCTGGGCTCAAGTCACGGTGGGAGCAGAACCGCCATCCTTCTGTAGGCTCTAGGGGGAATCCACTTCTTGCCATTTCCAGCTTCTTAAGGCCACCCGCTTCTTTGGCTCACGACCACTAACCTACATCTTCAGGGCAGCTACATGTTGGCAACCCGGGCCCCTCTCACCCTGCCATCTCCTTGATTCTCTGCCAGCAGAGAAATGTCTCAGATCGATCCTGCAATTACCTCGGGCCCTCCTGGATAATCCAGAATGACCTTCCTATCTCAAGGTCCTTAACCTTAATCACACCCACGGAGTCCCTCTGCCATGCAAGGTGGTCCACTCACAGGGTTCAAGAATTAGAGTGTGGACATCTTGAAGGGTCCTTATTCTGCTTGGCACAGCCACTGTAACATTTCCACTCATTCCATCCCACCCAGTCTAAAATTAGCATGGGTTTTCTTTTATATTAAGGCAATAGTCAAGTTGCCTATGATCTATATTTTGGCAGGAAAAAGCATACACCTAATCCCACTATTGCTCTATATTTAACAGGACAGTTAGGAGTAGTGTTTATCCAGAGCAACTTAGAGTTGACAGAAGTCAAGGAGGAGTCCGGTGGCTGCCACGTTACAGAGTGGGGGGAAGCCCGTGTTCGTGTGTGTGCCCTGTGGCATCTCACACCGGCTGGGCTTCTCAGCATTCCCCAAGCACATTCCCACTTCTTAAATCTTAGCCTCCTACTTACATGGCGCAAGCCCTTCTCCGATCTCTTCCACACTGAATTTCTTCCCCGTTCTCTTTTGGCTCTTGGGCCAATGCCTGGCCTTGTGGTTTCTGGAAGATGGCGCAGAGTGTCGCTCACTCTTGGGCGTTCATTTCCCTAGGTGATTGCGCCCACCATGATTCAGCTACTGTTGACACAAGCAGTGATGGCACAGCTGTCTTGATCCTTAAGTCTTTTACTCCCTGGATCTCCACACTGAATCCACATGGGACGTTCAGCCACATATGTGCCCCGACAGCCTTCAGGCTCTCACCTTTCATGTCCAAATGGAACTTTCTCTCTAATCCTTATGCGAAAATTCATTCTAACTTTTGTATTCTCAAGCCTGGCTGGAAATATCATCATCAGACACCCAAGATACCAAATATGAGGGCCTTGCTGTCAACCCAGATTCTTCTTGCTCCTAAAATAAACACTTTTAATAAGTTTTCAAAATCTGCTTGTTCTATCTTAGAGACGTCTTTCAAATCCAGTCTTTCATTTCCTTGAAAAGACATAAAACATAAAAAAATGGACACACAGAGAAGCAAACCACTCATTGCGTTCCAGATGATAGTCACGGACACCTGTACAAGTGTTCACGGGTCGAATTATCATGCAATAACTCGCCACATTTACGAAGTTCCACAAAATAAAAGTTCCCAAGATAAACCAATGGGAATATGCGATCAAGCCTCCATTTGTATTGCTGTGGTGTTTTTATGTTACATTGACAGAAATAATTACGAGAGTGAGCGAAGAGTGTCTTTAAGTGGGAACGTTGGAAAAACCCATTGTAAATGCAGTACAGGTGTAACAGCAGTGTCCTAAGTGGCGCTGCCGTTGAATTTCTGCTGTCGAAACACCTCAGGACTTGGGGTTGGGGTGGGGCTTGTTGCAAAAATAGCCTTTTGATATTTTGAAGCTTGAGCAGTCGTATCTCTGCTTTTGCAAACCACTGTGCTTCTTCATAGCCACCCAACAGTCACCCGTCACTCGGCACTTAGCATTTTAATCGCTAAGTCTGATTTCGCTCCAGGCACTACCAGAACGCGCCCCTGTGCACGTCCGGCCTCGGCTCGTCCTCCTCTCATTGTGCTGCAACCCTATCAGAATTTCCATTTGTGTCCCCGGCTCCACCGCTGGTCCCGGGACCCATGGCCTGGATGTCAACTAGGATGTGCAACAAAGAGGTGTTTGTAACTTGATGGAAATCGGCCACAGCTGTGTCTTCCACAGGACAAACCCAAGAGCGTCTCACTAATTAAGACAGTTTTGACGTTGTCTGTGCACATCGCCCACAAACTCACCATTGGTCTCTCATCAGAGCGCTCCGTTATCTTACGACCCTCGTTTCGGTGGAAGGACTACTCTGATAATTTTATTCTGAGGTCTTGTGATATTTTGCTCTTAGCATCACATTTAGTTCATTTTGAATTGGCATGTTTTTGTAGAAATTACTTTAAAGTATCTTATAATGTAATGCCCAAGAATTTTAGAAATTATGACTATCCGATGATGTAAAAGATTAGTCCTGCCTTCCTAATGACATCTTTCCCACAAGAAAAGTTTCCGATGATACATTTTATTTTTTTCTATTTTCTTTTACCTCTTTTGAGGTTTATCAGCACGTCTGTTCCACAAAACGCTGCAAAGTTAAAGTGAGTTTGAGCGCATTTTATTTCATTTTTTAAAAACCAGGGCCTTTTCACAATTAGAAATGCCTGTTTTTTTAAATCATACTTCCCCACTAAAGGGCATTCAAATATTAATTCATGTTTATTTAATCATAAAAATAATGCATTCATATGGTTTTAAAAGTACACATTTTATCTTCCATTTCTCCAATGCAACTATTAGAAGTTTTTGAACCACACGCTTAACTACACTGCTTTAGGCAATGGCAATTGAATCATACTTTTGATGTTCAATTAGGTTTATATTACTGCATAACAATTACACTCTACTCTGTCACCCTCAATAAGTCACCCACACTTTGTCTGAAGGGCTGCCTTAAACTAAAATACCATAATATTAGGATTATAGAAATGTCGCCACTGCAGAAATGAGTGGTGCCGTCGGAACCTTGAGCAAGAAATGTCGTCAGATGTCACATCACACATAATTATTATTATTTATATAATAACATGATTATTTACATAATCATAAAGTATTCTTCTTAGCTGTTCCGAGATGAAAACTGAAATCTCTCCCAGCTCAAGGACATTTTCCTCTTTTCTCTCTTTAGCCTACCCTTTCCTTCCCTGAACGTCACTCTCCTCTCCGGAAGTCCGAATCTATTCCCCTCCTCTCAAAACACAGCTCTTAGTTTCCCTACTCTTGTTTGATGAGCTGAAATCTTAACCTTCTTTTCCAGATCACAGTGGGCTCCTTGGCCGAATCCACTCTATTTACCCGTCCAGACATCTTTCATGTCAACAACTGCATTTAGTAGAACCTCTTCTTCGCTCTCCTCGAGCTCCTATTTCAAAGCAACTTATTCGTGTTTTAGGGAGGAATTACCCCCTCACTGCTCACTAAACATTAATTAGAAAGGTTTACATTCTTTTCTGTTCCATGAAGTGTCTCTGCTTCCCCGACCACTGGCTGTTCTGCGTGATGGTCACAATTGCTTTTTGCCGAGCTCTTGAATGCTTCTGCTCGCTGGTGATCCTTGTGGGTTTGCCTGTGTTGCGGGAGGCTTGTGCGGTCTGGTGCAGGCAGCTGGCGTGGGTTCTTGTGTGGTTGTGTTGTTTCTGACCCTCCAAGACTCCAGGCAGCTCACTGTGAATCCTGTCAGGGAAGCTCTGCTGGTGCAGTGGGGAGGCAGCTCCCCAGCAACCCTCGGTGGCTGTCCTAAGCCCCAGGGGACCCTGGGTTGTTATGCCTCCCTGTATTTTGGTCTTGGAAGGGGCTGCTTGTCTTTTTTTTTTTTTTTTTCATTTCCTTTTCTCTGTCTTCCATGGGGACTGTGCCAGCTGTAAGGGCCGCTCTCCATCTCAAGGTCTTTCCAGGCTTCGGGTCTGCTTTCTCTGGACAGCAGCAGGTCAGCGCCAGGGGACCAGCTGTGCTAAGTATTTCCAAACTAATCAATCACCTCTGTTATTTGATATCAATCCCCACCTTGAAACTTCTCCAAGGATCTCCTGGGAAGGCCTGGGCCACCCTCCAGCATAGCCGTGAGCAGCAGGTCGCCATCCCTGATCCCAAATGCTTTCCCTCTTGTAGGAATCCCTCGCCATGTCTTGCCTACTGAAAACCTTCTGTCTTCTTTCCCAGCACACGGCTATGGTTCTCTTCATTTGAGGAAGTATTTTCTTCTGTCTTCTCAATGGGAATGGTGAGGAGACAAAGTAGCCCGGTTCTTCCATTTCTGAACACTTACTGGCAGAAAAAAAAAAATAGCCTGAGAACAAATATCACAGTTACATCTCAATACTAAGGGACTCTGAAACCTCAGTTTTCCTTAAATGTTTAACAATTTTATTTTGATAAATTTTTCAGGATTCCAGACCGTTAGTACACCACGCTCAGCGCAGCCAAACATCACATGGCCGGTGACTCATGACACCTGAAAAGGAATTCGTGGTCAGGGTACGCAGTTACAGTTAGTAACATCGCTTGACTTTTCCGTGAACGTTTAATGTTTTTGTTGGAAAAAAGAAAATAACACAAAATTGGTTTTTACTTTATTTCTAAATAATGATGTTTATCAAGAAGAAACCATAACACTTGGAGTAGAAATATCAAAAGACAAAAGAGGACGGAGAAGCGTGTCTCCCAGGTGACGCTAAGCTATTCGGGAGCTGAGGTCTACAAGTCAGTCAGAGGTAGAACATTCGCAGAAGCAGGAAGTTACATCGATGCGCTTTTAAAAGAATGGAAATATGATTTCTATTTCTCAAGTTAAGTATCTGATTTCATGTATTTTTGATAGAGCATGTTTACCAGAGTAATTTTACTGCTCTAAAGGGTTGTCTCCTCTCTCCAAACCTTTCCTCAACCCCAAATTTCTAGTTACTTGCTTCATTTCATCCTATAAAGACAGCTAACAATCCTTCTCCAACCCTAAATCATTTCTGTATTTTGTATGATATTTGCCAATTAAACTAAGAAATTGTAAAGCCCAGGAGTTTTCCTTTGGATTAGTAGTTTAAGAATCATTCACACAATCAACTGTGGATGCCTTTTTCGATTAAAGTCACATTTACAAACACACAGACTCCCCCTTTACCGCCCTCACAACATCGTGGGGTGTTCATGGCTTGAGAGTAAGTTTTACAAATCTCAGATGGGGTCTTCCTGTTCAAACCCACGGTCTATCCTTTGTGCCATTCTAAGCATGGGACACCAGACCTAAGTCACCTTGCCCTCATCTTCCAGGACATCAACCTTCTGAGGGTCCATCTTAGTCCAGTAAAATCTACCATCTCTTTGCCCTCCCTGCTTCCAAAAGTGGGATAAGTCCATAAAATAGTGAAAAAAAGGGGAGAAGAAAAAGCCAAGGGATTGTCCCCAACATGGGGACACTGTCCAGAGTGACATAAAGGAGAAGGAAATCTCTTACGGATATTTCAAAGCAAATGTATTGTTTTTGCTGATTGTACAAATTTATCTGCATTTTAGAAACCCAATATTAAAAATACTTTTGTGAAAATCAACAGAAATTGAAAGTATCTGTGGCTTCTCATTACAGTGGATTATAAATCTCAGATTTACATAAAGATAAGTACAAAAATTCTAGGATCTTGAGAATACTCTGATAAAAATATTGTCTGAAGATATTATGAACTTCACAGTGTTTAGTGGAAACTAAACTTTGAGAGACCCTTGTTCAGAGCTGAGAAAAACACAAAAGAAACACAAACGGGGTCCCGTGAACAGCTTTCAATACCAGAGAAAACCGCACATGGCCCCCCCCGCCGCCGCGAACACACATGCCGATTACGGCAGAATCTGCCTTTGTCCTCATCCTTGACAACTCAATTCCAAAAGCCAGGTCCAGCCCCAAAATTATCCTGGGGAAGAATAAATGGTGCGGAAAAATCCAGGTCCGTCCTAACCGTCCATGCAAAAGAACCACGAGATCAGGGTCTACTGTTTCCGTGGGCTCAGGCAGGATTCACGTCCGTCTGACGAGGCGATTTCATTCAGGGACTGTCAACCACTCTCCATTCTATGGCTCCTGGCCTCCCACACGCTCTAACACGCCTGTTACTATTTCCAGACATGGCAGGAAAATGATTCCAAGAGGACTGGCTCTGTCTAAGCCCCAGAGGTTCAAGCAAACCTTTGAAAGGTGCCCGGGGTCTGGGCTTCAAGCCCTAAATGCCCGGATGCCCAGAGGCTGCTTGGGTCGTGGGGAAAGGAGGTTCCCTGGGGTCCATCCCCACCTCCTAGGCTTTCCCATTCAGGCCTGCTCCTCTGTAAAACCCCTGCCGCAGACCCTTCCCGGTGAGGAGGGGAGACTTGAGCGGGCAGTGGTCCTTCCTCCCCAGCTGCGAAGGGGACAGGAACACATCTGAATGATAGGGAGGGCCAACCCTTTAAGAACTAGACAGTAATTCATCTTAAAAAGCATGACCTAGAACTTGACATGCTTTCCCATGGAGCAGCCGGCAGAGACACAGCAGACACGGGTGTGGAGCAAGAACTCCGGGGCTGAGACAGGGTGGGGGCTGACCACACCCTGCCCGGACCGAGAGCCCAAGGACACACAGGGGAGCCAAGGCACAGCCTGGGGAGCCCAACCCTGGTCTTGCAGCCTCTGCTCGCCCCCCAATCCAGTCGCAACGGGCACCTACAGGACACTAGAAGAAATACAAGGTAGTGCACCTACTAACCCATTTTTTTAATCTTTTTTTTTATTTATTTTCAGCATAACAGTATTCATTGTTTTTGTACCACACCCAGTGCTCCATGCAGTCCGTGCCCTCTCCAATACCCACCACCTGGTTCCCCCAACCTCCTACCCCCCCCACCTCTTCAAACCCTTCAGATTGTTTTTCAGAGTCCATAGTCTCTCATTTTTTGAAAACAAGACATAGTCTCTTCTCCACTGAGAGCTGAGAAGACTTCCATGGCAAGGCTGTGTTAAAGCCTCAGAAGGACTAGAACGCCACCCAGTACAGCACATCCCTTGGGATGGGGTCTCGGGACGAGCCAGCCAAGTGCGTCAATTCCTGTTCTCCCGCTCACCTGGCGGTGCTCACCCCTGCGGAGCCCTGACCGTCCCCTTCTCCTGCCATGGAGGAAGAGTGTATGCCGGAACACCAGGGAATCCATCCCTGGGCTCGCAGAGAAATCAGCCCAACGTGGATCCAGCGTCACCCCCGCCGACGGAGTGGAGGACTTTCTGTTTTATTTTCCTAAGTAGGGTCCACCACTAATGGCATTGTTATAATAATACCATGTGGTTTAATTGTGCACATCCGAAAGCATGTTATCTTTTTTACACATCCTGTGTCACAGAGCTGCAGGCCTGATTTTCTGAACTTTCTTCTTTTGTCATTTGTTACACAAGCACATGTGTTAACTTGGATGGAAACTAACACACACACGTGTGTGTGTGTGAGTGTGTGTGTGTGTACATGCACAGTGTGACAAGGACTGTACACGCACTGATGTGTTTGGAGAGACTGGATCCCGGGCAGGTTATAACCCAAGGACTTCAGGACCCGGCATGATCTCACCAGCCCCATCAGCCCTGGGCCGGTGGCTGCCTCCTGACTTCGCCAGATCCCTTCCACAGCATCCAGAAGAACCTCACGAAACCCCTGGGATCCCTTCCCCATTCGATTCTGGCCAGAGAGACCCTAAGTGAGTGGACGGGAGGTGTCCTTCTCTGGGGCATGGCCAGCCAACGCATGTCCCCAGCACTGCCTTGTTCCGCGGACCCTCCCCATCCCAAAGTGATCCCTGGTTACCATAGCTACAGCTAGAACCCCCGATTTGTGCATAAACAGGGCGAGCAGGGAAGTGATGCAGGGCGGGGGATGGAGGTGGGGAAGAAGGCTGCCAAGCCAGGTGCCCAGTCGTTGTCTCAAAGGTAGGCAGGATCATCCTGTTTCGGGGGCAGAAAGGCTGAGCCCAGGCAATCCGCACAAGGCCACCAGCTAATGCACGCCGGAGCCCAGACCCAGGGCCACACTACCGGACTGCACACGCCGCTCCTTGGCCCCGGGAGAAGGGGCTGGTGCATGGTGCTGTGTAGAGGTGAGACACATCGCTGTAGGATTTCAGGGTGCAATCGTGCTGGGGTGTGCGTGGAAAAAGCCATTTGCCTAAAAGACCGTAAAGGGAAAACTCCGAGCCTGCGAAGGAGACACTGGTTGGTGTTTGCAAAGAACATGCAAGAGAGCAGTAGAAGTGACGTGACCAAGCACGAGGTCTGGGGCTCGGACCTGACACGCTCCAACGCCGCCCGGGGTGAGCCGCGGAAAGGTCCAGAGGCTTGCCTTGACCCAGCGCCCTCCGAGCAGGAGGGCCTGCAGCGCAGCGTGGCACTGAGGGCAGGATCCGGGGACCGCGCTCTGGGACAGCCAGCCGCCCCGACACTGCAGTAAGGTTCCGTGTCCCCCGCGTACGTCCCCGGATGTGAGCGTCCACGTGCTCGTATGTCTTCTCTCTTCAAATCTGTATTTCCATAAGGATGTGAGTCTTTCCGCTGTAGAACGCGCTCCTACGGCACTGACTGCCCCCGCGGATGGCCCCGGCTTACGGACTCCCGGCCCTGGAGCTTCTCAGCTCGGTCTTCCCCCGACCCCCTAAGGCCACGGTGGGAACTCCACTGCCGGACTGAACCCGCCTTCCGAGACAGGGAGCAGATGCCAACAGGGGCTTGATCTCTCAAGTCGGGAAAAGGCAGCCTGATCTTCAAAGTCCCCGCTGCCAGCGTCCCAGGGGACAGAAGCCGGGGTGACGTGCCGTCACGGACCGCACTGACCGAGCGTCTGAGGGCGAGGAGGTGTCCGTGTCCTTGTGCGCTCGGACGCGTCTTTGCCTCTGCTGGTCCCTCTGTCTGCGCTCCCATGCTTTCGTCTGCCTCCGTTCCTTGTTCTTTACGCTTGACCTTTTCCTTGAGTCTGACTATATTATATAACCACTGTATATTTTTATTAGTTTTAGTTTGGTCTTTTTCCCTATTCTAGATTTAAATGTATGATGACTGGAACACTTAATCTGCTTTATAAAAAAGCAAACAAGAGGAAGTAGCTTTTCATTACAAGCACCAATTGATCTTTCCTGCAGTGCGCTCCGTGGACAAGAAGCTGCTTGTCTCTGACCTGTGGCTTATGACAAAGGGGACGTGGCCCGTTGTCACTTCTGTCTCTGCATGACAGGGCGGGAGGATCCCTTTCCCAGGAGGAGCCCCAGGCGGCAGTCCATGGCATCAGGTTTTCCAGAGAAAGGAGAGCTAGTGCCGTGGCCCAGATTACACATGGGGGCCCAGGGGACGGGGGTTTGGGAAGAAAATCAAAGGAGACCCAGAGAATCCTGGTTTCTGATACTGTTGTCTAGTAAAAGACACTTCCAAGTTCTGTGCACAAAAACAGTCGTTGCTTCCGGGGCCATTAAAAAAAGAAACTACAAGCCAATTTAATAAGGTCCCTGAAGCCACTGGCACTGCTGACTGAGAATCCGGGCCTTCCTTGTGGTGACACACCGGCCGACAGTCTCACGACACATACACTCACCGGCAGAGGCCCACAAAGCATTCACCTGGGACGAGTTGCTCCGTACTTGAGCTGATTGGTAATTCGTATCGATGTTTCCAACTCCGCCGCTGGTATACCCCAAAGGAAGGAGGACGAGCACACATCAGTTCCCTTTACGGTGTACTTCTCTTCAGCAGGAAACTACAAACCCTGAAAGCGCAGTGGTCGGTAACGGGCCGTAGGGTACTCGATGTCATAAAGACAAGCGTGGGGCAGCTTTCCGAAACATCTTAGGGGAAACTTTATTTTACATTTTAAAAACCTGGATACGTTATGCCCTTGAATAGATCCTTTCTGTTCTAAGATAAAACACCAGATTCCAAAGAAACCCTGTTTCCCACAGGTACTTGGCCCAGGGCCTGCCGGTCTCATGACTCCCCCGCTCAGCTGCGAGGGCAAGTGACAGCTCCGTTCTCTCCTCCTTCCCTGTTTCTAACACAAACAGCGTCCTCCTGACCTCTCTCCGGCTTTGTGTGTTTTCTTCTGGCTCCTTGTTACCGCTCTCTGCCTCCCTGCAGAGCCCCTGAGTGACTGACCCCAGGATGGTCTCGGGGATCAGAGTCCGATGCTGTCACCTGCCGGTGGAGACTCACTCCTGAGTGCCTGGGAGTGCAAGGGGCCAGTCAAGGCCACGCGGCTCGTTAAGACAGAGAAGTGTCAGCAACAAAATGCCCCAGTCCCCATGCCCTCAGATGCCTTCTGTCTTGGATTGTTGGCAGACATACTCAGATGCTCTACAGACCCCTACGAAACCCTGAGGGGCGCCCACATTTGGAGCACACGCCTCAGAGCAAGGGGGGTCTTGCGGTGACGTTAATACTGCACTAGAAAAGCTCCCGGAAATCAACCTTTCACGTGGAGAAGCATCCCTCTGCCTGAAGAAGCCTGGGGCAGCTCACCTGATGCCAACCGAGAAGCTGTCCAGGGCAAGGGCCTGAGAGCTTGTGCCCACGAGCAGTGGGCCGCCTCCAAGGTCAGAGACGCCCACCTGCTCCTTCAGACTGGCCGGAAGGGACACACCGGCTTCCATATTCTCATTATTCAGCTCTTCGTTCTGTAAACACAGCCTGGAGGGAGATCGGGTCTTTGGAGGGTGTGGGAACGCCGGGTTCTGCTCATTTAGATGGGGTCCCAACCACTCACACCCACGTCCCCGCTCGTGGGATTTCGGCACCTGACATTTCCACCTGGGTCACCTTCCCCGAGAGTGACCCCGAGCTGTGCCGCCCTCCCTGACTGCATGCGTGACGTGCCCATAGGTTCCCCATCGTGGACAGCAGCACGAGGGCGGACATCTCGACAGCGCACTCTTACAGGGCTACGTGGGGATGAGACACGTGTGCTCTCCACAGAGCACCACTTGCTTCTGCTCAGCACACCCCCGGACCCCGGCTCCCGAGCACCCACGCCCTGAGGCCTGCCTGCCCACGGCTCACGCCGGGACCCGCGCTGTGGGACTCGCAAGTGCCGTCTGTCTGGCCGATAACATAGGCTGAGTCCTAAGACAAGACAACGCACTTCACGGATGTGTCACGCTGTGTGTGTCCTTGTGGACTCGACGTTTCGTTTTAGATGCAAACACCGCCTGTTAGAAAATCCGTTTCATTTGTAAAACTGAGAATGAACGGGGTTCTCAATAAACAGGCAAATCCCATTACAAACAACGCAGTGACTAAGAAAAGAACGCGTGTGTACTGGGAGGGAAAGATAAAGAACCATCATGAGTTTTCTTGTTAGCTGCTTCCGACTGGTGAGTTTTGGAACCTCCTGGGACATCTCGGTATTTGGCAGGATTTTTCTCCTCTGGGTGAACCCTGGACCGTGTGGGCTGACGTGATGGTAAGAGGAGGCTTGGCTCTGGCTGCCGGCTCCCCACCCCAGCTCCCTGCGTCCATCTGCACAGCCTTCGGTGCTGTCCTCAGCCCCGTCCACACGTGCGTCCCCTCATCAGGGACAGAGCCGGCTGACACCCAGCTTCTCTGAGGCTTCCGGGACCACGTCTGTGAGCCTGTGTCCTCAGACCGGGTCAGCGTGCAGCGCCCGGCACCAGTCAGTCCCCCCTGGGCATGTCCGCGGCATGTCAGCAATGGTGAGGATGGCCTGGGGACTGATGTGGGCCACACTGTGTGCCCCCCAGATTCATAGGCTGAGACTCAGCCCAGCACCGCAGACAGGGACTACATCTGAAAGTACGACCTTCCAAGAGGTCATTAAGGTAAACTGGGTTCATGCGGGCTGGCCTGAGTCCAGGACACCAGGCATCTGCCTAAGAGAAGCGGATGAGGTCACAGACACGAGCCACGGGAGGACACGGGGAGAAGGCGGCCGTCTGCAAACCGAGGAGACGGGCTTCAGGACGAGGCCCTGAGGGCTCTCTGGGAGCTCAAACGTGAGCCCGGAGCTCCCAGGAACCAGGTGTGGCCGAGCTGGACCCCAACGGACATGACCCCCCTCCTCCCCCCGCCTCTCTGCGGGACAGGCACCGCCACTTCGCAGCATCTCGGCTGTGCCCGTCACCCTCCTTTCTGCTCCATCCGGGGCTCCGGGACCGTGTTCAAAGCCAGCAGCCTCGGGTCGATCGCCTCCCCGAGGGAGGATGGTGTGAGAGCCGGATGCCGTCTGCACCCCGGCTGGGTCCCCCCCACATGTGGAGAGAAAGGGAGAACACACTCCTGCACACAGGACCGAGACACCTTCCAGGGCGCATCTGCTAGAATGCCCGCCGAGCTCGATACATGGCAGCCCCGAACCCCCCCCACCCCCCGACCCCGGGAGACAGCAGCCTCAGAGCCGGGCGCCCGGGGCTGGGAGACGCGGCGTGTGTCCACCTGCTTCCATTATTACCTGTTTCAGAGTACGTTTCCGACCTCACGCTTTGCTCCTAAATGCTTTAACATGCATACCCTTAATTAGAGTTCAAAGTTGGTTTTTGGTTCTGTTTTTCAGACCCTACCTTTTAAATTTAGTAATATATGGGGTGTTTTTTCTTTGGAACTCCACAATACTTCTTTTTTTTTTTTTTCTTTAGAATTTCACAATATTTCTGAGGAGAGCTGGAAGCACTCCCGTGCGGAGTGAGAGCAGAGCTGGAAAGTCAGTCTAGGGCGGGCGCCCTTCCTGTTCCGCCTTCCCAGAAACAGGGACTGGAACCGAAGGAGACGCATTGGGCTAAGCATGTCCTTGTCATACGTGGAGAAAAGAAAACAGGATCCAGAAAGGGCAGGGGATTGGCTCAGGGCACAGAAGAAGGTCTGTGTGGCCGGGGGGCTCAAGCCTCAGGTCCAGACCCAGCTCCTTCTTTAAAGCTGTCCTGCCCACCGGGGATGCTCTCCCTCCCTCCATTTCACTGTGTCTCTCGTCTCCCTCCCTCCCTCCGTCTCCATGTCTGTCTCTCTTTCCTCCTTCCCCTGCCACCCTCCCTCTGTCTCTGTCTCTCTCTCCCTCTGTCTCTGTCTCTTCCTCCCCCCTCCCCCACCTCCTGACTGGCACAGTGTGACTTGCTTCAGGGCTGGGTGCAGCCTCTGGGGGAGTCCTGCCCCATCCCCGGGGACCCTCGCACCCTCGGGCAGGCACCTGACACCTCAACAGTAACCGGGACACGGGAGTCCACCAAGACGAGGACGGAGAAGTCCCACAAATAATGACCTGGCTGTTGGGGCTTTCTTGTTACTTTAACTGAAGTAATTGGGGGATTTCCGGGCAAACTTAGAATTGGCACTAGAAACAATAAATCTGAGAAAGTGACTTCACTAGATAGTAATTTGCTTTAGGAAAACGAGCAGCGACGCAGCTGGGCCTGGTAAAGTCTGCCTCCTGTTTGAACCGGCACCGCAACAAAGCCCCACGCGGCGACAACCTTGACTCAAGGCGCTAACGAGATGGGGACAAAGGAGGCGTGAGATGCGGGCCCAGCGTGTGGGGGCCCTGGGACCACAGGGGACCCGTGGAAGACCCTCCAGCTGGCCGCGTGCAGCCTCCGTCCCCTCCGTCCCTCCACAGCTGGACACGTTGTCTGAGACAAACATCACGATGCCCGGCTCCGGGTGCAGCAGGGTCTTCCAGAACCTTCCAGGGGGCAGAGCTGTGCCTGGCTTCCCGCATCCTCTCCCCCTGCGCCTCGCTTCACGCTGGGCACCCGACGTCAGGGATCTGGGATTCCTGCACAGACACCTTCCTCTGGAGCGCCCGGGGGGCTTGGCTGGTGAGGTGTCTGGAGGGTCATGTGGGCTCAGGTCATGGTCGCAGGGTCCTGGGACGGAACCCTGCGTGGTGCTCTGCACTCCGCAGGAAGTCTGTTTGCAATTCTCTCTCCCTCTGCCCCTCCCCCTGCTCGTAAATAAATAAATAAATAAATAAAATCTTCAAAAAAAAAAAAAGAAAGAAAGAAACCTCCGTCTCCCATCATAATCTCCTCCATTATTCCTTGACCTTCAGCGTCTATAGAGTGTCTGGGTGCAAAGCCGTCCTTCCTTCCAGCCAGGTAGCTTGATGGCAGGCCCGTCTGTCCCTGGAGGCCACCAGGTCCCCTCCCCCCTGGGCCACCCCCTAACACCCCTGTCCTCTGCTACTCCCCCATGCCCCACAGCATCCCAGGAGGCACGGCCGGGTCTGTTGGGCAGCTCTAGGCACAGTTCAGAGCCAAGGGCTGGTCTTTGAAGTCCCTGCAGTCACCTCCCTCTGTCTCCCTGTCCTTCTGTCTCTCCGTCCCTCTGTCTCTCTAGTCCATCTGTCTCTTTGTTTTTCTGTCTCTCTGTCCCTCTGTCTCTCTATCCATCTCTCTCTCTAGTCTGTCTGTCTCTCCATCCCTCTGTCTCTCTAGTCCATCTGTCTCTCCGTCCCTCTGTCTCTCTGTCCTTCTGTCTCTCCATTCCTCTGTCTCTCTGTCCGTCTGTCTGTCTGTGTCTTGCTTTCTCACCGTCTGTCATCCACGCCGTATTTAATATGTCCGTCCCTTTATGTATGGATCAAGAACCGGCCTCAGCCAGTGATTACCAAGGGCTTCGCCACGGTGACTAACGACCAATGCACAGCCTCCTCGGAAAAGCGACCGAGCTGGGGACGCGAGCCACGCGCTCGCCCAACATCTCCCTATGGGTCCGACGACAGACAGCTCTCGGGTGACTCGGGTTTGCTGAGGAGAAATTAGACAGAGATCGCACTATTAGCCTAAAATAAATGCCACGAAGCTGCTTAGTATCATCAAGCTCCTGAAGCCTTAGAACATGGTTTCCACGGAGGACGGATGCAAGGCGACGGCTGACGTGTTGGGGGGGTGAGGACCGCGGGAGCCACCGGCTCCGGCCCAGACGGGCCCAGACGAACGCGTGGGCACTCACACGCTCCCTCGGGTGACTCTGGGTTCTGCTTCTTCTCGCTGGTGGTTTTAAAACTAGTGAATACACACTCGTGTTGTCTATTTTCTAGACACAAACTAATTAGGGTGTTTGGGTGTGTCCCGGTGCCTTTTTTTTTTTTAAGATTTTATTTCTTCATTTGAGAGAGGGAGTGAGCGCACACGCAGGGGGAGCAGCAGGGGGGGGGAGCAGACCCCCCCACTGAGCAGAGAGCCTGATGCGCGGCTCGGTCCCAGGACCCTAAAATCATGACCTGAGCCGAAGGCGGAGGCTTCACCGACTGAGCTCCCCGCGTGCCCCTTGCTTTTTGCCTTTAAGCAGCTCTGTTAGGCACCTTCACAGACCAGGACGCGTAAGGCTCCCTCGTCACCAGACCGCGGAGACTCGCACAAACGGACGGACGCCCCACCTTGCCTTCATCGCGGCCCCGCTGGACCCAAGTTTATGGTATTTCCATTTCTCATCGAACTCATGCCCACCTCTGCACACACATCTGTGAGTGTGCCCATCGAACAAGTTCCTAGACGTGAAAACAAATTCCTAGAGAGGGAATGACTGGATAAAAGAACAGTTTATTTTTAACCAGTTTTGAGGAAATATTGTCTGCAGGCTGAGATGTCCGTGAGCAGAGCTTCTCACACACCAACCAGCAAAACCACTCGCTAACCAGGAGCTGGGACGTCCTCGGAGATGCTGGTCTGGAAGCTCAGGGCTATGGCCCCGGACCCTGCATCACTGACCAGGTCCCAGCTGATGTGCCGCTGCCCCGGGAACCACACTTGGCATCTACTTGGTTTCAAGAAAAGGAAGTCCTCTGACCTCTGGGAGCCAGAGCTGGTGTCCTCTCTTTTCTGAATGTGCTGGCTGTCCTGCCCTGTGCCCGCCCCAGTGAGCAAGAAGGCAGTTTGCTGGGGAGAAGCCCACTGCCCCCTGCACCGTGCCCCAAGCCCCCACACCTCCTCTCCTCCTTCTCAGAAGCCGCCCGGTGCCTCAAGGACTCCAGGGCCGTTTCGTAAGCTCTCTGGGAGTTCCTCTTCACGCCTTTCCAATGAGGCTCAAGAGGAGTAACTCCCACTAATGCCACCACAAAAAGTCCTGCCTTCCTTGACAAAGTTCCCAGGATACCGCCGAAAAAAGCCCTCTCCTGCCCCCCAGTATGGCAGGAACACTTCACCCGGTGCCCTCTTCCACTCCGTAGGAAAATCCATCACAGCGCGCCAAGGCTGTGGCCACTATGGGATCAGCACCAGGACGGACAAGCTTGTTTGCATGTCCACGTGTCACATTTTACACAACAGGACAGGAGCCATGGGGGAGGGGGGACAAGGACTGGGGTGCTGTTCCCTTGAACACTCACCAAGAGGGTTCCCAGGAAGGCAGCCCAAATCCCCCCATGCCCAGGACACAACGACTCACTGTACACTTACTTGAGAAGAACAAGCAGCTCAAATTCAAGTCCAAGTCCTAGTCTCATCCAGCCTCCGCTCACTCTCAGGACCCGCCCGCCAGCTCACCGGCACGACCGTCCTGCGCTTCATCCTGCAGCGGTCTTCGCGGGCCCTTACGTGGCAGAAAGCTTGGTGCATGTCAACCTCGTTCAATCTACTTCTTATAGATGTAACCGATGTTGACTTTCTCTCATTACGAGCCATACTGGGAACAAGATTCCCGAGTCTTCTCACTCCCTGAGACCTCGTGGCATGCTGTTGTCCCATGACGGGTGCCGTGGCTGAAGTCGGAGGAAATTGGACTTTGCCTTTGGGGAAACCCAGCTCCATTCCAAACCCTGCCCCTTCTACCCATTCTGGGCTTTTCTTTTAATTTTTTGAAGATTTTATTTATTTGACAGAAAGAGACAGGGAGAGAGGGAACACAAGCAGGGGCAGAGGGAGAGGGAGAGGGAGAAGCTGGCTTCCTGCCAGGGATCCCGATGTAGGGATCCATTCCAGGACTCCGGGATCATAATCTGAGCCGAAGGCTGATTCTTAACAACTGAGCCACTCAAGTGCCCCCTCATTCTGGGCTTTTCTACCATTTTGCCTCACGGGCTCCCCCTGCTTCTGGTGATGGGTGTGGTTATTCCTATGCTGGGTGACAGGTAAGACATCGGATGCGGGAGTGCCTGGGTGGCTCAGTGGGTTAAGCCTCTGCCTTTGGCTCAGGTCATGATCTCAGGGTCCTGGGATCGAGCCCAGCATCAGGCTCTCTGCTCAGCGGGGAGCCTGCTTCCCCCTCTCTCTCTGCCTGCCTCTCTGCCTGCTTATGATCTGTGTGTGTCAAATACATATATAAAATCTTTAAAAAAAAAAAAAGACATCGGATGCGGGTTACCACAGGGCACCGACTCAGGACACAGGTCCTCCCTCTACACATGTGGTCAGACAGGTTCACACACTGGCCTGTGACCGCAGGGCCGGTAGGTGACGGGGCCAGTCTCCAGGCTCCGCCGTCTGCCCCATTCGCTGCCCACCTCATGTCCCGGAGCCGGGAGCCAGCGGCCGGTACTTCCGGAGTCCGTCAGCAGCTCTTACTCCTGCCACGGGCCGGGCCAGCTTCAGAGAGGATGGCACTCGCCATCGGAGTGGTGTCCCGCCGGTCGGTGGACGTGAACTTGCCATGTGGCTGGGGGCTGGTTGTCCCCACGACGGTAGCTGGGGTGCATATTTTATACCGATGTGAGCACTGCCCAGGTCAAGAAGAAAGTGTGGACATGCCAGGTGTCCTGTGGAATGGTCACGCAGGCAGGAGTGGCCATCCACGGCGCACACACACGTGCCCCATGGGGGCAGGCCGGGGAGCTCTACCAGTGTGGCCCGGCCCTGGGGACAGCTGGGCAGCGTGGGCTCAGGCGGGGGACAAGCCTTCATCGCCGAGCCCCACAGCTTCTCACAGACCCCACACTGCCCCTGTGGGTGGTCTTCACTTTCGGGGTCGCCGAGACCTGGAGCGGACTTGCTGACCACGTCCCCGAAGCCTCAGGCGCCGGGTGCCCTGCGGCAGGCGCGTGCAGCTGGACGGGGCCGAGGCCAGCTCCCGGTGAAGAGAGCAGCACCCACAGGCAGGAAACAGGGCACTGTCCCCCACCCTTTTCAGGGCCCTCGGCCTCGTGAGGGATGCCAGAGCTCCGAGGGCCCCTGAGAGCCAGGAGCCGAGCGGACCCCAATAAAAGACCAAGGTGCACGAGCAGCGGGAAACCAAGGGAGATGCTGGGGGGCCCCCCAGGGGATTGCAGTCGGCTCGGGCACATCCTCAGGCCTCGGGGTGCGGGCTGGTGGGCAGCCCCCGAGCCGTGGTCCTTCATTGACGCCACAGATTACAAGTTATGGAGTGTCAGGGTCGCTGGGGAGTAGCTCTGCAGGAACCTCCAGGGTTGCACAACCCCCAAGCTCCACAGCCTTGTCACTCAGGCTCCACAAGGGGGTCCACGTCCCAGTCCTGAGCCCACGGGTGTGGCCTCCCTGGGAAGCTGGATCCTTGCAGACGCCCCGGGCGGGTGCGCGGGAGTGGAGGGAGAAGGCCACGTGAGCGGAGGCACAGACCGGGCGAAGTGGCAGCCGCCGCCATGGAGGACCGAGGCCACCTGCAGCCCCGGGGGCAGAAGAGAAGCCCCGGCAGCTCCAGAGGGCCCGTGTCCCCGCTGACCCCCTGACTTCGGACTTCCCACCTCAGGACGGAGACAATCCGCTCCTCTTGTCCCGGGACTGTCCCATTTGTGGCACCTGCTTCAGCAGCCCCGGGGGACAGAAAGCGTCGTAACCCCGTTTTCCAAGTGCGGACAGCGGGGCCCCCAGCACCGTGTCATGCCACCCCCCGCCGAGGTCCTCCCCCGCCTCTCCTCAGGCCTCTGGCCCGGCCCTGCACACAGGGTCACGTGATCACGGCCAGCAGCCACCCGAGCAGAGGCTGCCGGGATCCGGATCGGAGGCCCGCGGTCGCATTCTTCAGACGTTTGCGGATCAGAGAGCGGTGCCAGGCGCCGGGACGGACTTGTTAACATTTCTGGCACCCCTGGTGCTCTCCGTGGATGCCGGGTGAGTCACCAAGGAGGCGTCCCCCTAGCGAAGGTCAGGGGCAGGCCTGGAGGCGGGACGGCTTGCCTCAGCACCGCTAAGTCCCTAATAGAGGCCCGGCGTGGGGCTCGCGGCCAGCAGCCCCGGTCAGCACTTCGGTCACTCTGGCGTGGGGATAACTCGGGGAGGCAAAGGGCGCTCCCCTGTCACTTAATACGCTCCGGGCTCACGAACGAGCTGCCGACCAACACTCGAGACTGACCCGCAGGCAGCCAGAGCCACCGTTTCCCGACCTTCTGAGCGACAAGCGCGGGGCTGCCTAAGGGGGTGCTGGCAGGGGCGTGTGGCTGTGTCCCCGTGCATGTGTGAGCCTGGGTGCACACGCATGTGTGAGCGTGCGCCTGTGTGTGTGCCGTGTGTGTGAGCATGCAGCCACATGTGTGAGTGTGTGCCCACGTGTGTGCAAGTGCGCAAGGGTAGCTCATCAACAACAGACACGTGGTTCTCACAGTCCTGGAGGCTGGGGTCCGGGGTGGGGGCCGGCCATCCGGGGAGGGCGTGCTGTGGCCGCAGCCTTCTCTCGGTGCACGCCCTGTGAAGGGACCGGGGCTCCTCGGGGTCTCCTTCATGGCAACACTAATCCTACTATGGGGGTCTGTCCTTCATGACCCCCTCTGACCTGAATCACCTCCTGATACCCTCCCGCAGAGGGTGGGGATTTCAACACGGGAAACTTCAGAGGACAGAAGCATTCTGACTGTAACGGTGAGTGTGCATACTGCTGTGTGTGCAAACACCCATGTCCTACCGCATGTGTGTGCGTCTCCATGTGTGCGTGTCGCCCCCAGTGCACGCATCTCTGCATACATGTGCACATGTCCCCACATACATATGCACACGCATGTGGAGCCCAGGAGCTGGGCGGCAGCAGAGGCCGGCAGGGGGACGGGCAGGAGGACAGGCAGGGGACCGGCAGCAGGATGGGCAGGGGGACGGGCAGGGGGCAGGGCGATGGGCAGGAGGACCAGAGGCCAAAGGAGGCCAGGCCCCGCCTCTGCAGAGCGGCCCCTGGGGGGAAGGGCGCAGGTGCGCAGAGGCCTCCGCGGGCTTTTCACGGACTGTGCTGCCACCTAGCGGGACAGCGGCGGCCAGGCGTCCTGCGGAAAGCCGAGAAGGGTCTGCGCCCCGCCCAGAGAGGCCCCTGTGGCACTGGGACAAGGAGGGGTGCGTGGGGTGGGGAGGAGGGCAGGAGCCCGGAGGAGGCTCCTTATCCCCAGGCCACCACTGGGAGGGGGTCGTGCTTCCTCCTGCGTTCAGAGGGAGGCCCAGGCGCTGTGGGCTTCTGGCGTCCACACTGGGCCTCCTGGGGGACGGATCCTCCCCAGCCGCGCCCGGGGCAGCAAGGATGGAGCCCGCGCTCTGAATGCAGACGGAGCCCCGGCTGGCTGCTGTGTCTGCAGGGGTCACATCGCAGAGCCCCACACTCACCCCGGGCCGCTGCGGAGCCTTCATGGGAATCGGGAAGCCCACTGGGCCTTGCACTCTGCTGGAGAGACCAGTCCACCCACCTCACACACCCATCTTCCTCCGAGAACGAGAAAGTAGCTCTGTGTCATTCCTAAGTCCCCTCACTGCAAAAAGCATCCTTCTTCCTGCCTCCCCGGGGCGCGGCCGCTGTCCACGGCTGGTCTACGAGTAAGAGACCCATGTGCTTCTCACACACCGCAGTGCAGAAGTCAGGTGTACGCCGGTGGCGCCCTCCGCCGGGCTGCACGATACCAATGCCTTATGCAGAAAGATGGGGGGTGCAGAGCCATCCCGGGGGACAGCGCAGCCCCGGCCACCCTGCCGGCCAGCCCTCCCTCTGCCTCAGCCTTCTTCTGCAGACGTACCCGGCCGCAACCAGCCCTGCCCTCCAGAGGGAGGCCCCACGGGACCAGGGTCCCAGCCCAACCCCAGCACAGCACCCCCAGGCCCCACGCCCCTGGCATCCAACCACCGAGACTTCCTGAACATCGTCCCCCGCTCCTGTCCCCACACACACTGTCAGCACTCACCCTGGGGTCAGGCTTCTCATGTCCCTGACCTAAACAAACAAGGCAAAGGCCACAGGGAGGGAAGAAGTCACAGGGGGTTGGACTGCTCAGAGCAACGGGGACAATCAGGTGAGGGTGCCCTTGCCGACCCCTTGCCCTTGCTTTCTCGGGATGGCCTCCAAGGGAAAGTCAACATCGCCTTAAGAGGCACTGATGAGACAGAACACTGCGTAAAATAAGATAAAGTAAGTCTAACCCTTGGTAGATTCTTGTCTGTGTCATAGACTCAGGCCACAGGGTTAGGATGTGTCGTGAACAAGCCGGAGGGCCACACCAGCCATCACGGTCTGTGTGTCCTGTGGGTGTGTCCTCTCCCACCACCCCATCTGCTACCAGAGCCACCGTTTCTCAAACAAACGCAGCACGTTGTTCTCCTTAAAATCCCTAGCATCCCCCAAATTTCTAAGCCCGCCGGCGTTCACGGGCTGTGTCGGCTTCCCACAGCTGAGAGCACATTGCCACGAAGATCAGGGGACAGCAACCACGGCTGGAAAGTTATAATCAGGACCCCCAAGAGGAGGTGCCACCCCACGCAGGCCAACCAGGGCCACGGAGGAAGCGCCAGGAAGGCCTCTCACCCAGCCCTGAAGCTTCCAGCTCGCCGATCCTGGACTTACCAGCCTCCAGCTCTGCGACGATGACGTTCTGTCCTTCATAAGCCCCTGTCGGGGACACTCCGCTGCGGTGGTCTGAATGAATGGCCATTTGCATCCTCTAGGAATTGGCCAGCCCTGGGGGCCCCGGGGACAGTCTCTCCAGGGTCGGCAAGGCCCCCGGATATCAAAACATGAGAAAAGACAGAAAACGCAGGGTCTGATTAACAGGGTATTTTTGGCTCATGGCTTGGCAGAGCGGAGGACCTGCCTGGAACAGTGTCCCCACAGCAGGGGGCGGGAGGCTCGGGTCCTCCACACATGGTCTCTCCGTGGGGCCGCGGGGGTGCCTGCACAGCTCGCACCTGGATCCCTGCAGCGTGCGTGACCCCAGAGCGGCAGCCAGGAGCCATAGGGACTTTTTATGACCTTGTCTCTGAAATCTCACACCATCCCCTCTGCCGGCTTCTCTGTGTTAGAGGCCCGGCCGCGGGTCCGGCCCCCCGGGGGGAGGGTGACTGAGCTCCACCTCTTGCGGGGAGGAGAAAGGACCCGTGGTTATATTTCAAAGCCACCTCAGGGGCTGAGCCAGGCCCTATTTCCGCTCCCCTCTCGTCCAAGACCCTCTGCCCCATCCCTTGCTGTTTAACCAAAGGCTCAGGTCAGAAGCACCAAGGAAGGTTGCTTCCCATCCAGATGCCCAGGACACACTGTCAGACTGTGAAAACCACCCTGGGGTCACGCCCAAGTCTGCCCTGCCCCGGGGGCCGCGCACAGGGCATCCACACGGGCTCCTTGAGTCGCTTTTGTGGTCTGCCGCGACCTCGGTCCGCATCATCTCGGGAACACTTTACTCCCGTCCTCAGCCAGCATCAATGTCCCCTGCACCGTGAACCCCTCCCAGAGCCCTTGTGCAGCACAAGGACCTGCTCCGTCTCAGTGTCCCAGGATCCCTCCGGCCACACCCCATGAGGCCTGGAGCACGGGTGATAGCAGGGAGGGTGTGCTTTTCTTTATAGCTGGGCCGGAGGCTCTCAAAGGGAGCACAGACACGTCTACACTCACGTCTGCACCATCTGTGCCTGGGGAACAACCCCCTTATTCTGGCCAAATGAACGACTGAGGGAAAAGCGAGAGGTCAGTCTCTGGGGACATTTGGGGAAAGGGCAGGTTTCCCTCCCACATGTGAGCTGTATCGTCGGAACAGCCAACCTCGTACAGCCGTGGGCTTCTGTAGAGACCACACACGAACCCTCCGGGCCGTGGCCGGCTCTGACGCATGGTGTTTGCCCCTGGTCCTACTTGAGCTGGGCTCCTTTCTCTCGGGAACTTGACTTCCGTGTCCTCCAGCTTGACTCCGCGTCCCCAGACCCGCGCCGGCCTTCCCTGCACGACCCGTCATCCCCGGGCAGCATCCGACACGGTCGGACCATCGCCCGTACTCGTCTCTCCGCTGCTCACCAACTCCCGAGAGCGGGGCTGGGGCTTCCGCCCCTGGTCTCCGTGGCTTTGACACCAAGCATCCAGGAGCTGTGTGTGTGAGCTGATGGGTGTTTGCAGCACATTCACCTCTTGGAGCAACACATCCTATCCCTGTGCAAAGACTGATCCCAACTTCTTAAAGTTCTCGACATTTTTAAAGAAGGGCAGAGATGCGAGTTGTCCAGCATGCAGGGGATAATGTCCCGCTGTATCTAGAACGGTGGCCCCTTGTCGATGTCATGAGTTCAGTTCGTGGGTGCCACTAGGAACGCTGCAGGAGCCCGGGAGAGCCCAGGGCCCAGCCCATGTGTCTGTTTGAAGAGGGACCTGTGTTCTAGGTCCCCCAGTCAGCCACACCACACTACAAGTCAGGCAGGGCAGGACTGTGCCTTTGGTCACAAAGGAATGGAGGTCCTTACTCAGGCCATAACTGGACCCTTTTCTGTCCTTCCCTCCATCCTGGCCTCTATTTGGCCCGAGGAAAAGCAGTCTAGGGGATACAGGCAGCGTCTACACGTACAAGGAGGATATCATAGCAAATCGTGAGTAGATGTGCTCTGGGCTCCGCAGGCCCTGGCGAGCACAAAACCCACGGGAAGGGCAAGGCTGGTCAACGCAAGAAAAACATTCCAGAAACACGATGGGACACGTGATGATTTAGGCTGCCTCGTACCAAGGGGAGGTTCCTGAAACGTTCAGCATTTCAGTAGACGCTACCGCAGGGCATCCGTCCACCGGAAGACCCACAGGACAGCCGAGGAGAAGCAACTGCCTCTGGTCAAGACTCTCAAATTCGTGCAAATGGCAGGGTGCGCGGAACTGTATAGGGTATCACGGGGGTTGAAATAGGACACGTAATCTACACCCACGTGAAATATGCCTACATGCATGTGCCCGCGTGCGTCTGCTCATCGCAGGAGCACACACGTCTGTGGAAGGTGCAGTGTTGGTGGAAAAGAAGCAGCAGGCACCAAAGATGCACAGGAAAATGGAGAAACTCTCTAATGAAAACTCTTCGGTCCATCTCCTGGTTTTCATTCTTTTTTTTTTTTTAAGATTTTATTTATTTGACAGAGAGAGACACACCGAGAGAGGGAGCACAAGCAGGGGGAGTGGGACAGGGAGAAGCAGGCTTCCTGTGGAGCAGGGAGCCCGACGCGGGGCTCGATCCCAGAACCCCGGGATCATGACCTGAGCCACCCAGGCGCCCCCTCCTGTTTATCTTCGTGTGTTTTCCTGCCATTGCTGGACATCTGCCTGCTGGAGAGTCTCCCTTGGGCTCCGCTGAAGGACTCCTGCAGCAGGGACACCCTTCGTCTCCTGCATCCCTCAAATTCCATGGTGTTATGGTTCGATTCCTTTCTGAACTGCGTCACAGCCCACCCGCCTACGAGCAAAAATGTCTTCCTGCAAAGCTGGGAACTGGTGGCCTTTGCACTGTCTCCGGTGAATGACGTATATAGACACTCACTCTCCTGTGACCGAGGACGATCACTAGTGACCTCATGAGACAAAACCAAGAGTCACTTCGGTGGAAGTAAATCAAAGTTGCCACCTTTCCAGACTGCCCCGAGGACGCTCCTCCAGCATGTAACTAAAACTTCTGGCTCTAATGTCCTGTTGGACACGCCCTGGAGTTCAGGCAAACGTGGGGCCCCGCTGCAGGTGGGACAGGGGCTCTGTGCGAGCCGTCCCTCTGCTCCATTCCTGCGCTCACAGCCTCACACGGCCCCTACTTATAAATGTGTTTGTGGAGAGCCCTTCACACTCTCCGGGGGTTAGTGATTCAAAGTCACATGAACGATACTTTTGGCGTACGGTTTACCGATACAGACACGAGAAATTCATTTCTTTACAGGTCATACAGGCCGCACCCACTGTCCCAGTGCTCAAATAATTGAATAATTCATTGCCTCCCCCCCCCAAAAAAACAATACAAGTGTTAATATCGCTGAAATCATTTCCTTCTGAGAAACGGGGCTCCCAGGAGGTGAACCACGCGAGCTCCCTGAGAACCGTGGTCCCAGCGATACAACTTCCCCGCCTCCGGTTCCACGACAAAACTTTCCAGACAGAGTCCTGTGATCTTGTTCTCTGTGGCCCTGAGGAAATGCGGGAAAGATACACAGCAGCGAAGAGTGGTTTTGCCACTTTGGAACTGACCGACCCATTCCGAGTTCACACCCCTCGCCTGCGTGGGAGGCTGGCACGAGCGCCCAGCCATGCCCACTGACACCCTGTGGCGTGTTCTCCTGCTTTGCCCCAAGCAGCAAGCCAGGTCCACGGGCTCCGTACTGGACAAAGTAGTGACCCCGAAAGATGTCCAAGTTCTCGTCCCAGGAACCCCCGCGTATGTTCCCTTACCCAGCAAAGGACAACAAAGATTGAAAAACAGGTGTTAGGTGTTACCTGCACGGACCCAAGATAAAGCCATGAGTGTCCTTAAAAGTCGAAGTGGGAGACAGGATAGTCAGAGGGAGACCAGGGAGTCGGAGGGAGACGTGACAACAGAGGCGGCACCAGCATGGCGAGCTGGAGAAGGAACCTGACCGGCCCTTGCTCAGGTGGGAGATGAAGGAAGGGGTCCCAGGGCAGGAACGCAGCAGCCTCCGATGCTGGACAGGCAGGGAGCCTCCAGGAGGAAGCAGCCTGCCGACACCCTGATCTCCGCTCTGACTCCCGGCCTCAGAGCTGCGAGAGAACAAGCGTGTGTTCCCGCCGCTGCCCGGGTGGTGATCTGCTCCGGCAGCAGCAGGAACCCACGCCAGCCGTACGCCTGCGGAATACGTCTTCTCGAGACCCTAGAGAGACAAAGGGCTCACAAGAGAGGGAGGAAAACACAGAGAAAGACCAGTTTTACCCACATTGCCTCGAATTTTAAAGAAAGGTAATTTGTGGGTGCCTGGGTGGCTCAGTGGGTTAAGCCTCTGCCTTCAGCTCAGGTCATGATACCGGGGTCCTGGGATTGAGCCCCACATCGGGCTCTCTGCTCGGCGGGGAGCCTGCTTCCTCCTCTCTCTCCGCTTGCCTCTCTGCTACTTGTGATCTCTGTCAAATGAATAAAATCTTCAAAAGGAAGGAAGGAAGGGAGGAAGGAAGGGAGGGAATCTGCCACAAATTAGTTCCCTTTCCTTCTGTTTTCTCCCTGGCTGGCGAAGGTCTTCTGTGCGAGTGCTCACGCATTCGCTTGATTAGCAACCATTGATTCAGTGTTTCATGCACACTAAGCTAGAATCAAAGGAAATTTTTAAGAACAAAAAGGGGGGATTTTTTGCTTTCACCCTTCCCCAAGAGGTTGATAATACAGCAGAAGAGGACATGTGACAAACGTGGCGAATGCCACAGCGGGGGGGTGGCATCTGCTCTCAGGGACAAGAGCAGGGGTGCAGTGGGCGTTGCCCTGCGAGCGGCCCAACAACTCAAAGGAAGGCCGGGTGGGGCATGAGCACTGCGGGGAGAATGTGTCCAGACTGGCCGATGAGGGACCGTCCCCAGGCGGACAGAGAGGACGACATGAGGAGAGGCGCAGAGGCTGAGCGGTCCCGCTGGGAGCCTCAGGGCACAGCAGCGTCTACAATGTCTGGGGTTCCCGTGGGAAATTCCGTGAAGTGTCTAACATGTTTTCCAGTTAAGAAAGGGAAAAAATTTAAAGAGGGAAAATGTTCTTTGTGTGTGAAAAGTAATAAAAGACAATTTTTATGAGAATTAACTCAATGCTTTTAAAACATCTTGCTGGGGCATCCCTGTGTGGTACAGTCGGTTCAACCTCCACCTCGACTTCCGCTCCGGTCATGGTCTCAGGCTCCTGGGATCAAGCCCTGGCTCTGCGCTCCCTGGGGAGTCTGGTTAAGAGTCTCTTACTCCCCCTCCCTCCCCCTCGCCAGTAAATAAATCATCTTTTTAAAGCAATTTTGCTGAGGTGACCCTCCGCCGAGGTCACTGCTGGCGAAGTTCAGGGCTCCGAGAGCATCGCACTAGCCCCGACTTCCTCCACGCCAGCACGTGCTCGTAAAAGGATGGAGCTTAAAGAGAATATGAAGAAAAACAGCACAGCCGGGCGTCCCTGGAGAGCTCGAGAAAGAAGCGGAAGGGGTCCTTGTCGTCCCAGCAGGAGGACAAGCAGGAGGGGAGAGCGAGCGCTCCAGGGACTGCCTCTCGCACGGCCGCCTCCCTGGTCCCACCTGAACGTCAAGGAAAAACTAGGCATCCCCTAAAGTAGGTAAAGCAGGGTGGGTGTGAAAAAAACCTAACAACTGGTCACCCTCTAAGGTCACCTTTCCCCCACTGTGTCTTGCCCCAACACATTCAGTGCTGCCCTGGACACAGCATTATACGGAGAGGAAAAGGCCCTGGGAGCCTGGGCGTGCACGGCCCTGCATGGCCTCTCCAGTGCTGTGCCGTCTGGGTAAGCCTGAGCCGTGCGTCCAGGGGGGAGGAGGTGTCCCATGCAGTTGGCAGCCGGCATCAGCGACCACGGGGCCGGTCCTTGCCAGACGCCTTCTGCGAGCTGGCCCCTTGCTGCGAGTTGCCTCCCGCCCGGCGAGGTTGTAACCGGAAGTGCCCACGTACGTTATTTGTTTGAAACTCTAAGTAGATGGAAGGCGGAAGTGGTTCCCAAATGATTTAATAACAAACTCTCAAAAAAAAGGGGGTGGTTAACGTCCTGATGTTGCAGCACTGCCGACTTCCACGGTGCGCGTCAGTCCACGGCCGGCGCCGAGCCCTCGCGAGCTGCTGGGAGCCCGCCTGGTGCGTCCCCGCGGAGGGATTCCAAGACGAATGCGGCAACACAAACGTTTCAGAAAACAGAGGGCATTGCTCTGTGGTCTGGTGACCGAGAGGAGCGTTCAAGCCATGCCCCGGAATACAGAAGCCATTGAAGGAAGGTGAGAAACTCGGATTTACGTCAAAAACTCTACATACCAAAATTAAAATTAAATTTTAAATTTTAGAACAGAGACAGAGTTAAACGAAGACAAGTGTTTGCAGCATTATCACGGAATCACCTCAATAACTCCAACCACGCGACAGAAACTTCCGAGATGACGTGAACCACAGCCTCAAGAAAAGAAACATCCAAGAATCCTTTACTGCTTTAAAAGGTGCTCAACCTCCCCATAATAAGAGAAACCAGAATCGGTGTTTTTGACCAGGGGCGTTTCCATAGAGTAGCACACTGCGCTGCACGGCCGAGGGGAAGTCGCCGTGCACAGGGCTGGCAGGGACAGAGGCCGGACCTCACAAAGGGAACGTGACGTCTATCAGAAGGCAAAGAGCTGAGACTCTGACGCCGTTCCCGGGAGGTGACCCTGGAGATAAACTGTCCCTGCTGATTACGGCAGTTTCTGGTGGCAGTAGGCTGTTCGTCCACAAATGGGGGGCTGGGTAACTGGAAAGGATCCCCCCGCGTCACGGGCGCGTGCAACTGTGAGAAAGGATAAGGGGTTCCCTCTGTGGCAGAGTTTAAAGGTCTCCAAACCAGATCAAGTCAATAATTTTTTAAAAGCAACATACAGGGGCGCCTGGGTGGCTCAGTGGGTTAAGCCTCTGCCTTCAGCTCAGGTCATGCTCTCAGGGTCCTGGGATCAAGCCCCGCATCAGGCTCTCTGCTCAGCGGGGAGCCTGCTTCCACCCCCCCTCCACTGCTCCCCCTGCTTGTGCTCTCTCTCTTGCTCTCACTCTCACTCTATCTCAAATAAATAAACAAAATCTTAAAAATAAATAAATAAATAAAGTTTTGCCTAGTGGCTTGGCCCTGCACAGCCTGCCGTGACCATCCAGCGGCCACGAGACGGAGCACTGGGCCCGTGTGCACGCGTGGCTGCAGGTCACGTCCGTCACACCCTGTGGCCAGGCGTGTCCTCACCCCCCTGCACCCCGCGAGTCCCTCTGTGAACGGCATCTCGGTTGCCTGCAAAGTCAGACGTATTCCCCGTATGACCCAGCAATTTCCTGCCTAGATTTCACCCAGGAGGAAAGAGACGATATCACGAGGCCACATGAACACAGACAGCAGCTGTCGTCCTCACGGCCGCAAACCGGAAACCAGCCGAATGCCCCGGTCAGAAGAACGCTCGGGGACACTGTGCACACGGTGGACCCCCAGCAGCAACAAGGAGCCCAAGCACAATGCACGCCTGGCGGCGGGAGGGTCCGAAACGCACGCACAACAGAAGACACGCGGCAGGAGTGCCTCCTCCACAGAGCTCTAGAGCCGTGTGCAGTGACGGAAACCAGGCGACAGGGGCCTGGGCGGGGGCAGTGGGAGGGACGTAGCTCCCGAGAAGGGGATTGAGGGAACCATCCGCAGGAGGGGACGTTCCGTATCTTGACGAGACTGGGGATATACTGACGTCTGCACTTGTCAAAGCTCCTTGGGACGCTCAGTCTGGAACACGTGCCTCGAGAAAGCTGGTGGGCGGTTTGGGGGTCGTTTCCATCGCACCCTTCACAGACGGGAGGCGCAGACTCTGCCGGCCGTCAGAACACAACACAAGCCAGAGAAGTCCGAGCGATAGCCCAAGTCCGGCTGCTGCTCGGGGACACGAGCTGTGTGACATCGGACAATGCTCAGCCTCTCTGAGCCTGGGCTCTCTCTGTCGCACAGAAACGCATCCACCCAGCAGGTGAGTGTGCTCGACTCCTGGGGCTGATATAACAAAGCAGCGGAAACCGGGGGCTGAAGACAGCAGGGATATGCTCGCCCACGATTTTGGAGCAGGGGGTCTGGGGCGGCGCATCTCGGACACTGGGGGGACTCCTTCCTCGCCTGTTCCCCGGCCCTGGCGTCTCCCTGCATGTCCCTGTCTTCACAAGGCCTGTCCCCCCCCAGGTGTATTGGATTCGGGCCGCCCTCCTCCTGCACAACCGGTCTCATCAAAATGACAGCTGCAGCAACCTTATTTCCAAACGAGGTCGAATCCTCGGGCAACCAGACTGAGGATGTAAATATGTCACGGAGACTCCATTCAACCCCTGACAGAACAGAAGGGGCCGGCAGTTCTGGGTCGTCTGGTCCAGATAAGGAGCTGCGAGGCGGAGTCCTTAAATATCCTCGCACTGATCCATCTGCTAATTTCAAGAGCATCCGGACTGGGGTGCGGTGGCACCGGACCAGAAGCCTTCCCTGGTGCCCTGGGGCAGGACGAGGCCGCGCATCCCCCACAGAAGCTGAAAACGGTCCCCGAACTGGGAGCGCGGCTGGAATTCCCGGCAGAGAGCAGGGACCCAGGTGAGGCGGAGTCACGCGGGTTCCAGGAAGCCCCCGGCCGCAGGCTGCTGGGACGGCCCGCAGGGCATGCTTCTGGCGACGGTCCCAGCTCCCGGGAGACCACATTTTCTGCAAAGACTGAAATCGGAGAATAAAGGGTCACAAGGACTCCGCAGGGAAGCCGGCCTCCCACACCCACGCCGGCCGGCACTGGGGCGCGTGGTCGGGGCTCACAAAAGACAAGGGTCAGGAGAAACCATACAAGCTCTTCCAGGAAAGAGTCTGTGAAGCCAGGGCCTGAATAGCGTTGCCCAAGGGGCCTCGGTCGGGAGCTCTCGGCTCCGGGACCTGCGCAGATCCCTGCGGTATAGATGCTCTGACAAAGGCCGAGCATCTCGGGTCTGCTGCCTTTCTCAGCATCCGCAGAGTCCCCTCAGCCAACAGTGATGGCCAAAACCCATACCCGTGCAACTTCTGGGACAGCCCCTGCCCACGGGGGGCGGAGGGCACGCCTCCAGTGCTGGTCATGGCCAGCAATTTCGAACACTTGGAACCACTGTCCCACACATTCTCCGGACGTCCCCGTCCCTCCCTCTGTGGACAGAAGTTAGCACGCACGAGGCTGGTTTCTGCAGGACGGCCGGCGTCCCTGCCGCCCCCAGGCCAGGAAGGCAAACACGACTCTGTCCACCGAGAGAGCGCGCCGCTGGGCTTTCTGAGCTCGGGAACCCTGGCTTCCCAAAGCAGTTTTGAAACAGAACTCATGTGTAGGGTGTCTTTGTGGTGCTGACGTCTCACACATGTGTGCATGCGGATTTCCCAGTGTGAGAACGAGGCTTGCACAGAGGAACCCCTGGGTCCCCTGGGAAGCGTCCGTTTTGCACTAAAAGAGATGGTCCCCGGCGTGACGGCACTGCAGGGCCATGAGACACACATGGCAATGGAGTCCGCTGGTTTCCCCGGCACATTCCAGCCTGGTCACCCAGTCCCCAAGCACGAACGTTCCCGGCGTCTGTGATCACAAGGGCTGGCTTGCAGGAAGCGGAAATCCATCCTAGCATGGGGTTTCCGGGAATGGACTTTCCTTCCCATCATTCAGGAAAATGCCTCTTGTCGTGCTGATGAAGGCCCACGACCCCAGAGAAATAGGTCTGACAAAGGGGCTGGCAGGCAGCTCCGAGGCCCCCCACTTCCGGAAGTGGCTCTGGGGCAGATTAATGACGGGCGCACCATCCTGTCGAGCCGAGCTAATCTTCCTGGACCCTTCTACAGTAGCTGGGCCCGTCGCCCAAACGATGCCGTCCATTTGCTTTTAAGACCGCGCTTCAGAGAGGAGATCCGAAGGCGATCGTTGGCGGGGACTGCGATGTGGGGAGGTTACTGGGACTCCTCCGGGGGATTAATATTAATAAGGCGCATTCCGACCAAATGACACTAGCCCGCTGCGTTGCGGGCCTCCTTTGCAGGGGGGCGAGCCCCAAGAATGAAGCTGGGTGTGCATGTGCTCTTTTGACCAGGCTTGGGGAGGAAAACGGCCAGAAGCTGCGCCCGGCTCCCGGCCTTCTCGGGAGAGCCTCTACCTCTGGGGGCCACGGTCTCCACAGCCCGCGCCCTGCTCTTCTCCAGCCCGACCCCCGAGTGCTGAAGTCCCTTTGTGCCACCCCAGCCGACCCTCCACAGGGCACAGGCTCGCCCAGGCCTGCCCACTCTGCACCCAGAGGTCCTGAATGTGTCAGCGTGTGCTGAGTGTAAGAGGAGTTCTAGAAATCAGAGGCTCCTCCGTCCGTGTTTATCGCGCTCACAGGCCCGCAGGTGCCTAGAGCAGTTCTGCTTTGCGGTGGGTCCGTTGGGACGCCTTCAGCCAGCTCCAAGGGACATCAGCCTCCCTGACCCGTAGTGACTCTTCCCCAGGCCACGGTCAGAAGAGCAAGAGAAGGGGACGGAGCACACAGGGCCCCCCGCAGCCTCGACGTGGCAGGGGGCCAGTCCCAGCACCGGCGAGGGCCCACCCGCTGCTGTTCAGTCCCATGAGGATGGGTCTAGGGCAGGGAGGGCGTGAGGACTTGGCCGCAGCCGTGGAAGCCACCCCAGACCCTCCACCCCCTACAACAGAACAGCTGACACGCAGGGACATAAATCCCCAGACGGGTCTCCACAGAAGTGCGGCCGGGGGGCCTCAGACCTCAGTGGGGATGCTCAGCCTTAAGGACACTTTCCTCACTAAGCCAAGCACCTGCTTCCGGAGCTCAGCACCTTGACTCGGCCCCGTCAGAACACTCTGACACCACGGTCCTCGTCCCAGAGCGGCTGTGCTGGCCCCCTCACCTGACCATGTAACACCCTGAAAGGAGGGACTGATGACCTCCCTCCAGACGCCACCCTCCCTGGGGGGACACCCAGTGAGTCGCGGGCCCTCAGCACCTGCCTGGCCCCTTGGAGTCTGGGGTCCACAGCCAACATCCTCGTGACATCGACGCGCTGTGGCCTAAGCGTTCGACCGGCTGCCATCCCCGACACCCTTGACTCCTGGACACCCGAGGATGTCCCTTCTCCCCTGAAAATACAAATGCCCAAACCCAGCTGGAAGCCGCGGTCCCACCAGAAAGTTTGCTTTGAGTACCCTCTCCAGTCCTTTTGACAAAAGAACACAGAAAATCATAGACGATGACAGTACGTTGTCTTCTTTTTGCTTTCGTTCCCTTTCCTTTTTCTCACTTACGGAAGCATCTGCTTGCTCGGACCAGCGGGTGAGAGGACAGGCAGGAAGGCTCCCGTCAGACTCACCAGAGCGGTTAAGCCTTAAAGCACCTCCATGGAAAACCGGCGTAGCCTTCCCGATTTGCCACAAGGCAGGAATCTCTGTAACAGGGGGGGTGGGAATTATGTGTCCAGGCTCCCGGGGGCACAGCCCTGGGTTCGAGACCCCCCGCACATGTTCTCACGCCTTCAACAGGGGTGAGTGGAGGGGGGCTCGGGCTGCCGCAGTGGGAGCGGCAGCCCCTCTTAATGAGAGCAGCTCGGAGCATCCGTCACGGACGGAGACCTTGCCCCGGGGGCCCCTCTCCCCAACAGCCTGCTCCTTCCCGGGTGCTCAGATCCCATCCACGGAGCCGGATGAGAACAGAAACCACGCAGGGACTCCCTCTGCTTTTCTGGGACGCTTCGTATATTCTCCTGGGTCTTTCAAAGGAACAAAATCATCCGGTCATTCTTGGAAGCAATTAAAACGTGGAAGGACACATCCTGCTTCCGCCGCAGAGTCTGGCTTTGGCGACCACGTGAGCCATCGTGACGACACAAACAAATTCCACCCAGCCCTCCCCGGAGCTGTGAGGGCAAGACCCGCTTCCTCAAGCAGCTGTGCCGTCCGAGGGGAGTTTCCAAGACGCATCTTGGCGGCAAGGCTCAGAGCAGGGCAGACCCCCATGCGGGGTTATTCTCGAATCTGGGAGTGGAGGGAGGCAGAGAGGCCGAAACGGGAACAGGGCATTCGGGGGTCCCCTGAAGGGGCCCTCAGTTCTGGCGACAGTGGACGCCCCCAACTATGGGGGATGAGTTCCGCTGGAGCGGCTCCCGGCGTCAGGGGCCTCTCTGGCATAGAAAGCCCCTCCCTAAAAGGGAAAGAGGGAAGCTGGGGTCCTAAGAGTCCAAGAGGTGGTCCTCGCCGGAAGCCCAAGGAACGTCGGCCAAGAACGTCGAGGCCTCGTGCAAAGGGGCGGGTACTCCGAGTCTCCGCACCAAGGTTTGGGGACAGTCTCGGGGCCGTCTCTTGGCCTCTCCGCAGAGCTGATCCGGAGAGCACCGTGAGCCCCACCTCATTGTGGTAAGGTCTCCATGTGAGGCACAGGCAAACCGCTAACACACTCCGGGCGCTCAGGAGGCACCAGCACAGAGCGGCCATCGGGCATGCAGCGAGTCTGAGAGCTTCCTACCAACACGGAAGGTTCTGGTGTCCATCACTGTCACTCAAGACAGAGCGGAAAGAGCGCCTGGAGGGCTCGGTCAGTGCAGCATCTGCCTTCGGCTCAGGTCATGATCCAGGGTCCTGGGATCGAGTCCCATGTCGGGCTCCCGGCTCAGCGGGGTGCCTGCTTCTCCCTGTCCCTCTGCTGCTTCCCCTGCTTGTGCTCTCTGTCTCTCAAATAAACAGTCTTTAAAAAAAAAAAAAAAAAAGGCAGAAAGAAATCATGGCTACTTATTCAAACCAATTCTTTGGTCATAGGGAAAAATGCAACCTGTCCTCGGTCCTGAAATATTGTTTTAGCAGGAGGCTAACGTCCCTTTGGGGCCTGGGGGTGTCATCTGGCTTACCTCTGATCAGCCAGAGAGCGTCGAAAGTGGAGGACGGATAAACGGACCTCACATCGAGAAATGCTCCTCAAGGTCAGCGTCCCGAGAGGGGCCAAGGAACCATCGCCAGCTGCCCCACCCGGTAAGCCCCGTGGGGCCATCACTGTCCACTGAGCGCGCGCCGTGGCTTCTTGGACGTCATGTCACCCTCGCCACGCAGCCGTCTCAGGAGAAGCCGTCTGTCCGAGGGCAGGCTCCTCTTCTTCAGAACCAAACTGCCCAAAAGCATAGACCTTCTAAGACAATAAAAAAGAACACAGGCACGATCTTGAATGAACTGTTTCTTTCCCCCTGGGATAACCAGAGCTTCTCTTCCGCAGGCGGGAATGGCCCTGGGGTCAGGTGGCCACGGCAATGCCCCGTCTCGCTTAACCCTGGGGACTCGCTGCCTTCAGTTCGACCCTAGGGCAAGGCAAACCCTCTTGACCTTTCATTTAAAAGCAGATAAAGGGCAGTCGCTAGGCTGTCAAGTCGTGAACAGCCCACAGAACTGTTATTTGGAAGGTCTCGAATTCTGATGAACAGAAAGGGTGTTTTGGAAAACGTGTTGCAGAGAGTCGTATCGTTAGAACTCAGACCCGTGCAGCACTCAACCCAAAGTCACCCCAAACCTAACGTGGGGTTCTAACAGCAGCGCCCCAGTGAAGGACGGCCCGGGAGGAGGTGCGTGTCGGATTCATTTCCTGCCCACGTAAAGATAAACTTGCCAGCGTCTGAGAGCAGCCCGGTCCTTCCCAAGGATGAGAACAAACTCACCCTGCCAGCTGGCCACGGCGTCGACGTTTCTGAAACCGTCAGAGTGAGGCAGCCGTGGCTACGGCAGGAGCTGGTGTTGGAAATCCTTCAAGAGAGACGCCTCGGAGAGCGAGCTCGGGGCCCCCTGCTGCACCGAAAGCGTTTACTGGGGCGTCACTGTGGTGTGGACTGTGTCTCCCAAACATGACGGGTGCACTCCTGACCCCACACCTGGGAATGTGACCTTACCTGGAAACGGGGTCGCTGCAGATGGGACGAGCTCAGAGGTCACCCTGCAGGGTGGCACCCGCCCCATGTGGCTGGCATCCTCCTAAGAAGAGGAGAGCATCAGGTAACAACGGAAGCCAAGGCTGGAGCAACGCTTCTAGAAGCTAAGGAAGGCCATGGAGGGACGGCCACTCCCAGGCCTGGGAAGAGGGAAGGACGGAAGGACTCCACCAGACCCTGCAGACACCTTGATCTCAGACTGCTGACCTCCTGCATGTGAGACAAAAAGTTCCCGTGGTCTCCAGCCCGAGGAAACCATGACAGGCACATACATGACCTCCGTATGGCGTAGAGTCCCGTCTGGGCGCAGAGGTGAACTGGCTCTCAGACCCTTGCAGACACGCCGGGATGCTCCTGAGCAGGGGCGGTGCTGGCGGGAGGCGCTGCTCCTGCTTCTGCTGTCCCCGCAGCGGCTGCTTCGACAGCATCCTCAGCCCCTCGGGGAACCCCTGCTGCCTGCCTCCTGGGCCTTGACCGCGGCAGGCTGGCGCGGTTGCCATGTCCAGCCCGATTCTCGGCACACCTGGGCAGCCCAGTCCCCAGCAGACCCAGGTTTCCCTCCAGTAGACGCGGTCTCTGCCCTTCCCATTCTCATCGCCCCAGACGGTCAGCACGACAAAGACCGGATCTCCCCTGCCCTCCTTCCTACCAGCCCTCACCCGGGGCAGCTCGGCTGCTCCGTGCAGGCGCGTTCAGCTCGGCCGGTCCGTCCCGGGAGGAGCGCATCAGCGGCAGGGAACGGCCCCGCCCTCCGCTGCGCTCTGCGGCCTCCAGGGACCGTCCCTACTTGCTTCTTCCCACTGTACTGAATGCTGTCCGGGCTGTGGACATGTATGCGTGCCCTCCCTCAATTAGACAGATTTCTACTCTGCCACTTTTAATTAGACAGGATGCGGCTGAATCAACTTCGTCTCAACTCTGCTCCGTCTAAACCACTAAGCAGCAGTGGCGCACGTAGCAGGTGATCTTCAGGAAACGGTGACATACGTGACGGATGCCGTGCATGTAACAGGTGCTGGTGCAGAAAGAAAGCAAGGGGTTAAGAGGATGTTCCAAGAAGCACTGAGGTGCAGACACACACATTCTCTCTCTCTCTCTCTCTCCACAGAAGATAATTTAAAACTGGGGACACAGAGAGGCACTTAAAAATCACGTTGCACCTGTAGTAATTACTACAGTTGGCTGTGGCAGAAAACCAATACAGATCGTGTATTTTCCTTCTCTAGAACTTTGGAGTCAAGTTCGTGGCCCACCTTGGAGACCGTATGGAACTGGAGGTGTCTTAGAGCTCAGGCTGCTGTAACCAAGGACCAGAGCCTGCGGCTTATACTACAGACATCTGCTCCTCACACGGCTGGGCTGGAGGTCCGAGATCAGGTGCCTACGCAGTCAGGTTCTGAAGAGAGCCTCCTGCCTGGCGTTGGACGGCCGCCTGTATCTGTGTCCCCACACAGCCTCTCCTGGAGCTCTGCGCACACGGTCTCTCTCCTTCTCTCCGTGCAAGGCACCCACCCTATCGGATCAGGGTCTATGCCATGACCTCATTTCATCCGATCACCTCCTCACACCCCATCTCCAGCTGCAATCACACGGGGATGGGGGGTTAGGACTTGGACAAAGGAACTGGGGAGGGGACACAATTCGGCCTGCGGTGGGGGGAAGGGGATGCCTAGCGTTTCATGCGCATCATAATTGTGGCCTCTTAAAGGACCTAGAGGACGATTTGACCAAGAATCTGGTGGCCAGGATGAGCCTGGATTCGAGCAAGCAGTAACAGCAGGGCCTCCAGCCCTGGGGCTGGGGACAGGGGAGGGACGGTGCCCAAGGCCCCAGAGCCGGGAGCACCATGCAGGCTTCGGAAGACCAACACAGCACCCCTGCCTACCCCACCCCCTCCCCTGGCCCCGGGCTCCATCTCCTGTGACAGACGCCGGGCAGGGGGCAGCGTGACCATGGAGCCAGCCTGGACAGGCCTCCCGGGCCCAGAGCAGGGTGGGAGGGGGGCTGGGTCGCCGGGACAAAGGAATCCTGCTGGAAGAGCCTCTAAAACTCCTTCGGTCTCTGCCGAATGAGGGGACGTCGAGCAAACCAGAACGTCCCAGGGACCCACAGGTGGGCTTTTCACTTACTTTGGGAATTTTGAGCATCTCAGGAAAGCCTACAGTAGACCACTCCGTGAACCGTAGGCTCCGGGAAACCACGAAGAATTCTACCCGTGGACAGGGAGCCATCATCACAGCCCGCAGGGTCCGTGGGCCAGGCACTCGCTCCCAGGGTCGAGGAACCAGTCAAGAAGGAGCAGGCGAAGGAGTGGCCCCTTCAGGCTTCGTGGGACAGAGAGCTGAGAGCTGAGAGCTGCCCCTGGAGCAGGGCGTGGTGTGCCACCCAACAGCGGGCAGGCTGCTATCCCCACACAGGAACAGACGGGCGTGGGGAGCAGAGGGACCCCCGAACTGTGCTTACATCCACAGTCCAGCCAATTCCTCAGGGCCCAGAAGTGGGCTCCCTCCGTCCCACTGTTGGCGTGACCTCCCTGACCTTGCCAATCAGCCTTCGAGAGGCTGCGCTCGGTAAGGGGTCCTTCCCACGGGGTGTCCCCCCTCCGCTCAGTCGCTCTGCTTTTCAAAAGACCAGTCCTCCGTTCAGAAGAGCAGCAGGTGCAGGGCTCCTCTAGGGAGGGCCGGAGACCCCACTGCGCAGCCCCCCAGCCCCTCCCGGACCCCAGGCTCACACCGCGCTTGCCGCCGGACCAGCGGGGGCCCTGGGGGAGCCTGCCTGCAGGGAGACCCTGTGGGTGCCCCTTCTCTCCCGCCCTGTTTGAAAGCTCCCGGAAGACGGCTTGTGAAGGAAGCGCCACGATGAGAAGAAACCCAGCAGCGCACACGGAACCAATCCCGGCCCGATGGCTGAGAAGGCTGCTTTCCCAGCATTCCACGAGAATGCCCCATTTCCTCTTCTTTGTGTTTCCGGAAGGTTCAATAACGTGTTAATAAAGGAGAGGGAGTCGGAGCGAAAACTAGACAAAACAGAACGTTAGAGCATGGGGAAACTCTTGGGGAATAGGAGGTTCTTCTTATGCCCAGAAACGTAGGTGTTTCCAATGTTACTAAGAGGACCTTAGATCCGTGAGGGTCCTGTGATCAGTGTGACGTCATATGACGTGAGGGTCTTACAGCCGACAACACCCTCACCCACACACCCATCCTGTGCTCACACTCACCCCTGCACTGTGTAACTCCGAGCCCTCTCCTCCAGGCTGCTGTTCCAAACCCCCAAAGACGGGCTTAGAAACGGCAGACGTGTGTTTCTCAGCGTTCTGGAAGCTGGAAGTCCAAGACCAAGGCATCAGGAGCTCCGGGGTCCCGTGAGTCCCCTCTCCCTGGTCGGTCCAGCACCTCTTACCGCACTCACCTGTGGGAGGGGCGAGGCACCCCGCCGCTTACAAGGCATTAGTCCCTGTTGTGAGGACTCCACACTCATGACCTAACAGCTCCCTGAGGTCCCATCTCTTAACCACCAGGAGTGTGTGACCGGGGTTTGGTCCGACATATGGATTTCGGGGGGGACACAAACATTCAGTGCGGAAGGACTGGCACATACAACAGTCTGAGACACACCCAAGGTTCCCTGGCACCGCGCTTCTCTCTCTGAGGAATCTGGAGCTCTGACTGCGCCAAGACAAACCTTCAGGATCGTGAGTGACACGCGCCTCCAACCCCAGCCCGGCCCCGCCTGCAGACGTGTGAGGGGCGCTGCCCACACCGCCCACCCACGGACACGCCAGCCAATGCGCAGGGGTAAGTCAGGTTTGGGGTGGCTTGTTACTCGCCACAGCTGACTGATACATCTCCTCTGTGCTGTCCTTGGTGACGGAGCAGAGCAGAAAGGTCAGAGGATAGACACCAAGTCTGAAGAGGAGGGTGAGACCCTATACACAGAATTCAGCCCTTTGCTTTCCCGTGACCGTGCCGGGTGCCAGGACACTTGGGGATGGGTCACAAGTCGTGGCTGGATTTGGGAGATCAGTAAGGATGGGTCTTCCTCTGCAAACGAGTTTCAGTATGATTGAAAAGCAGACCCTTTTGAAATCGCCTTATCAATTTTATAGAAGCAATAAACTTTTCCTCTACAACTGCGTTCAATTAATGCAACAGTCTCTGGGGAAAAACGGGGGACACGCGTGTGGGATGGGAGGATCTGTCATTGAAACAACTGAAGTGACAGGAAACGTAACAGAGGGGTCTGTCTTCGGTAAGGGCTTTGTACTGGAGGCACAGGTATCTGTTTTTGGCTCTCACCATCACTATGCTCCTGCGTGAACCCCGGAGGGAGTGTGAACAGACCGGCGGCGGGGAGGGGCTTTGTATCTTTGGAGAGACTTCCCTTAGAACAAATCATCTAAGACAACGGGGAAAACTGAGAGGCCGTGAAGGCTTATTGTCATTTCCCCATAAATCTGAAATCATACAGCAGGACTCGAGCGATTTAAAACAGAGTCTGCTCTGCTGACTGTGTGAATGTTCATGCAGCTCCCCAGCACTACCCGGTAAAGCAGGCCGTGACCTCCAGAACTTAGTAGAGTTCTGACCGTGTCTGCTGGCCTTGTTAGGACGTTACTTTGTGGTGACGAGGGCTGGCCCTGGAACACTGTGTCATCTGAGCCATCTGGGGCTCACGCGGCAGCGAGAGGACTGCACACACACAAACTTCTATTTATAGCCAGTTTGCTAGCAACAGCTGAGCAAAGAGAAATGGATCACGGAATGTGCTGGAAAGGTTTAGGGTTGTCTTGATTCTTCTCTAAACCCACAGAAAGGTGGGCGGTGAGGACCGGGTGTGGCCCCGCACAGCACCAAGGAAAGACCCGGGAGGTGCCTGAGCACCTGCCACATTCTGTTCTAAGCCCTTGACACCTATCGGCCGACTTTCCCCCCAGCCTTGTGCACGGAATCCTGCAGATCAGCAAACAAGCCAGGCTTAGTGGTTGTCAAGAACTCAAACCCAGACAGTCTAGTCTCAAAGGCTGGACATTCCTTCTGGACACAAAGTACAATAAAGATGCTCACAATGAAGTAAAAGTCCAGTATTTCCAGGCAAATCTACAGAGACTCTAGGTGAGGAGTTTTCCCCGTGCCTGCAGATGGTCCAGACCGTGCTTGGGTGAAGTCACCTGTCCCTCCGTAACAGCAACCTGGGCCGACAGGGGACCTCCAGGTTCCCTCCGGCAACAAAGGGACACCCATTACAGTCCAGAAACTTCAGATATTATGAAGTTCAGCAGTACTTTAAGATAGAATTACACCAGCCTCTAGATCGTATATTTGGTGGACTTATAAAGTACATGGGGGCGCCTGGGGGCTCAGTCGGTCAAGCCTCAGACTGTTGATTTCAGCTCAGGTCAGGATGTCAGGGTCATGGGATACAGCCCTGCCCTTGGGCTCCCTGCTCAGTGGGGAGTCTGCTTCTCCCTCTGCCTCCTCCGCCCCTCTGCCCCTCCCCCAGCTCACAGAGCTCTTGCCCCTGCAAGTGCTTACTCGCTCTCTCTAAAATAAACCAAAAAATCTTTTAAACAGTACATGTATTACTATATTCAAACTTTAGGAGTATTTTGATAAGTGCATTTGATATCATAAGCTTCCCTATAATGATCTGCATGTAGTCTGCTATGTACACTCTTAAATTTTTTCTAGGAAGCGTTCCATGGGCTTCATCCAAGTGACAGGGTCCGTAGCACAGAAAGAAAACAAGAACTGAGCGGGGGTCACCTGAAGGGCTGCTGGTGAGGGGTCTCCCCTCCCCCCTCCCGTTGTTCTGGTCCTGGTCCTCCCGGGTGGGGCCCAGACAGGGTGAGGGCGGCCCACAGCCTTCCTCATGGCCAAGCTTGTGGTCTGGGCCCTGGGGCGGCCCCAGGCCGGCCCTCCAGGGTCCCTCCCCTTGACCCTGGAGAGCCACCTCTGGCTCCCCAGATGCGACCCTCTTTGGAAAGGGGTCAAGCCAGCGGCCTTCCCCCAGAACCCTGGATGGAGCTCACACCTCCAGGCACACCTTCCCAGAGCCTCACCTGCCCCGGAGCACGGCAGGGCCCCCATCACTCCCGCACTGAGCGTGCAGAGACAGCCCTGGGCAGTGACCTAGGGACACGCACGAATTAGGGACTGGATTTCCCTAAGTACCAAGGAAAGAAATCACCCAACAACAGACAGGTGCAGGGCAAGTGACCTCCTTTCCTGATCCTTTAACAATGCATGTTTTCTTTTTTTTTTTTTGATTTTATTTTTTCAGTGTTCCAAGATGCATTGTTTATGCACCACACCCAGTGAGGCTGGTGGTGGGTATCGAGGACGCGTGTTTTCGCTGTATTTTGACTATGACGACGCTCGCTCACCAGCTCCGGTAGAAGCCCTCCTTCTGCCGATTTGGAGGAATTGTCCATCCGCTTTCTGTCTCAGCTGCAAGAAATCCGCGAGCGGACCCAGCCGCGGAGTCCAGGTGACACCTGGTCACCTCCTTTATAAACACAGGAGAAAGGGCACCGTGTTGCCACGGGGGGGGGGGGGGGGCGGGTTAGACCCCGGTGCCCCCGCAGGAGCCCCGCAGAGGGGAGCGGACCCCGGTGCCCCCGCAGGAGCCCCGCAGTCGGAGGCCGGCGCCGCCTGCAGCCCCCGCGCGGGAGGAGGCCGCTGGGCCCCCGCTTGCCCGAACCCCACGCAGAGGCCGGGTCGGAGCCGGCCGCAGCGTCTCCGCGTCCGCAGCAGGAAGCCCGCCCTGAGCTCAGGGAAGTTGTGTGCTCAGAGCAAGCGAGGAAGACTGCCTGGGGGCGGCGGAGGGACGCTACACGCATCACCGAAGCTCCGGTCCCCGGCGGCTCCGCTTCGGAGCAGAAGGCATTTCCCGGCGGCGGCGGTGACTCGGGATCGCTGGGACCCAGCGCGGCTCCGGGGGCTCCGGGGGCTGGGGGGGCGGGGCCGAGGCGCAGCCGGGGGGCGGGGGCCGGCGCGCGCCGCTATTTCGGGCGCCGGGGGCCGGGGGCGGGGGCTCCCGCAGCACAAACGGGGCGCTAGTGGGGGCCGCGGGGCGCGGGGGCGAGTCAGACCCGCCGGGACCCACAGCCCCCCGCACGCGGCGCTGCAGGGGCGGGGCGGAAGGCGGCCACGCCCTCGCAGGGGTGCGGCGGGGCGGCGCCGGGAGCGCTCTGTCACGGTGACCGCGTCCTCAGGCCGCAGGCGCTGCTGCGGGTCCGGCCGCGCCCGGGAGCCGCACGTGGAGACAAAACACACGTTCTTAACTAATCAGTTTCCGCGGAGCGGGAAACGCCCGAGGAGCCGGAAACGGTGCCCGCGAGGCGGAGAGGACCGGAAGGGGCGGGGCGGCGCCGGGTGGGCGTGTCTGCGGGCTGCAGGGGCGTCGCCTCTCGGCCGCCTGGAGGGACAGGGGTCCGCCCGCGCCCGGTGCTAGGACGACCCGCGATGGTCCCTTCCGAGAAGAGCCGCTCGGACGGCGGCGACACGGCTTCAGAGGCCGCAGGGTCCGAACGAGACATCCGGGAGGCCTCGGCCAGGGCGGGAGGGGAAGCCCCTCGGGCGGCCCCAAACCGGCACCTGCGCTCTGGGGTCACGCGCGGCGCCCTGGCGCCTTCCCCGCCGTGACCTCACGGGCCGGCCGGTCTCTGCGGGGCCGCGGCGCTTCGCCGGCCTGAGGGGACGGGCCGGACGCCTGTAAGCCCCGCCGTCCCGCCGCGCCCGCGTCGCTGCAGGCGTCCCGCACCCGGAGCCGCTTCCGCGCATCGGACCCGCGGGGGAGGGTCGGACCCGGACAGCGGCGGCGCTTGACGCGCGCTCGGGTAGCGCCGCGGAGGCGTCGTTCCATCTGGGGCCGCAGGGACCGCGCGGACTCGCGGAAGGACGAGGCGCTCCTCACAGCGCGACCCGAACACCCCGCAGGCCAGAGAGGCGGGTCGGGCCCTGCCCTCGGCGCGGGGCGGGAGGCTCGCGAAGCCCCGGGTCCCGACAGCGCCCCGCGGAGCGGCCTCCGGGTCGGGGAAGCCGAGCGCTTCCCGCGTCCTGCGGGTCCGGTTAGGATGACGGCGATCCGGGTGGTGACCCGAAGTGACCTGAACGTGGAGGTGTCCTCGGCGTGGTTCACGGACGCGAGAAGACGATGCGGACGGGGAGGAAACGGTCTCCAGCTGTGCTGGACCCTGTGCCCAGCTCTGCCGCCGCGGGAGCTGGGACCCCAGTCCGCACTTCCCGGACACGTTTCTCACCTGCCCTCGTCCCTCCCCCCATCGTCAAGGTCCGTGCTCTAGTGGGCAACTTTCATGATGTCCCCTTGTCGTCGACCCTCATCCCATGCCCAAGACTATAGTTTTTAGATCTATAACCTCATGTTACGTACCGGAGCAGCTACAGGTTTCTTCCAGAATCGTTTTCCAAGAGAAAATTTCTTAAGGGGTTGGTACCATTTATGTGTATTCAATCTGTTCCTAGCCGGTAGCTGGGAAACGGTAAGCACACGGTGTAGGAATGCTGGAGAAGTGGAAGGGTAGGTGGGTGGACGGAAGGAAGGAAGGATGGGTAGACGGATGGGTGTAGCAAAACCGGTTTTTCCTTTTCCTATGAATTCCTCCCAGTCTGATTCTGGTTTGGAAGAACTGCAAAATAAAAATGACCTAGATTATGCAGATCTCTGAGAGGTTATACACCTTGCCCAAAGTCATGAGTTTCTAAGTGGCAGGGTCAGAATCTGAGCTCACATCTGTCCAGTTCCATGAGACAACAGAATGACCCTTGGATCAAATAGAGATTCTGGAAGACAGACCCAGCATCTGAGCCCTAGGACGTGAGAGGTCTCCTATGAAGATGATGGTCCCAAAATGAGCAAAGCCAGTGGATATTACTGAAAGCATGGTTAGTTATAACCAAAAAGTTTGGGAAGAGCTAGGACATACCTATTAACATAGATAGCCCCTGGGTTATAATTAATTAAGTCAATGACTTAGAGTGCATTTTAAGCACTAGAAATAAGAGGGGGAAAATGTTAAAATCAAGCAAAGTCAAGTCACTTGTTCCTCTTCTGTCATCATACTCACCGCCATCAAAACCAGTGCTCCACACTTCTAAACTGCGATCATGTTGATACAGGTTCCAGGTTAAGATTGAGTAAGCACAGCCCAGCCTGTCTTTCCCACCATGGAGCAGCTATCAGAGGCACAGAAAACCAGGTCTAGACAGACCACCACACCAGTGGGGGAACTGACTGTATTTCTCCTTTGCTCCCATCCTCTTCCAGCCCAAGCATGGCTGCAGTCACAGGAAGTGTGCACAAGGTAAGGCAGGTAAAGACCATGAAAACTGGAAAGCAATGGGGAGGTCACAAGGAGGATAGACCTTGACAAGAAGACTGCAAAGCTGTGTGCAAATGCTTGGACTCGTCTTGGTTCGGTGCAGACAAAGCTCGAACCCCAAGGAGCATGGCAATGACATTGAGGACCGACCACTCCGCCCACACCCCAGGAGGCACAGGGTTTCATTCATGCAGGACAGATCTGAGTGGCACTGAAGAAACAGATCTGACCCGGGAACCACAGACCATGGGAGCTAAGCTGGAACCTGGAGCTCTGAACATGACCAGATCAATGTCCTGCCCAAAACAGCAATATTCCCCATAGGAAAAAGATATAAATCCGCAGGTTCAAGGGTTCTGCGAACCCAGTCCATGCCAGACATGTCATAAGCAATAATACGAAAATTGAAAAAAATGCGAAATCTTACAAGCGGCCAGAGAACAACACATCATTCATAGGGAGTGATGCTTCAAGAGGGCGAGGGCTTATGACCAAGTGTGCTGTGTCCTGGAAATGTGACACTGGCCTGACCTCCGGTCATCTCTGCTATCTATGATATTAATCGTCTAAAGAAGCTTCCCATAACCGTAACCGTTGATGCACAAAAAGCATTTGAGACAAAATTTAACATCCACTCATGATAAAAACTGTCAAGTATAAAAGCATCTATATAAAACCTACAGATAAACTTATCCTTACGGTGAAAGACTAAATGCTTTTTCCTTAGGGTTACAAACAAGGGAAGTATGTCCGTGCTTCCCACTCCTATTCAACATCGGACTGGAAGTGCTAGCCAGTGCAAAAAGCAAGGAAAAAAAGCAAAGTGGGAACTAGAGTATGGACAGGAAAGAACGGAACTGTCCCTATTCATAAAAAACCTGCTTATCTATGTAGAAAACCCTAACAAAGTTATAAAAAATCCTCCTGGATGGGGCGCCTGGGTGGCTCAGTCATTAAGCATCTGCCTTCGGCTCAGGTCATGATCCCGGGATCCCGGGATCGGGCCCCACATCAGGAAGCCTGCTTCCCTCTCTCCCTCTGCTGTTCCCCTGCTTGTGTTCCCTCTCTTGCTGTGTCCATCTCTGTCAAATAAATAATGTTAAAATCCACCTGGAACTATGAAGTAAACTTGGCAATGTCATGGGATCGGAATCAATAGACACAAAAAATCAATCATATTTCTATAGGTTAGGTATGTACAACTGGAAAACAAAAATTTAAAAATAATCCTACTTACAATGGCTCTGAAAAATAAATATGCAGGTATGAATCTAACCAAAATGTACACAATCTGTAGGCTTAAACCTACAAAATGATCATTAAAACATCAACAAAGATCTAAATCAATGAAAAGACATACAGTGTTGTTGGAATGTAAGATTCAGTATAGTAAAATTGATCATTATTCCCAAATTGATGAATAGGTTTAATAAAATTCCAATCAAAATCACAAAAAGGATTTACCAAAAGCTAAATCTCAAATTTGTATAGAAAAGCAAAGAAATTAGACTAGCCAAAACAATTCTGAAAAGGAAACACAAAGTGGGAAGAATCACACCCACTAATGTGAAGACTTACGTTAAGCTAAATTAATCAGGCTTTAATTTAAAGCTAAATTTAATCAATTAAAGCTTAATCACTGCCTTGATGAAGGCAGTCATAGAGATCAATGAAACAAAATAGAGTCCAAGAAATAGGGCCACGGAAAGCATTGGCAATTAGTTTTGACAAGTTATAAAATCAATTAAATGAAGAAATGGTAGCCTTTTACAAAATCTGAACAATTATATACCTATATGCGAAATAAGCCTTAATCTAAAACTTACATGTCATTTAAAAAATAAGTCAGAATGGATCATAGAACACATGTATCTATGGCCAACTGATCTTCGACCAAAGTGTCGAGACCATCCAATTGGGAAAAGATCGTGTCTTTAATAAACGGTGGGAGACAACTGGAAATACATATGCCAAAGAGTGGAATTGACCCCCAATCTCTTACAAAAATTAACTCAGAGTGGACCATCGACCTAATATAGGAGCTAAAACCATAAAATGCTTACAGGAGAACATAACGGGTGAATGTTCATAGCCTTGGATCTGACAATGCATTCTTTGCTATGACACGAGCATGAGCAGCACAAGAAAAATAGATAAATTGTAATTAATCAAAATTGTAAAATTTTGTGCATTGAAGGACATTATCAAGAAAGTAAAAATATAACCCATAAGGAAAGAGTATATTTGTCAATCATGTAACTGAGAAGGGTCTAATACACAGAATAAAGAACGCTTATCAAAAAAAATTTTTTTCCATGGGCAAAGGACTTAAAGCTCTTTCGTCAAAGATACATAAATGGCCAATAAGCACATGAGAAGATGCTGAACGTGATTAGGAGTAAGGAAAACGCGAATCGAAACCGCAATGAGATACCACCTCACACCCAGGAGAATGTCTATAACCCAAGCCCGGAGAATACAAGGGCCGGTGAGGATGTGAGATGGAGGCACTGGCGTATGGTTGGTGGGGGTGGAGAATGGTCCAGCTTCTGCGGAAAATCATCTGATGTCTCCTCCCAAACTTAGAGTGACCACAGGACTCATCAGTTCCGCTCCTCAATACAGACTGCAAAGAACTGCAAATGGGCTGGAAGGCGCGGGCACACGGTGCGCAGAGCTCCACTGTTCGTGTACCTGGATGCTTCTTCCGGTGGAAGACGTCAGGTGCGGAGGTCACCCACCGAATCACCGCACTGCGTGGAACCCAGAGTCGGAAAATCCGTAGTCCAAAAGCAGACCAGGGGTGGCCAGGGGTTGGGAGTCACTGCTGAATGGGCTCTGGAAGTGGGGTGATGAAGATACATCTCGTTTTGGAAATAGAGGTAGTAAAACCACATTGTAAATGTACCAAATGCCGCTGAATTGTTGACTGAGTCGTGGCGAGTTTCAAGTTATGTGGATTTCACTGACTGAAAAAATTTAAGACTGGATCCCAGATCTAAATGTCATCAGTAAAACCATGAAGTTTTTAGAAGAAAACGGGAGAAAAAAATCTTTGTGACTAAGGGGTAATCAAAAAGTTCTTTAACATGATACCAAAAGCACGTTGCACAGAGAAGATGCTGACATTTCGTTTCAAAATGAAAACCTCGAGCCGGTGAGAGAGACTGGTAAGAGGGTGAACTTGCAAATCATTTCTCTAGCCGGTGACTTGTAAGCACAGCATCAGAGAACTTTCAAAACTCAACAGTACGCGAAGAAACAATTTTTTGCCAGGAATCAAACTGAGGTTTTAGAGGGGAGCGGGGTTGGCGGATGGGTGAGCCCGGTGGCAGGTGCTAAGGCAGCCACGGAGTGCAGGGAGCACTGGGTGTTGTACGCAAACAAGGAATCACGGAGCACCACAGCAAAAACTGATGATGTACTGTATGGCGACTAACATAATAAAAACAATTTAAAAAAAGAAACAATTGTTGAAATGAGCAAAACTTCATAGATACTTCCAAAAAGAGGAGGTGCTGATGGCCAGAAAAGGCATGAAGGTGGTCAACAACTTGAGCCGTCTGGGAAGGGCGAACTGGAAGTGCGGCTTCGTGCCTCCACAGGTCACAGTAACACCAAAAGTACTGGCGGTCCCCAACTCGGAGTGAACGTGGTGCTTTTGGAGCTCCCGTGTGTTGCTGCAGGAAACGTGAAATGGCCCAGCGCGTCTGCACAACGGTCGGACGGTGTTCACACTGGCAAACCCACAATCCCCTGTGACCCAGCAATCCCAGTCCCGCGTATTTACTCTGAAGAAGTACAAACTTACGTTCCCACAAAAGCCCGAACGTGAAAAGTTCATTCTCTATTCACCATCAACAGAGACTGGCAATAGCCCAAATGTCCTTCGACGGGTGACTGCAGAAGCCGCCAGCAGGAGGAGGGAGCGCACCACGGACGCGCAGAGCACGCGCAACTCCGAGGACGGCCAGTGCGCCCCGCGGAGTGCGGGCTGGTGTCGGGGGTTACACGCTCTGATCGCACTCTTGAAGAGACGAGTGACAGAGAGGGAGGTGTGTGGTCAGGTGCCGGGGGCGGGGGCGGGCCTCTCCGGAGCGAGAGCTGGAGGGGCTATCTCGGGGCGCTCTAGCCCTTCTGGGGACTGATTCTGATGACGCCTCCATGAACGTGTATGTATGTTGCAGTTCACAGAACCATCCGTCAGCCTCAACCCCTTTTACTGGAGGAGAATTCTAAAACTAACACGTAAAACCTGCTCGGATAAGACACGAAACGCAGAGGATCTGAAAGCTGGGATTCAGGGTGTCGTCGCCTTCTTTGTACTTTCCTAGACACACCAGCTGTGTCCAGTACCTAGTGATGTGTAAGAAATCGCTTGTACACATAGAAACAAAATGCTCCCCGATGGCGGCCATAGGGGGTGCCCTGTGTCTGTGACTTCAGTAGGAGTCAAGCCTGATGGCTCAGGGTTCGCTCCCCTTATCCTCCTGTATAGTAAGGAAGGCAAAGGAAACGTCTTGCTCAGTTTTATCACAGATGGGTGGTGGGAGGGAGTGGCGGAAACCAGACCGGGAGTGGGGTTTCCTGCTCACGCACATGAGGTCACGTTCACCCACTGTCCCAATCCGTCCTCGGGTGCGATAACCAGGAACACCGCAGCATTTAGAGCTTTTTCCGGAACACGCAGTGTCGCACTCATTCCCCAGGGGTCATGTTTGATCAGGTGTAAACCAAAACTGAGATCAGGAAAAAGAATCTGCCATCTTCTTTCTAGCTTCGCATCAGGCTTGAACCCCAGCCACCCGTCCCTCACATAGCCGTATTCTCAGTTCTAACCTCTGCCCCCACTCGCTGTACCCACTTTTATTAATTCTTAATATTGTATTTATTTATTGGGGGGAGAGAGAGCACACGAGCAGGCTGAGAGGCAGAGGGAGAAGCAGGCACCCCACTGAGAACAGGGAGCCCAATGCAGGACTTGATCCCAGGACCCAGGGATCATGACCTGAGCTGAAGGCAGATGCTTAACTGACTGGGCCACCAGGGCATCCGTGAATCCGCTTTTTATGACTGGGTGTATATGTTATTCATCTGTTTATCTGTATTGTTCATCTCTGTTTATCTTGTATCTAACCAGGAGCTGGAAAGTGACAAATCCTTAGTTTACATACAGCGGACGAGGGATGGATGGAGGGAGGGATGGATGGAGGGACGATGGCAGTCTGGATGGACAGAGGGGAGGGAGGGAGGGAGGAAGGGTGGGAGAGGAAGACCAATCATCTTCCTTTGCAGTAGTTTCTGTAGGTGATGTGCAGTCTGGCTCTGTCATTTGGAAGAACTGAGAAATAAGTATGATGTAAGGTGGGCAGAGCTTACAGCTTTATTAGTGGCTTGTGTGGTAACTTTTAATGTTTCTGTGGCAATGCTAGCAACAAATTAATAAAAGCTTAATTTTTATACAAATACTTTTATTACAAATTTGAATTTTTAAGAAAAACACAGTTAAAGAAATTACATAAAAGGCCTTAGTAGTCTTAAAACCGTTTTTGGAGACTTGGGGTGAAATGTCATTTCAGGGACAGTGGTCCCTTCTGCTCTCCTGCAATCCGTCCGTTCCCTGACGTCTGCGCGGTGCTCGCGAGAACGGGGGAGCCGCGAAGGCGCCGCCCTGTGGGACACTGAGACTAAGATCCTGCGGGGCTGTTTTCCACTCCAGGCTACAGAATGAGGAATACAAGCGAAACGAAGGCCTTTTTACGGTTGCCGGTTCTGCAGTCAAGTCATTCAGTTGTGATTAGTGTTTAAAACCCTGACGATGCTTAATACAGAATAAAAACAGTAAAGCTCAAAGTACATGCTTCACCGTCATCGACACCACGCTCACGAGCCTGGCTTTGGCTTTGGCTTTGGCGACACACAAGTTCTGGGTTCGAGGTGAACAGTGAGAACGGATGTTTCCATCCAACACCCGAGTGTGTTAAAAATCTACGTGAAAGGACAACACAGTCTTTCCGAGGAAGAAACTATGTAAGCTTTATTTTAACAGTGGAAATGAAACAAAAACTTGCCCTGCCTAATTGCTGACATCTATATAAATTACTAAAATATATATATTTAATTTCTGCCTACTTTTGGACCATCTTTATTCCACAGGAAATTCGTGACTTCTGCAAAAGCAGCTGCTTAGTACCACACAGAGCAGAGAGACCTCGACGTATGTTTGGGGGGGCTGGAAGGTCCGGCTGCTGAGCCCGCCGCTCCACGTGCAGCCCCGACACACGGTGGCTGCGTGGCCGCTGTTCGTACAGACCCGGCTTGACAGGGACGCAGACAGACGTCCCTCCCGGGGCTGAAAAGGCAGCTGCTGTGATACAGAGTGGAGACGGGCTTTCGAGCAGAACGGAAGCCCCCGCACACCTCCTAGCACCCTTTGGTTTTCTGATGGAGTTCTCACGCTGCACGTCAGTGCACTGGATTGTAGGACAGAGTTACACTTTATTTCATCACAAGTGCCATCTGGTATGTCACCAGGACAGCTTATCACGGTCTTTGTTTCTCCTTCAGCAAGCAGAGGCCACCGAAGCAGGGGGTGTTAGTTGGGCAAATTCCTATAAGGCACTTTACGGTTTTCATACTGGGCAGTGAGGTACACAGGATATATTTCTAGGGTTCGTTGCTGTTAAAAAATAGAAGGGGAAGAGGAGGGAGTAGCACCATGTTGTACGTTAGCGCAGGGCCGGGCGCCATTACGTTCTCCTCATGCAGACCTGGCAACGGCTGACGTGTGTGCGCAGCTCCCCGGCCTTCAAGGTGGACGGCGTGGGCTTCCTACGGGACGACACAGAAACCGGCCGTCGGCGCCGCGGCTCGGCGGGGCGGGCCAGGTCCTCGGGCCTCCCCCGCAGTCCCAGAGGTCTCCGAGGGGTCGGATGGGAGGGGGCCCCAGCCCGGGACAAGCGGCAACCCCCGCTCGCCCTAGTGAACGGACACCTTGCTGGATGTCACCTGCCCTCACGGTGGGGGGAGGGAGGCACGCGATCAAGTGTACCCCCCATCCCTGGCCCTGAGGATGGTGGCCGCCCAAGTGCGCGCCGGGGAAGGCACGGAAACGGAAACAGCCACCCCGTGTCCACTTGGCTCCCCGGTCTGAGCCACACCCACTGCGCCCCCCCTGCCCCCTCAGCCTGTCCCTCCCCCTCCCGCCTCTCTCCTCCACCAGACCATAAACTCCGCCCGCAGAGGAAGATCTCTTCTCGCAACCCTTCACACACAGAGTAAGTGCTCGTTAAACACCGGCCGAATGTGTAACGAACAGCGAATCCAGAATAATTACTAGACCCTGAAATGCTTCTGTAAGCTTTTGCTGGGTTGTACGCGGTAGTCTGGAGGCCGGAGGGGAGACAGTTAGTAACTCAAATGCATCCTTGATCCTAGAAATTCCACCTTATTTGACTGTTAGAGGCGTGAAGGCTGAACTTGGGACTAAACAAGTTCTATTAAAACTAAAGTAGCCATATAATCAAAGTAACGTCCTAAAATTAGGGCTGCTGATTTTAGCAACTTCTGTGAAAATCTTAACCGTCCTCAAATTAATTATTTGAAATAATGGGATCTAATCTAATTTTTCAGTTCATTGTGCCAAGCTGCTGGTTCAAAACAAACAAACTAACAAAACCAAAAAACCAACTCATTATAACCTATTAACCCTACAATGGAAGCCCCAGGACCTGATACACCCAAGTGCTCAATTAGGTAACTGACGGTGAGGTTCTGTCCCGAGAGTTGATGTCAAATTTCCAGTTGCCTGGAAAGTCTCATTAAGCTACCAGTTAAGTACCTGGTACTGTTTTGGTGCTTAAAATACCACAAGAATAGAGTGTTGCTTTGCCTTTCGTGAGCTCACTTAGGAACCTGAGACAGGCTCCCAGAAGGGTTCCGCCCCACTCCCCCCGAGAAGGCGCATCGCCAGCGGGGAGCGGTACTTATGTGGGCAGCGACCAGTCGCTGCTGGGGCTCGTGGGCCCCGGTGCCTGGCCCAGCAGGGGCTGCACGAAGGACAGAGGGTTGGTCGGCGCCCTCTCCATCCCAACTGCGCCGGGCTCCACGGCCACGTCAGCAAAGCCGGCAGCCCCCGGGCAGTTGTGTCGGCGGTGAAATCCTAATGGGGAAGAAAAGGAGGGTCTTCCCTATTGATTTCAGAGCATTTGGGCTGAAATTAACTTTGATTTTCATGGGCCTACCAGTCTGCTCACGTCCCTCAGAGCTCACCCAGCGCACACACTGGAGCGGGCACCGCGGCTGCCACGGGAGCGACACGTCGGGTGCTCAGGACCGCTCGTGGAAGACACAGCCCTAATCAGCGCATGCCGACCCTCCAAGACTCTGTGCCAGGGTCACACGGGTCCCGACGCCGCAGAGGGGCCCTCCTGACTTACTTGAACATCTCGTTTCTCTCGATCGTGGCAAGCCAGAAGCTGTAAGCGTTGGCGTAGTAGTTGCACGTCCCGCGGCCGTGGCACTCGATGAACGGCGCGCTCCTGAACTCCTCCAGACAAGAGCCCGGGGACGCCAGGGCCTGGCCGGAACCTTCAGCGCCGGCACTGGTGTGCTGTGGGGCGGACGCGAGCCGTGAGTCGGGCCCCCGCCCGCTGCCCACACGGGGACTGGCGGTGCCCAGCGAGGGGCCAGGGCAGCCCCCGGGAAGCCTCGGCAGGTCACCGTGAAACACATGGGTGCCCACACCGCCCTCCGCCCACAAGCCGGCCCCTGCTCCTTGCAGGGAGCATGGCAGCCAGACCCCGCGCCAGAACCCCGCCACCGGTCTCCCCTGACCGGACGGGGACCACCTGCGGGCATCGGGAGTTAAAGAAATGCTGGCCTTGCTCCTTATAACGTCTGAAACGCTGAAACTCCTCTAACTCGGGACAGAGGAAAGAGCCCAAATGTGTAAATGGAGCTGGAACCAACAGATGTGATGTCAAGCTTTCTAATCAAAATCAGAGACGATAATTAAAACCCTGCATCTGCTGCATTCGAAGCTACGTGTCCTTCTACAAGGTAAAGAACAATCGTCCGTTCCCTCTCTCTGGAAAGACAGGAGATTGAAACGAGGAGGAAAGGGTCACTGCTATTGTAAGGGCACCCGGGTCCGATGGGCTCCAGCAGGACGGACCTGCGCTCAGAAACCGGGACCATAAGATGAATGACCCCAAACGAGACAAGACATTCCCAAATCGCCACGAATACTGGTTCAGACGTGAGATTTCAGAGCCGTGAGAGCCTCTGAGGACAAAACTAATGCCCTCCATTCCCACAGCAGGACCAGAGGATGCTAGAACATTCTGGATCTGACCATGGTCCCAGGCAAAGCTGAAGCAAGGACAGGGGTCTCTAGACTGTCAGGCCAGAGCCCTTCTGGGTCCCAAAAAGCCCCCACCAGCTGGGAAGTGATGCAGAACTCCCTAGGACACCACGGTTTTGGCTTGTTCTTGATTTGGGGAAATTGGGACCAATCATTGTTTCAGATCTTTGTCATGGGGACCAAAGGCTCTTCTGAGGTTCTTTGCTCCTACGCTGGGGGCCACTTCTGTCAGAAGGAGGTTCTGTTTAGTATTTCTCATGATCATGGGGTCAAAAGATTCAGCCCGTCTCCTCACTGCTGCTGTCCTATCTCTACCCTGTAGTCTGCTCTGGCTTTCTTGATAAGCAGCCACAACACAGTGGTTAGACTCACAAAGCCACTGCCAGGGCTTCGTGGGGCTGCCGACCCTCACGCCCTGCTGGAGCCCCGCCTGCCCAGGACACCCACAGCCGAACTGGACTGCCGACGCGGCGCTCTGACACCTCCTTTCCTGGCTGCTCCGTCCCTTCTGCACTTGCCGTCCCTCACGGCAGGAGGGAGCAGTTATGAAGCCACTGTCCCATCAACAAACAGTGGGCTAACGGTCATCCGGGGACCAAAATGTCCCTGGGGCCACAACTGAGAGGGTGACCGGGTGTGGGTGGGCGGGGCCTGCGCTGAGGCCGAGGGTGACCCGCTCCCACCTGACTTCCCGGTGCAGAGCTTTCACACATGCAATCGCTACTCAAAATTGAGGTGACAAAGTCAAAGAAGCGGCCACCATGGGACCGCAGACAGGTGTCACGCTTCCTATTCTAACTGGTGTTTCAGGGGTGGGACCATCGGGGACAGCCGAGGGGCAGAGAGCAGCCTCTCCCCACAGGAAGGCCGCAGGCCCTCGCACTCCCCCACACCCCATGCTTCTGCTTCAGGCTCCTGGGAGCTGCTTGAATGTGCACCCAGCTCCTGTCTTCCTGGGGAGATGCTCTGACCCCGGGGAAGCTCATGGCGGTGTCCCCACCACCTAGTCCCAGAGCAGAGACTCAAGAGGCAGGAGGCGGGAATGGCTGCTGTCCGAAGCAGAGCAGGCCAGGCCCCTGGGCAGGCTTTGGTCTGGAGGAGAGGCTGGCACTGCACGAGGATGAGAACTGAGGGCAGGGACGCAGAGGGACGAGGTGAGGGTGCTCGGACGTTCCCCAAGTGCTCACCATGACGAAGGAGTAGCCAATCCAGAGGGAGGACCAGCCGCTGGGGCACGGCGGGATCTGGATGGTCTGGCTGTGCACGGCCATCACCATGGCTGGCGCCTCACACACCGCACACCTGGAAGGCAGAGGGCACGGACCCTGAGCATGGCCGCGGGGACGGCGCAGGACAAAGCCTGTGCCTGTCCATTCCTCCTCCTGCTCTCACCCACCCTGCGCTCACGGGTTCTGAACCAGCTTCCTGCTCACAATAGACGGCAGCCTGCACCCCTCGCGCTGATTCTCTAAGCCCCTCTCGGTGCTAGAAAATCCACACCCAACACTTGCTGAACCGTCTGCTTTGTGGGGAGGAGGCCATCGGCGGGCCGGGGGGCAACAGCGGCCGTCTCCCGGAGGGGCTGGGAGACCGCGGACGGGTGTTTTCTCCCTTGTGCCTTCCAATGTTTCCCGATTTTTCAACAGGGAGCGTGGATTTTAGCAAACACAACTAACACTTGAGACAGGAGAGTTGGCGGAAACCAAGTGCTACCACTTCCGGAATTCAGTGCTTTGTTTCCAGCGGGGAATCACCTTCAACTTCAACGGAGGGAAGACGTGTGGACGCGTCACTAGCAAACGCTGCATGTGGGGCTGGACGTCCCCGGGAGCCCGCTGCGGACCCACTGTGGACTCGCATCCAGCAGAGCTGTGAGGGAGAGCCTGCCCCGGGCGGGGGGCTGCGTGGGACACTGCGGCGAGAGCGCCTCCCACAGAACCCGCTCGGGGCCAGGGGCCTCCCGGACCCAGGCGACCGACACCCAGTAGCAAACTACAGCCACACATGTTCTCCGGACCCAGACCTGCCCGGCTCAGGGAGCCCTTCGATGGCAGGATAACGTTTGTAAAAGAAAAAAAAAAAAATTAAACACCAGCAGTCACATAATTACATTCAAGTCACAAAGTGAACAGGGTGTTAGCAATGCTGATAAATGACTATAAGTGGCGTTAATAATTACACCTAGTTATGCAGGGACATTTGCATGGAAATGGAGGGGGAGCGGGAAAGGCCTAAATCAGTCATTCCATTTTCCATGGCTGTGTGTGTGTGCGCACGCACGCGCACTTTTCTACTTTATTCACACAAGTGCAGATGAATTAAAAGCCGCCGTCAAGGGGCGCCTGGGTGGCTCAGTGGGTTAAAGCTTCTGCCTTCGGCTCAGGTCATGATCTCAGGGCCCTGGGATGGAGCCCCGCATTGGGCTCTCTGCTCGCAGGAGCCTGCTTCCCCCTCTCTCTCTCCCTGCCTGCCTCTCTGCCCACTTCTGGTCTCTGTCTGTCAAATAAATAAATAAAATCTTTAAAAAAAAAAAAAGCCTCCGTCAAACAACTGTCACTGCAACCGGCCTTCTACACCTGCCGCCATCTGTCTGCTGGACACAGGAGCCAGGAAGAGAGCGTGGCGGCCGGGGCCATGGGGAGGGCGCTCCTGACGCCACCCCGTCACATGGACACGGACGGGAAGAGCCGGCCGGCCCCCTGAAACGCAGACGGTCAGCCCCCCGACCCCGGGTTATTCCTGAAACGGCTGGGGCCCCAGAGAGAAGAGAGCCGGAGCGGGAGCGGGAGCGCGGCCCCTGCTCTGCGGGCGGCGGTCCTGGCCCACAACAACGAAACAATCAGGAGCTCGCGAGTCCGAGTCCGTCTGCACAAAGTCAGAAACGTCTGCCCTTTCTCAGGATGAAGGGAGAGAAGCTGCTGGCTTTCCTGCTCCACAGCAAGGATTTTGTGTTATTAACTCTAAAAGTGAAGCTTTCGGAGCTCCCCCAAGTGACCGGGAAGTCTGAGACCTGGTGCGACAGCGGAGTGACAGTCACCCGGAAACCCGCGTGCTCAGAGACCAGAAGTGGGCAGCCCTGCTCCGGAGGGAGCTGCTCCGGAGGCAGGAGCAGCGGGCTGGGGGCATGACTGGTAGGGCCCCTCCACACTGAGCTGCCGTGGTCGGTTAACAGAAACGTGCACAATGCAGACCCTGAGGCGCTGCTGCTTCCCGGGCGGGGCTCGAACCGAAAGCCAGCAGGGCCCGGGACTAGCTCAGGTCAGACACAGGCTTCTCGGACCTGATCTGGGAACACTGCAAACACACGCCGCAGCCCCGCCCCCAGCCAAATCAAGGCCCAAGGGCTGTGTCACAGGAGGTAAATCACAAACAAACAAATAATCATTTTCTACCTGTTATCCAAGGGAAGCTGAACAGAAACACAGAGGTGGTTAGTTCTCCTTCTGGGCAGCCAACATGGTTCTGCGTGAGGACAGTCTCCGCAGAGAAAGTCCCAGACACTCACTGACACACGAAAATAACCGTTTGGAAAAAACCGGTTTTTTGTTTGTTTTTTGTTTTTGTTTTTTTTTTTACACCGAGCCTTCCTTCTGAGAACCTACCCGGCCTCCGGGCTCCCAAGAGCACAGCTGGCTGTGCGGCCCCGCTTTCCCTGGGGATGCGGACGGCTCCCGGCCAGGCAGGCTGGCCTCAGCGCGCTGCCCGCAGAGTGTGCGCCCCCTTGCCCCGCAGGCCCCAGCCCTTGTGGAAGTGCCATCGTGCAGGTCAGAGAGACAAGAGCCCCACTCCCTGGGCCTGGCTTTCCCATGGGGTGAAGTGGGGCCCCGCCTCGCTCCAGCCTGGTTGGGAGGTCGGGGTGGGGCTGTCGAAGTGCTCTGAGACTCCCCGAACAGAACGGTGGGGCCGGAGCCTGGTTCTCATTGGTAAGGGAAAAGCGCTTCAGAACGACGTCAACGCAAGGGGCTCGGCTCCGCGGCACACAAACTTCAAAGTGTAATGAACCACGTTTCCCATTTTAAGACCCATAAAGTGAGTTTTCTTACTTTATGTTTACTTATGTTTCCTCAAAAGAAACGTCAAAGAGAGCTGTCAGGAGACAGTTTACCGTCAATCCGTGGAAAATCTATGGTCTTCCCGTTTATGAGGCACCTCCCAGCCCTTCCGCCCCGGGTCCTCCCCTGTGGTACCTGTTCCCTCAGTAAGAACCGGATCTGCCGGGACCTGCAATCCCGAGCCAGCTGGGCCAGAGCCACAGACCAGCCTCGGGGCTCCCGGGACCGGCTCCAGCAGGCACTTCCCCCCCCCCCCCCCCCCGCCCTCTGACCACAGGACCCTGCCATCTCTTTCTTCCTCATCAAAGGCTGCTTGGTTCCTTAGAGGGAATGTAGAAAGGCTAACGTCAGTCCTCCCTCTCACTTCCTGGGGCAAACCAGTCTGCCTCGTTATTCTGTCCATCCCTTACTATCTTGTGTGTTAGAAAGTACAATTCTAGATAAGAACTTCTTAGACGAATTCATACCTTTGCCACTTTTCTACTACTTCTGAGTAGAGCTAAGGAATCCGTTTTTAATCAGAAGGAATAAAAGCAAAAATGGGACGATTGTGTACTTCTCAGTCATAATAATTTCAATTTCCCCTCTTATTTCCTACTAGGCAGACCTAAAAACATACTCCATATACTAATTAGTGTCGAAAGTACTTAATTTGGGAAGCCGCTCTGTCAGACACATTACTTGTCAGCGGGACCGCACCCTAAGGGAGCAGAAGGAGGTGGGGTGTGAGAATACGAAGAAAGTCTCGACACGCACACATCTTTGCATCTACAATAAATCTGTGTCACCGTTTTGCGTATCCAGCACAGATCTACGGTATGTCTGCTTGTTACGATTTCATGGGGAACATCTCACACCCATACGTGATTCCCCACAGTGAGTACCACAGAACTGCGCCCTTAGAAATGGTAAAGATGATCATTTAACGTGATGTCCATTTTACTACAATTAAAAATAACCAAAACATTTTAAATCTCATGGGGGTGGGGAGATTCGGAAGGAAAAAGCCTGAAGAGGCTCCTTACAGAATTAACCGATGAAACAGAACCGAGAAAGCTGTTCCAGCAGCTCCCGAGGGCCCCGGGGCACCGAATCACGGAGGAAGGCGGCCGGCCCGTGACTCACACAGAGCAGGAATTCCGCCCCAGAGCTGGGCACCGCCTCCCCTGGGCCCCGCACCGGCACTCTGAGGAGGAGAGCTAACTTTTACAGCAAACGATTCCATGGCTGACTTGTGTGACCAAAGTCTGACGTCACACTTAATAAACTCAACAGCATCGGGTCGAATGTTTTGGGGGGAAAAATGGGAAAAAAAAAAAGCAAAAAACGGAACCACTTCTGCCTAGACCATGAGCGATCTTCCTTCTTCAATCACACCTCCGCTCCGACAAGTGCCCGACTCACCTGCTGATGAACGGTCTGATGTTGTCCCCGGCGATGGGCGCCATGGACATGGGCATGGGCTCGGGTGTGGACAGCCAGTAGGAGTAGTCGTTCCGGGAGGCGAAGTTGCACACGTCGTTGATGTTGCAGAAGAGGAAAGGCATCGTACTGAACTTGCGCAGGCAGCTCCCGGCCGTGCCTAGAGCCGCGGGGAGAGCGAGCGTCAGGGACTGGCCTTCTGACCGGTCTGCCGCCGGGCGGCGTAACGGTCGGCGCGGGGATGACGCTTGCGTTATAAACAGAAGGAAGTAAATGCACACGCGGGCCAGTGGGGGGTAAATAAGCACGAGATTAAACTGAAAGTGATGGAGGCAGAGGAAAACCATAAAGAATTATGCAGGACGTTTTGATTAAGGGAGGAAAATCTTTTATAAAACTGAATTCCGAAAGAAATTGAACAGGGACTGACTCTTTGTATGACGGACAGTAACCACCTGGCAGCGTCTCTAACGACCGTTTGCCGCACGCGCAGAGACTTCCTTTCTTGGGCTGCTGGCTTCCAAGCTCCGCGCCAGCTGGAGGTGTGTGTCAGTGAGCAAATTCGGGGCAGGGTGTCTGGAGGGGACTAGAGAAATGACAGCCAGCGGGCACCTCCTCATGGGAACCAGCGGAGGGAAAGAGCTTGCAGTGTGCGGGGAAACGCGGGACAGGGCCACGTGCCCCTTGTTTAGAAGGAGCACCAGCAAAACGGCCGTGTTCAGACTCTCAGGGCCAACCATGAAGTACGGACTCCAGAAAGTCTGACCGACTGATCATTTGAAGAGAGTGAAAGCTGCACGAATTTAAAAGGTTTCAAAACTTTCCACATTTTCTTGGCTTTTCTACATTCCTACATTTTCTACATTTCTACATTTTCTTGGCTTCCCTAGTGACGTGCTAGCGGCTTAACTCGGTGGTTCGTTTTATCAGGAGGGAGGGAAGCGGAATCAGGCGCCGTCCACACTACCGCGTCTCACAACTCTGTCACGAGCACACGCGTCCCCAGCGTCTCACCTAGGTCCTGGCCGTGGGCCCGTTCGTTGCCCTGCACGTAGAGCAAGGAGTACCCGTGGTAAAGAATTTTGGTCCCAGGAGGACACTGTGGGTCATCCGTTGTCTGACTGTGCCTGGTCACAAGGAAGCCGTGATCCACAGACGGGGTGCCCGGGGGGCCCATGGATCCTGGCAAGCCGTCGGGGCCTGGCGGGCCCGGGAACCCTCGTGGACCTGGAAGACGCAGGAGAACTGGGTTTCCCTGGCTGCAGATGGGCTCCCCTGACAGGCTCGAGGAGGGGGAGTATGGCACCCCACCTCTGGGCTGCCCCAGCTTCTCCTCTCCACAGACCCCCCGAGATCCACTATAACACCCCGCCGGGTGCTGAGCAGACACCGGGAGAATTGAGGCCAGCACGTAAATGAGATAGTGAGAAGGGACAGAGGAGGAAGTAGAACACGCAGCATGATTCCACGCATGTCACTCAAGCCACATTTGGGGCTCTTCTCCAGGACGAGGGGTCACAGAGTTACTACAACAACATCTTCTTTGAGGGCAGCTTCCTTGCACGGCAGCCCCCAGCACGGCGCCTAGAAACAGGGCGGTGAGGGCTGCGTGCTGGCAGTGAGTCCCGCCGGCGTCCAGGGCCCTACGCCGCCTGCGAAGCTGCTCGCGGGCTTCCCGCTGGGCTAGGCCCGTCCCCTCCGGGGGTGCCAGCACCTCAGCCCTCGTGGGGCAGCCGAGTCCCACCTCCCTCGGGGAGCAGATCGCCGCCATGCTTGTGGCCCGCACCGGCACTGCTATCCACCTCCTCTCCTCTGCCGCCCACATGGAGTGTCTGCAGCTCCGGCCCACGCCCCCCTCGGAGGCCCCAGGCCGTCCCCGCGGGCCATCACTCGCCACGTCTGGAAACACTGGGCTGTATCAATACTGTCTCCCCCACAGAAAAAATGATGACGACCCTTTACCTCCTCTATAAGACCTATTTCTTCCCAAAAAAAAAAACCAAAACCAAAAACAACAAACAAAAAACAAAACAAAATGAAACAAAACCAGACTTCTTTGGAAATCTATCAAGTAACGTGTTCCATCCCACTGTGCAGCTTTCCGCCCGCGTGAGCCTCCCGCTTTGAACCCGAGGACACGGGTGGAGGGCGGCCGGTTGGGGAGGACACGGCAAACCTACCAGGGGGACCGAAGGGGCCCGTCTCTCCTTTCTGGCCAGGGGCGCCGTCAAAACCAGGAACACCGGGCGGTCCAGGTAAGCCCACGGATCCCGTCACGCCTACAGGAAAGGAAAGGGAATTCGTCACCCGGTCCAGAGCGCCGCAGGCTCTATCTTCTTCCCTTTTGCAGTGTGTCCGGTCAGCTGCAGAGAGGAAGCTCTCCCGGACAGCCGGGAGCGCCTCCCACAAAGCCTTGTTGGCAGCCCCCGGGGCAGCGGGCAAACCCGTGTTTGCAGGCTGCACGCCCCAACGTCTGATTCGGAGCTCCCCTGACCCTCGCTGCCACTGCTGTCCGCGCCCGGTGTGGGGAAAGACAGCTTCGTTGGGGGAGAGGAGGGCTGTGATACACGGGGGGCTCCCACGCATCTCCCCAGGCCACACTGCCGAGCCTCCAGTCATTGGTATGCAACAGATACACCCACGCGGATAGACTCCTGCTCTCTGTGCGCCCTGTACCCACGGCCGCTTACACTTAGAGCTTCACAGATGCCCCCTCTCGGCTGTCGCGTTTTCCTTCTCCTGTAGCGTCCGCCCACCCTTGCCAGTAGCTCTTGCCACTGGAGTGTTCAGAAAGTTCCAGCGCAGGAGTCTGGGAACCCCAGGCACGGACTGCCGGCTGGCTGGGTCCCCTGGGCCGCTCTTAGGAACCATTCTCGCCGTTCCAGACCGACACCTCCTGCCATCCCTCAGCTTCTTGCTGGATAAGGCGATCTCTGCGTCTGCAGCCCGTGGGCTCCGCAGCAGGCACAGATGTGTCCGACTGTACGTCCCTCTAGCTTCTCCTGTATTCTGTCCTGGCTTTCTCAGTCCCCTCAAAAACTTCACGAGGTTTTGATACCCACTGAAGCAAAGTAGGAAAGTCATACTCAAACCTGGGTCTACACTGTCACCACCCAGAGGCCCTGATTTGAGACACACGTGTGAAGAGGAAAGCCCGCCAGGCCCCTCCCTGACCCCCACACCGCCCTTTGCAGCTCAGCTAGTCTTACCTTGCTGTCCTTTGGGGCCTGGAGGCCCTGGGAGCCCCTTCAGACCTGCAGGACCCTCGGGGCCAGGAAGCCCTGGCTCCCCTTTGATGATGTCGTAGGGTCCCGGGGGCCCTGGGGGACCGGGAAGGCCTGTGGAAATCAGGGGTGCCGCTGGTCAGTTCCACTGTCAATGTCCCCAGAGAAGGGCCCAATGTGAAACCCAATGCTAACACACGGTTCTCAGAATCCGGTCGGCATCAAAACGACAAGTCACCGGTCTCCGTGAACACACACGTGCGGGCACACATCTATTGTTTAATGTGAAATCCTGAATCCTCAGGCTGGGGTCATTGGTACAAACTGGCCGCTGAGCTTCGGAGTCCCTGGCAACCGCCCGGTGACCCTCCGCTGTACAGGCCCAGCAGGGGAGGCCCCGTCCCAGGGAGCCCAGCCGCCCCCGGAGGGCTGCAGCGCATGCGCCGGGAGGGTTTCTTCTCGCGCTTCTCTGGAATCGGCCGTAGGTACGTTACAGCCACCGGCCTTCATTTCCAGTGACGCATACACCTAACCCCTCTGCGTGACCGCTCTGGAGAGATGGGGGGTGACCCCGTCTACAGGGCCTCCGCGTCGGCCTCACCCCTTCCCCATTTCTTCAGTTCCAGACATTGTACTGCTCAGTGTCTCTCGAAGCCTGATTTTGAAAATTCAGCACAGCCCTGGAAACACGTCGGCCCAGCAGGAACCAGGACAGGAAGCTGGCTGTACTTCAACCATTTCCCCCCGAGACTGGCTTGGGGTGTGGGAGCCGGCGCACACCGCGGTGGTGGAGAAGCCGAGGGACAGTCTTCCCTATGCAGAGCTCCATGCCGCCCAGCTCCACGCAGCCCGTCCATGCGAGTCCAAGCGCCTCCTGGGACAGCTGCGTGGTGGGGCTACCTGCCTCCAAGCTGCGGGCTGGGACTCTGGAGTCTGTCCTGCCCTCTCCTCCAGATTTACCCCCAGATAATGACCCTGACTTTCAAGACATGTAGTAAGAATGTCCTGACAAGCTACCAAAAAATTTTTAATCAACTATTTCCTAACAATACTCAAGCCTCTGGCATCCGTAAAACCAAACTCCCCGATTCTGTGCATTCGAGGCGTGAGTAAGGCCCCACCAGCACAGCAACGCTCTTACCTTTACTTCCCGGGAAGCCTTGGTCACCTGGATCCCCCTTCACTCCCTGCAGGCCAGGGAGGCCTTTCTGACCTGGACGAAAGAAGAACATGGTCTGCGCGGAATTCCCAATGACGCGGAAGCCTGGGCACATGCGAGCTCACGGGCACACACACCTGCACACGTGCACACGCGTGTGCCCATGACATGTGTGTCCGCATACACGCACACGCAGGTCGATGTGCACCCACGGCTACATGCGCACACACAGACAGTGAACAAGCTTTCATTTGTTCTCGGGGAAGAAAAGAACAACACTTCCGGTCAGCCGTGTAAGACTTCTAACGAAATGCTTCTTTCCAGAACCTAAAAGTCTCATTTTCCCCAACATCCAGCAAACTGCACAACGATCACGAACAGTGGTGCGGCACAGGATCCTGTTTTCGGCCACAACCCGGTTCACCCACGTCCCCAAATAGACCCCAGGACGCCTGCAGGTGGAGGGCTTGTTTGCTCCACCAGCCGTCCGGATACACCGGATTCAGCAGCAAAACCGCGGTGCCGGGCAGCCGAGAGGCACCAGTGAATGTCCCCTAATACGTTAATAAATTCATGAACGCCCCAAGCCCCTGATTTCTCACTGATACACAAATGATGGAGATAAAAACAATCCACTGATTCTGAATGAGAAAATCAGAGTGTTTTATCCAGCCCTTCACAGGGCGAGGCTAATCGGGCTGGCACGGCACGAAACAGCGTGTTTAAAAAGAAGAGAACAATGTCTTGCACCGTAATGAGGCCGGCCTGTCAACGTCCAAGGGCCAGTGGTCAGGTGTGGCCCCTCCTCTATTGCTTTACCTTGAAATCCTGGCACTCCTGGAGGCCCCATGTCACCCTTCGAGCCCGTGATCCCTGGCGAGCCACCAATCCCCTAGACACAGAAGGAGAAGGTCAGCCAGGAAATGCTCAGGACACGGTAAGTCTGTCTAGTAACCGGCTGGTCAGGGGGCTGGGCCAGGCCCTCAGCGCTCTGCCAAGGAGCCCTGTGCACAAATGGGGCTGCGCATTCTCAAGTGATGTGAGAAGAATGACGGGTCTCTAGCGCGTCTCCACGAGGGAGCTGGAAGCTGAAACAACACGCTTCCCGTCACCGTGCCTCCTCCCCTGTCCCTCTACGTGGTCAGCTCCCTGGCAGGGGCATGCCGTGTGTCTTGCCGTCCCCAGCCCGCAGCACGGTGTCCCGGACAGACCCAGACCTTCCTGAGTGCGTGTCCCTGCGACAGATCAACCTTTCCATACCAAACTACCTTCTGGAAGCTGTCCCCCCAGCACTCAGGCATGATGCATGTCCTTTAGAATGAACTTGATAGCTTATCTGAAGAGTGATTTTAAATACGAAGAGAAGGAAATGCAGAACCAAGGAGGTTGGTTTTTCCTTATAAATACGGCATCACTCGTGTACTTTAAACCTATTATCTCATTTTCTGGTTACTTCAAAATACTTCCTCCTCTAGCTCCTTTCTCAGTATACGGTGAGTCGTACTGCTTCTCGTGTCTTTGTTGCTTTGCTTCATCTTATTTTAAAAAGTGTCAGGATGACATCACGCGCACACAGATGTGTGCACACGGGGACGGGTGGGCGGACGCAGACAGCCGCTGACGGCCCCACGACCAGGGAGCGGCCTGCTCTTCCTGAGGCTTGCTGTTGGCATCACGGGTGGACCCAGAGTTCCGGCCCAGGCCCCGAGCCGCAGGCCGCAGCCGTGGGGTCCCAGCTCCCTGTGACGGGTCTGGTCACCAGACTGGGAAGAACGTACGCATGGGCAACTGTGATGCTAGGAAAGACGGCTGCGGACCAGCAGCGATCGGGAGCCCCTGCGGGGAGGATTGGAGAGCAGGACACCCACATACATGCGCACACAACACACACACACACACACACAAGACGGACACACGGACAACTCACAGGCAGGCCCTGGAATCCTGGCTCTCCCTTGGGTCCTGGGGTTCCGGGGGCCCCCGGCCAGCCTGGGTTTCCTTTGTCACCTTTGAGTCCGTCAAGCCCAGGGAGCCCCGGAGGCCCCATAGGTCCCGGAAGCCCTAATGGGAGACACAAAAGTCACACATTTGGGGTCAGAGGGTGATTTTATGGACAAGTGTCATTGGGCTTGGCTGGCATCATCTCCACCAACTGCCCCTCCCCCCACCATGGGGACAGCAACGCTGTACGGAGCTGCGGCAAACGCGGAAACCCCGGCGGTCGTGAAGGGAGAGTCTGCTCGACAGTAGCAGGCGCTGACACGGACGCCCCGACCTCCATGCCCAGCCCCGCCGCGCAGTCGCCTCGGGGCAGGACGGGGCAGCTGGGACGCCACCGGTGTAAAGCCGCCTCAGGGGACGTTTGTGCCCCAACTTCTCCAATAACGTCTAGTCTGCCTCTAATCACTTGTCACATCGACTGACCTCCTTGACAGAGATGACCTGGGAGGGGCAACAGTGACCCAGCGGAGCACAAACAATGGGGTCCCCAGACACGTGAAGCAGCTTTGAGCTGAAGTCAAAGCTGCTGGCTTCTAAATCAGAAACTCCGGCGGGGACGGAAGCGCTCCCTTCACTCACACACGCGCGCTTGCGCCTTCTGTGTCAGCCCCGACTCTGACCCTGAGGAGACACACTTACCTGGCAGGCCGGGCTGACCCTGTGGGCCCCGGTCTCCCTTGGGTCCTTCCATAGCGTGGCCTGGAGCTCCAGGTAAGCCCGGCTGTCCTTGTGGCCCCGGGGGACCCATGAATCCTTGCTCTCCTTTGGACCCGGGGATGCCTGGGCTGCCGGCTTGTCCCGGGAAACCCACGTCGCCCTTTGAACCTGAACAACGACAACAGTTTGCGATGGTGGCGAAGGGCAGAGAGAAGAGAAACCACGGCACAGCGACAAGGAGGGAGTGGCTCCAGGAAGGCATCAGGGGGACAACAGCGCTGCGTGCCGTCTCCCTGCTTTACTCTGTGACACACTAGACCCTGACCGTGGCTGACCTAGAAAAGAGTGAGCTTAGAATACAAGAGCCCAGCTGTCATTCTTCATACTTTTAACATGTTTTTAAGGATTTTATTTATTTATTTGAAGCCCACAAGAGAGCAATGGGCTCAAAGGCAGGGAGCCTGATGTGGGGGTCGATCCCAGGACCTGGAATCATGACCTGAGCTGAAGGCAGACGCTTCACAGATTGAGCCACCCAGGTGCCCCTGTTTTTTAAAGTTTTTTAAGGTAAGAACTTGTAGGGGAAAAAAAATCCCTGCAGATGTAGTCTCCAACATATTACTCCAAAGTTGCCAATTAAATACCAAAATTCTAGGATGACTTCAAAGTTATTAAGAAAAACTAAGAAGGCAAAGAAACAATTATTGCCAAAACCGACCGCGGGCCCCTCCTTGCGATTCTTGCCTTGTTTTTCAGGAAACAACGAACTGAAGCACAGTGCCCCGGGTGGTGGTCTGTCAAGGGCCAGGAGCCACATGGACAACACAGACCCAGAGCCAGCGCCTGTCACCCCTGCCCACGGCCAACTCGCAACCAGAGACCCACTCTGCTGGCGCCACGTGCGTCCGCCCTTAGCGGGGAAGGAAGAACGTGTTTTGCAAGTGTTACCTTTCTCTCCTTTGGCCCCTGGAAACCCTGGGAATCCTCTTCCGGGCAGACCTGTGAGTTAAGGGTCAGAAGTCACGTCCACATTTCCTAAGACGGCTGATCTGCACATGTGTGGGTACAGCACAAAGCAGCGTCAAGTCCGTGTGCCAATCCCGCACGCTCTTTATGGGACACGTGGGAATCGGTTCATCGCACGTGCGAGCAAAGTCCCATCCCATGCCCATGGCTGTGCTGACAGGCCCTGGACCGGGTTCGTAGCAGTGAGCACTTTCCTGAAGGCCCTGGCGGCATGGAACCACCACGGCATTTAGTAGACACGATCTGTACAAGCGAGTATGCATTTCCTCCTCCCATTTGGACACTTAACAAATTGGCTTTTCTCAGAGGACCATCCAACCAGCAGCCGTCCTCGAGGGAGGCGGGGAGAGTCACAGATGTCCGGGGCAGCAAACACTGGGAAGCCCAAACCCGTGAGAAGAGGCTCGAAAGAAGCCAGAAGTGGGGGAAGGAGGCGTGGAGGCATTTCCCGCGCTGTCGTTAGGAGAAAACAAACGCCGCTGGACAAACACGCGGCGCACAGAATAAAACAACGAACTTTAGAAAGGGGCCAGCCCTGACCACAGGAAATGCCCCCGAGGCCCCTCTCCAGCAAGGCCACCCACATCCGTCCCCTGACTCGCGGTCACCAATCTCAGGCTGTCACCCTCCTGCTATGCACCAGCGCTACCACGGCTACGGTTCTCATTCCCCCAGCCTGCAGCCCTCCCCGTGAGGGACAGGAGCAGAGTCGGAGACAGGCAACGTTCCGGGGCCATCTCTCCAAAGGGGGACGTGCCGTGCAGAGGAGGGAGAGCCTGGGCTCTCTCCCGTGTCACCGGGAGCTCAGGACGGGTGCCCACGAGGCTGGTGGAAGAAATGCACGCCCCGTGCCCCTCTTCTTCCCCAAGCCCCTCCCGCATCCACAGGAGTGTTCAAACAGCTGTAAGGATACAGGGATCAGAGGCCACTTGGTGCCCAGCCCCAGTGACTTAGCACGGACCGGAAGTCCGAGACACGCTGACCCCCGGGAAGCCTGTCGTCCCGAAAGGGAGCAGGAGCCAAGCGTACCTGGTTCACCCTTCTCTCCCGCCGACCCTGGGATTCCGTCACTGCCGGGCTCCCCTTTCTGGCCAGCGGGGCCTGTGGGGCCGGGCTTCCCAGGAAGACCTCAGAGAGAAGAAGCACATCAGTCAGTCCGGCACAGACGCTCTCATGACACCCGCTCTGCACATAAGACGCTAGTTCCGGACACTCCTCCAGGGGCTGTCACAGCGGGCGTCCCCGAGGAGCAGGCGTTCCCCCCGGGAATGCACATCAGACTCCCACACTGACACACAAACTGACTCTGGAATCACCTGGACCCAGCGGTAGAGCCAGCCCCCAACTGGTAGCCAGACCTCAGAAAGACCCCGTGAGCCCCCCACACTTGGCTTGTTCATCTGAAACGAGGAGGGCGGGGCCCCCTGGGGACGTTCTGGGATCTGTAATGTGCCACCTTGAGGGAAGGTCCCTGGCCTCATCCCTAGGGCCCCTGTCCGACTTCAAAAAAGGGGTCTCTACCTGCTTCTCCCTTGATGCCGGGAATGCCGTCCGATCCTGGGAGACCTTTGTCCCCTTTTTCTCCGGGCAACCCAGGGCTTCCTAATGGGAGATACAAGACACCGAAATGCCATCAGTGTAAGTCTGTCCGTCATCTTTGAACCCGAGCTCAGGAGGAGGCCTGGCTCACCTACCTGGGTAGCCGACACTCCCCGGCGATCCTTTGGGGCCTGGGGAGCCGGGGACCCCCGGCATGCCAGCGCTTCCTTTCTCTCCCTTCTCTCCAGGACTCCCCGGAAAGCCTGTGACCCCTTGATCTCCCTGTGAGCAGACAACGGGCCCATTCATTTTATACCTGTGCCCAGAAATGGGTCTGGGGGCCCTTTCTGGGCAACAGTACGTGTTTTGGTGCAGTTAACATTGCACTGGAGAATTCCATTTCCAGCTTTCTAATGAAGAGTGAAAGTCCACGTCTGAAAAGCGGGGACAAACGGGAAACCCGGAACAAAAGAGCCCATTATCGGTTTCTGCTCTCCGCGGTCCTCTAACCCTTGCTTTCCAGCCCGGAAGAGCCTGCTACCCTGCCTCTCCCACAGCCTCTAGATCCTCCCAAGGAAAGGGCAGTGGACAGAAGGCAGGAGGAACAACACAGAGTACATCAGGGGATGCCGTTCTGCGTTAGGAGGGATTTCAGGGCTGAGAGGCTCAGAGGGCCGGGAGGGGAGGTTTCCAAGCAGGGGCTGTTACCTTGTCCCCAGGACGGCCCGGAATTCCAATGCCAGGTAGGCCCGCCTGTCCTTTCTCTCCTTTTGCTCCCTTCTCCCCGGGTAAGCCAGGGACGCCCTGCGGGCCGGGGATTCCAGGCACCCCCTTTTCTCCGGGCGTTCCTACAAACACAGACAACTGAAGCGTGAATGTGTGCTTAGCGGGTGCCAACGTTCAAAACAAAAACGCACCTTGACAGCCGGCAAGAACAAGTAATAGCACACGTGACCCTTCATTCATCTCTCAGCTACACATGCAGGTGCCACGCGGCCACAGCACCCTAGCGCCCACGAGAAAGCACCTGTCCTGGCTTCTAGAGACCCTCGTTTCATAGAGAAGAAATTCAGGAACCCCTCAGCGTGGCCGCTTCGGCACCAGTATAACCAAGGGCTTCTGTGTTCGTTCTTCTACAGTCAATGCCCATTTTCCAGAAGAATCAGAGGGGCCGTGGGGCGGGCCATCCACAGTAAATGTACCTGGTTTCGTAACGTGCACAGGTACCCGACCTATTTACAAACGGGTCAACAGCAAGCTACATGTCTCTACGTGAAATGGGGGTCCTTGGGTGCCCCGTGAAGGCCTAGGGAGGGCCAGAGCAGCCAGCTTCCTGCCCCGGCTCTCCCTTCCCTGCGGGTTCTGAGAGGCACCAGCCCCGCACCCGCCTGAGGCCGGCGCTCTCCACCTCTCCCCCGCCCCCTCACAGGGGTGAACGCTGCTGGCAGAGTTGGGGGCCAGTTCAGGATGGGGCAGAGGACCCCCGAGGACTCGTCCAGGCTCCTTCCAAAGGGCGCTTGTGGCTGCCCCAGACATGTGGGGACCCAGACTGCAGGGGGGAGACAGTGCCCGAGCGGACAGTCACCTGGAGGTGACGGAAAGCGGCCCATGTTTTATTTTATTGAATTGTCTTTTTTTTTTTTTTTTCAAGCGGTGGTCACTGCATCAGCTGAGCACCCCTGATCCCGCGGCCGGGGACCCTACAGGACCGAGGATGGATGTACACCGGGGTAAAGACACGTGTGCCCAGACTATGGCCTCGGGGTGACGCGGGTTCTCCTGCAGACCTGTCCCACCAGAACAGGCACATTCTTTTCTTCACAAAGCAGACGCCGCCCTTGAATTCAATGTACCTGGCAGGCCCATTCCACCAACCGATCCTTTGGGTCCAGGGAGACCTGGAGCGCCCGGGGTTCCACCTATGCCTGGGTCCCCTTTAGGTCCTAGGATAACAGAGAAGGACCCGCAGGTTAGTGCCTAAGAGAAGGGCTGGCTGGCTGCCACTTCCCAGTCACGAGCTCCTGCCGCGGGGGGTACCTGGAACTTTGCTCCGTACCTGGCTGCCCAGGATGCCCGGCCTGGCCGTCCTTTCCAGGCACTCCTGGGGTTCCGGGGTCGCCCCGGGACCCCTTCTCGCCGGTTGGTCCAGTTTGCCCTGCATGTCACAGAAGAAAAGGGCTGATGACCCGCGGCTGCTTAAAGGGCATGCTGGGCTGCCGTTACCACACAGAACCGGTCGGAGTGCGGCTCGACATCCCCCCACCCCAACCAGGCCCTCCGCCCCCACCAGGCCCTCCACTGGTCACCTTTCTCTCCTTGGTCTCCCTTCTGGCCCTTCATGCTGCCCATGTGCACCTCATCCATGGAGCCCGGCTTGCCAGGGAGACCCACGTCTCCTTTGTCCCCCTTGAAGCCAGGGTCACCCCGGGGCCCCGAGGAGCCCGGGAAGCCGTGGTCCCCTGCAGAGGAAAGATAAGCCCCAGTGAAACGTGGCCAAGGTCTCGGAGGCGGTGACGCGGCGTGGCGCGCCGTCTGCTAAAGGAGGCAGAAGAACTCGAGGCCTGAGTCGCAGTACTGGGTGAGGGTCTGAGCCACCCCAGAGAGCCGGCCCCGGGCAATGAGCAGCACGGCCGTTTTTTAAAAATTCAGTGTTCGCTAATGACTCTACTGCACAGGTGACTCTGCCTATTACCGGTTTAAATGTGCTACATTTTCCCTCTTTCCTAAGGACCTTCATCGCGTCCGTCCGCTGTGCCCTCGATTCCACACAAAACCACAGAACACGAATTTTCTTGTTCTCCTAAACAAATGACCGTTTCTAGGTCTCACAAAGTCAACTTGTTTTAAAAAACACACATATTTTAGACCAATTTCAAATAATAGTGTAAGAAATAAAAATGAAGACTTGTCAATTTGCCCAGTCTGCTAATTTGGTGCTAAGGACTCCATTCCTGTAAGCTTATAGGACAGAAGATCCCCCCGATTCCACAGAAACAAACTCCAACACGCCAACGAGGAACAGCTGAAAACCTGTCTTCCGTCTGGTTTTAGGCAGAGCACAGCACCTGTCCCCACAGACACCATACAGCAGTTCCCACCGGAGCAGGGGTCTTCCCGGTCCTCACGTGACCTTTTAGACCTCCTTCTTCTGCTTCTTGCAGGGAAATATGACCCCAACCGCTTAAGAGCTTCCAAGAGACACAGAGACGTGGACATAAAATGGGCTCTTCTAGAAAGGCCTGCTCCTTACCTTTCTCTCCTGGTAATCCTGGCAGGCCCGCTGGTCCTGGGGAGCCGGGCTGCCCTGGGGTTCCCATGACGCCCATCTCCCCCTTGGGACCTGTGGCCAGACGGAAAGACTGTGAGTGTTCGCTGCAGGTGTTGCGGGGTCGCAAAAAGACCCGGGCCGGAGTTCACAGATCGTTTACCTGGAAACCCAGGAACGCCAGGGGTGCCCTGCTGTCCGGGGAGACCAGGGAGCCCCGACTGTCCCGTCAGGCCTGGTAGCCCTTGGGACCCTTTATCTCCTTTGGGACCTGGCATGTCCAGGCCTGGAAATCCGGGGAAGCCCTTCTCTCCTTTCACTCCGGGAGGGCCTGAGGGGAAAAAGAGCAAGAGTGGAGGGTGGGGTCTGCAGGGAGCTCTGCAGGGCACTCCCGGGGTCAGCGGGCGCCGTCTGCAGGGGGCACGAGAGCACCCGAGCCCGTGCTGAGGGCCGGGATGTTCCCACCATCCCAGGGCGGCAGCAGCTGGGGCCATGGGGCGGTCCTGGGGGCACAAGCCCGGAGACCAAGCCCTCGTCTCCGCCCTCAGCGGGCAGCCGTCACCAGCACCCAGGCCTGTCCACAGCGTTCGCAGCCCACCGTGTTCTTGGCGGCCCCCGGCACGGTCTTGGTTCCGGGACTGGCCACTGGAGGCAAAGGCAGCCCCGAGCCAGGGACCAGTGAGTTGACGGCACCCACAACTTACGAACCCCCCATGGGAACGTGAGATGGAGGCGCTGGTCGTGTTGGGGTAAATGAAAAGGTCACCGGACGTACAGCTCTGGCGCGCAAACCAGGCTCGGTGGGAGGAAAACGAAGACGCCCACAGCTCTTCATCTGCGTGAGCGCCAGCCCGGTTCCCACGAAGCAGAACAGCCCCGTCCCTGCTTACTCAGGAGGCAGCACTAATCCCAGTCCAGGCGCACTCCCAGGGCCCCCCTCCGGCAACATGCTCTGGGGAAGCAGTGATTGCGGGAGAAAGTCGTCACCTGAGGACCCTGGCGGTCCCTGTCCTCCAGGGGGTCCCATTGCGCCAGGCGGGCCAACTCCAGGGGCTCCTGGAGCTCCTCTGGGACCTTGTAATCCAGGCGGCCCTGGGTCACCTGGGCGGGAAGAAACTGTGAGTAAACCGCACACAGACCGCGGCGCGTCTCAAAGCACACGCTACCTGCCCACACAGTAAACCACAGTGACACTAGCCCGTGAGCGCCAGCCTCCCACGACCTCCATCGTTCACTCAACACACGTTTACAGAGCACCTGGCGGGGCTCTGCAGACGCAGAATAAACAGCCCCGGCCACCGTCTGCGCTGGTCTGTGAGAGTCACCTCGGGGCGCTCGGACGGCCCAGCTGGGTACGCGTCTGACTCTGGATTTCAGCTCAGGACGTGAGCTCAGGGTCGTGAGCTCGAGCCCCACGTGGGGCTCCCCGCGCAGAGAGGAGTCTGCTTGGGGTTCTCCCTCTCTCTCTGTTCTCCCCCTGCTCTCTCTATTCTAAATAAATACATACAAATCTTTTTTAAAAAGTTACCTCTGATTCCCTGAAGGCCTGGGGGGCCGACAGCACCGTGCTCTCCCGGGACGCCTGGTCCCCCGACGTTCCCCTTCTCCCCGGGTGTGCCAGGAATGCCGGGAATGCCTGGCAAGCCTTTGAGTCCTGGTAGACCAACTCCCGGCTCCCCCTGGAAGGTCCGGAAGCACAGAGAAGCCGGCTCACCCGCACCGCCCATGAGCTCACCAGGCCCAGGCGCAGGGGCAGACGCCAAGGAAGACCCAAGTCCAGCAACCCCTCGCCTGCAAAGCCCTGACACACGTGATCGTTCCGTCCAGCCTCACAGCACATCAGAGGTGGCTCATTCCTATTAGTTTTATTCTAACAAAGGAGGAAAACCAAGGCTCCCCACGGCTGAATGCCCTGTCCAAGTCACGGGGCGAGGCTCCCGCCCAGGGCCCACCCTCTGCTCTGCCTCGTGTCTGTGAGCGGCCAAGTCTGAAGGACAGACTGAAGGCCAGATGGGATTTGTGACCAGCGTGGGGACACATTCTGACAGGGGGAGGGTTCCAGGACCGGACCCGCACATCGTCCACTCAGATTTTCCTTTAAACCAAGGCTTTCACATGGAATTAAACATGTAAAACAATGATGTCCTGAATCTGCGGGCTTTGGTAAAGGTAGGCGATGGAACACAGAGTACTCCGTGGGCCCGAGGGTGCGGGACACAGGCCCTGCGAGGCGGTAGGTGTGCGCTGCGCCACAGTGACCCTCTGCTGTCCAGGCGGAGGGACACCTGCAGAGGAGGAGCAGTCCTAGGGTAATGGGGACCCCTCTACGTGTCCCAGCAGCAAATTTGCCAAACAGAAGGAACCGAAGTCAAAGTGTTTGAGAAAAGGAACCAGACTTTAAACCACAACCAGATTCCAATCCCAATTCCATCCACACAAGTCTCACGTGTTAAGGTGATCCGCACAACACCCCTGCGGACTGGCGTTTCCAACCAACGTGGGTTACGGGGAAGCTGTCTCAGCCACGGGGAGCAGGGCCACCATGAACTTAGGTGTTTTGAGAAGGACACTCCCTTGGAGTCAGTGAGACACACTGTCTCTGTGCCCGTGCCTGGTCCCCATAACCCCTGTCCATGTGCCCTGTCCAGTCCCCACAGCCTCTACATGCCCTCTCAGTAGAAAGGAACAGGCAGGATAGCTCTTCTGTTGGCAAAGTGAAACTACTGCCCATGGCCCTTCCTCTCATTCCACACGATGTCTTTTAGCAATTTCACTTTCCTTCCTTCTAACCGGAACAGGAAAAGACCCACCCCTTGGTCACCTACACTTGCTGAGTGGCTTTTCAAGTGTCAGCGAAAGGCAGGGGGTGTCTGAGGCAAGGAGAGTCCCCAAGTCACACGAGCCCAAGGGTCCCTGACTGGGGCCATTTTCCCCCCAAGTGACATCTGGGAATGTCCAGAGATAGTTCTGGTTGTCACGACCAGAGGCGGGTGTAGGGTGTTCCTCTGGTTTCTGTGGGTAGAGACCACGGAGGGCGCGGCTAGAGCCCCACCATGTCCGAGGCAGCCCCCGCCACAAAGAATGACAGGGTCAGAATGTCAGCGAAACTAGACTCTCCCAGGGGGCTTGCACACAGCTCTCTCCTGCCACTCCCCGTGAGACCCACCCTGGACCCTGAGACGTGGTACACAGGTAGGCAAGCACGTACTCAGACCACCGGGATGAACGATTCCCCCAAAACACGTACCACGTATACCTTCCTTTCCACTCTGTGCTATTTCTTTAACCAGCAAAGCAAACTGATCCAGCACACCCCATGATGTTAACGCGGCATTTATGTGTCTAATCAATAACAAGGATGAGGAAACAGCAGCCCAGGGAACGTGCAGCACCCACCTTTTGGCCGGGCACACCCGGACTGCCGGGTAAGCCATTGAACCCCGGGCGGCCTGGACTGCCAGGAGGCCCCACGTCCCCAGGCAAGCCGTCAACACCTGTTTGGAAGAGTCACAGAAGTCACTCACCTTGTGTGGAATAACGCTATTCCGCACAACAAGGAGACTTTCGAGGAGGTTCTAAGGAGAGCGCGAGGCCTCACCAGCTGTCAGGGGAGCCACTGGCACCTGCTGGGGCAGCCTGGTGGCCAGGGACTCTGTGCCACACCTGCCGCCCTCCCTGCCTCTTCCCCACCGTCCCCCCTTCCCTTCCTTCTGCTCAGCTTTCCCCCCGCCCCCCCAAACAAAACAAAGACCACCGCGGCACAAGCAGCCTGGGGCACCCCCACGTTCTGCCGCTCCGAGCATGGCCTTGTTCGGGAGCCCACCCGGCTCCCCTAGAGCAGACCCACGTCTTCGCGGGACGTCTGGGAGGCCGACACGCTCCGGTGCGAGCAGCGCCGCTATGGGTTCTCAAATGCGGCGCTGCCCCACCGGGCGCATGTGGGGCATTTAGAGACTGTCTGGGCCCCAACCCCAGAGGGCCCGACGGGCGGACAGCCACCCCGAGGCTCTGCTGTGCGCGGCAGCCCCCCTGTGGGATGCGGAGGTCCACGACGTGCGGGGGTCTGTACGTGTGTGGCGGTGCGCGCCCAGTCACTCGTGTTGTGGGGCTGGGGTCACCGGGGTCTCGTTGGAGAGTGCCCCTGACCGCCCACCAGCATCCGCGTGGCCGGGCCACCAGCCCCCGACAAGGAGACCCGACCTGTAAGTGGTAGCTAACTCTACCACTCAGGCTGGCGCTATGGTGCTCACAGGGGACAGGGTGGGGCTCGGCACCGTCCCCGTGACCCAGAAGGGTCGCTGAGGCCTTCTGCCCTTTAGCCAGACACACGAGGCCCCGCGCATGCGAGGGTGTGGCACGGCACCTGAAGGAGCGTACAGGCCGGTCATTCTGCCGGCAGGTGCGATGCGGTCTGAGCCTCTGGAAGGGAAGCTGGGAGCCCGACAGCTCTTCCCACTGGTTTGCACACACGGCCAGTACGACTGGACTCAGGACACCGGCCCGAGCAGGAAAGAAAGGCCCCTCGTGGCACACAGTGCCTGCTCCATCCCGGACCGAGGTCCCTGATGGCGAGTCCATGTCTGTGCCCCCCTCACCCCCACAGTGGGAATGACAGACCCACGGGAACAAGAGAAACGGTCAAACGTCCTCCCAGCTGCCCCACAGTCTCCAGAGAGAAGTTCTGGTTTAACGTATCAGCGCCCGGTATGGATGCAGGCTCTGCAGCCTGGGGGTCTTCTCCCCTGAGAGCGAAGCCCCCTCCCACGCGTTCCCCAGCTCCCTTCCCTCCGATCCACCCCAGCCCGGCACGGAGCCCAGCACGGAGGAGGAGAACGCCCAGAAATGCGGCTTCCGCTGCTCCCCGGGCAGCTGCTGGGTCCTGACGTCACAACCCCTCCTGCTGGGCACCACGTCCCCCACCTCCTCAGCGCCCACATCCACTGTCCTCCAGACTTCCGCTGGCTCCCCAAAGGGCAAGTCACTAACTCAAATAGCGTGTTTGCACACATTGCCTCCTCTCCCCTGGAATCATGAGAATGAACAGAACGGCCATGGCCTCAGTGCCCACCAGCCAGGGAACAGATGCGGCAGTGGGGCGCGAGTGGGCCGTGGGCAGAGCAGTGGCCCCATTTAGGGGCCGGCTGGTCCTGCAGGTTTACCTTTGGGGCCAGGGGGCCCTGGAAATCCGATTCCGGGCTGGCCGACAGTGCCCTTCTCTCCCGGGAGGCCCGGCCTTCCTGGGGTTCCAGGAAAACCTCGGTCACCTGTTGTGAGCAAGACCAACAGTCCGTGTGAGAAAAGCCGGTCACTGTTCCAAGCGCACCTCCAGGCAAGTGAGAGTGCGGAGAGTACCTTGCGGCCCGGGGAAGCCTGGGGATCCCGGAAGTCCTTGTGCTCCGGGGGGACCCGGTAGGGGCACAACTTTTCCTGCTTCGCCCTTGGGACCTAGGCAAAGAGCAAAGACGCCGTGTGAGAGCCCACGTCCCATCCCGAGCACGCTGCGTACCTGCAGGGCAGCCCTCCACGTCCTGCTTCTCCTTTTCTAGAATCTTTCACAAGAGCTCTTCCTCTTTTCCGCCAAATTTAGAGTCGAAAGGACCTAGATGTTTGACCTGTGAATTCCCTAAGAATCTAAAATAAGAGTCACGAAAACCCAGGAAATCTACAGTCACGAGAGGTGAGCTGACCCTGAGCGGTTTCTTGCTTTGCCGGCTTACAAAGTCAAAGCGCTTTCAGTGTCCCCGGACTTATCAGACAATCACGGCCCCGCACCGCTTTGAGGCAGACCTCAATTACGTGCGTCTGGTGGTCAGTTATCTTGAGGACGTGCTATGTGAGTGAGCCAGCACAATCCGGACGGCTGTGCACCCTCTGGAGCAGCCCAGCCCTGGGCGCCCAAGCCCAGGAGATCCACTGGGGGGCTGAGGATTCAGCCGCTCAGGAAAGACCAAAGGCGTCGCCTCCAAGCTGTGTGCACGGACTCTTCACATGCCCTACTCAGACGCAAGACATACGGGCCTCCCAGGCACAGCCAACACATTCTTTCGCTGCAGACTCAGAAACGCACTTACGGTCAGTTCCAACCTGGGAACGGGCCTCTCATGTCAGCAGAGCAAACATGGCTCTGGCACATCAGAGAAGCCTGTGCTTCGAATCCAGAGGCCGCCTGGGTCTGGACGGCGAGGCCAGCCTATAAGCCTACAGAGCGCAGACAGCTGACCGACAGCGCTGTCGACGCCTCCGGAAGCTTCTTCCTTCCCTTCCTGCTAGGAGGCCTCTGTCTCCCCAGCTGGTCTTTCTGACCTAGTTCCTGGCCAAGAAGTGCTGGATTCCTTTGTGCGCCTCTGCAAGTTTTCAGATTCAAAGTACCCAGAGATGCTGATTTTGGAGTCAGGAGCTATGGGGGGAGAGGTCAAAAGTCCCTTTTTCAAGATTTGGGGGGGGGGGTCCTTCCTTAGTCAAACCTAGGATTTCTCTGCCCCCAAAGGAGTCAAAAAAGAAACGTTTCTGGGATCCTCTCTAGACGGTGAACAAGAGTCCGGGAAGTCGAGACTGGGCGCTAGGTAATCACCAGGCGCACAACCAACGAGAACAACGGTAAGAAATACACAAGGGCCCTCTGCTCGTACTTGCAGCGAAGACGCTAGCACGCCCCGTGCTGGAGAGCTTATGAGTTACACAGTACGCTGTGATAAGAAAGTAACAGTTCCTGGTGGCACAGGAATGGATAAAACTCGGGCTGGATAGATAGCTTGTGACAGAATCGGCAGATCGGTGAGCACAAAGGCCATGCGGTTGTCCCCCATTATCAACGGTTCCACAGTGTGCCTGTTTCCCCATGGTCAACCGTGGTGCAGCTCAGAAGGTCTACGGTGACCGGACACCGCGTACGTGCTCACGTCATTCACCTCGTGTCATCGCACCTCAGAGGCCTTCGGTCCCGTCGCCCCGTCACAGGAGGAGGGGTGCACGTGGGACAGGAAGGTGTGCTGACAGCAATGTTCACGACACAGTGTGATGTGCATTCTAGTTCATTCCTGGTTCTTCTTGGTCATCTCCTCCTGGGGCCTAACTTACATCTTAAATGTTGTCATAGGTCTGTCTGCGTGGAAGAAACCTCGTGTATGTGGGGTGCAGTACTGTCCTGGCTTCTGGCTTCCATGGGGGTCCTGGAACGTGTCCCCCAAGTACAGGGGGCACGTATCATCTGATTCCTCTTCCGAAGTCCTAGTTGGCAGCTTTCGTCACGTAGCTAGTTACTACGTGGTTCAAGCCTTACCAGCCCCACAACTGTGACCATCCAAAGCCCTTTTGTTCATTTTCACGACTTCTAGGACATTTCTTAGTCCCGCACTCTTCCGTCCCTCCTCCGCACCCACACACTGCCAGCCTCCGCTCTCGCAGCCGGGGTCCTGGGGAACTACAGATGTGCTCGCTTCTTGCCTGAAGGTTATCCCATGACCTGTGCCCAGGAGCCTGCCACGGGCCAGGACGGGGCCACCCCTGACCACCTCTGTCCCCGATAACACACAGGGCGAGGTGGCAGTGAGCAAGCCCGTGGGAAAGCCTTGCCCCGGCCTCGCTCAGCCAAACCCTGGCGGGCAGTACACAGCAGGAGGGCAGGGTCACGCGGGCCTTGGGGTCGGGGTGGGGGGGCTCGACACAGACCCGCAGGACACATGGTGCACGAATGACGGAAGCTGGCACAGCCAACGGCAGCGGTGGGCAGAGACCACCGGGAATCCGCCCACAGGCCCCAGCCCGTCTGTGGACAGGTGAGACCACCTGGCTTGGGAGACACAGAAGCCCACGTAGACTGCTCACCAGGGAGACATAGAAAATAGGTAAAGAGGGAAAAAATGGGCTCAGGCTGGTATCCCCCGCACAGTAAGGCCCACCTGACCCGGGAGGCTTTGTCTCCTTATTAGAACACAATCATCCATCAGATCAGCTGCTTTGTCGCCAGATTCGTCACATCACCTGGCCCTTCCCACGCACAAGTCTACAAGGTACATTATCACCACGGAGGGCCCGGGCCAGGCCACCTTGTGGAAGAACGGCACCCGACTCCCGTCCCCACGTCGGGGAGCCCAGTGCTCCGAGCACCCGCGGTCCTCAGGCCTCACCTGGCTGGCCTGGGGAGCCAGGGTTCCCTGGAAAACCCACTTGTCCCTTGTCGCCAACGGGGCCAGGAAGGCCGAACCCTGGAGGCCCTGGAGGGCCGGTGTCACCGCGACTGCCGGGGAATCCAACTCCCCCGGGGGGGCCACGCTCTCCTTTCAGTCCTACCGACCCCTGACATGCAAAGAGAAAAGGGAACGTTATCAGCAGACGCGCCCGCACGCGGCCATCTACAGTCCTCCGCCGTCTGCAATAAATAAGCACCACAGTCCGACTGGCTAATGCCGGCCACGGCCTCCCGCCCTCCACAAGGGTCAACTAGCAGTTAATAAATGACGCCAGCGTTCCTGCGCAAGCTGGGTGGGCACCCTCCCTCCCCGCACAAGGACACACTTCAAAGAGGGGAGTATTTGTATGTGGAACCGTCTTTTTAAGGATAACTTGCAGGCCGCTAACGCTAAACTTCACCTCCCACCTGACATCCAAACGTCTAACACACCGATGCCTTCCCGACGGCCCGAAATGCGTCAGCAGACACCCGTGCCCTGTCCCCGCTCTGTTCCCATCAGCAGCATCAACGCCTACGGCAACGCACTTAAGTCTCCCCAAGGACCACAGAACATCCCGTGTGACAATCACCACCCAAATGAAAATGCACAGATACGACTCAAATAACTCATTTCTTCATTCTTTGCAGGTCCGCGTCTACGGTGGGCATTCCAAGTCTGGAAACAAACATACCGGGGAGCCTTTGGGGCCGGGCAGACCCGGATGGCCGTCTCTCCCAGGAGACCCTGCTCTGCCTGGCATCCCAGGCTGTCCTGGAAAGCCCGGGTCTCCTTTGTCTCCTTTGAGCCGTGCGTCGAAGTAAATCTCGCCAGGCTCTCCCTTGGCTCCCGGCTGGCCCATCAGCCCTGGTGCGCCTTGCGGGCCCTACAAGCACAAAATGGAAGACGTCGGTGCCCAAAATGAGCCAGCATGATCGTCACACAGCCAACAGTGATATTAACAAGTCACCTCCTTAAAAAGTTGCAGTATGGTCAAGCTTATTTATTTTCTAGAAGCAAGTCAACAGCTCCGTGACAAAGCCATGATCTGACCTCTCACTTGTTTCTCTTGAAAACACTGAAAAAAGAAGACTTTCCCAGGTATTACAGAGGCCAGGCTGGGGCGGGGGGAATGAGAGTGTGGCACTGGGAACCCAGCTTCTGGGACAGCGCAGGAGAACTGGCTTGTCTCTTCCAGCGGCTAACATTTACGAGAACATTCCAGCAAATGCTGGAAGCGGCCGAGTGAGACTTCTGGGGCCAGGAACTAGAGAAAGGGCTTCCAGTGCAGATGGGTGAAGCGTCTGAGGGCAGGACGGCAGCCACGGGGAGAGGAGAGTCTGGGGAGCGAGACCGGCCAGCGCCAACACCGCTGTCTTGAGCAGTCAGCAAAAGAGAACGGACTTTCCCGGGAGACACACCCTAGCACATTCTCCAGTTCCTGGAAAGTTAAATCTTCAAGGAACGCCCACACCCACAGATGGTCTCTCCTCCAGCCTCTCTGAGAATTGGGGTTCACGAGGTTTTCAAATACTTGTCTCAGGCACTCATTCCCTGAGGCCTGAGAAAGAAATCTCTCGGCCTCCCTGCTGACTTGGCAGGATGCAGACTCTTGGACGAATCATTTAATTCCAATTCCTTCTCACACACTCCCTCGGAAACGGCTCTTGGACGTATGCGAGTCACATGTGCCCACACCCTTCTGTGTGGGTGTGTAACACAGAGGAAGGAGCTGGGAGACAAGGGACAGACCCAAATTCCCACAATCTTTAGATTTGAGAGTGGGTGCCGTTTATCACCCGCCCACCACGTGTCACGGCTCTCTCAGCACACCACTCCTGACTCGGAACAGGTGAGGGAGCGGACACTCCGAGAACCTCAGTGGGGTGGGTGGGGGGGGCATAGAAAAGTCATGACTTAGTTCGAAGGTGCTGTGGTATCTCATAGCTTTCTCTCCCGAGGTAACACTAGCTCCCACGCATCCTTAAATCGAGCTCGGCTGCGACTCCCCCATGAAGCCCTCCCGGACATGTGTCCTGGGTTTCCGCGGTGAAGGCGACAGTCCTCATTACACAGACCCTTCTCCTTGCCCATCTGTCTGTCCACCGGTCTGCGGGGTGCTGGAGGCGGGCCCGCGGCTTCCCAACTTTGCGCACTGAATGTCTGCAGCGAGGAGGTGCTGCAGGAAGTAGAAGTCGAACTAGCAATATTCGCCCATTAGAAAATAAACCCCACCGTAAGGAACTACAACTGATCTCTGGTTTTCTCAACCTGGAAGGCTCAGTGTTACTCTGTGGTGATCATTTGTAGCTTGACACACGGTCTTCCAGGCTGTGAGCGTACAGTGCGGAGCCACCATTTCTCACCTTGATAACGGTGACCTTGACGGCTATCATTCAACAACAAAATCTAGATGTTTTTTTTTTCAAAGGCGACACCTTGACCCTAGGATGCCTCCCATGGCTTCTCTGCCACAGAGCGTCTCAATCGTCAGCAATTCAAAGGTCTTTGGATCCACATCTCCCGACATGAATGAAGAGGAATCAAATGCTGCGTTGAGCACCTCGCCTCAGCTCCATAAATCAGAGGAGATCGACGGCTGTACGGTCTGCCTCAAAAAAGCGCCACCACCATGGGGTGTCACAGGTCCTTTCAGCTGACTGTCCCAATGGCCCCGAAACCCACTCAGGTCCCTGCGTGGAGCCAGCCTCCTGTGCCCGCCCCTCTTTCCAAAAACCCAACCCTCGGCCTTCAGAAGGACGTGCCACAGAAACGCTCTCCAAATGAAACAGGAAGGCAGAGCTTCTCATCTCTTTTCATCACCGTCTACTTTCCAGGACGCTCTGCCAGGTCGCGGCACCTCCTACAGCCCCAGCCTCCCCCAAAACGAGAGGGCCCCACCCGTGAGCCGTCACAGCGTGCAGCTACCGGACAGCCGCAAACATAAGAAAAATTACTACCTGCTCAACTCAACTATTTACCCAGAAACAGTTTTTTTACAAACTTGGCCATCTGCAGAGAGAAAGGAGCGCTGGATGGGGAAGGCGGGGTTAGAAGTTCCGTTGTGCATTCGCTCTATTTTCTTCTTCATCCGGACTCGTCCTCAGCTGTCCTCCCTCCTTCCCCTCTTCCCACTGCTATTAGCTGCGGGGCTGGGGGCTGGTGTCTGGAAGGGGTTGCAGGCAGAATGGAGGCAGGAAGCTTCCAGAAGGCCAAGCAGATAAAGACCATGTCCAGAGGTTAATCGCGTCCTCGGCTGCCGCTTCAAAGCGCTTCTGGCTTTGATCCCCACCAGAGTTAGGGCTTCCCAGTTATGTGAACGTCTCATTTATTTAGAAATATTTTAAACAATTGCGACTTGTAACTTAGCTCCCCAGGCACCAGGGAGGTTCTGGAAGCAGAATCCCGAGATCCGACTTCAAAGGAGGAAGCGATTGCTCGATCCCAGCTGCGTCGGGGCCGTTTCAACTCACTGTGGCCCTGACCCGCTTCTAGAGAAGCTGCCAGTAGTATTTTTAAACATCGCAAATGTTAAAGAGCTACATCAAAAAGGAGTAAAATGCCAAAGATTTGACTTTCATTCTGGGACAGAAGAAAAAAGAAAAGCAAAAGGGAAACCAGTAATGAAAGAAAGTGTGGAAAGCGGCTGACGCTTGCAGAGCTTAGAAGAACAAAGAAAATAGGAGAACCAGGCCCTAAGGTTTATGCGCTTCAGAAACAGAGCTGGTGACGTGAGAGCAAAGGGCCTTCGGTGCTCGAAATTACGACACTTCTCTTCCAGTCAATGGCTTCTTTTCAAATAAACTAGGAGAGTCAGGGAGCTGGTTTTCATTTCACTGCAAAGTTTCATGTCAATCTGAGATTGTTTCATTTGTAAACTTAGCAAAGCGTCTTCACAACAGATATTGGTGGGTACAAATTTTCAAAACCCGTCTTTGTGAGAGAAGAAGAAAGGAATGTGGAATTCCTCGAGGGCAACAGGCCGGTGACGCTGCACCTCTCCACAGACATACGGGCACTGAGCTTACTACCCTGTTACGTGACGGTGTGACTGGCCCCGGAGCTGTGGCTCCTGGTGGCACCGTTTGCTTTAAGAGCCCCTGAGATCCCGTGGGAAGGTGACGGCATCCAGCTACCCCCGGACACGGGTACGTGGCAACTGAATTCTGACCAGGTGAGGAGAGAGGCGGGCGATACGGGGATTCCGGACTCCACAGTCCTGCTCCCCCTCGGGTGAAGACATGGAGAGTAATTCTAACTGCTCGACAAAGCCACACCTGACCAGTGCCCAGATCATGCAGCAGAAGCTCTATCCGCAAACGTAACAACATACACCTTTGTCGGTCGGCTTGGAGGCAACTTCTAGAAAGTACGCAAACGCAGACAGGTTTACTTACAGGCAATCCTTCCAGACCATCTCTGCCAGGCAAGCCTCTGTCGCCCTTGGCCCCTGGCTGTCCTGGGAAACCTTTCAGAAGCCAAGAGAGACGTAGCACATTACTGATGGGACACATCCCCCAAACCCCAAACCTTCCATTCTCAGGATTCAAGAGCACAGACATCTCTACACAAGTGGATGGTGTCTGAGGGATCTCTACAGAGTGACAGAAATGCTCCCAGTGACCCTGAGTTTGGACAAGCACCACAGAAGCAGCTGGTGACCAGAGCCCCCCACCCCTGCCCACGCCCCGGGATGGCTTCCGCCAGAAACCTGCCCTTCACTTCGGTGGAGGGACGGAGGTTGTGTTGCTGAGCAAACCGTACGCTGCTGACCTTTGACTGGGGATTCGTTGTGGTGCCAAATTTTAGGTCCTCTTGATGATTTTCCAATCATCAAGATGATTTTCATCTTGGTGAGTTTTCAAAAACCCCAGAAGTCTGACCTAATATTCTCACTATCAGGCTCTGGTCTGAATGTGGAAAGTGAGGTCTCTCGTGGCGCGAGACGCGTTTCACTGTGAAGGCTCCGGCCCATGGAAGCCAAGTCAGGCCTGGTCCCGGTCACATCGGGGCTCTTACCTATTTCTCCCGGGGGGCCCTGCGGCCCAGGGGGCCCACGAAGTCCCGCTGTGTCACAGATGAGGCAGCTGTCTCCTTTCTGACCTATAGAGGGAACACAGGGGTGTGTGTGCACAGGCAAACTGTCCTGCACGTGGCACTCCGCCAGAGCCCACGGCCGGGAGCTGACACAGGGCCTGCGTAGACAGTCTGTGTCCCTGAAGCACGGCAGAGGCAGAACAGGGGCCCATGCATGGGCCCCACAGGGTTTGCTCATGGGGAGACGCACTGCTGACCACAGGCTGGGCCGGCTGGCGGCGCCACGGCAGGAGGATGGAGGTCTCCACATGGAGAAGCTCCTGACCCCATGTCATCCCAGGGGACACCGGCTCAGCTGGTAACCAGAGGGAGTCACGGACACTTGAGTGCTCGCTGACCCTCCCGGGTGACTTCTAAGACCACGTCCAACGGGGCCTCCGAAATGTAAAACCCTAACGTTTAACATCTGCGACTGTTCCCATGCGGCATTTGTGTGGCAGACTTTGGGAGAGGAAGAAGCCTTTGCAACCCAAAGCCAGCCACAGTGCCCAAGGGCTTGGTTTTGGGGGCAGCCTTGGCCGCTCTACTCTATGGCTGCTAAGAGACACAACGACACTGGACTGTCCGAGGGGTACGACACGCTCAGACAGGACTGCGGACATGGTGAGAACCCGCTGTGGGCACAACAGTGAAGAGAGGACCATGTGCCCTGGGCTGGGGTGACAGAAAACGATGGCAATCAGTAACGATAACCCGAGAGCAAGGGGGGAGGGGCCCAGTCCCAGGGCAGCTCCTCTGCTCACACGGATTGTGGGACCAGGGCCTGGAGGGGTGGCGAGCGTTCCAGGTGCACGACTGTGACTCGGCTCAAAGAAACACGTCTGCTCTTGAGAAAGGCACTCTCGAACTCTGAACCGAGATCGCACTAAGGTATTGGTCTGAGGGGTTGCTCTGCGGGTCATGAGGACAGTAAGGAGCATAACATGTCCAGGCCACAGCGCCCCGTTGCCTCCAGGTGGCAGCTCACACTCTCTGTCTCCCCCATCCCCTCCCCCACCTTGGAGGCCCAACCAGGGGACACCCCAGTGGAGCTCCAGTAGGGAGCCCCATCCTAGGAATGGACTGTGACGAGAGTTCCAAACACAGGAAGGCCCACCAGCGCCCACCCACGTGCACAACTGTGTCTCCTTCCCAGCACCATTTTTTACAATGATGTCCCTCTTACCTTTTTCTCCAACCTCGCCCGTCAGCCCTGGCTGCCCTGGAATTCCGGGGGGGCCCTGGGCCCCTGGCGGCCCAGGCTGGCATTCCACGATTCCATCTGCAATGGATCGGCATGAGTTACGGGACTAGTCCCGGCACCCGAAGCGAGGATTTGCACCTCTCTTCCTCAGTCGCTATGGTAACACGGAACCGCTCTGAGGCTACTTGTAAGTGCCAGAGACCCGGCTTTACCCGGCTTCGAAGCAATCCCACAACATCAACTTGAAAACAGGCCCCGCACAGCACCTGTCTGGCCAAGCGCCACCACGGGCTGTGACAAAACACCTTCTTGATGACCCTAGAGCACATTTCAGTTCGTTTGTCCTGTCCCATGTCTTACTTCCTTCCTACCTTGCGAGTGCACACATCATCCTTATTTTACACATGAAAACACTGAGCCAGGGGACACCTGGGGGCTCAGTGGGTTGGACGTCTGCCTTCTGCTCAGGTCATGATCCAGGGCCCTGGGGTCCAGCCCCACATGGGGCTCCCTGCTCAGCGGGATGTCTGCTTCCTCCTCTCTCCCTCTGCCCCTCCTCCCTGCTCAGGCTCTCACTCGTGCCCTCTCTCTCTCTCAAACGAATAAAAAACTTAAAAAAAAGAAAAACGACAATTCGTGCTGATCCCTTCACAGGGAAGCATCCAGCCTGGAATCCACTGGTGCCCCAGGTTCCGCACCCGACCTCTGCATGGACCCGCAGCCCTGCGAACGCCCTTTCTTAACGAGGTGTCCGCACTCCAGCAAATAAACCACCGGGATACGCCGCATACGGACCCTCCGTCAGCCCCCCAGAAGACTAGGGCTTCGGGCACTCGCGGGACTCACACTGTGAGTGACACGGCAGGACTTGCCTTAAAAACCTCCACGCGTTCCCACGGGATGAACTCGTCTCAGACTGTCTTACATCCTGCGCTGGTATCACTCTGGGACCGCGGGACCCCCCGAGTCAAGCGTTTGTGCTCCGCGCTCAGCTTTGACGGCGGGCTGACGTCAGACCCGTGCGCGCTAAGTTCCCTCAGAGGTGAGGTCGTCGGTTCAGTCCCCACCCAGACTGTCCCCGGCAGTCCCTTCCTGCTTAGGGAGCGTGTCCCAGATGAACGAGAAGGTGCTTTGTTGGCAGAAGAACCACAAAACTCACTTTTTCGATGTGATGCCGGGAGACTCAGACGTGCTTAACGTGGTTCTTTAACCAGTTTCACTGTTTTATTTTTACTACTCCTTTCCGCAGCCTAACTAACATGGCGAAGACACCTCAGTGGGACATGAATGACTCGCCAGTCCCCGGACACCTGCGCTTCTGTGACACCCCAACTCCGAGCGCCCTTCCCGCACCCTGCTAGCTCTGCTCTGACACCTTCCTGCGCAAGACGCCACGTGCCATGGTCCCCAAGAGCACTTACTTGTGTGGCCCGGCTGTCCAGGGGGCCCGGGAGGCCCAGGGGGGCCCGGGAGTCCATCCCGTCCGCTCGGTCCTGGCAAAGATGTGCCCGGAAAGCCCTGTTCACCTTTCTCGCCTCTTTCCCCCGGGAATCCAGGAGCTCCGATCTGCCCTGGTACTGGAAAGCCTGAAACCAGAACGGAATCTCATGTAAGGACCCGCAGTGCGGGGTCAAGGCCCACAGCACAGACTGACTTTCTTAACTGTGTTCGAGGAAAATGGTACTGACCGTCCCTGGAAGGGGAACCGCTCTGCAGAAGTAAAACAAACTGAACTGTCAGGCTTCTTACCCTGTACATGTTGGCAGTCAAACACCTCTTACAACTTACCATTAAGAAAAAGGGCCTCACTACCCAGACATGAAAAAAATCTGTGCATTTTTTTTTTTGGTGCAAATAGTATTCCCACCGCATGAATGAAAAGGCCAGTGAGGGTCGATTTCACTTCCACTTAGAGGCTCAGGGCATGAAAATGTCACCAAAGAAAAGTGGACACAAGGCCCAGGGGACGGGAACTGGGCTGGTGATGGAAATGGAACAGCCAAGAAGTAAAGTTAAGGACAAAGACGATGTTCTGGGAGGAGTGTGATATTAGGTCTGAACACGGAAAGAGGAGTTGGGGGATAAGAGGGAGGTTGTGCCACCGTTCCGGGTGGGCGCAGAAATCTCCCACTCATGCCGGCAGGAGCACCAGCTCGGGGCCGCCCTTGGGGCCTCTGGTCCCAGCCCCAACCACTAGGAGCAGGACGATGTCTTGGCCTTAAAGAGCAGAGTGCAGAGGACGAGGGAGCGCCCAGGAAGACGACTGATCCTAGAGTAGGAGCTGCAGTCATAGGAGAAGAAATGCTACCTCACGTGCACTCATCAGCGGCAGCAGGACCAAAGGCGGCCCCTTGGGGCTGGGGCTGAAGGCCCCACGACAGGAGGGGAGGAAGCACCCAGCTTGGCCACAGGAAAGGACCCCAGGGCTCACAGAGTGCAGCGCTGCTGGGCCCGAGGCTGGGCTTTGACCAGGGGAGAGCAGATAAGGCCAGAGCAGTTTCACAGACCTCCGGAAACACTCTAAGTTAAGAGATGAACAGGCAGAAAAAAGCTTTAGAAGTAAACCAGGCACACACCAAGGGAAGACACAGAGTGACGTGTCCACTAGGATGGCTGGAAGGTCAGCATTTTCATGACCACAGAAAAGAAAGTGGATGGAAACAGAGAAGGGTGATTTGAAAGCGAGATCCACAGCTTTAGCAGGAAGGCAGGCAGTGAGGTGCCCGCGCGGGGCCTGGAGCAAGTCCTCAGCGCCGGACGGGGTAGAGGGTTAGTGTTCCAGCAAAAAGGAACGAGCCCTGGGAGAAATTACAGCGGGCGAGCTGTTGGAAAGGGAAATGATGAAAAAGAATAAAACACAAAACTAAATAAAAAACACACAAAACCAAGAACGTAAGGACTGTGGGCACTGGGTTGTGGTGTGGACTCTAGTGTACATGTGGGTTTTCCTCACAGCCTGTCTGATCTGCTCCAGGGACTGAGGGAGATGTGCGCGCGCACACATTTGCACACATGCACACAAGCGCTTGTACGCAGACACGTGCGTGCACACACAAAGACACATGCACACAGACATTTGCACACGTACTCACACACACAGGAATCCCACCACGAACTAAGCAGTGGGCACAGTAGGATCACACACTAAGTACAAGCGAGGCACGTGGGATGCCCACGGACAAACTAGACCAGAGATGGTTAGATCAGTGAGGGGGTTCAGCTGAGTCTGTTCCCAAGAGAGAAACGAAGGCTCCCCGGAGACAGGGAGTGTGGCCACTGACAGTGAGGAGCCTGCGGGCCACTGGGGACCTGCATCCTTGGGCGGGGGGGCAAGGAGGCTGGGGGTGGGGGCCTGCGGGATACTGGGGACCTGCATCCTTGGGCGGGGCGGCAAGGAGTCTGGAGGTGGCAGCCTGTGGGCCACTGGGGACCTGTGTCCTTGGGCGGGGGGCAAGGAGACTGGGGGGCAGGTCCGAGCCAGGGAGAGATGGGAGGACTTGAGGAGAGACATGAGAACCCCCCCAGGAACACACACAACCCCATGGCCACCTGTGACTTCCCAAGTCAACGACCAGAGCTGTGAACGTACCTTGCTGTCATTACTAGAAAAACCTGCAACAGAATCGCCAGCCATTTCTCGCAGGTCACTAACGAACGTGAAACACACACTCGGGATACGAACCACACAGATGTCGTACGACTACTCCCACACAGTCAGCCAAGGATACTCACCTGGAGGGCCTGGCTGGCCTTGCAATCCCGGGAAACCTTCAAAGAGAAGGGAGAGTCAGACAAACCAAGCCTGCAGGTCTGTCCCCCGAGGCCCTGGGCCAGCAGGGTGAGGGAAGGACACGGGCAGAAACACAGCGCCCTGGCCCTACAGGGCTGGATGGAGACGCTCTAGGAGCCCCAGCGCCAGGACGGAAGGCAGACCTGAGTCTGAGACAGGCCTCAGTCTCCAGGCGGGCCTCCAAGGCCTGTCGCTGTTAGCAAACCATGAGAGTGCAGGTGGAAACTGGTGGAAATGGAAGAAAGGTAAAGTAAAAGAGAAGGACAGAAGGAAGGAGGGAGGAGGAGGGAGGGAGGGAAAAGAGAGGGAAGGGGAAGGATGGGGGAGGAAGAGGAGTGAAGAGGGAGGGGGAGAGGAGGGGAAAGGAGCGGGGAGGGAGGAGGAAGTAGAGGGGGGGGAGGGAGGAGGAAAGAGGAAAGAGAACAGAAGGAGGGGGCGGCTAGAGAGAAGGGGGAGGAGGGAAAAGGGGAAACGGAATGTACCTTTGGGGCCTGGCTCTCCTCTCAACCCTGGGGTGCCCGGGTACCCCCGCTCTCCTTTTTCTCCCAAGGGTCCTGGGCCGATTGCCTGAATTACAGAAGAGACCATCAGAGGTGCAGGGGAGTGGCTGGGCTGTACCTTACGGCAGTGCAGACGGAGAGACTAATCATCTCCAAACCATCTCAAGAAAGGGGGGAATAAGAAACAACAGTTGGGGCACAGCGGGGATGGGGGAGTCGTGAGAAAACAGAAAATGGACCCCCCTGCCCCCCCCAGCACCCTGCGCAGTTCTGCTTCCTCCTGTCTTAACTGGGCTTCCCGCAGCGTTCCCTGTGCAGTCAAGCCAGAAGAGTGCGAATTCTGATGGTTGGGTTTATTTCGAATCTCTAACTGTCCACGCAAGCCGCTCAGTGAGCAGAGCACCGACAGAGCGCTCTCACAGCACCCTGCCGGGCCCCCGGCGGGAAGTAACAGGGACACGCGAACGGGCCCCTGCAAGAGGTTTTCCGCGGTGCTGGTTGGTTTCTGTTTTTGTTTTTTGAAATGGTCCAAAGTGGGGACTTCCTCAAGGACGGACGGATACAGGCCAAGAACACACTACAAAGCAGTGAACTAGGTCAACACGACTCTAAATCGGGCGAACCCAAGGAAAATGACAAAACCAAATATTGCAGATTGCCCTTAAAATAGAGTTCCTTTGTGGCAATTAAATTCACAGACGTCATTACAATCTGCGGCTGCGACACCAACAGACCACTCGACCGTGGCTGCCAGGTCACAGGGAGAGTCAAATTATGGGTGGTCATTTCCTTTCAGCATTTTCCTTGATGGACCATCAGAAAAAAAAAAGTTTCAAAAAGTTTTGCTCTTATCGTTATCCACAGCCAAATCTTTCCAGTGTCTGTGGTCGAGGAAATGTAGAAATTATCGAAATATAATAAAAAGTACGTACCAAACACCACACAATATAGAATATAAGTTTATGATTTTAAATAACACACGCCCTCTTTACACACACACACACACACACACACACACACACACACACACACACACGTCATCCTAAAAACGCCGTGGGGCACGTGGCCCCAGCTCCCGACAGACGACCAAACAGCACTTTTACTTTTACTCACAATTCCAGGTGGGCCTGGAGGACCTGCTTCACCTTTGTCTCCCTACAAAAGAAGAAATACTTGTATTTTTTGACTAGACAATTGTCTTAAGGAAAGCATGGCTCAAGTTTTTGTTCCAGAAAAATAAGGACTGCGCCCACTTACACTAAAATTATTTTCCTGTGCTAAGCAGCCCTCACTGTGAGGGACTCAAAGCCCCTGCACCTACTACACCAAAAACGGACGCAGGTCCCTGTGCTTTGCCGGACCACGATGTGCGGAAGGAAGGATTTCCGCAAATCGTCCCGGGGAGTCTAATTGTTCACAGGACAAAGCAGCTCACGGTGTTTGTTGTGTCTGATCGCACGCTCCCTCGGGCAATGCGAGAGTCGTTCCCGAGTTGAATTAGTATCTGGCGGTTTTTCAATAAAATAAAAATAAATGGAATGAAAGCTTCCAATTTCTAAATACGTTTTCTTAAGGAAATCATTTTACCAGAGGTTTTTAGGCGTAAGGCTGTCTAAACCTGCACCGGAAGTCAGAATGAAAGGATATCTGTGGTTTCATCTTTCCCCCCTAAAATCCAGCATGACCTGAAAACATCAGGTGGATAAATTCTAATCATCTTTAGGCTTATTTTCATTCATATTAGAAGAAAAAACCCAAAGGAATTAACCGTGCTATGTCCGATGTTTTACATAAGCCCCACAATAACACCTCTAGGAGTCCCAAGACCTGCACACACCCCATGAATGCGGCTGCCCCTTTAAGTCAAAGCAATAAACTTAGCAGTAAACCCGCATTAGATGCTTTGATTTTCCTGATTTGAATATGAGACTTTAGAAGTATCTGCAAGACTTAAAAAATATCTTAGTGAAAACATCCTAGACACACTTACCTTTTAAAGCCTACAGGATCGGACCTCCTCAACACTGCAAGTGTCAGGGAAGGATCTTTCCCTCCGTCCCTGGCTTTCATGAGCGCGCTGCGAGGCCCGCCCCGACCCGCGAGTGCTGCTGGAGATGCTGTTCCAAAGCTATTTCCATTAGCAGAGACTCAGGCTACCTGGTCTCGCATCAGTGAGCATTTTCTGCCTATCACATCGACAAATATTTCGTAAAGTTTGATAACAAGCACTTGCCCAGAAAAAGAGCGTTTGACAGGTCAATGACCAGACAAGTGAACACAAATTCTTGTCCTTATGAGCACGTGGGTACGACCCACACACCACGCAGCACAAAGCGTGGACGCAGGATGTCCCGGGCAGCTGCACATGCACATTCAGACGCATCCACGCCATGTCCTTAAGGGAGGAAGCTGGACGCCCCGCACAGCCCGTTGTTCCAGAGGGTGTGTGCGCGTGAACGCACAGGAGGGTTGTGCGTTCTTCGCACCTCTGATCAGTAACAGGAAAGTTAAACAGCTTGCTTTCCTTCACTCTGTCTGCATTTTTTATTGTTCCGTAACTAGATAAAATTCATCTACTACAAAAGACACATAAAAACCTAAAAACCTTAACAAGTGGAACATTTTATGCTCCTCTTTCTAAAATAATCACACGCGTCAATAAAACCACGAAGTTAAGGCGTGTGTTGCTCACAGGGAGGGCAATCATTTTTATTATTTGAGCCCCGTGCTTTAGGAAACTGAACCGCAGGCTGAAGGGAATGCTTCCGCAGTGTCACGGCTTACCTTGAAACCTTCGCGGCCTGGGAGTCCCGGGTACCCCGTGTCGCCTGGAAAGCCCTGTGGGGGGACACGGACAGCACCCCTCATAAGCAATAGCCAAGCCAACAGTTTGCTCTTAAAAATTACAGAGAAAGGGCTGCCTGGGTGGCTCAGTTGTTAAGCGTCTGCCTTGGGCTCAGGTCATGATCTCAGGGTTCTGGGATTGAGCCCCACATCGGGCTCTCTGCTCAGCGAGAAGCCCGCTGCCCCCTCTCCCACTCCCCCTGCTCATGTTCCCTCTTTCGCTGTCTCTCTCTCTGTCAAATAAATAAACATTTTTTTAAAAAAATTACAGAGAAATACTTACTGGACTCCCTTTTTCTCCTTTTTCGCCATCTTTTCCAGGTTTTCCCTGTGCAATAAAGATGGAGAGAGACATCAGTATTTCACAAAAGCAATAAGAAACAGTATCCAGCACCCAGGCCAGGAAGCTGCACGGGCTGACAGTACCACGGAGTGAGAAATGCCGTCTACGCAGGACGGCTACGGAAGTGGGACAGCAGAAGCAGAATTGTCAACGCTGAAACGACGCAGCCTGATGAGTCCCCATCTCCTAAGGCAAGCGTTGCATCTGGCCACACAGCGAACAGCAGAGAAGTTTCCAAATGGCAAGGGCTGGTGGCTGATATGCAGAGGATTCGTTTCAATGAAGGTCCCCCCATCACTGCGGGGTGGGAGCCGGAAACCAGCGGGTGGGCTCCTGTCCCCAGGCTTCACGGGCTGGGAGGCATCTGAGCATCTCAGCTCTTGGATGCTCACGAAGCAGCAGCAAAGGGCACGGAGCGCTCCGAGCAAGCAGACGGGGGCTCTCAATGAGAAGCCAGCAGGCTCGGGCTAGGGGCTCTTCCGAGAGACCAGAGCCCCACCTCCCAGGGAGGACCCTCAAATGGAGGCAGCCTCCTCATTCCTGCTCACACGGGCTCCAGGAAAGCCCTTCGGGAGAGGACAGGGAGAAACTGAAGAGCCCGACCAGCGTCTTCCACTCAGGCTTCTGTAAACCCAGGACTCCAGGAAAGGAAGGAACGTGCTCTTATAAGAAGCAAAAGGACTCTGAAGGTACTCACTCGGGGCCCTGGCTTTCCGGGCTCCCCTTTCTCTCCAAGCCCTGGCATTCCCTTGAAAGAACAAAAAGAGAGCGTCATTAGGGTATTTAAGTAAAATATTAAATTATGCAAATATCCCAGAGAAGGTGAGTAAGCTTGTAACTTAAATCCAGTACAAACATTCACATGAAATAACGATGAACAAGAACAGAGTACTCACTTGAAATCCAGGTTCACCTTTTTGACCCTAGAAGAATTTTTTAAAAAAGAGCAAGAGAGTGAGCCGTCAGTACTAATGGCTATATTGATTTTTATATACACTGAATGTGCAGAAGTTAAAAAATTCCTTTTCTTGCTATATTAACAAGGAAGTTCTCCTTGGTCTCCAATATTCAATGTCAACACTGGCAAGGCTGTGGGTTTAAGACGGGCAGCTAATCACGCTCAGTGTGTGGCAGTGGTGACCGGCCGCCCCCAGCTGGCCTCCCTGCCGCTGCCCCAGCCCAGCCCCAACCTGGTGCGTCTAAGAAGCCCTCCCTCAGCGGTCAACATTGCTCCAACCCAGTCCCAGCTGCCTCTGCTCTCCAGACACTCGGATTCTGTGGGGCGGAGAGTCTATAAGCCTGTCCTGCAGGTCACTGGTGAATGTAACTGGAGAAACCGGATTTGGACCCCGTTTCCCTATATCCCTTCCATTTGTCCAAAATTAGAAAGCCAGCCTTCACCGGACAAAATCCATATCATACCTTTTCTCCTTTGGTGGCAAAGTCTCCTTTTTCTTTAACTTGAGCTTGTCCTGGCACTCCCGGAGGCCCACTGACCCCCTGGTCACCCTGTTGATTCAAACAATGGGAATGAATTAGGCATAACATTAAGTATACAAAGAAGAAAATGCAGAGGCAGAGAAAAGCCTAAAACAAAACATCTATTTTTTTAAAAAAATGTAAATTATCTCTGTCCTAACCTATCCCTGTCTCAGCAGAAAGTTCAGTTTTGGTAGGAAGACGGCACAGTAAAGACACGAAGCCAGGAGACCCTCTGGAGTCAGGAAAGCCACCACATCAAGGAAGAACACCAAAATGAGACACACGTCTCCCAACGCATCCAGGCCTGTTTTTAGGCAGTTTATGTGTCCACAGCGGGACACATGCACAGTCTGATGGCATTTGGACGGAGGAAAAGGGGCACGAACTGCTCCAGAGAGTCTGGGAAGAAAGGAGGTATCTTTAGGTGCCCCAGAAGGAAGACAGCCATGACGAACTTTCTTCCTCTGGCATCCTAATGGCTGCATGCAACGGAAGTACAGAATCCCAGCGACGGCACAATGAGCGAGATCCAAAGAATTCAATGGTGTCGTTTACAGGGTCACCTTACAGTGAGGTTTATGGAAAGACTGGACCAAATTTGGAGTGGAACCCAGAGGCCAAGAGTCAGTCCAGACCTGCCCAGGCCTCAGCCACACGTGGCACCCACCAGTGGTGGTCTCTACACGGGTGTGGACAGCAGTGGAGATGTGGGCCCCGGGGCAGGTGCAGCCACAATCCCCAGAATCCCCACTGGCTCGGCCCCATTTCACTGATCTGATCCAGGGAAACTGGTGGAGAGATCAGCAGAGGATCAGGGACCGTCCCCCCACCCTGGCCTCCCTTCTCCCCTGCTCCATTCTGTGCCTCGCTGTTTCTGTGGCTCACCTCCTCCCAATTTAGGCATGGCAGCCTTCCGTCGCTGCAGGGTTAGCAGAGTCATGCTACTAACAGCCAACTGACTCTTTTATAATAAAGTCTAGGTCTGGCTTTATCACTGCGTGCAAACATTCTGATTGAACTCGATGTACCGAGAACTAGAATTAATGGCCTGATCGTATCCTCTGCTGGTCAGATCACAGGTGGAAAATGTCAGAGAATTCTTGCTTTCCATTGTAGGGAAAACACTAATGAAGGACGTGCAGAGAAGGCTAATATGGCTGTAAGGGACCAAGAAGGGGTTCAGAGGCTGCAACTCCTTTAACACTTAGAACTGTGAGTTTAAACATGAAAACACTCCAAAGCCATGTGTACTCACCTTGTCACCTTTTGGCCCTTGAAAACTTAAGCCCATTTGCCCCTGTTGATGAAAAATTAGGCTTCCATGTTACTTTGCTCAAAATCATCTAATAAATATCACATAAAATATATAAAATGTAATAACAGGATAGAGTTAAGGCAAGAACTTCTTCCAACAATTACCATGAAATTGTCAACAAAGTTGTGATCACGTTATATTCAATGTCTATTAAAAATTTCTTTAAAGTGTTATTGAAAAAATTCTATAAAACCTTTTTTTCAATTTAAAGCTTTTAAATCTGACTATAGGAAATTAAGGGAAAGATCAGTGCTTCCAAAATAACGCATAAGGGTTGCTGGAAGGAAAGATAGGTGGATGGATAGGAGGATGGATGGATGGACAGATGAATGGGGGCGGACAGATGAACGGGGATGGACAGATAGGATGGATGGATGGGGAAGGATGGAGGATGCGATGGATGAACGGATGGGATGGATGGATGGATGGGATGGAAAGATGGATGTGATAAATGGATGGACAGATAGATAGGGATGGATGGATGAGGATGGATAGACAAATGGATAGACAAATAGACAGGCAAATGCATGGACAGAGGGACAGGTAGATGGACAGATGTTTAACAGAGATAGATAAAGAAATATAATTTCCAAAAACTGTTTAAAGAGACTTTAGAGTAAGTAACGGTGATTTCTCAGCCTTAAACAAATGCCAAAGAAAGTCAAATGAAAAATATTTTTACCTTTTCACCTGGAGGGCCAGGAGGGCCTGGAGGACCCTATAAGAGACAGCATCTTAATTTAATATCATTCACAACCCCGGTGAGATGTACATGCTTCTTTCTACTAGAGTTATCTTAAGGCCCCCAGAATTAATGCAGTTATATATTTGTTAAGTATTTAAATTTATCCTGTGCTTTGGATCTATAAGATTTGGAAAATAACTAGGAATTAGCCCAGGATAATAATTAACAGGGATGAAACACCTCAAAATCTTAGGCACTGCCCTGTGAAATCCCGATCCAAGAACGTGTCGGGAGCAGAGACGCTGAACGACATTCTCAGCCCAACTCTGAGAGTCCTAGAGCTTCCAGTTCAGAAATGGTGTTCGCCCACTTTGGATACAACTCTTTATCTAAAAAGTTGAATGATTTCTTCAAGGGCATAGGCCGTAGTGAAGGAAAAACCTTCCTGTGTTTGCAACAAAATTTCAGAGTGCTTTTCGGTCGTTAAAAAAACAAAACAATAACAACAAAAAAACTAATCATTCTTGCAAGAATGAGTCCATTTATTTGCAAGAATATAAAAGAGGTTACATTTGCAAGAATGGACAGGAGAATTGCTGGATTTGATAGGGAGGGAGAGGAAGGGAGAGGAAGGGAGGCCTGACAAACCCTTAAGGACAGTCGGGCAGGCTAGCAAAAGCGCGCTACCGTCTGGGGAACATTATTCATTGCTGGCGAACATGACGTTTAACCAATGGCTAAGTCTCGTTCATATTAACTGTCTTGCGCTCTCAAAATGCGTGAGTGGGAGGAGATGGGCCCTCGTCCTACTGGGAACCACTGGCTGTGCAGGAGGCCAGCGAGAGAAGGGAGCCCTGGGTGGGGGTGGGGGTCTCTCGGGGGGCTTGTGTCCCGGAGCTCAGTCCTTATCGCAGACACAACACAGCTTCCCGCCGCGGCCGGGTCTGCGCCCACAGAGCCAGGCCCTCCGGGATGGCTGCCTCTACACATCCATCTCCAGGCACAGCCGGCCTTGCCCATCTCTGAATTTGGCCTCCTCGGGCCACAGTACGGCAGGCAGGCCCCCAGGCCCCCCAGGAATGAACGTGTTATCTGTGTGGGACATCGTGGCTATCACCGCTATCACCAGCCTCCCACCCTGGGCTCTGGAATATGTGTGTCCTAAGTGCCTGACACTCTCTCAAGAAAGCAGCTCATTCTCTCAATCCGGGCACAACTGTGTAAAGTCGGGATGACACCGGATTTACTTCTGTGCCTCAACACAGCTGCTCCTCCAATGAGTAACTCCGAGAGGTTCCCCCCAACACTTACTGGTGGTCCAGTAAATCCTGGAGGGCCAACAGGACCCTGAAGGCCTGGCAGTCCCGGCGAGCCCTGGAAGTTATTGAAAACGGAATTAGATGGGAACTAGGAGAGACGCTTCGAGTGCATAGAGTTATTTAGCAAATGCTTACTGGCGCTCCTGGGGGTCCAGGAAATCCTCTTTCACCTTTCAACAGGGTCCCAGGCACATGCCCAATGATTTCACCGGGATCCCCCTAGGGAATGAAGAAAGAAAAAAAGTCACGAACACTGCTGTTTCTATAAAGACACTTGAGAACCCGCCGAGTAGGAGGCATGTGTTACGGGCGTGGAATCGAGGAGCGAGGCTCTGTCTACACTTGGAGTACACACACTGCCCGCCTCCCAGTCACTGCTAGTATCTTACCGCCCAGTGCCTAGTGCAGCAGGCTCGGCTCCGCTGGACAGGACGGAGGCACCGGTGGAAGGAGCCTCAGCCCGAGCCCGCAGCCACCCCCCACACACGGAGGGAGCGTGCAGATCAGGGCCACGGGCTCTGAGCATTCTCTTGCGGTAAGGATTATGTCACTAAAAGTCCCAGAATGAGCATTTTTATAAAAGCAGGCTGTGATGGTAAATTTTGTGTGTCTACTTGGCCAGGCCCCAGTACCCAGACACTTGGTTAAGCCCCAGTCTGGATGTCGCTGTGAAGGTATTTTTATGATAAGATAAACATTTAAATCAAGAGACTCTAAGCAGATTAGTCTCCGTGATATGGGTGGGCCTCGTCCAATCAGTGGAAGGCCTCATGAGGGAAAAGAAAAAAAACACCTGACCTTCCCCAAGAAAGAGGGAACTCTGTCTCCAGAAAGCCTCTGAACTGGGACCCTGGCTCTTCCCCGCATCTCCAGCCGGCCACCCTGCCCTATAGATTTTGGGGTTGACAGCCCCCACAACCATGTGATTCCTTAAAATAAATCTACCAGGTCATACAGCTATGCCCGCACACACATATATACATAAATACACACACACTCCCTACTGGTTCTGGTTCTCTGCAGAGCCCCGACTAAAACATGGGATGGTCATGATACGGGACGATCATGTTTCTCAGGTGTTCTTGGACCCGGGGGCACATGAACACGCAACCTCACTCAGACACGTGGCCATCTCTGGTGTGGCTGTTGAGAAACTGGAAGTGTCCTCTTGCAGGACTGTTCCCAACACCCAGACGCCCCTGCTCTCGGAACCACCGTGTGGCATGGGGCACGCACCCTGAGTCAGGTCAGCGAGAGCCATGGCACCCCACTATGCCAGCACCCCACCGCCAGGGAAGGACTCGCAGGCAGCATGCTCTGCTCCCCCACGACCGGGGAAGAATGCCGAGGGCCCAGGGCATGGCCAAGCACCTGCAGGAACCACCCCCCACGCCGGCTCACTGTGCAAGTGTGGATGGAGGAACCGCCCCCGCTGGGCTGGGAGCAGGGACCCCATCACTCCACGTGCCACAGCAGGAGGGGCTCAAAGCATCCCTTCCTTACCATGGGCAGAGGGTTCTGGGTCCCACCCTGACGCAGGGGGACAGTCAAGCTGAGAAAGGCCATGGATTCACTCTGAATAAGGAGGGGGCAGTGGCAGGACACCAAGGATCTAGCCTAATAGAACTGGGGCCTTCCTGCAGGAATCACAGACTTTACAACATACAACAGTGACTCCAGATGACAGGCAACACGACAAGACGCCTGTGTTTAAGTGAAGCCATGATACCGGTCTGAGCACTTCTGTCCCATGGCTCAGGGAAAGGAGCATCACCGGGACGGTCTATGCAGGGAATCAACCTGGCCTGGATCCTCTGCTAATACTCACTACCACACCGTGCTTCCCATCTCTGCTTACTTCCTGCTCAGAAACTGCACCCAGGGTCTCAAGCTGACACCCTGAAATTTAAGTTTGTGCCTGCGACTTGGTACTCATGGAAGAGAGCGGGTTAGATGAGCGCGCAAACAGGCAGTCAGTCAACCAAGGGACCTGAAGGGAACGTGTCTGTCCGGCCCCCGCTTTCCTCCTGCAATGAACCCAGCAATGCGTGCGAACGTACCTTCATTCCTGGTAACCCTGGAGGTCCCTGGAAAAGACAAGAGTGGCATCAATGTCACTTCTCAGAAAACGGCATTGGCGCGAAGATGGAAGTCCAAGGAAAGGAAAGCGAAGGGAACAAGAAGAGAAGAATTACAACCGAAGAAGGAAATTCTAGCGGAAACAGTGCTATACTCACGGGATTTCCAGCGAATCCAGGCAAACCCGGGGGCCCCAGAGGCCCTGGCTCACCCTAGGGGACAGCAGAGGGTCAGTCGGATGCAAGGCTGACAGGACATCATTCCAGATGCCCCATCAGTTACTCCGGCCACCCCTTCAGAGAGACGTCATTTGCTGGTGAAAATCACATCCTAAAAACGATGTGTCACCAGATTTACTCTCCGTGCTCCTTCACAACAGAAGACAACTATCTGAGAACAGGGACACGGATGAATATCGGCGTTTTATCTGCATCAGCAACAGATAAGAGGTGAGGAATTTCATGTTTAAAGCAATTACAGGGTAAGAGCCCATGAAAAAGAAAGGCACAATTCCATGTTTGTTGAATACTAAATATGGGGAAAGTGCAGCTCCTCATCAGATAAAAAGTGCTTTGCGGGGGGTGGTGTCTGTCCAGCTGGGGCAGTAAAACCGTGCTCACAGGACAGCACCATCCGATTCTCAACACAGGAAGCAGGGCAGCCTGAGCATGAGGGAGGGACTTTGTCGCAAAGTTACCTTTGTTCCATTGCATCCGGGGATACCTGGAGGACCGGGGGGACCGTCTTGGCCAGGAATACCCTGAAATTGAGAAGGTACAAAGGTTGCCCAAAGAGGACCGCCCAATGGCGCCATCAGTCCCATCAAGCGTCTCACCAAGGAAGCACGTGCGTTTTATCTACGTACCGGCAGTCCTGGGTTTCCGGGGTAACCCGATGCTCCTGGGGGTCCCTGTAAGGGTAGAAATGAGAGAAGGCACTGAGCACCGGGCCTCATCTCCTCCCACCGCACCCGCCCGGCTAAGTGCCCGCAGCCCCGCACCCGGCACACAGACATTCTGCGGGAGAGGCGGCCAGGGCCCAGCCCACAGGGGCGGCACGTCTACACCCAACGTTGACTCGAATCACTTCTAAAATCAAGGCTGCACCCTCACAAAGTGACTGTCCTCATTTCACACTCCGTGATTTCTAGGGAAACTATATACTGTTTATTACATGTATAAATATTATGTTATATACGTCGTATCCATGTAAACACATTAAGTCATGTATGTATAAGCAGATATAATTTACATTAAAATCTCGGATCGCTGGGGACAAGAGTTTGTGAGATCAGTCATCTCACTGGGGGAAGAGCACCAGGTCCGTCCCCGAGGAGCTCTGTAGCTTCTCCCTCCCAGGCGACTCCGGGGCCCTGGCCGCGGCCTCCTGCCCTCGAAGTGCCAGCTACTTGCCCCCCAGCTGGGTAACAACAGCAGAAGGAAATGCTGAGTGCGTCCTCCTGCTTCTCTACTTTCAAACCCTGCTCTCAGAGGTCTTCAACTGTGCCTTTCCCAGGAGGGGAGGCACAAGCCCCAGGCAGAGCGTGAAGAGCAAGGTGAGCTCTCTGAACGCGACCGCTTCTCACAGCAAAGGAAGCCCCTTCCTTCAGTGACTCCTAGACCTGTTATCTCCCCACCCCCAAAATAAAGCAGGTCCATGAGAGCCCGTAAGGAAGAGCACATGGGAGAAGCACGGGGCGGGAGAAGCACAGGGCAGGAGAAGCCGGCCCGAGGATGGGGTGGAGCCGTGGCCAGCACTCACATCACCTGTCCTGGCCCCACGGGCCCCGCGCAGTCACAGCACCGGGCAGAGAGGCAGGAGACGGGACAGGTGAGGAGAAGGGATGGAGGGGACGCCCCGAGGACTGCTGGGAGGTGGGAGGGGGCAGAGAGCCCTCTCTGGGAGGCATCCCTGGATCACGTCTCACCACAGCATCACAGACTTAAGTCACACTTGTACTCACTCTTGTCCCTTTCGTTCCGGGCAGGCCGGGTTCTCCAGTGTCACCCTGAAACCAGACAGAAGTGTCACCATGAGAGGAGTGCGGAGCACCTTAAACCCACACCCTCCGGCCCCCATGACACAGCCAAGCTTACCTTCTGTCCTGGTGGTCCCTGCGGCCCCTCGGGTCCTTGCATCCCGGGAAACCCGATGACACCTTGCAACCCCGGGAGGCCCCTTTCGCCCTGTGGAGGAGCAGCAGCAGGTCAGAGAGGAGGCGCGTCGGATGAAACGGAGGAAATGAGTCAGCACTCACCCTTCCACGTGCCGCCCAGCACCGCACAAGTCTACATGGCGTCTGAAAGCTGATGCCGCAAACGAACTCCTGTTTCGGGAGGCTCCTCCCTACGGCAACTTCAAGCTCTCTGAGGACAGGACTTTTCATGCCCAACCCTGGCACATGCTTTCCACGCACCATACGCCAAATGCTAAATACTTTATCAGGTAATTAAAATAAGGAAGAGCTGGGGTTTTCTCACTGAATCGATCACGCGCTCAGTCATCTAGTGGGATCGCATCAGCAGCAGGCACAGCACCAAGACCCTGTAAGCAGACCCCCAGTCGGTTCTTCCTTCCGATTCCTAGGAGCTGTGTAGACGGAGCTCACGGTGTGAGCTGCAGTACGAGAGAAGGAGACTTCTCTGTGCAACCCGCAGTCTGATGACAGGCTTTCAAAAGTGTCCTTAAAACGTGTTTTTTGCAAAGGTACGATCCAAGTTTAACTATAGTCTCTGCCCTCACGGAGCAAAAAAGTAAAGTAAGAAACATTATCTTTAGAATACTATTATTTGGACAGTCCGAAAGGCTGGGGCTCTGAGCCCCAGGCTGACCGTTGAAGGACAAACACAGAATAAGTACATGAGGAGGAGAGAGGAGCCAGCGAGGCCGGATGGTGGCCAGAGGATGGCACCGAGGTCCACTGAGCCACGTGAGCACAAAAAATTAAGCAAAAATACAACAAGCACAGAGCGTGGAGTGCAGAGGCGTCCATGCCCGCCCTGGACACAGCATTTCTCCCAGAGGCATCGGTGAGCCCGTGATCTGGTTCCGCAGTAGTTAAGGAAGACCGCCACAGTTAGGTTGCCAACAGAAAAGCACCCATCATCACAATACGAAATCAAGAAAACGTATTTTCTTTACAGCCTGTGAACTCTAACGCAACCTTATGAGACCCAGGGTAGAGCGAACAGCCATCACCAGCAGACTCTGAAAAGCAGAAGGTCCTCTGGATAGCAGAGCACCCAGTTCTTCCATTTACTATTTACTATTTATCCATTTACTATTTACCCAGTTGTCTTAGCTCGAGGTGAGAATAAGCCGACAAGACACACATTCCATAGCACCCACATGCACCTCCAGAAACGCAGGTCACCGCGGGTTCCCGAGAAGCGCCTCACCGTGGCACCGATGGAGGGAGACAGGGCGAGGACTCCAGACGCCGCCCTCCTTTCCCAACCACTTGGCTTGGGACTTGCTGGCAAATTCACTGCCTGTTGCATTTTTAAAATGCAGACTGTGGTTCTACACATGGGACTCCAACGGCTATGTTTGTATGGACGGCAAGGCTCACTGGAGGTGTGAGTCGAGAGTCCAGAAACAGCATGTGAATCAACGGGGAGGGGATTATGGCAAACCCCAGCAGGTGTAATAAAGTAGTAAATGGATTAAAGGAAATCAAGGCCTGCAGCCTGGCACACCCCCGTGGACAGCGGCATCCCGGGAACGGAGCCCTCCACGTAGGACCTCACACGGAATGCCAGCGCCTGTTCCGTAAGGCCTGGGACAGCTGGGGAAGAAAAGCACTCCCAGTCCAGGACTGGTTTCCCTGGAAAGCGGATCCCATAGGTTCACTGTTAACCTGAACTAGGAAGAGTGTGCTACAGCCACAGAGAATGCTGACCACAGAGACACAGCACACGCTGTCATCGTGCCAACCTCCTCCTTGATCCTTGGACGTGGGAAAATTCTACCCGAAACAAGAGATGTGAACGGCAAACAGCTGGCTACGAAAACAAAATGAACACTGTACTGTGTTTCCCCAAAAGCCTGACATGGCATCGGAAGGAAATGCGAGAGGCACATCCCTGTAAGAGTTTCCAGTGTCTTCGGCTGTATATTTTTAGTACTTAATTAGTATCTGGCTCTATCACTATGAGACCCGTTGCAGATAAGGCTTTCATTCTCATTTTAACCATGGAATGCATGGAGGCCTGGAGCCCGATTAGCTGATTCTTACAAGTTTCTCATTGAGTCAGCGCTAAAGCCAAAAATAGAAATGAGGTCAGCCTGCACCACAGTGCATGGTTTTTCTAGGTCACTAGAGCAAGCTGGTTCCCAGCAAACTGTTAAACAATTCACCAGCATTAACCTATCCCCTTTTATGTCCATTTCACAGGTGGGAGCACTAGGATTCTGATGCTTAACTGACTTGTCACATCACCGGGTGACTCCCACACACTGCTGGGAACAGAACTCCGAAATCGGACTGCCAGTCCTCGCTTGAGCACAAGAACACATTCCTTCCCAGGGCTCACCGGAACGCTTAAGCAATCCGTACATCCCCAGAGCTTTGAACTTAAGTAGCCAAGAAGGCAGTGACTCCTCCACCAACGAGGCTCTGGTTATCTCCCACAGTTGTTTTTTAACTTTCCCACTCCTTTGTTCAGACAAAAGTGCACATGAATAATCTAAGAGCCCGTGCCCTGTCCAGGGCAATTACGGGCACCAGAGCGGAGCCAGCAGACAGGATAAACGTTCCAACATCTCCACCGTTAGCTGGCAAACAGCACTCACTGCGCGCAGGCCAGATGACTTCTCTGAGCTGTTAGCAGATCTTTACGGCCGTCGCGGGGAGAGCAGAGCTGGTTATGCTGCTCGTGCGCAAGCCAGAGTGCGCAGCTGCAACAGCGAGACCACAATGGTGGCCACCCACGTGCTGGACCTCGAGGCAGGACGTGTACAGTCCGAGCCCCTGAGAAATAGCCAAGTCATCTAGTTCCCATGCTGTGTTAAAGGCAAGGTCCCAAACAGGGCAGCCACGTACTCGTGCCGGGCACAAACGGAGCCCACAGCCCGTGTTCACCCCAGTCAAATACATTTCAATGGAGGAAGAAAAGAGAAGTTGGTAAAATATTACACAAAAGTTTTGATGCAATTGCATTCAGCAGTTTTACTCTTCAACGTCAGTGCGATGTATTATACTAATTACAAAAAAAGTGGATGTGCCAACGATACACGTGATCACCACTGCGGCCTCAAATGATGGAATTCAGAATTTAGAGAGGAAGACCAAAATGCCATTGTTATAAAGACGAAAGAATACAGCCATGGAGAATAATCTTGGCATCCAAATTAGCCATTCTAAATTGGGCATGAAATAGAGTTTCATGGATGGAACAACTTAAAAAATTTTTCATAAATTTTGCATAAAATTTTGCATAAAATATGTATTATCTAAAGCAAGGAGATACTTTTTTTTAAAAAATCCATAAAATATGGGAACAAAAGATTGTTATAATATCAGTCATTTCCCTTCCTTTTAAAATGCTTACGGAAACAAGTTCATAACGGAAATCAATCGCTAAAACCTTACCCCTTCCTGTCTACGTCAGAAATCCAAATTCAAATGAAGGTCCCAGGATGGTTAATTTTGAAATAATGTGAAGCTTCCAACTTTGAAGGGTAACATAATTACCAACGACAAACACCACCAGCAAAGAAGCAGGCATTGGGTCTTACCATCAGAGACCATATTGTGCCTGTTTCAATGGTCAGCATGGGGTCACATTCTTTCCGTTAAATTCTGAATTAATTTCTCATATCTGAAACAATATGACCGTAGGTCTTTGCAAGGCACTGACCCACAAGCAGAAGTGTCCCGCTGCCCAGGGCGGGCCGGCCACAGTGGTCGACCCCTGTGCAGCTACATGCGCTTGGATTCATCTGTTACGAAGCAGAACAGACCCAACGAGCGATGTTAACTAGATTTTGTGGCTGCATTTCCATCTCTTGGAAGTAAACACTTTAAAGGCGGGAATGTAGTTTTGTTCATCCACAGTGTGTGGCACAATCTTTGAATTCAGTAAAATCAATGTGTGGATGGGATGAACCAAGCAGCGGTGAACATGACCGCTGGCATGAAGCAAGACTGTGCGCGTGCCCCCCAGAAACTGACAGCATGGTGCACGATGGTGGCGGGGCCGCTGGGCCCCTGGGCCCCCTCAGCCCCTGGGCCCCCTCCCCGGCCTAAAGCCCCGTGGGCACCGTCAGAGCCTGGCCGACACGTGCGCCCGTGGCCGAAGCGGCCACAGGGAGAGCAAGCTGTGGTCGGGACATGACACCGGATCAGCTGTTTCTGTCATGGGTGCCTGGAGATTTCAATTTCCACACAAAGCTGCAAATGATCTAAGGAATGAGAGCATTTGCTTTTGGAGCCAGAGCTCACCAAGAACTCAGTGATGGGGAAATGATGGGTCACAGTCAGTCAATGGGTGGCGTGGGGATTCGGCCAAAAATCCCACAAGAGCGATTCTTTGAGCCCAACAACCGTCAGACATCTGCAGGACCATTTCCTGAATGCCAACACTGCTGGGAAAGTGGTGGGAAGTCTCACGGGGTCCTGGAAAAACTGTGTGACGAGGCCCCACTGGGAGCTCCATCCACACTGAGAAGCCTGACATCATGGCGGCAGGGCTGGCAGGCGGCCCAGGAGAGGCGGGAGGGGACACACAGCTGGAGGTTGAAACACTCTCCTAAGGGGAGGCCACGCACACCGATTCTCCTTTGCAGGGGCACATACACGGATCGCTGTAAGAACGTACGTACGTTAACGTAAAGTATACTGTGCTTCTTTGATGAATTAAACATAACATGAAGATTGTTTCCAGTAACCACTCTATCATTACTGCTGTTTCTCGCATTTAGTATTTCAACATTAAAGCAGGAAAGAGTAAAGCAATCATGGTCAGGAAGCATGGCTACTAATCTTTATTTTCTTCTCTGAACTCTGATTTTCTCTGTCAAACCCTGGTGATGTTCAGCTTGAAAGTCAATATTCGGAATCTTTACATTGTGCCTCTCCAGCAAATATGTGTTAAGAGCTGTCGCTACAGTTCTTTATATACAAAGAGCTCCGTGTACATAATTATACATGGAGGGGGAGAAAAGATGAGTGTTTAAGAGATTGTTCCTACAAACTAGGACATTCCCACCTTTACAAATTCAAGGGAAGAGAAGAATCAGAAAGTTGTAAAAAAGAAAAAGAAAAAAATCCCCCAACCCATGCCCTTCGAGTTCATGACCTGGTTTGCTGTCAGGTCCATTCTCTTCCCAGGAGCGCTCTGGACCCATCCTGCCTCTGCTAACCCATGGGGGTTGGTCTGGGCAAGGAGACCCTACCCGCCTCTCACCATGTGAACACGGCCAGGCTCGTCGTGACTTCTGGGGCTGCAGTTGGTCAAGTTTGCGTGGAGCATGGGGCCAACCGGCGTGCTGAGCCATGGGAGTGGGAGCTGGCACGAAGGCCTTTCTTTCCTTCTGCCCACCTGCACAGCCCATTCTGCAGGGTTCCTGGGTGGAAATGCTGGGCCAGTAACAGAGATCCAGCTCATAGATAAGGCCCCCCCACGCCCAGGTGATAGCTTGTCAGCCTTAGAGCCCACAGATACAGCACTTAACACAGAACCCTCTCCAAGTCACCATGTCCAAGGACAGATTCCCTTTGGATAAATCCCAATATTGAAACACTTCAGCCCATGGTAAATTCTAGCACAATTCCTGGGAGTCTCAGCACTGCTGTGAAGCTCGCTGGTAGAGCTCAGGGCTCAAATCATGCGTAACACAAAACAAGCAGAATGACAGGACAGAGGAAGTGGGCGCACAAATCTATTTCTGATTACTGGGCTTCTGCAAAGAAGTGAACCCTAGATACCGTGATCTACAAAAGTCCATTCTGTACGTCAACTTGTGAGAAACAAAGAATTGCAAAGAGTTCTTTAAAAAATACTTCCCAAAGAATGGTCATTCAACACAAGAACTTGGAAGAGCTCTAAGCGGTGTCCTAATATAAAACTAAAACTGTTCCGCTAGAGCCATGGAGAGCAAACAGTTCAGCCTCACTGATCTAGCAGAAAACACTTTCTAAAGTGGAAGGCACATGAGTGCTGAAAATCCCACCTGAAAAATCTTCCAAAGATCCTCGGGACTTACAGAAAGTTCCTGACATTGCTCCCTAGCTGGAGGCGAGGACATGTGCTTCGGTCATGCGTCTCTTACAGTCTTTCTGAAAAACCAGCCTAACACACTTTCATTAATTCTTCCTCTGAAGCAGTAATCTGCACAGAGTATTTCTAAGTATAAATATTTAAGCCATTCCCCTGAAGGAGTCAGCTTCCCAAACTGGAAATAAGAAAAATATTGTGGTAACTGTTTTCCAAAGTCTCTTGGATGTATTCATTCAAACCCTGCATCTAATCTTCCTGACAAAGGCCATCTGATCAATAGCTTATTTCCGTTTTCCCGTCAAACCACAACCGAATGCCGTCTGTTCTCCAGAAACATTTGTACCTCCTGGCCTCACGCTCTAATAAACACGTTCAGATTTCAGTGAGAAGGTTCACATCTCTTGATGGCTTTTCCTGCACAGCCCACGCCTCCCGCTCTGCCCCACACCCTGGCTGTCCACCACCTCCTGGGCCAGCGCCCCCTCCCCCGGGGGCACTGTCCAGCCAGGCTGAGAGAGAGATGCTCCCACCTGAAACGTGTGCATTCCTGCTCCACCCGTACCATCCCCGGCACCCGGGCACAGCCCCAGGATCTCAGCTGAACAGCCCTCCTCAGGGAAGACCTCCTAGACACAGGCGATCTGAAGAAAACTACTACATCTACCTGACCCCGTTCAATGAAGGGGCTTTGAGAAGCTCTTGTAGGGAAACCCCCCAGGGCTCCAGCTTCTCACCACTAGGGGGCGCGAAGGGACTACACTGTTTTCCCATTAGACCCGCCTTGAACCTGAAGCCTCCAGCCTTTTTTCTTAAATATTCATTATATTAACATATTAACTATTCAGTGCCGTCGAGATATTAGCATGGGCACAGCTCGGAGAAATCAGTCTGATAAGGCCTAAGAGACAGAACACCCAGGGAAAGAAAGAATTCTAATTAGAATGAAGTAGGACGCTAGTAGCCTCAACACCAAGGCCCTTGGTGGCAGGTGACGGGGCGGACCCCACCAGTAACATGAATGATGGCTACTTCTCAGACTGCTGCGTCCACGCGTTCCGTAAACTCAGAGTATCTGGACCGAACAGTAATACAGGGAAGAAAGGGTGAATTCAGTTTTCTAAATGACTGCACAGAAATAGTACACACTGGAAAAACTTTAAGTCCTACAAAACACTCATGAAACAGGTACAGCTAGGGCAGCAGGGGGTCTCCAAGAAAGTATTACCGACTACCCAACCGCCAGGAGGACTTATTTAAAGTCTTCCCTCTGGTCCTTTCTACTGCAAGTTTATACGAAACATATACATAAGGAAATTTGCCCATTCTCCTGATTTTTGTCATCTGTGAAGAAAAAACATCCACCCGATTTTTAATGGCTTCCAGAAAAGACGATTAACATCTCCCTTGCTAAAAACTTGATTTCATGATATGATGGAGTTCTCACGGAAGTCAGAATCACAAACATCTCTATCTTATCCTATCACTTTACATTCTGCTTCCCATAAACAGACATAGAGATTGTGTTTTAAAGCAGAAGAAGAGTACCGGAAGAAAAGGTGCTTTACTGTAGCTCGGACCCTCACAGTGGCTGTGGCAGGTTGTCTATGTTGCACACTGCAGGGAGCAGGGGACAAAATCCAGCTGCAGCTCAGCACCGGCCAGTGGGGGGAGGGGGCAGTGGTCAGGAGCAGCAAAGCCACCGCTAGAAAGAGACCCTACACAGGGGGTCTATCTATGAATGAATGCTTACAAAGTTGCACTGGGGTGGGGGAGAGAATGACCCTGCCTGGGAAGAGCTACACTTCCACTCACCAGCACAAGCAACTTTTTAAAGTTCCAAGTGATTTATCAAAATTCGATGTCATAACTTAAAGATTTGGGGGATGGTGAGAGGTTGCAGGAAGATAACTGACGGACAAAAAAAAAATAACAAGGTCATTCACAAATAGCAAGAGGTAAGCAGCTCTCTGAGTTTGGACAGGGAAAAAATACATCTTTTATTCAAAAAGACAGTTTACTCTGTTTCCACTATCACTAACCTTGAGATTTGAAGAGATGTGTTCTATGTGATCAGTGAATTTGAGAAACAATTTGAGTAACTCGAACTGAATTTGGGCAATCAGAGCATAGCGCCTAAATAGACCATCAGTGAGGATGTCATTCACCTAAACTTGGAAATGCCTGTGGGTGTGTGATGAGGTCCTGGAAATGCGTGCATCCTGAACAAAATCAGCACACATTAAAGTCAGGAAGAGCCACGATCCAGGTCAGGGATTTTTTTGGAGTCTGTGTTAACAGTAAATAAGAAAAATGCAAAAGAAACATCCTGACAATAGTAATTATAATTAATAATACAAAAGGCATGCAAGATAACCTTCAACTTTAACCTTGAGAAAAACTGCCGACTGGCAATTAGGAGAAAATGTGTGTGTGTGTGTGTGTGTGTGTGTGTGTGTGTTCTCTTTTTTTTAAAAAAGTAGCTTAAATGCTACCATCTACCAAAATTAGGTTTTATGGGTGTCCTGCCATGGGCATTCCCTGTTCCCCAGAACCTAGCACAGAGAGCACACAGTAGGTGCTCATTAAATATTTTGAGGCGTGAATCCAGAAACATAAAGTGTTAAAGATTCCAAGGAAATAATATAAGCCCACCAAGAGGACAAAGAATTAGAGATCCTATTTTCAAACCTGACTGCAAAACAGGCATCCTTGCTCTGGGTTAGCTGAGGAGATCTTACTTCCCACCTTCTTGTCTCAGTGAGGGCACGGATAACGCTGTGCGGTGGGGAGAACCTCGGCCTCCAGCACCAGCCACTGAGACTCTGAGAATTGGGTTTGCCGTCTTCCAGATGGGATGACGCTACCTGCCTCCCACAGGACTTGGTGAAGCGTCCAATCTGATTTGAGAATTCCCCTGCTCTGCGCTGCATCAGAGACTGAGCCCGGGATCACGGACCGCCTGTATTTACACACAGAGAGTTTGTATTTACCATCACCATTTCTCAGTCCATCCAGCCAAATGCATTTCCTATGAAGCCACACACTATCTTAGAAGGGAAAGAAAATGCAGGGTCACTTTTTTCCCTTCCCAGCAGTCATGACCCATAATTATCTCATTCTTATTTTTTTTTTTTTTTTTTTCAGAGAGAGAGGGAGAGAGAGTGAGTGCAGGCAGACAGAATGGCAGGCAGAGGCAGAGGGAGAAGCAGGCTCCCTGCTGAGCAAGGAGCCCGATGCGGGACTCGATCCCAGGACGCTGGGATCATGACCTGAGCCGAAGGCAGCTGCTCAACCAACTGAGCCACCCAGGCGTCCCTCATTCTTATTTTTGAGGCTAAATTGGACAATGGAAAATAAGGATTTCTTGGGTATTAAAAAGTTAGGATAGGTTTTCTCTTTTAAAGAAATTCCTCATTTATCTGATGCACAAGGTTTTTTTTTTTTTTTTTCTTAATTAATACATCTGATATTCTCTCCCAGCTTGGAGTATTGTTTATTCCTCACATGAGCCTGAGTCTGTGGGGCCACACGGTCACCAACTCGTCCATGTCCCGGTCTGGGGCCCTGCTCTGTTTGTAGCCACAGGTGTCCGATGTCAAAAAGATTTTGTTTCCTCTCGCTCCGGCAAAGGGACTTGGCTACGCTGCATTGCTAACAACATTCTCCCTCAGCGTGCGGCAATAATTTCAAGACATCATTGATCATGCTCAGAACCCAAAAGATAAGAACAGTTCCGAGGAGCTGAAATGTGAAAAGTCAATTCTGCCCGTACTACGTAGTGCAAAACTGGGCGAGCGGAGGCTTTGCGACGCCCACAATTCGCCTGACATCGGTGATCTGAAAAAGCTGTGGTCAAACACCATCATCTCAATTAATAACTGAATTTTAGCCTATTTTCGGTAAACAACATTAATTCTCTTAAAACATGTACAGTCATTCAAGGAAAGAAATTAAGCAAGATACTGAAGGGGTTTCGTGGACCAAGATGTTGATTTTATGTCTGAATAGCTAAGTAAAGCGTACGGTTGCACCATCAATACAAAACCATGGTGTATAAATGAACACAATAAATAACTAGTTCTTAAATACTTAAAAACAGCCTTTCCTAAGAGGGCAGATGCCCTTCACCACGATGTTGCTCACAGAACTGGCAAGACTGTTTCCAAAAGATAATGTGGAGATACATTTTAAGCCAAAGTATGGCCAAAGTATTTTAAAAATTGAAGTTAATAGGATCTTATTTAATGTCCTTTTTACCATATTTACTTCGTAAAGGTCTCAAAGGTTCAATTTATAAGAGAGTTTCTTGCTTTTTTAATTCTTATTTAATGTCAATAGAGTAAAACAGTGTTCTTTGGCTAGGAGAGAAGATGCAGAAATTTGCCTAAATTGCATTACAGTTTGTAACCTAGAGAAATTAATGTTCTCATAAAAAACAGATTACAGATTTGTAGAGTGCAATGTGTGCGATTTTACTTTGTATTCTGTATTTAAATTAAAAAAAAAAAAAATCAGAGGACAGATGACCCAACGTGTAGATGGGGATGTGGTGTGTGGAGAGGACGGTCGGGCCACACCTGCCGCGGCGCTTGGCCGCTCCCCAATCCCGGCATCCCGCACACGACAGTGGCCATTTCTCCTCGGCCAGAGGAGGCTGATCGGCCGAGTACCATGGAGTGGGCTCCTGGCGTCCCCGGCTCCAGACAGGAGCGCACGAACTTTCTGGTTCCCGAGCTCCCGCAGCGGGAACGCCCGGACGTCTCTGAAAGCATGGTGGGCCCCAAAGCCAGCGCTTCCCCACGGGGACAGCGGACGCCCGGGTCTGGAAGCAGCTGTTCGAGGCTCCGCGAAAATCCTGCGGTGGCACATCTGGGTCCAGAGGAACCACCGCGTCACAACCGGGCACTCGCCCGCTGCCGCAGGCCCCGAGCCCACCCGGCCTCCCGGCGCCGCCCCGAGGCCACGGTCAGGAAACGGACTCGGCTCCCGACAGGGCTGCGGCCCCGCGGCCGAGTCACTGCGGTGCGAGTGACCGAGGTTCGCCTCTGCAAGGACACGGCCTCGCGGACGCGCTGGAGCGCACGGGGCTGCGCCGGGAGCCCAGCGCCTGCCGGGGCGCGGGGACACGCGCGCTCAACCGCCGCGGAGGGAAGCAAGGTCCTTGTCAAGCGGCAGAATCTGGGGGCGCCAGGGTGGTGAAGCGTCCGCCTCAGGCTTGGGTCGCGACCCCAGGGTTCTCTGGCCGAGTCCCTCATGGGGCTCCCTGCCCCGCCCGGAGCCTCCTTTCCCTCTGCTGCTCCCCCTGCTTGCGCTCCCTAATAATAAAATCCTAGAAAAACAACAGATTTTAAACCTCTAACCCCTTTGCAGAGATCCCAGCCGCGGAGCACCGCTTGGCCTGGGAATGGCCTTAGGGTCACGCCGCGAGCACGCCTGTCCCTACGCCGCCTCGCCGGCCCCTCACGCAGACGGAGCCTGTTAGGGCCGCAGCAGTCCCGAAGGCGGGGACCTCCGTGTCGCCGTGCTGTCGCACACCCAGCAAAGGGCTGACGCATCAGTGACCGCTCGCAGGGGCAGTTCCCGAATCACCGCGTCTCTTCCCCCCACCGCGGGGCTCGCGGCTCCCTAAGGGCGGGAGGCCGCACCGAACCCGGCTGCCGGGTGGGCGACCATCGGAGCGGTCTCAGGTCACTTCGTCCTCGACCCCCGCCCCCAAAATCTCCGCCACGAAGGGCGAGCCCCGACGGAGTCGCGAAGGGGAAGCCGAGCCGGGGAGGAAGCCCGGGCCCGACCTCCCGGCCGCGCGGACGTCACCCTCCGGCCCGCCCCGACCCCGTCCTTGGCGCACGCCGGCCAGCGAGTACGCGGCCCCGCAGACGCCGGCGGGGGAACCTGCCCGGGCCCGGCCTGACCCTCCGGCGCCTCGGCGGACCCGCGCTCCGCACAAACCGCGCCTCGCTCCAGAAAGGCCGGGGGGATGGGGCAGCGCCCCCACAGGGAAGGCCGTGCGGCCCTCGGGCCCGGAAGTGCTTGCACGCGCAGCGCGTGGAGACTCCGAGTGTGCGTCGGAGGGACGCGCTGACAAACGCGCACCTGACGACAGGACACGCGACGGCCCCAAGGCAGGACGCCGCCATCCTAAGCGGGGGCGGGCGCGGGGGCGCGTGCGCACGTGTTTCCGCGGTCACGTGCGTGTGTGAAGCCGCGCATGCGCGCGCATGCGTGCCTGTGCGTGGACGGAGCGGCGGAACTGCTGACCAGGGAGCGGAGGCGCGCGGCTCGGGAAGGTGGATGCGGCGCGGAAGCTCGCAAGCAACGGGAGAAGAACAGAGACTCCAGGTGGGAGGGAGGTGAAGAGCCAGATTTCCAAAAAGGAACGAAAGAGGTGCCTGGTGCCTGCACCGCGGGGCTGTGGGATCCCCGAGGCCCTGCCCCGAGCTCAGAGCCCGGAGGCCGCGTTCCCTCTGCGGCTTCGCTCCCGCGCTCGTGGCCCCGGCCGCACGGGGTGCTGGGCGCGCGCGGCCATCCGGTGTCCGTGGGACAAGCTCTGCGCTGCTTCGTGACGCACTCGTACTGCAGGTGGTCCTCGGTCCCCGCCGCACACGACGGCTGCCGGGCCCGGGCATCCAGCGCGCTGCGGGGGCCCCTGTCCGGGACAGGACGGACGCCCCCTCCGGGCCCCCTGAGACGGCGGGGCCACAGCCTCCCGCTGGGCTCCCAGGGCTCAGCCTGTGCGCCCCGTCCTGGGACTGAGACGCCAGACCTCCGGCGCTCCTGCTCCTTCCAGGGGACAACGTCACCGCGCGCCCTCGCGCCACAGCAGCGGAGCCGGGGAGGATGTCCGCAGGGACCCGGAGAGAAGGTGCTGTGTCCCCGTGCGGGAGAAGATGCAGCATCCCCCGGCCCCCGGCCCCTTAGGAAGCAGAGGGTCTGGGAACAAGAGTGTCCGGCCCCTTCCACCCTGGTCCATGAAACCCTGACCAGACCAAAGGCAGGAGGTCAGCCCAAGGCCTTGCAGAAAGATACACACTCTGCTTTCTGCCAAATAACTTCACTTTCATAAAAATATGTCCTTTAACGATGTGGGTCTTACATGTGGAAGTAAGACTGCAAGGGGTCCGTCATCCATGGAAATTTCCAAACCATCCAATTTTCCACTCCAAAACTAGGGCAAACATGAAAAACAAGGAAACAAAATTGGAGGAGGGGGTCTAACTCGGGAGCCCTGAGCACACTGCCCCGATTTTAGGTGCCTCCTCATGGAATGTTCAGTTTGCCTTTCCCTGGCCCAAGACCCTAGCTCAGTTCTGGTCCCTACAGGGCTCACTCTCGCAGCACTGTCTCCCTCCGAGCGAATGGCAGTGTCCAGTCTGGGGTTTATGGGTGCCGTTACTCCTTTAATGTTTTCCTGTGCCGTGAGATCGTGAAGGCCATGAGGGCAGGTGTCACACCAGCCCCGCTCCCCACTGCCTAGGGCCATCAGCACACTGCCACACACAGCAGAAGCCAGTAAGAACCCCAGAATGAAGGGCGGGTGGGGTGGGGTGGGGTGGGATGGGATGGTAGACATTACTTATCTGGCTCCAGAACTCCAGTGGATCTCACTATAGATAGACTTTGTTCCTTCACCAATCTTCTAGGGGAAGCCATTTCAAAATCAAGCTGTTAGCTGGATACTAAAAGTCTCAGAATTCACATCAACTTACAGCATGGATTTCCTACCTAGAATCAGTGAAATCACAGATGACCGTCATGTGCTTTGATGGGACATCCATCAACTTCACGATCACACAAGATGTGTGTAAGGGATTCGTGTCTATCCATTGCCAGAAGCACCTTTCAGCTCTTTGTAGGCTGGTCTGGAAGCACACAGTCAGCACCCCCTCATGCTATGGAAGGGGAACCCTTAACGAAGGACCAGAAGCCAGGAATGATTTCATGGTGGAATAGCAGCCACCAGCCAAGAACCACTCATTGTTAGCTCCTCGCACTTCCCTGCGAAGCAATGGGGCAGCCATTTAACATCTTGGAGCCAGATAAGCCTGTCCTTTTATAAAACCGTGTGCTCAAGCGGCGGAGGTGGGCTCAGCCACGGTGGAGACCAGACTGTGTTCAACTGCACCTTTAACGTTTCTGATGGATTTGCCAAAGGGGAAAGAAGACACAGGGGCACCACTTCCCAGCGCATCTGGTCTGCTCATTACCGCTGACTAATTCTTCCTTTGTGTGATGGCGCGTTGTGCTGAGCCACTTAACAAGGATGAGGGTTCTGCAAATATCATTTTTGTGGGTGCAGCTTTCCACGCCCACGCAACATAATTCCTTTGCCTCCTTACGTGCCGTCTGGAAACATATTTTCAGTGTTCGTGATACTCTACCAACAAACAGGAGGAAAACCCAAATGCACCATTTTCACGTGTCGGGGTTGGGTTTACGGTGTCTTTGATCTTGAATTAAAACACACAGTCGCATGTTACTCCTTCCAGAAGAAAGCTGTATTCCCGACAAGCAATGTGTTCTCAGGATCCTATTTACCAAAAAAAATTTTTTTCTCCCCATGCACAGTCAAGACGAGGGCCGTCGGGGCCCCGCACTGGGATGACGGCGTCCACTCACATGAGGTGTGTTAGGCTTTAAAAGTCACAGAACACAATATTCCACTCAGGAAATCTGATTTTCTGCTACTCCTTCTAAACATGGAAACAAGATCAAATCACTATTTTTAAAGCCGCACTAAATGAGTTGTGTTCCAAATATAGCTGAAAAGCAAAAACTGTCAGGTTTTTATGACAGTAAAGGATCACAAGTGTCAGTGTCTCAGAAGCACATGAAAAGGGGCAGATTTGATGGAGTGGAGAGAAAGAGGCAGAGGGACGGAAGTGGGGCAGCACAGCCCATGATACTTCCTACACTATGGGACGGAGGCATCTCCATGGTGTCCAAAGCTTAAGTGAGACTTCCACGTGGGGCTTGTGGGCAGAGTAAGATAAACCCACTGAACATAGATCTGTTCGTACTGACTTCCCTATGGCATATGGTGACCATTGTAACCCTCGGGTTTAAGTTTTTTAAACATTTAAGGCCAAACAACTATTAAAAAAAAAAAGACAAAAGTAGGTGAATGTGGGAACCCATGTTGATTCTCATGAGGATCTGCCAGATGATGAGTCATGTGTAATATGTGGAAATAGGAAATAGGAGACATCTGGAAAAAATCTTGGCATTACAAGACACCAGAAAAAACATGGAAAGGGGAAAGAGGGTGTATTAGCCCACGGGATCCGCCAAGAGGCAGAGAAGGAACGTGCCAGCAGACCCTGCAATGAACACCGGGTGCTCCCAAAGTGATCAAAGTAGGCACTTGGGGTGCCTGATTCCTCCCGTGGCAAAAATAAAGGAAAGTTCTCAAAGGTTCCCCTTGTAAAATCGAGAACAGGGACAGCTGGCTGGGGGAGGGGAGGGGCTCAGGCAACGCCTGCAATTACACGCCATGTCAGGAAAAGCAGCTCACAAAACCCTGCAGGGGGACTTGGAATGCATCAACGGAGAGCTGGGTCCCCTTATATTTTAAGGGATAAGGATTTTGAAAATGGACGTTAAAATCACAACACTGACTAGAAATTGGACAGTGTTTCCAGACAGACCTCCCAAGTGAGTGCATCTCATTTTTCCTGCACCAAAAGCATCCAAAAGCTATAAACATGCTTCCTAACAATGGTTCTGTGGTTGTGAAAACATCCTAACGTCTCTTTAATTGAGGTCCTGGGAGAGCTGCTGCCCCAGGTGTACCCAGTCCATGGTTCTGGTCTTGCAGACTTCACGTGGGAACTGGGACGCCCCCACCAGGCGGGGTCCACCTGTCTTTACACCCAGAAGCCCGCCCGCAGCCAGGCCAGCCAGCAAGCTCTGTCCCCTTGTCCACGCAACTGTAAAATTCCGCTACTGCCGAACTGACACGTACCCACCTAAAGACATTTTCAGTTTTCCGAGTGCTTTTAGCACAATGCCTTCCACTTGACCCTTTCAGCAGCTCGGAAACTGCGGGTCTAAGGCCCCCTTCCTCGTTCCTAGGGGAACGTGGTTGACATGACCTGATAGGACAGACTCAGCTGGGAGATGGCGAAGCTCACACGAGAATCATGGCTTTGATTCCACAAGACAGTGCTTCCCCAAAGGCTCTCCCCAACCTGACAGATGACCGGATGTATCTGGAGAACGGTACATGCTATGCCACGCCTTGGACACTCAGAAGCTTATTTAAGATTCTGAGATGCCCCAGCTGGGAAACCACAAACAACCACTAAACTATAACTCAGTGTTCCCCAGATTCATTTGTCCTTGGAACGTTCTTCCTTATTCCATCCCAAAGGAAACATCTATTAACATCTCAAGATGCTCCTCAGATCATTGATTGGGGAAAGGCCAAACTGCACACTGTCGCCTTTTGGAAATGCTCAAACACTTATAAAAATAAAGATATCCAATCAGTATCAAAAATACCAGAAGTTATTTCAAATATGCTAAACAAATCTTAATTTTATGAACTAAACTTCAAAATATTAAGAGGTTTAGGTATTAGTATTTTGTGGTAAGTAGCACTTTCTTCTGTATTTTGACTATATATTTCAAATTTTACTAGTAGAAAGATGAAATTTATTTTTAAAGAGACTAGATTTTGAAATTCTCACTAACAGATGGAGTGCAGTGTTTAGCAAATAGATTATCGTTATTATTAATTCATTATGATTAATCCAAATCAGTTTATTTGAAGTTTCAAAGAATTTATACAAAGTATATTTACTTCCATTTACTTTAAGAAAGCATTAACTCTCTAGGGATAAATATGACACCTTTAGTATTTAGAACAATGATTAATATAATTTAGTTTATGGGAAAAATATTTTCAATACCCTGACAAAAACTAAAAAAATAGTATATAACGTGTATGTGTAATTCTATACTGAGTGAAAACAGAGTAACTAGTTGTTATATAAAGTATAACATACAAAGCACTCTAGTATTTTTTATTTCATAATGAAAGCATAGCTAAAAATACTTCTGTTATTAGCCATGAGTAAATGAAAAGAGTGATGAAATAAATATGTGAATTAATTGAAGACCATTCAATGTTGTCCCCATCTCAAAAAAAAAATTCATTTAATATTAAAAGAATACTATGAGCTCTCTGTTGATGGTTGTAGGAGAAAGTGAGACCCTTTGTCATTAAAGCAATGTCAAACCCTGAGGCCTTTCTGAGCACCGTTAAGATGCACGGGCTAATCCCCACACTCCCATCCAGCGGGTCAGCAAGGTCTCTGCCAAGAGCAGCTGATGGAAAGTGGCCAATGTAAAATGGCACAAAGAATTAGAAAGAGGGAAGTCTTGTCTCCCCTCTTGTCTTTAGAAATGATTACCCTTACAGCATTCTTTGCACTTTCTTTCTTATGTCTTGTGCACTTGAGAGAAAGACCCTAAAAATACTTGTTTGTTATCTCGAAGTGCCTGGCAAAGTAGCAGCTGAGAAGGGCACGCGACGGACTCACGGCCACACAGCAACTCTGAGCAGCCTGTGGAAAGAGAAGATGCCTCTCTCCAGCCATAGAAGAGGCTGAGAAACAAGAAGATGTCCCTAGTCTCTGACCGTGCCCAGAATGCCTAAGAAATGTGGCCATACCTCCTGGGAAATCAAGGAGGCACGTCCACTACGTAAGAAACAGAGTGACTCCCTCTCGACCAGAGTGATGGATTTCCTACAGGACACAGACTGTGCCGGACTTCCTGAAGGACAGGGTAGAGGCCCCGCAACACCCCCGCACCCCTGTGCAGGTGCTCTGGGATCTTCTGATGCTGGCCCGAGAAGCCCGCCCCTCAGGGTTTTATTCTGAATGCTGTTGGAATGAGGACCCCCGAACGTGAGCGAATGCAGATTCCTTGGGCTGGGCTTCCCCTGAGCTGCCTCTAGTTCGGAGCGGGGCTCCGACGTGGGCATATGACCTCCGACCTGCCCTGTGTCACAGACAAGGTGGCTCCCTGTGGTTATCTGCTTAACCCCATGGATGCTCATCTGCAACAGGAACGGGGAGGTCTGCCCATGGCCCCAAAGGCATAGGTTCATTTCTTTGCAGTCCCCCAGCAGTCCCTCCCATCACTAAGAAGAAGGTTTTGCTTTCCGGGGCAGGTGGCCAGCAGCACAGCGTCCACCCCATGGATTCAGGTGTAGAGCAACAGGAGCTTGCCCAAGACTTTAGGAAGCTCTGAATGGTGAGTTCATCTCCTTGGGCTCTCCCAGATCTTGCTCTTCTTATCCTGCATGATGGGATCTGACTAGCGCTTGAATCCTGTTGCTTACCTCACATTGCCTCTACGAGACGCGGCTGCCTCGGTGGCTCTCAATCCTGGTAGATTTTGCTCCCCTCCTCCCCCGCCCCCAGGAGACATGTGGCCAAATCAGCAGACGTTCTGCTTGTCACAGATGGGGGAGAAGGTGCTCTCAGCATCGGGTAGGAGGCGGCCAGGGGTGCTGCTAGGCATCCCGCCAAGCCCAGGAACTCCCCGCCACAAAGAACGAGCCCACCTGAAAGGTCAGAAGTACCAAACGCAGAGAGCCTGGACTAGCTGGTTTCTTTAGCTGGAAAATGGGTATAATAATAACACACATGAAAAATCAGCACCGCGCCTGACCCAAGGGAGATGTTCAATACACATCAACTCTCTTCTCTTTCTCACTCTGACACCCCAAAACCAGGATTTCCCTGTCCCGCCGAGATCTGTTGTGAATCAGCAGAAGCTAAAATTCAGTGTCAGGATGCAGACCGACAGGTTTGTATGGAGGTCTGCTGTGGGATGGTCACTGACTGTGGCAAACCAGCTGACAGAGCAGCCCGCTATCCAGTGTAAGCCGGGAAAAGAGCATCCCACGTCAAGAGTGACATGAACATCCTCCCAGATTTCCAGGGCCCAAAACAGAGCCACTTCCAGACTGGCCAGACTTCTCCACCCTTCCAAATCAGATAAGGCACACATTCTAGACAAAAACAAATTCCATTTTCAAAGTTCTCTGCTTTGCGAGCGATCTGGGACTGGCCTATCTGACCACCGAGCAGCCCTGCATGGACCCCACATGCAGAGCAGACCGCACACTCAGCATAACGGCAGAGTGAGCTTCCCCCCAACACCGCTGGCAAGGATCGGAGTGCCAGCAAGTTCAAGTACACTGAGGTTATGAGATACCCACGCAGTTCTCGTTATGTAATAGAAATACGGTAATTCTGTCTAACACAGACTGCTCCCAAGACTGTAGCTGGGAATGTCCCTTCCCAGAGTAACTTTGTTAGGGTCTTTTCTAGGATACACTGACCGGCCATGAGAGCCGTTTTCTGGGATTCGTGGGCTGAAATCCTGTGTGCGTCCTTCTGCCCGTGAGTGACAGGTGATCCTACCCTACACCCAAGCAAGTCGGGGGCCATTAGTGGACACCTAGTGCGCCCGCACCCTACTTCGTCCCTCATCTTCCGGGCTCTGGGCCTCCAGGCCACTCCTCTGTCGGGACAACCGTACCATTTGTTCTTTCTACTGTTTCTCCTGCAGTGCCATCATTTGCTCCTAATTAACTTTGTTATTTACTTCAGAGGCATACCTCTCCCCTCTCTGATTTCACTTGGAGTTCCTTGTTTTGAACGCCGCAGAACAGAATGCTAGCTTTCCACTAGCGTGGGCGCCCATGGTGAAAATACCTCAAGGACCTCTTACATAAAGTCCATTTTGGCAAAATGTAAATGGCCAATTCCCAAGCATACAGCGGTAACTCTTGGGAACCCAGTGCCTCTCCTACTATCTCACATAGTTGAGAAAATCAGGTTATCGAGCAAAAGAAGAGCTTAACTTTTGGCTATTTCTGCATACGCAAGCATTCAGAACGCTAATCAGTTTAAGTAGATAACATTCCCAACAGCGCCGAGGTCCCGGGAAGAACACAAAGTCATTGTGCACAAACCAAATTAATTACCTAAGAGAAAACATCTGAAGATGGGAGCGCCAGCCAGGGAAGTGGGAAAATAAACAGTTCTGCCAGGACCTGAAGTCCTGTGAAGGCCTCGGGAGTTCAACTGTTGGACTCCGAGCAAGACCCCCAGGGTTAGATCGATAACTAAGGGATGGTAACCCGACCTCGGAACTGCTGCATTAACACTTCCTTCTATCTGGAGAACAGAGGGCGTTCCACTCATGACATATCCATGGAAAACAGGACTTCGCCAAAAGTGACCTGGCAGCTGATCCTGGAGACATTCCAGTGTCCGTCGGTGGATCCTAGCAGCCAATCCATGAAAGGGTCCCTCAAGGAGATGTGGAAAAGACATGTCTCAGAAACCAGGATTTCCACATTTCTGAGGCGGCTGACCCTCTGTCCCACTTAGGTAACTCCAACTCTTTCTGAGTTATGTGGCTCTGGTTAGCCCACTTTTAAAAAGAGGTCAAAATTCATTTAACTTGTAGACATTGAAGAAGAGCAGAGTAACTCCTGGGAGAACTGCAGACACCCAGCAGGAGCTCAAACGCAGGCCTGGAACCCGAACCACCAGGCTGGGCTTCCCTGGTTCACTGTGCTTTGGCACCTGACCAGCAGCATGCCCAGGCCTCGCTCTGAGAACGGGGGGCAGTGGAGAAGGACCCGTTTCCCTCACTGATGTGCCGGCCGAGAATAAATGGGTATGTTCTCTGACCTGGGGACAAGAGGGGGCCCTGCGTCTGAAATCCCAGCTCAGCTGTGCTCCACTCTCTCAGGCCATCGCGCTGATTATTTTAACATCAGTTCCAAGACAATTCACGGAAATTTAAAATGTCCTCTTTCTGTGGGGTGAAGGACCTCTTCCTCGGTCATGCATGCTGTGTGAACCATGGGACCTGAGATATTTCTGCTCAAGAGGAGAAGACAGCTCATTTCTTGTTGAAAGGACATAATACTAAACCATTTGGCTATTCCCCTAGATTTCAAGAGGCCTTCTGAATCCTTTTGACAATTACAGTCTTTGAAAACGCAAGTTCAGAATGGCTTAACCCGCAGCTTTCAGGTAGTTTATTTTAAATAATCTTTCTTTCAGAGTAATGTCGAGAATCCAAAGTGGGTGGAGACTGGGTGCTGAAAGAGCAGGGTCAGCCTGGAAAGGTCGTGAAGGGCCTGGATCCCGGATGTCTGGTCCGCTTGCTGGGAAATCTTCCGGAGGCTTAGCAAGGGGGAGAGCAGAATTCTACTCCTTCCACCCAATCCCAACAAGAGCACCAGGGCTTTCCAAGGTCAAGGCTCAGGTTGGCTGGTCACAGTGTGAGGCTGGCCCGAGCCCTCATCCCAAAGAAGGAGCACAGCCTAGTGGTGCGTCTTCATCCTCAACACTCCCTAGACCTTCCAGCACCCAAGTGGGAGGCTGGCCCTACAGCACAGTTCCTGGTCGAGAGAAACACAGACCCGGCCTCACCTGAGCATACCAGCCACCACAAGTGTTTCCTCAACGCTCAGTTTGAAAAGAAATGTTTTCGGACCTTCTGCTGGGGCAGTTGGGTGTAGATGATGCCCAGGACTGAGATGTGGCCCTGCCTCCTCTAGCAATACTTAAACCAAGGCCCTGACTAGCCATCCTCAAGGCATGTTAAACTCGGCCAAAAATACCTGGGAAGTCTACCTGGTTACATATTAACGGGTGGATTTAGGGTAAAAATGAAAATGAAGCAGGCTAGAAAGCACACACACAGAACAGGAAGTCTGAAAAACCAGAGCCATGGGGGGGATGCCACCACGGTCTGCAGCTGCTGGACAGCGGGGGGTGGAGGGGAGCCCGGAAAGTCATCAGAACGGACCGTGTTCTCTTTGAGAGTGAGTCACACGACCCCTGTCCCCCCGAGCCCTGATGCCTTCAGTTACAAGAAAAACACAGCGGTGTTGACACAGGCCTTCATTTCCCATCTGTTGACACAGGTCCTACTTTTTATAGTTTCAAGAATTTCTGTGTTAGCTCAGTGTGCCGATGTGTATCATTCAAGTTAGACCAAAAGGGGTGGGGGGAGACTGTGGTGTTTCTACACTTGCCTCTACTGTAAAGTCAGTCCTAGGAGTGCGCAGGGGAACTAGCCGGGAAAACTCGCCAAATAGGAAGACGAACAGAACATGAAAGTGAATTAGAGCTGACACGGCCGGTAAGGAGAGACGCCAGCGTATTTTCACGTACTGCATTTATTCCGAAACGAGCCGGGTAATACTGGTATCACCAACTAGGAGCATATCTTTTTAAAAAAATAATGTTGGTACCTTTTAGCAAGAGGCTAAAACAAAAACAACACACACATATTCTGCGCAGACTTCTCTGAATTTCAAGAGTGAGTCTGAGACCTGATGGGCCTCCAGCAGGCCATGAGCAAGGGAAGGAGCGTCCTGGCCAGGCTGACCCCTTCCACGCCTGGAGAGCAGGGCTCTCCTCTCCCCCCACCTGCCTCAGGCCCCTGCCTGCGACAGCCCGGCCCGAATGGCTACTGGGCTGTGCCCTCTCACTGCCATACCTGGTTTCTGGGGCCTCTCCAGGCAATTTCGGGATCCTGCAGTGTCGCTGGGGAAAAGCAGGCAGGCACCCGCTCTCACAAAAAACTAAAATGCACCCATCAATTGCCCTCCAATGAAAATGACTTATCCAGATCCATGGGTCTCAAACAGGAGGGGGGGGGCACTCGCTTAGAAAAAAAATATTTTAATTTGACATTTGTCGAACAAGAACTATTTACTGTTTCCATAAATAAATCTGGACAAGTGCGTTAAGGATTAAAAATTGGTTAAAAATACTAATTTGAGGGGCGCCTCGGTGGCTTAGTGGTTAAAGCCTCTGCCTTCAGCTCAGATCACGATCTCAGGCTCCTGGGATAGTGTCCCACATCGAGCTCTCTGCTCAGCAGGGAGCCTGCTTCCCTCTCTCTCTCTCTGCCTACTTGTGATCTCTCTCTGTCAAATAAATAAATAAAATCTTAAAAAAAAAATACTAATTTGAATAAAGGCCCTCAGGTGCAATAGAAACTTTTCCTTTTTTGAGAAAAATGCTAAGTTTTATTCTGACACATGGATTCCAAGGAATACTATTGGCCCAACAGATTTTCTGCCAATACACATATCCCTTCTTGAGTCAAAAAAAGAAAATAGACCAAATCCCTTTTTCTATATTAATTGCCACTAATTATCAGCGTCTTTGGGGAACCACTGTTGAGATTTCCTAGACACCACATTAAGCCTGGTTTTGCCTCTTTATATCACTCTGGGGAAATTATTAAAATAGTATAAGGCTTTAGCACAAATGGCTGATTATTGGGTTAGATTTGATGTTGTTTCTAATGATTTCCATATTAATGGCAATTCAAAACGAACTGTTACAACTTAAGCTTTGGCCACTTACCTTCTGTCCCTTCACTCCATGACAGTCACACTTCCCACAGCCAGAGCCAGCACAACCACCCTGGAAGGAAGAAAAAACATCTTTAAATAGAAGAACTCTTGCAAATTGAGGTCACTTTTTGAATTGAAATGATTTTGGCATCTTCACCCATTTATGGGAGATGTCCCACCCTATTATTATGAGCAAGACCTTAAAATATGAGATCGGATTTGCTCTAATGAGGTTATCACGTATATGCCCCGTGGCTCTTCTCTCTTGCCCTAACACATGAAACAGCAAGCCTGGAGGAGAGCAAATCAAAGTATTGCTTGGTCCACAAAGGGAAGGCCATCATTAATACTTTTTGAAATTGCCTCCCTAGAGATGATTCTAAAAGGACATCAACCGAATTTGTAAGGCTGTGATTCTGATTTAGGACTTTCAGACCTGAGACCAGGGAAACCGAGGGCCTAGGAGAGCAGAGTCCATGCTTTGTCCCTTGAATTCCCAAGGACACAGAAGCATGCAACAAACATGTGTGCAAAGAAGAAATAAATGAAGGAGCTGATGTTAAGCCCAACCTTAAAGAACAGACTTTTCATTCAGTTAAAGCTTGAATGAAAAGAACCCAAGCATGTAATAAAATCTGGAGAAAAGAAACATTCTCCAGAATAGATCACATGTTAGGCCACAAAACCAGCTCCAACAAATTCAAAGTCGAAGTCATACTATGCATCTTTCCTGACCACAATACCATGCAACAAGAAATCAACCACAAGAGAAAATCTGAAAGAGCACAGATACATGGACGTTAAACAACATGCTACTGAACAATAAATGGGTCAACCAAGAAATCAAAGAAGAAATTAAAAAGTACAAGGAAACAAATGAAAATGAAAACACAATGGCCCAAAATCCCTGGGGTGCACCAAAAGCAGTTCTAAGAGAGAGATTAAGAGCAACACATGCCTATCTCAAAAAGCGAGAAAAATCTCAAATAAAAAACCTGGCCTTACACCTAAAGGAGCTAGAAGAAGAAGAAAAAACAAAACCTAAGCCCAGCAGAAGGAAGGAAATAATAAAGATCAGAACAGAAATAAATGATATAGAAATTAAAATCTAATAGAACAGATCAATGAAACCAGGAGCTGCTTCTTTGAAAAGATCAACAAAATTGATAAACCTCTAGCCAGACTCCTTTTAAAAAAAAGAAAGAGAGAGGGAGTGGGAGGACCCAAATAGGCAAAATTACTAATAAAAGAAGAGAAATAACAACCAACACCACAGAAATACAATAAACATAGTATTATGAAAACCTATATGCCAACAAATCAGACAACTTAGAAGAAATGGATAAATTCCTAGAAACATACAATCTACCAAAACTGAAGCAAGAAGAAATAGAAAATTTGAACAGGCCAATTACTAGTAATGAAATCAGTAAAAAAAAAAAAAAAAAAAAAAAAAAAAACTCCTAACAAACAAATGTCCAGAACCAGATGGTTTCAAAGGCAAATTCTACCAAACATTTAAAGAGTTAATACCTGTTCTTCTCAAACTATTCCAGTAAATACAAGAGGAAGGAAAATTCCCAAATTCATTCCAATGAGGCCAGCATCACCCTGATACCAAAACCACATAAAGATATCTCAAAAGAAGAGATAACTACAGACCAATATCCATAATGAACATGGATGCAAAAATCTCAACAAAATATCAGCAAACCAAATCCAACAATACATTAAAAAGATCATTCAACACAATCAGTAGCATTTACTCCCCTGATGCAAGGGTGGTTCAATACTCACAAATCAATCAACATGATACATCACATCAACAAGAGAAAGGATGAAAACCGTATGAACATTTCAACAGATGCAGAAAAAGCACTTGACAAAGTACTACATCCATTCATAATAAAAACCCTCAACAAAGTAGGTCTAGAGGGAACATACCCAACATAATAAAGGCCATATATGGAAAACCCACAGCCAACACCATACTCAGTAGGGGAAAACTGAGAGCTTTCCTCCTAAGGTCAGGAACAAGACAAGGATGTCCATTCTCACCACTTTTATTCAACATAGTACTGGAAGCCCTAGCCACAGCAATCAGACAATATTGAGAAATAAAAGACATCCAGATTGGTAAAGAAGAAATAGAACTGTCACTACTTGCAGATGACATTATACTATATATAGAAAACCCTAAAGCCTTCACCAAAAAAACTACTAGAACTGATAAATGAATTCAGTGAAGTCTCAGGATACAAAATCAAGGTACAAAAATCTGTTGAATTCCTATATACTAATAATGAAGCAGCAGAAAGGGAAATTAAGAAAACAATCCCATTTACAATTATACCAAAAACAATAAAATATCTACAAATAAACTTAACCAGAGGTGAAAGACCCATTCTCTGAAAACTATAAAACACTGATGAAAGAGGAAAGAAAAAAACCCACTGATGTAAGAAATTCAAGATGATACAAGAAATGGAAAAACATCCCATGCCCATGCACTGGAAGAACAAATATTGTTACAATACCCATACTACCCAAAGCAATCTATACATTCAGTGTAATCCTTATCATAATACCAATAGCATTTTTCACAGAACTAGAACAAACAATCCTAAAATTTATGTGGAAACACAAAAGACTTAAATAACCAAAGCAATCTTGAAAAAGAAAAACAGACTGGAGGTATCACAGTTCCAGACTTCGAGTTATATTATGAAACAGTAGTAATCAAAACAGTATGGTATTGGCATAGAAACAGACACATAGATCAATGGCATAGAATAGAAAGCCCAGAAATAAACCCACAATTACATGGTCAATTAAACTTTGACAAAGGAGGGATGAATATACAATGGAAAAAGACAGTCTCTTCAACAAATGGTGTTGGGAAGCCACATGCAAAAGAATGAAACTGAACCATACTTTCTTACACCATACACAAAAATAACTCAAAATGGATTAAAGACCTAAATGTGAGACCTGAAACCATAAAAATCCTAGAAGTCAGCACAGGCAGTAACTTCTCTGATATTGGCTGTAGCAATATCTTTCTAGCTCTCTCTCCTGACGCAGGGGAAATACAAGCAAAAATAAACTGTTGGAACAGTTGCACAGTGAAGGAAACAATCAACAAAACTAAAGGGCAACATACTGAATGGGGGAAGGTATTTGCAAATGACATATCCAATAAAGGATTAGTATACAAAATATATAAAGAACTGATTCAACTCAGCACCCAAAAAATAAATGACCCAACTAAAAAAATGGGCAGAAGATATGAACAGACATTTCTCCGAAGAAGACATCGAGATGGCCAACGGACAGATGGAAGGATGCTCAGCGCCATTCATCATCAGGGAAATGCACACCAAAACCATAATGAGGTGCCACCTCTCCTGTCAGAATGGCTAAAATCAAAACACAAGAAACAACAAGTGTTGGGAGAATGTCGAGAAAAAGGAGCCCTCGTGCTCTGTTGGTGGGAATGAAGACTGGTGCAGCCCCTTTGGAATGCAGTATGGAGGGTCCTCAAAAAGTTAAAACTCGAACTACCCTATGATCCACCAACTGCACTTCTGGGTATTTATCCAAAAAATACAAAAACACTCATTCAAAGGGACACGTGCACCCCAATGTTTATAGAAGCCTTATTTACAATAGCCAAACTATGGAGACAGCCCAAGTGTCCATCGATAGATGAAGGAATAGAGAAGATCCAAGATACACATACCATGGAATCGTACTCAGCCATAAGAAAGAATGACATCTTGTCATTTGCAGTGATGCGGCTGGAGTTAGTACAATGTTAAGTGAAACAGGTCAGTCAGAGAAATCCAAATACCGTATGATTCCACTGAATTTAAGAAACAAATGAGCAAAAGGAAGAGCTAGAGAGAGAGAAAGAGAAACCAAGAATCAGACTCTTAACTATAGAGAACGCACTGACAGTTACAAGAGGGGAGGTGGGTGGGGGCATGGGGATTAAGCACTCATCATGATGAAAAAAATAAAACAATATAAAGTAGCATCCTGTTAAAATAATAAATAAACAAATAAATAAATAGCTGGGGAGGAAGGGAACCAATATGTTCAAAAGTCCACCAGGTGCTACAAACAACCACCTCTCGTGTTGTCTGACCAGCTAACAGCCATACTGAGGTATGTGCTACCATGCCCATTTCACAGATGTGAAATCTGACTTTGGAGGTGCAATATAACACACTAAGATAAGGTTGACGCCAACTTCCATAATGTAATACTGCCAGCACATTAAAAGATCAAAGTAGGATGATGCCTACGTACAGTTACAATTTTCTTAGACCCAAATTTTACATGAAGACAGACACAGTGGTCGTAGACAGAATATAAGGGGGAGTGACAAGGGGTAAGTGAGTGAATGAGCTTTATTAGAGGCTGTGTATCTGGTGTGAGATAAAATGTGTATTTAAATTCCACTTCAAGTGATCATAGTTTCTCAAACATAAGACAACACTACGAATGGTACAGTCATCACGTGCAGTCTATTTTTTTTAACAATATCCTCAAGCCTTAGCCTCGCTGCCATGGAGATCTTCTGCGGAAAACAACGGCATCTGGAGATATTTACTCCATAAAGTGAAAATCTGAACAAGTGCCTCCAAGACAGTGAGCTGTTATTAATTTTATATTTTGGAAATGGGGGCAGTTGACAACAGTCCAAACAGAGATGATGGGTCTGTTTCTTTCCCTCGCTCCCACTGGGGGCAACTTCAGCAAGCCATCTCATAACCTCCTAACTAAATCAAGCCGTGTGCCCAGTTTTGCTTCACCATCTGGGTTTTGGTGACCACTGGGTGTTTTCCCAAGAGGGGAGGTCAAAGTCTTAAGCCTGTGCTCCAGAAGGTTCATCCAAAATGCCCAAAGCCAAGTACTCAGTGACCCAAGAACCATGCCCCAACCATCACCATCTCCGGCCTCATCCCCCGCCGAGGGCTGGCTGCACCCCACGTGGGCTCCTGCAAGGGTGGGTGATATGCCTCTATTACAACACCCGTCCAGTGCTTCACACAGCCTTTGCTTGGAGGCACCCCTCCCAGGGACCCTGAGAGCACTTAGGGCCGGCCCAGAGTCCCACCACACTTGATACGGACCATATTTCATCTGACAGAGTGGAGGCTGGAAGAGCTGCGCTGGGAAATAAAGCAGGGCACTCATGAAACAAGGATTCGTATCAACCGTGAAGACATACGGGAGCTCCAGGGTGGTTCAAGCATTAGTCAACAGACGACTTAGATAGCGGAAACACCGATGGCTCCCCGGCCGCTGGTGGCCATTCAACCAGCCTGCACAGCAAGTGTACAGAAGGATCCCGCCACACCGGGAGGGCAGCTCCCAACAGAGGACTGCCTTACCTACGTTACCAGTCCAGGTAGGAGACCGCAGCCAACTACGGGCCTGGCCAGGGAAGTGGGGGGGCTCCTGGAGCTGCTGGGTGGGCCCCCAGACCAGGAAAACCTGGTGGGCGAGGCATCCCAGTCCCTGGGGCTCCGGGTCAGGCCACCCCTCGGCCCAGCCCTACAGCTCTCCTCCTGCTCCTGAGCCAGGCTCAGGAACACGCCTCTGCTCTTTAAACTCTGCTAAACCCCATCCCACTCCTGCAGATGCCAGAAGGAAAAATCAACCAGGCTAAGACTCATTTATCTGGTAGGAAAGAAACGTCCACCTACCACCCAGGCTCAGCTGGCCAGAACCCAAGAACAGCCTGAAGCAGGACGGGCTCATCTACTTTACAGGTCAATAAGGTTTCTTCTAAACTCCAGGGCAGGCCGAGAATCACAGAACTGAAGCTCAAAATGGCTATTAGGTGATTCTGGGTTTTCTCTTTGAAATGCTGATTAAAATCTCAAAAGCTTATCTCCATTCAATTTGAGGGAAGTTATAAACATGAATTTCCTGGAGCCGTTCCCTTAAGCTCTCAGCAAATGCTTGCATTGCAAGGGACACCAGATAAGAGGTGACAGGGCCAGGGCCGTGGATGTTGGGGTCAAGTTGCTTCTTGTGCCTTTGCGACAGAAACCCACGGCACATGTGTGTGTAACAAATGGCCAGTTTTATCTCGGGCAAGGCTGCAGATCGCGGCCAACTTTGGGAGCAATCTGGGATGACAAATCAAGGACTAGAGCCTTTATTACAGGCTCTGTCACAGAAATAAAAGATCCTCACCCTGCCCCCAGGGTGCTTATCTGCCCCCACCAGCTTATACTGTATATCAAGCAAAATTTTTTTTAAAAAATCCCAAACAAAAGACATTCATGGCTCCTTATCTGCTTTATTCTTGTAGGAAATTTTATTACCAATTCTGGCCCAATGAGACAATTCCAAAGAATTGATCACTCTAATAATATGTAAATCACGGTCTGCTTTTCCGAACTAAGGGCATTTTCAGACCATGATTTTTGTGTCACATTCTGGGCGGCCTGGCATTTTACGTAAACGGTCCTATTGGGAAAAAACAAAACTCATTTTTAGACTAACAAAAATCACAAGATGCATGTTTACTTTGCTAAATAATATCTATTTTGCTTTCTTTAGAAGTTCTTATTTATTTAAGTAATCTCTACACCCAACGTGAGGCTTAAACTCACGACCCCGAGATCAAGAGTCACACGCTCCTCTGACTGAGCAGGCCAGGGGCCCCTGAATCTCTTTGCAATCTCTCTACCCTGGCCCTTAGCATTGCTGTCCCCTCATGGCCCGTACAGGCCTTCGAGTTGCGATTCAAGGGGCACCGCTGAAAAGAACCCCAGTGGAGCTCGAAGGCTCCCTTTCCACCGGGTGTCATGCACGTCTCTGAAAGAGCTAATTCACTTGATTCACGTAAGGAGCCTTAAGTGATGCACATCTCAACTCTCCACCATGAACTGCTAAGTTTGAACAGACCCACGAACGACACGTGACTCAGACTCAAAATGTCACCGGTGACCTCACATGGTAAAGACGACATCACAAGTGTCACAATTTCCTGAGAAATTGCATTCTGCCTTTGGACCTCTCAGTGAAAGAAAAAGAGGAGCAGGGTCGTCAAACTCCGGCAGTTCCCTACTGTCCATACATCTGAGGCAGCTCAGGAGGGCTGCTCATTCTTCCCAGCATCTGGAACATTCTGGGCCCCATCAACCAGCTCTCATCCAACTGTTCCAGATTCTAGAACAGGAAGAATTTGTACATTCTGTGAAGGACTCATCCTGCTCCCTGCCTTTCCCCTCCCTGGAGGACTCCAAGAACCTAAAGCCGAGCCTGAGCATTCCTCCCGAGCAACAAGGTCGCGGCCCAGGAAGCTGGTCACAGAGATGTCCTCCACATGAAACGGAGCATGTAGCTTAAGACCACAAAGGTCAGAAAGTTGTGAATCTTGGTCTCTCTTTTAGAAGTGGGCTATCCATGGCCAACACTAGCGGGGTCCCCAGACCGTGGGGAGAAGAGAATCCCAGACAGCTCTCAGCAGGAGAACATCACGTCTACACCCAATGCTGCAGAAGCACCAAATGAGAACCACGTCTCTCCTGATGGTCCTTCTAGCCTCTCCCCGCAGACCCTACAGCCACTGACCTACCATGAGAGTGTAAGAGGCTGCCTCCAGTGGAGGAAAATCCATTATTAGCTCTCCGGGAAGTGTGGCAGAGGCACAGGTCCACACTAACTCCCCGAGCTACTTTAAGCAAAAACTAACATTACAATGTGAAGGGAATGCCAAAGGTCCAACAAAGCAGTCCCTACAACAAGTGTCGTTTCCAGTCTGTTCCGGCCTCTTTGCACTTTTCAGGACCTGACAAAATAATTAATATTATACACATTTTCTTCCATGCCCCTATTTAAGATTTCCAGAGAGTCAAACCGTTAGCATTAATGCTGTAAAGTACGTTGAGCTCTAAAAATTCCCAGAGATTTAGGATATGCCGAACGAGTGCCAAAGAAGGAAGGGGAATGATGGGGGTCAGTGACTTTAGCTCAAAAGGCAGCCTATTTCCGGTCTTCCTCTGGTCTTCGGACCAACGAGGAGCTCTTCTCAACAACCTTCAAGTGAGCGCTCCATGTGGGAACGCAGGAAGGGGGAAGGCTCGCTAATTCTGTGCGGAGAGAGCCCTTTTACTTCACCAAAGGATGCCAAGTGCTGCGCCATCCGCGTGTGTGTGCACGCGAGTGTGTGTGGGTGAGTGCGGGTGCGCGCGCAGGAGCCCACGCGCAGGCCGTCCCGTGCTGACCTGCTGACTGGGACATGTCTCCTTCAGGAAGGCTCATCTGCAAGGAGCTGAGCGGTGAAGGGCTCGATTTCCTGACTTCCCCCACTTCTGATGGAAGGTGGAGCGTTAACATTGCTGCTTTAACAATTTTTATGTGTTTCACATCCCACCAAATAGGGACATGTGGAGGCCTGCCAAGTCTGAGTAGCTTATCTTTCAAATTCCTTTGTGCATTCCCCATGCTATGCAAAATGTCAAAATAGTTTTCTGGTGATACAACCGTCCCAGTTTTCTTCCTGGTTGTAGTACTTCTTCAGGGAATCTTTGGAATAATTACCCAGCTCAAGAAATATGTGGAGACAGAGGACTGTGTTTCAGGGCTACTTGGGTAGAAATTAATAGTGTGAAGAAACCAAACATGGAGCTTCCTTCCAGATGCACAGCCCCCGCCCCCACCCAGTGGGTCTGTCAAGTGGGACAGACGCTGGACATCCACTGGGCAGCGTCTCCGGGGCTTTCCCAGCTGAGTGCACGCCTGCCATGTATCCCACAGGTGCGCTCATGCGTCACTGGGCCATCACCGGAGACACACTCGCGCACCGTCACTGCTGCCACCACCTTGATTAAACACTGATGTGAGCCACATGCCACCAGAGCTCCGTCTTCTCAATTCCAGTTTCATTTCATGTCATTCCCGGAACAGGGTCGATGCGGTACATCAAAGAGGACGACCCAAAGGAAAGCACCAAGAGCTCTCACACTCTTTGTGGGATTTAAAACATCATGAAGAAAGAGAGTGTAATAAATATTAGCATCTCCTAACTCCCACCCTGTTTGTGATTTTAACTCGTACATGCTCTTTTTGGCCATTCTTGTCTTAAATGTTTGCTTCCTGCCATGAGGTTCTGCACGGTGCATCCCCACACCTCCACACACCGTCACTGCCGGGAGACGACCGCCCAGCGAGAATCTTAAAACTTAAAGCTGAAAAGCCCGTGCCGTCCGGTCCCCCTGCACCAACTCCGAGAACAGGTGCCACCATCCAGTGTGAGAGAGGTCAGAGGCCAAGTCCGGAGGGAGGTTTCTGGGAGCTGGTCCCTGCTTGATGAGGGCGGTGGCTACATGGGTGGGGGGTTCCATCCACAAAAGTCCACTGAGCTGTGAACTTAAAATTTTCACTCTTTGTCATACATCGGTAACATAAAACAAAGCACATCCAGGAAGGTTCCTAGCAGGACTACACACCGTGGCCCAGACAGCAACCGGAGGAACGGACGGACACATATTCACGGAGCGGAGCCTTGTGCCCACTGAGGGCGGGTGACCCCAGCACGGTCGTGTGACACACACACACACACACGACCCTGTGCAGACTGAAGCCAGGCACAACAGGGCAAGCCGGCTGCCTCTGTCTGTACAAAGCTGGAAACTACTGGCTAACCTCGAGGGCCGCCAGCGAGGGGAAGGGGGACTGGGGCATTTCCAGGCTTCTGTTGGGTGGGTGTGTTCTGTTTGTGCAAAAGGCATTGAGCCGTGTTCCTCTGACTTTACACACTTCTTTAATAAAATCTATCCCTCAGGAAGTGTGCACTGAATTTAAAAATTATTAGCAAAATGGAGGCCAGATGTTGCATTTCTTAAAAGCTTACATTTGTGCACCATTTCTGAACTCCCGGAATCGTGCCTGGCATTATGGACGTAAGGGCATGAACCTCCAAGGAGCTCGCCGTCCTCGGGCTCTCGTCTGCATCTGTCTAATTACTATCATCACCATCTTGTTCTGATAAATGTTAGGGATGTGAAACTAATTCTCCACTGTGAACCCAATGGAAAGGAGAATTTAGCTCAATAAAATAACATTTCTGCTCTGTTCAATCATGGAAAACATGGAAACCAAATATCCTTACTACTTTTTGGACTTAGAAAAGATTTCTGTTCTCATTTGAAAACAACCCCAAGTGTTGATACATTCTTGGCAAGAAAACATATTAGCATGAAACCTTTGAGAACCAAACTGAACTTGTGACATGAGCATCTCTGACTAAACACCGTGTGTGGGAGGCATGGCCGGAGCCTGCAGGCCCGCGGGGGGCTCCCAGCAAACCCCACGCTCGGAGGAAGTGAGGGTGTCTGCCCGCTCGCCCACCCAGCGGCACGGGTCCGTGGCTCTGCTCTCTGTCCACCCACCGGACGGCCTGTGTGTCTCCAAAAGCCTTCTCTGCCCTTCCCCCCATGCGGCCCCGCCCCGAGAACGGAATGGGCCAGAGGGAACGGCTAGGGCCGGCACTTCACCTCCAGGTCAATCTTGTCCAGCTGCAAGCAGATGTGACTATAATTAGCCGCCCCGTGACAGTGGCTCTGATGTCTCCGTGTGAAACGAGTTGGTGGGCCAGGGCGTCCGCGGGAACGCATGGGTGGGTGAGGCTGGCGCGGAGGTCCGCGAGGCCAGGCTCCCGGGGCTGCCCTCTCTCTCTGGCCTGACGCACGAATGCAGGGGAGTTGGTCTGGGCAAAGCGTCCAGCCCCAGGGCCCTCCCACTGAGTGGCTCCTCGAATGTTCCTCCAGAGCAAGGGGCTGCCCTGGGTGAAGGCGTGGACTCGGGGCTCTTCAGCCCCAGATGAAGCACATCTCCTAATTTCGGAGGGGAAACCCTCCACCAAGAACATCCTTGCCCTTGGCGACCGTCCCCAAGTTCCCCGAGCCCTTTCAGCACAGCGCAGCGTCCCCCTGGCGGCCGCGGCCTCTCCTTCCCTGCCGGTGGCCCCTCGGCACCCTCCTGTCCCCGCAGAGGCTCCCCAGAAGCACCGGCAGAGAGGAGTCTCCAGCCACTCTCAAAGGACAGCACATTTTACCTGGTTGGGCCAGGAAAAAAAAAAGCGGGACCATTTTCTCCAACTTTGGAAGAATGTGCAGGGCTCTATTGGGTGGAGTCCGGGAAGCTCTTCTGGCCCTTCTCGTTTCTCATCTCTCCTCTCCCTGTGGCTCCCAAGTACAGCCCGGACTGGACTGCTTCCACGCCTCAGCCCGGCCACTGCCCGTCAGTCCCCCTTCGAGTCTTCCTTCTGCACCCCAGGACCAGCCCACACGGCGGGGAGGGGAGAGGCAGCACGTGGGCCAGAACCGCCCATTCATTCCCCTGCTCGCTGCCCCGTGTGACTTCTCCTCTACCCGACGGGTGACGGGAGGTGAGCGCCCGCTGTGCCCCGGACACCAAGAGTGGGGCGCTGAGCAGGACACCAAGCAGCAGGAGCCGAAGGCAGGACGTCCCCCGAAAAAGCTGAGCCGGGTCCCACAGACGCAGAGGGACCCTGTCCGAGCATGCGGCGATCCCTGAGCACGTCCCTGCTGGGTGCCAGCCTGCGGCAGGGTTGGGGGGAGGACGTGGGGAAGGGGCATTGCTGTGAACAAAGAGGCAAATGCGAGATGAGGCAAAGAGCAGGTGTGGGACGAGTGCTGGGGCACAGGAGGGACTCTGTCAGTCATCGGGACAGAGCCACAAACACATTTCAAAGGAAGTGACACGGGAGATGGACTCTGCTGGGTAGGAAGCAGAACGAGGGAGAGCTGGCGGGGACATGGTCGGGGGTGGGGGCCGGTGCCAGTGGGAAGGCGATAGGTGAGACCGCGCACTCCTGAAGTGGCAGGCAGCCGAATTCTGAGGTCTTGGCCACATGGTCTGAGCGTAAGTAGCCGACTCCCTACAGAACCATGGCCTGCTGGCCCTAATTTCTGGAGTGACCCTTGGACGCCAGTAACTCTGTCACCAATCAGCGAATCTAGAATTGCTATCTCAACGTGAGGGCAAATTTCCCGGAGGACACAAGTTCTGGGGACCGGGTGTAGCCGGGGCCTTCTGCATTAATCCCTGGTCATATACAGAAGGGAGGTGCCCACTGGACGCGCAGGTCCCGAGCTTCGAGGTTAATTTAGAAGAACCATCAGAAGTGGCCCGCGGACCATGCAGCCGTGCCTGTCTCTCACGCTCGCCCTGAGTCTGAATCCCAGATTCACATCACTTCTCCCGGTTCCCAGCATCACAGTTGGCGACGTCACATCAACATGGGACCTTCACGCTACCCTGGCAGCAGGCCACCCTCCGTGCCCACACTGGCGCCTTCCCGGCATCTACCTTCAGACAAACTCCGAGCCCGCTCAAAATCTGTGACCACAAGAACACTGAGCGAAAACTTTTCCTTTGGGACCCAGAAAAGGCACCGCATTTTACCACAGTAAATAAAAATTGCCAACAGGCAGGCTAGTCGAATGCCACATTGTGCATCCACGGGGCGACTATCAAGAGGGATTGACGCTGAGCTATTTTTCCACCAAATGTGGGGGGCTGAGAAGATCTCTGAAGGCTGCTCATGTTCTAGGGACGGGACAGAGAGCCAGTGCCCAGGCGCGAAGACTCGGCGTTACACTGAGAATCCAAAGGTGGAGTCAGGGTTCTGCGTATCCCAGTGTGCTCCCCTTCCTGACCCTTTAGGGAGCCCTACAGTTTGTTACACACTGAAAATGGACCAAGTGACCTAAGTGACCAGCGAAATATCGTAAGTATGACTGACGTGCCGCTTAATTAAAAAAGTGGCCACAAGATCGCCACTTTTTTCTCCTGCAACTATTAAACCTTTTAAGTCATTGCAAATCTCTCCTCAGAGGAGCAATGTCACCAGCCTCCTCCAGTGTCATTCTGGAACGTGATCCGAGTTGTATGCCCCCCCCACCAAATCTCTCTCTCTCTGCTTCCATCCTGACGGCGCATATGCTCCTTCTAAAAAGCGGACAGTGAGTGCTGCTGTTCTGTGGAATTCCGGATACACGATGGTCTGGTTCCAGTGGCCTCCCCACAAGGACCTGACGAGCATGCCCTTGGCGCTGGGTGCAGCCTCGCGCTTGGGAGGAGAGCAACGTGGCCCACACGGGACTCCTGCTCTCAAGAACTCACTCGAGGAGGTGACCACTCAGGTGGTGGGTCCTGATCCGAGCAGAGGAAAGATCGGGGTACCGAGGCGGTCTCAAGTAGGGTACGGCAGTCAGAGGAAGGTGTGTTGGACGGGCGGGGTGAATGCCAGCTAGGTGAGCCCGGGATGGCGGGCACAAGGATCTCTGCTTCGCTCTCCGTAAGGCCACTGGGGGCAACTCAGAGTTCTCAACTGAGGGGGACAAACGCCCTCCCTACTGGCCAGTGAGGTTAGTGTGCGGGCTGCTGGGGACTGAGGAAGCTCAGAGAAGAGGGCGGAGGGGGGGCAGGGCGAGGCAGGACAGGGGAGGAGGGGATCAGGGACTGAGGTCAGGGTTCAGGCACAGGAGCTGCCACTCCACTAGGTGTGGAGAGGGAAGTGGAAGTTCTCCAGTGAGACTGATGGCAAGGGCGGTGGTCCCATCTGCGCAATGGGAGAGGGGAGGGAGGGGCGGAGAAGGGGGGAGGAAGGGAGGGGAAGGGAGAGAAGAGGGGAGGGGAGGGAAGGAAAGAAGAAAAGGGGAGGGAAGGAGGGAAGGGGAGAAGAAAGGGAAGGGGAGGGAGTGGGCAAGAAGGAGCGCGCCTTACTCTGCGACAGGAGACGGTAACAGACGCCACTTCCTTGGTTGGTGGTTCCGTCGATCAGACGAAGTCCATGTGAGGATTTCTATTCTCCGCCACACTGGATATCTCATATCTTCTTATCAAACCTCAACCCCTAATCATATTCATTTTCACGGAGGCAAGAAACCACGTAAGCCCTTAGTGAGAAGCTCACAGACCCAGCAGACCGTCCCCCAACTCCGTCTCGCCAGCGGCGCATGAGGTCCACCTAGAGGTACTGGCGTGACCGGATGCTTGCATGATGTTCACGGACAGGCCCCGGTGAGACACGAACGGTGCAGAGGGCACGGCTCCTTCCCACAAGTCTATTCCAGGCTAGAAGGAGGAAAACCTACAGAGCTAAATAACTCAGGAGCACGGGGGTTGCTCGTCCTGGGAGAACAGAGGAAGGGGCACATGTGGGGGCTGGGCTGGTGCAGCAAAGGGGGAGGAGGAAGGCTGCGAGCTCGGGGTGGCCGGACGGGGCACACGCATCACCGAGGTGGCCGGCCCACGGCAGAGGCTGGGGTGGGGGGCACCTGCGGGCCTTCCGGGAGGAAGCGGCGTGAAGCACGTACAGAGGTGGAGGGACCCTGAGAAACCGCAGAGGACTGGACCCCAGCAGCATACACCGGTGCGGCGGGGACCACGGCTCTCGGCCGCCTGGGGAAGGGTTTGCACACGACTCGGACACAGCCGGGCACTGCGCCGCGATGGGGAAGCCACACAGTGTCGTCCGCAGCAGGGACAGTGGCAGGGAGTGTTTCCTGTGGGGGAGACTCTGACCACACAGCACGCAGCAAACAGGTGCGTGTGACAGCAGCTCATTAACCGCGGGTCCCATTTCACAGGGAGACTCGGATACCGTTAGCTGTCACCTCTCCTGCCAGGTGCCAGGCACATGTAGAACCAGAGGCCTGCTGGGACTCACCCCAGCCGGACAAGGCTCAGCTGTCCGTCCTCAGGACCACACTCGGGCTCACGGGCAAAGCCGCCGTGTGAAAGCAGACCCTCTAGCAACGACAGATTCACAAATGCTGCAGAGGAAACACCAGCCCCTCAGGAGCCCATTCCTGGGTTTGCATCTTTGCAACCAGGTCTGAAAACACAACTGCAGAGAGCTCGCATCACGGACCCTTGGATGAATGGAGCCAGCACTCTCTGTCCCCGATGGAAGGTCCCAGGTCTGCCTACAGGATTTCTAGGTGACATCCTTCCAGGTCACATGCACATTTCTGTGGTGTCTCCGCTAAAACCTTCAGCAAGTCCCTCGGGCTTCCAGGGAACATCACGGATGGGAGACCCAAACTGCTCCTTTGCCAGCCAGAGCGGCGCTCTCAACACCCCAGCAAACACACCAGCACAGCCATTCCCGAGAAAGGAGGGAAACGGGCAAACCACAGGGGGAAGCTGAAATGCCAGTGGTTAAGGCCGTGGCTCCTCAAAGACAAGCTCCCGTATTTACTCTGCGGCTGTGAGCCGATGCCCAGCGACACCGCAGAGGCCTGTGAGCGGTTCTGAGGTCAGCTGTACGTGTTTGCCTTGTGGACAGGCATCATCTCCAAACCACACCTCCCACTCAGTCCCTCCGCAGAATCCTACTTCCAGACTGGAACGAGTCAGCGCTGGGGTTTGCCTGCTTCCGCTGCAACCACGCACCCACGGACCGCCGACAAAATGGGGTGACTTCAGAAAGCCTTATCTTGTCCATGAGCATTTAGAAAAATATGAAGCTGACTTCAGCCATTCATACTTTATTATAAAAATGAAATACATACAATATAGAAACTGTAACTCATTCTGTTTCCCTGATCCTTCCGTTGGGAAGACACACCGACAGCCCTCGTGGCTGAGTTTTCCATTTACAATCTTTAAATACTTACTTCCCCCCAACGGTTCCTTTGCAAACAATACAACAGAGCTGAAGGAGACGTGTGGAGATAGCGATATGGGTTTTAATGGTAAACCATGCGTATCAAGCAAGTTAACATGTAGAAAATTCTAGAAAACTTTCACGACCATTTGTGGAGTTTCAGGGGAATCTGTGTTGAGTCGGGAAACTGGACCATGAGCACGACTCAGAGCAAATCCTTTCCGGGGAGGTGCACGGCGTTGGAAGCTGAAACCACATTTGTGCTTCTAATAACTGTATTCTCACATTTTGAGTCACATCCTCGTGTGCTGGAAGGAAGCGAGGTCTTCCTTTGGGAGTTTGGGCGTTTGGGAGAAGAAGGCATCTGTCAAAGAAGAAAACTAAAGAGAGAGAGGCCGAGGGACTTGAAGAGGGAATGACGTTCCTAGAATATGGGGCAGGTGCCCTGGGTGCAGCAAATGGGGCCGGTTCTGGAAGAAGTTAAATACGGATATACCAAGAAGCTCATAAAAATATCCAAAGGGAGAACCTGACGAAACAATACACGAAAGCCGGAATCTGTAGATTAAAATCATGATGATGCAATCAGCCAAACTCATGGCGAACTGGCGACAGCTGGGTTTTGCTCTCCGGGGCCTGGAACCGCCCGTTAAGAGCACGGGCACAGATATCTGTGTTAAAACACCCGATTCCACAAGCTGGCCAAGTGGGCCTCCGCGTCAACTCGCTTTGTGACCTGCAGAGAGAATGGCAGGTGAAAACCTCATTCTTTTGAGTTGCTTCTCCTTTACTCGTTTCTAGTTGTCGGATTCTACCACAAGCCCCTTGCGCGTATCCAAAGTCACTGCTCTCTTATTATCCAGGGGATTTCGAGTCATAAATTAGTATCATGTTAAGAATCAACAGCATCCTAATTAATGCACAGATCGTGATGTCTGCGGGCCAATCGCACACGTTCTGGCTTCCAGTGCTTCAGGATAAACTGGGTGGCTGCCCTTGACCCCACTCTCCCAGAGAAACAGGAGCATTACACGTCTCCGTGCGTGTCGACGTGTATACAGGACGGGTTCCTTCTGGACCCACAAACCACTGACACTCTTATTCACCTTTTTCATCAAGTCCCAAGTGTACTTCTCAGAACTTGGAAATATACTTCTAAAATTCAACAAATCCAGCTGGTTTGCCATGTGCCAAAGGAAGCACGGTTGTCTTGACTGGGATGGACGGAGACTGACATTCCTCCTCCTGGTCTCCAGACTGAAAATGCTTCACGATGGTCGGGGCTGGCTTCCCCAAAGGTGACAGATACACCGTCTGCACATGTCTTCAACCACCTCATACCTCAGCTTTTTGGCACACGAGAGAGAAGACCAGTGGCCTCAACAATGGGTCAGTTACGGCTTAAGACCCTTTTATTCGTGTCCACCAAATAAAACACCCAAAATCCAATAGGTTAACCTAGAAAGTAACATACGCCTTGAATTTTTTATTTCAGTCTATGTGCTCCAAGCATGTGCCTTCTGTCCGCTAAAAACATGCTCTGGGATTACCACGTGATCTCAACGATAAGTTAATAAAGAAACTAATAAGTGACACTAGCTTAAGTTGCCGATTTCAATTTTCAGTTTAACTAGAGCTTTTGCTAATCTTACCATACAAAGAAACCTGATACACAGGGCTTTCCAAATTACGTATTTTGTAAATCCTTAAATTATTAAAGATCTTCCAAAAAAGTGAAGATGAAGTGATGTTCAGATTAGTTCCAGGGTAGTTGCATCTCACTGCATTTCATAGCATTAAAAATGGAAAATACACGGAAGACATACGCAGCCTTGATCGACCGGCCAAAATACTGGATCCCAACACGGGGCAAGCCGGAGAGTTGGACCGTCACCTGCCCGAAGGCCCTGGGCACCCCGCCCGACCCTGTGCGGAGGCCGTGGAGGCCTCCACGGTCTGTCCCTCATGGGTACACCCTACCCAACCTCCAAAGTCACACACAATTGGGTTTTTCTGTCCTGTCAGTTTGTATGTCTTACCTTTTTAAGGCAATACTCTCCAGACCTTGTTTTTCTTTGAACACATCAGCATTTCCGTCTCCCCCCACACCCAGCCTTCACTGTTTTATATAGCTTCTCGCTCGCTGACCCACACCACCAGGAGGCCCCGAGAGTGACCGACTGCGTGACTCATCCTCCAGTCGGACACGACATGTTTATTCTAGACTTTGTGCAAATCTCAAACAAACTGTTTCAAAGTGTTTCATCCACGATGATGTTTTTCTTTTTACAAAGGCTTGTCTACAAAATTAGGTAGAGAAAAACATATCATGGGAAATCTTATTTTAGCCCAAGGAGTTGAAGGAACCAAACCGTCATCTCTCCTCTTTTGTTTTACTCTGTCGACTAGACAGGGAGCTGGCAGAACACAAGCGCTCCCCCTTAAAACTGTGTGCAGCCCCACCATCAGGAAAAGGCACTGCCCAGTCAGCAGTGAGTGGTTTTCATACTTTTGGGACATAAGAAAGGTGTAAGAGTTTATTTTCAAGGATGTGTTTAAAATGTGGTTAAACATTATCGCTTGAAATCAACACATGTCCGTCCTTCTAATCTAGTTCTGCTCATCTCGGGGCCACAGAAACCAGGGCTCAGCCACAGCACAGGGCCCAGGAGGGGCCACAGACTAAAACCCCACACGTCCGAGCAACAGCTTCTTCTCTGCATGTGGAAGATGCAGCTGTGTCCCGTTGCTTAGGCTGCCGTCACCTCCCCATGCGGCCCAAACTGAGAGCCAGGAGCCACGCTCTGCAAGCCACCTGCGCCCGGTGTCACAGAGGGCGGGCCGGGGACTACCCGCCTCCCACAGCCTTAGTGTTAACACTTAACGACAACCAAGTCTCAGCACTGAGAACTCAAGACAACACCCTCCTTCCCAGGTGCCAGGGAGACAAGCGCAGTATGTGGGCCTCTCCTCGGACTGAGAGGGCTTTAACTTGGTTCTACTTAGTGGGTACCAAGCCCCAGTGTGAGAAGATGGGAAAGTTCTGGAGATGGAAGGTGGAGTCAGCTGCACAGCACTCAGAATGGATTCAGAGCCACTGAACCAGACACTTAACGTGGTTAAGATGGTAAATTCTGTTTATGCATGTTTTGCCCCAATTCAAAATAAAATGTAAAAACTACCCCACTGTCCCAGGACAGTGACGGACCCAGCACAAGCACCCCTGCCTCACAGGGCACCACAGCCCTCGTGTCCTCCCACAGAACCCACTGCCTCCACTGGAAATCCACAGCCAAGCTCTTCACTCTTGTTGCTAATTTTGGATTCTCTGGAAGATATGTTGATGTCTGCTCTCTTTCCACCTACCAGATTTGGGGGCTGTTGTTGTGCTTCTTCCGAGCTACACTCCTCGGAAGGTGTACTCATTTCTTGGGTTGAGGGAAGAAGCCCCGGAACTTCTTCCCTAACTTGCAGCAGCCCAAGAACTCCCGAGCCCTGAAATCAGGTGTCTCCTCAAATTCCCCCAAGTGTACTTAAAGCCCAATTTCCACAAGCCTAGAAGGAAGACACAAATGTAGACTTGACTAGTCTGGAAGGAGCTGGAGTCCACCGCTCCCCATGGAATGTGCCCGCAGGGCACCCGCTAGACTAATTCTCGCACATCCAGCACCAGCCCCAGGTGCGGGGACCCCGGCATCTGGCTGGAAACCACGTCCCCACTTCCTCCGGGATCCGCCACCAGCGGCTGGTGTGAGGGACACGGGCGCGGTGGCATCCAGGCCCTGCCATCCCCCCAGCAGCCTGCCGGCTGCTTCTCATTCTCCACTGGAGCCCAGTCCCGGCCGGGCGAGGCGGGAACCGCAGCTCTGAGCGGGCCTCCTCGGGGCGAGATGACCGACCAAGAGCGGCAGGGACGTGCCCCACTTCGGGACCCCCAGGTGGTGGGTTTGCGGGGCTCTCCCTCCCATGCCCTCCCTGAGTGCGCTTCCGCTGCCCCTGCGGCAGGGGAGGACGGCGGAGGGGCCGATGTCCACTGAGCACCTACCGTGTGCAACCGGAGGTCTGGAAACAGACTGTCAGATTCTCAGCCAATGTCCCCAGACCCCGAGGGGGACTCCGTTTGCAGGTGGGCAGAGCCCAGTGGGGCCCGGCCAGAGGCACTGAGCTCAGAGCTGGGACCTAACTCCACGGCACCGCCCCCCATCCTGATGGACAGGGAGGAGGCGGGCCTAGAAACACGCTGGCCCCACCCCAGCCCCGCCCCCGGCCAGGTACTGGCCAGTACACTGTCCACCCGCAAACGATCGTCTGTGCGGTAAATCAGAACACTTCTGAAAACCGCTTGTTTCCTATGCGTTATAACTTAATACGGGCCTTAAAACCTTCCTCCTCTCTGAATCGCAGCCCGCATTTGGACAAGACCACGCAGATGCCTCCGAGAGGCCGCGTGGCCCCCGTCCTGATACGTGCCAGGCACAGGAAATACCGGGCGCCCGACCCCAGGGTCTGGAGTTCACACAATGGGGAGGAGAGTATAAACAACACATTTGCAGGGGAAACACATGCTCCTGATTCAGCTGCGCTAATTAGTATCACCTACCCGGAATTTCCAGGCTAAGGGTCTGTATTTCCAGCTGTTCTAATCAACTGCCCTTCTAAACTTCCCGCTCAGTCCTAATGACTTCCCCCAACGACTCTGTCTCCCTCCTGATACCTTCCCTGTCAAGGACTGGGATGTAAAGTCAATATTTCATGTCAAGCACACCCCAGACGCTGGCCCCATGGACCTCATGAGTGTCCAGGCACTCTTGGCATGGAAGGCGTCAGGCCAGAGTCTGCATTCAAAGTTGTGAATCTGACCTTTAGTCAAACGAGTCAAACTTCTCCCCACCAGGTCACAGTAGCTGGCGGAACCCCATACACCCGGCAAACCTTCCAGAACACATCCATGCATTCGATGAAGGAGGCCAAGAACATGCTGTGTCCTCCTGTGCTCTTAACCAGAGAGCAAACCCCCCTGGGCCAAAGACAGAGGCTCCCATGAACCTCGTGAGCTCTGACCTCCAGCAGCGACCTCACACCCCCACCCCGGCATGTCCAAATCTGGAATTTAGGTTCAGCTGAGAGAACGGGGGGGCACCGAGCCATCAATCACTGCTGGAAAACCACCAGGCCACCAGCGGACACCCCGCACTGCGCATTACCAACAGAAGCTCAAGCACGTCACCCCTTCCAAACCCACTCACGATCCTGCGTTCAGACGAGCAAGTCTGAAATAGTCTCACGATGATCACAGTGGGATTAAAGTTATTCTTTAAATAAATGAAATGAATGAGAACTTTGGTCTCTTGTGTGGGGTATGAGAAGCCTCATGGAGGCCTATTTAGTGAAAATGTAAACTAACAGTTGAAATGGTGTATCACTTCGCAGATCCTTCCTTGCAAACGCTTACTAGGTTATTTTGTAAGTTGTAGAGAAATACAAGTTTAGGCTATCTATGTTATGACGAAGTAAAAATAAATTCCTAATTATAAATCTCGGAAAATCCAAAATGAAACAGTTAAATGTTTACTATTGTTTAAAAAAAAAAAAGAAAGAAAGTAGGGCAGAACTTTTTTCAGAGCCAATACAGCTGTAACAGTTGTATCAAAAGACAAAGTTTGCAACACCGTCATCCCTAAGGCCGATTGGCAGCGACATCCGTCCTGCAGCTGTACGCCCAGTCTGCTCTCTGAGAGACTTTCCCAACAGAAGGTTCGTGAAGGTGGCCCGCACCTGCTCCCCCGCCAGGAATTCCATGTGAGCGCCCAGCTGGCCTTGAAGCCACACTTCTCCTGAGTCTGGGTGAGTTCATTTCTGAGCCTGAAGACCCACCGACTCGGGTCCTGGAAGAACACAGAAGACCACGAAGGAGTTGTGAACCACAAATGTTTGTTTTCAGTGACACGTTTGCCGTTCCGGGGAGGAGCCCGAATTCTGTCCCCTGCAGGTAACTGTGCTGAGCGCCCGCGCTGCGTGAGTCTCTGCCGAGGCTGAACATGTAGCTACGCTCCCTGCTCGCCGCGCCTCAACCCACAGCCCGCGTCCCAGCACACGCACGTGGAGGAGACAGAAGTCAACGGTTCTGGGATGTAATCTAAGGGAGGCAGTGGTTCCTCACCTTTCTGAATAAATCAGGAGATGGAAAACTCCCTAAATTAAGTCTTCAAATCCAAGAATTAATTCATTTTTAGAAGGAAACTGTTTTGACACAGCACTAGGCCAGGGCACTGGGTGAGCCGCCGTCCTCTAGGGCTGTGCGCGGAAAAAGCTGCAGGGAATAAGGCCCCCCGAGCTCCGGGAGACCCTTGCACTGTCCCCTTACCTCCCCTCACTGTGTTTTACCAGCCTTTCCTTCCCTCCTTCTCTGTCGCTGAGTGACCAGCGAGGCAGCCGCCCGACTGTGTCACGGGGTCACCAACATCCACCTCGGGGCTTGGCGAGCCCTGCTCTTCCTTCCCAGTCCTCAGGTGCAGCCTGAAGAATCTGGGAGCGAGGGAAGCCCGACCCTGTTTCTGTTGAGTGAGATGAAAGTCCGGATAAGGTGGGAAAGGTGGGAAACCACGGAAAGGTGCGGGATGAAGGGGGAGCTGAGATACGGGCTGGACTGACTTCCCAGGCGCAGATGGTGTAATTCTCTGCACGTCCCAGAGGACATGAACCAGCCAGCAAGGGCCAGGGAACACTTCAGAAGGAACTCAGAGCATGAACGCAGCTCCAAATGCAGGGACTGATGAGTGCAGCCCCAGTCCCAAACATGGGTGGGGACACTGGGACATCCCCACTGAGAGCCACCCACAGTTCTAGCTCATACCATCAACTCAGAAGGACTGACATCCCTGCTCTTGCCAGAAAAAGATCCCCGTACCCGGCTCGTGGGCACCACACACCCAGGCCAGAGAGGCCAGGAGACTCTGCTGCTGGAGGCCAGCGCAGCCTGTGGCTCTAACAGAGGAGTCCCGGGCTGTCCCAGCGACAGGGGCTGCCGCTCCTCCCTGGACAGTGGCTGCCTCCTCGCACATCGATGAGGACAATGGTGAACAAAAGGCTCTATTTGCTGAACTCCTGTGCGCATTCCTGCCACCCTTTGTCACACAGGCGATCCTGGGTCTGGGGGTGCCCGCAGAAGCCAACTGAACTCGTCATTTTAATTCCATTTCTGCCGGGCGAAGCTTCCCCATTGGGGATAGATTTAGACGGAAGCCTGGCTCCAGAAGACCCCCGGGAAGTCCTGTGGATCAACCCGGAGACCGGCACACCTGTTAGGATTACATGTGGGGTGCTCCCCACTCACCTGTCCGCCCGCGAGTGAGAGTCACGCTGCCCACCGCACAAGGGGGCGGACAGGGACGTGTCGGTGCCCGGTGTGCACACAGCGAGCCCGGGAGCGGGCCACAGCAGAGCAGGGGCTGCTGCATACCCTACAGGATGAAGTCATGCACCGACCTGCACCGGGGAAATCCTACACAGCAAAAGATCGCCACTGCGATAAACAGCTGAAAGCAATTCCCCAACTCAGCTCTTCCAGCGGCAGCGTCTGGAAACGAGCTGACACACAGCCGCGCGCACGCGGCATCAAGCTTAGGGCGTGCGGCCAAGCTCCCCTGTGCTGTGCGCGGGGCATGTCACCACCGGCTGCCGGAGCATGTCCATCACTGTCACCTTGGATCTCGCTGCATGAGAAGGGAGATGAGGACTCCAACCCCAGGACCGGGCACGCCAGCCTTGAGGTTGCACCGAGGAAAGGAGGCCCCTGAGCCAGATGCGGATAAGAAAACATTAAATCACATCCTGCAGAATAAAGGTGGCCTCAAGCAAGACAGGCCGGCACAGCAGCAAGTGCAGGTGTGATCCCACACTGGACGCTGGTGCCAGGACACACGCGGTGAAGGACAGCGCTGGGTAGTGGCCAACACCGAACATGGACTGTGTACTGAACAGAGCACTGCAACAACGTGTCTTCTCCGGTTCATAAACACAGTGCGCTTCAGGGGAAAAGTATCCTCGTTCTCAGCTGGAAGGCTGACACGCTCGGGGCCGGGGATGACAGTCTACAACGCACCTGGCTGGCCCGACCAAAAGTACTGAGAGTAACATGGAGAGAGAAAAACACAGGTAGCAAAATGCAAACAATGGATGTCTCTTGCTGGGAAGTAGTCAGGGGTTCATTTCATAATTCTTGCGACTTTTCTAGACATTTATGGTTTTAAATAGAAAGATCTTTTTGACTAGGGTAGAGAGATGTTAAAACACAGGGAAGGACACCAGAGTGCGAAAAGGGCGCGAGGCCACAGGGCTGCATTCCGCGGGGGCCAAGAGCACCGCAGGTAGCCACAAAGCAGGCCTCCTGCCCAGGGCGGCAGCTGCTGACGAAGGCAAAAATGACACAAAGCGCCCCGAGAGTAAGGACTTGAGGTCCCCACGGGTGCAGCAGCTCTCCTGCCGTCCACACTGACAGTCCAGGCCCTTGTCCACTCACCCCCTGAGCCCCTTCCTGGCTGGTCAGGGTCGGGATACATGCGGGTAGTGACAGGTGGCAAGGTGGCCCTGCCCAAGGCAATCTGTGGCTGGGGTCGGGGGGCAGAAGAGATACCACACACACTCCGCCCTGTGGCCCTAGCGGTCACAGACCCCCCTGCAGGAGCACAGAGCAGGACCCTGAGGCCTTTGGAGAAGTTTCGGTTATAGACCATGTGCCCGACTGAGAGCCTATTTGACTAAAGACATGGGCTGGAATTTTAAAATAATTGTAGCATTTTAAGGAAAGCTTTAGAAAATTGACCCCATTTCCAGAAAAAGACTCATTTTCTGATGTCAGAAAGATAAAGCGTTTCTATCTCCAGCACTCACAGAATATGTTAAAAAAAAAAAACCAAAAAACCTTACTTATGATATAACTTAATAATATAGGAAACAGTGGAATAATCAAACTGAAAACCTTTATAAAACAGGGGCACCTGTAATATGTTTCTTACCGCGTAGGGGAAAATGGTCATAAAGTCCTTGCCTAATGCTAATAAGCTGGGCCTACAGCTCACACGCGTCACAAACTACAGAATCTGGAAAGTGAAGGACATTCGGAATTATGAAGAAGCAGTTAGTTATCCTATTTTACCCTGAGTCTCTCTACTTGTGACAACAAGCGTCAGAAACAACTAAGAAATCCCACAAGGAGAGCTAGCTTCCGGAGCTCGCGGGACACGCCGCACGGTCTGTCCAAGCGGAATTTACAAGGGCTGGCCACAGCTCCCGCACTCAGGTGACCCCACGTAGGGACAGGGGTGCGCACAGTAGCCCTGGCCCCGCAGCGTGGGCCCCGGTCACCGCAGGTCCCGGCGTGTCCCAGGCAGCTTGACCAGGTGACGCCAACCATGAGGGGACCTTGAGGGAGTTTCTCAAGTGATCGCACCAGGAGGATCCTATTTCAGGGTCCAAAACCAAAAGAAAGAAAGAACCACCTGAGGTTGCTCACCTGGGTGAAGGGTCCTGACACCTCACACGTGTGGTGAAATGCCTCACGCACTAGCGGGGAACGGGCATGGTGAAGCCAGAAACACAGAAGTGCTCCGACAGCTGGAATGCGTGTGACCTAATTCTGGGAGATGCCAAAATGAAACCAGAGCTGCTGGGGACAATCCATTCCTCCCCAAACCCCGCTGCCTCCTGCCTCGGGCGTGACATTCTCCACCTGGATGGGCCAGATGGCACAGCTGTTCCCCTAGATGGCGAGGGCCACGTCCCCCCTGCTGCAAAAGGCGAATGCCATCATCCAGGAGCAGAAACCGGTCCCTCCTCTTTACAGAGATGGCAAAGATAAAGATGCAAGGGAAAGATTAACCTTCCAGAAACGGCCCTGTGACCATCCCACCATACTCACTGGGAGTACAATAAGTATTTGCCCTTTTAAAATATTTTTAATAATGATGCAATTTTTCTCTTAAAACTTCCTCATCAGATTATGAGAAAGAAAGGGGAAGAAAAATAAGGAGTAAGAAGATAAGGCCAACATCGGCCAAACAATGGTGGAAGCATCAGCTACAAGGGTCTGTTGCCCACGCACAAAATGGGGACAGCTGTGTCATCTCCTCTAGCACCCACTTATACCATGGGCGGGTCATTGCAAGACCCCTAAGGCTCAGCATGGGGAAGAGGTGAGGCTGGCTTACTCTGACGTCCACGCCCAGGATTTCCACCACTCCACGAGGGCTTCTCTGGAGCCACACACAGGACATGACAGGTGACACTGGCCAAAATTCTGCCCTTATCATAGATGTCCTTTTTCTAATAGCAACCAGCAACCATACCACTGGGAGTCTAGAAGCCACGGCAACATAGCAGCCATGAGCACACCCACCTCCCACATCTTGGTTTCTAAACACCATTCTTCAGCAGAAGCAACCAGAACTCTCAGGGAGGAAGGCTACTTCAGGGCCAGGGCAGGGAGGACACGTGAGCCTAAGTCATACCACCTCTGTCCAACCCAGACGAACACAAATGCCAACTGTGCCTCTTCTGAGAAGGCATTTCACAATTACATACTGAACTTCAAATTTCTGAACCAAAATCCCTCTCCAAACTCAGAAAGCCAATCACACACTTCTAAGAAATGCCTCACCCTGCAGAGCAATCCCCGGACACTGAGCACCCATGTGGTTGCTCCCATCAGCCATGGCATGAGCACTGCACGTCTGCATGTCCCTGGGTCCTCAACACCCCCCCAACCTCCACGGCAAGCTCCCTCTCAAGCACGACACAGCTCCGCATCACGCACACCAACGTTCAACTGTGCGAAACTGCAGCAGGGGACCGAGGAAGGGGCCAGGAAGACCAGTCCCTAACACGAACAGCCACCCACCCGCGCCCCTGCTCTTGCCAACGCAAAGACGAACGTTAACATTGAGACACGGGGAAGTTGACTTTACCTTTACCCTGAACAATTAAAAGGGAAACCACATTATAATGTGGCCTTTGCTATACAAACATAACACGGCTGAGGTCAGAATCCCTTACCCCAAGTCTCCCACCAAGAACACTGGGAATGGTGAGAGCATATTGGACCCCACAGCCATTGCTCTGGGCTGACAAGGCATTAAAGGGAACCCAAAGCAAACTGAAATGTCTCTTTTCTCCTTCCTTCAAGGAAAGAAACGCATGTGTGTATGTGTGTGTGCGTGCATGTGTGTACTGGCAAAATTTTAAGTAAGCATAGTTAAAATTTTCAAAATCTTAAATAAGTGTATTATAAGCAGTAAATGGCTGTCTGAACTTGTCCCAGAACAAGCGTTCTGAGATCTAGACCACCTTTGAGGTCTTTTTGGCACTACAGCCTGGGTTAATCACTCACTTATTTACAAACTTAACAAATGTCTCCTTAACCCCTATCATTGCCAACCACGGTTCTCAGTATGGAATGGAGAAGTTGACGAGGTCCCAGCCATCAGAGACCGTATACTTAGAAGGACCTACAGGTCTGTTATGGGTTTGTCCTGATGGTCAGCAACATGACACACACGCATCTAAAAACGCTTCCCTGACCGCGGGGCATCTTCCAGCCCCGTCCACAGCACCTGGCAGGTCATAAGCTTTTCCACCTCCCTGAAATCTCTGGTGGGGGCTCCCTAAACAGCTGTTGAATAATTAAGAGAATCAGAAAGCAAAACGTGTTCTAAACCCCCCTCTCCTCCCTCGCCTCAAGGCCTCGTTTTAAAGACAAAATCATGAACTCTGAAAGCTTCAAACAGTAATGTTCTTTGAGGCAAAGTCTATAAACCAAACCTGCATTTGCTTTATAAACTGGGATCCTGGACCTAAATGCTTCACTGTGGAAATGGTTTTAAACTATCGGACACACCTGAGTAATAAAGGAAAGCTAAAAAACCATCATTTTTCTTCCTCTTTCTTTTTCTAAAACCACAGACCTAAGGGATTTAAAGTGGACCTGCGTTTGTCAAACCACACCTTCTGGTTGTGAGGTCAGAACGATCCTTCAAACGGACCCCAGCGTCCGTCACCACTGCCCAGGTATGATCGCCTTCAATGAGCATCGGAGGATGGAAAGTCATAGGCTCAAGTCTGGACGCTCTGAAGTTACCTTCAGAATGACTCCATTCCCCTTAATTTTCCAACAAACTTAGAAATTAGTATATTGGAAGGCAAAAAGACCAATAAGATTTGGGTCAAGCCAAATTAAAAACTACTTTTTACTTAAACATTTGCTGTCACAACTGTTTTAATTCCACAGTTGCTTACTTGTTCAATAATATTAAGCAAAATATTATCCTAAGTGCTAAGGATAAACAGGGGTGAATACTAAGGCTCTGTTCTCCATGAACGTAATCATTAATGGGGAGAGAACAGTGTAATAAATGTAATAAATGACAATGTCATCGGCTACATGCTACAATGAGGCATGGACTCAATGGGAGAGATGTCTACGCCTTTCTTCTCTAACACGCATAGCTCAGGTTTACCCACTGAAATCTGCAGGGTAGGCTGTAAGGTACGTGTCAGGGCATATGAAGTGGCCCCACCCTAAGAAGCCATTTTCCCCTGGGCGCCCGGGTGGCTCAGTCGGTTAGGCGCCTGACTCTCGATATCCACTCAGGTTGTGATCTCAGGGTCATGAGATCGAGCCCCATGTCGGGCTACACGCTCAGCACGGTGTCTGCTTGGGATTCTCTGTCTCCCTTTCTCACTCTCTTTCCCTACTCCCACTTGCACACGCACACACTCTCCCTCTAAATAATTTCTTTCCAGGAGCCTTTTTCCCCACCAGCTGTCGGGCACTCTGCTCCGAAGAGCACAGCGTTCACTGCGAGCGACGGCGAGGCAGACCCAGAGCTCTATCCAGGGGCACTCCCTCCGTATTGTGTGGCTTGCAGCAGACCCCTCAGCCCCCGACTCCCGTTTCCTCCAGACCCTGGGGGCACGATCATCTAACTTGCCAAGCTGAGAGGAGACACGGATCCACGTGGGAGACTGTGGAGACACTCCACACACTGGCGGTGCCTCCGGGATCCTAAAGCCGGTTCTCACTCTCTTCAGACTCAGACCTGGACTCACACCATCGACCCCCGGGATCCCAGGCCTCCACTCCTGCTCAAGTTCACACCAGCTTCCCTGGCCGGCCGGCTCGCATATGCTATGTCGTGGGGCCTCCCGGGCTCCGGAGCCCTGAAAGAAATCTCCTCTCATGCATCTCTGTACATCTCCTATGGGCCGCGTGTCTCTGGAGAACGGTGACTAACACTGAGAAAATAGGAAATACTGAACCCTTCAGAGCACAGATGTATACACCTGGTCAAGGTCGGTGTAAAGACGTTCATGGACATGCATATGTGTGTGCACATGCGGAACATGAATCCAAATTATTCGAGATTATTTTTAAGCATTTTTTAACTCTAGAACATCTTCAGGTAGATGTGAAACCTTTTTATTTGGGGATGAATTGCATCCTATATTTTACCCTTCATATTTGTCGTTCTTATTCCAGAGCCACAGACCAGCACACACATTAGTACGACCCCAACATGCAAAAAGTCATGCAGAGCAGAGTGAAACATCTGCATGACTGCTTCATTGCTGCCCCAAATATTTTGTCATTTTCTTCAGTAACTCAATTCACTAATTCAATAAATTCCTACAGATGTTACCCAGCCTCCCGTGGGGCCCCTGAGGAGCACATCCCGCCCTCAAGCCCCGTCTGCCTTGTCCTGCCCAGAGCCTCCACACGCTGAAAGATTTTATCGGCGTTGTTTGGGAGGACTCACAGTTTTTGCACAATGTTTAGCACAAGATAACCCTGAACATTATATTCAGTAATTACTTCATATATTGGTTACATTACATATGATCTACCCCTCATTATATATTAATAACTAGCTACTTTCTCAAATTTAACTAGTATGCACATATCGGGTGCTACTTAAATGAGGAAGAAAGGTCAAAAATACCAGGTCACCAGTGCAGTCTTCCATGCCAACCAAACAGAACAGAACTGGCCCGAGAGATCCAGTTCTCCTACTGCCAGTTCTAATCAATGCAGTGTAATCAATACAGCCCAGCAGGAAACACTGCGATCTGAAGACACCAGAGCTTTCAGTGTGAGGCCGAGATGGCAAAGTGGTGGCCCGTGGGCTGGAATCAGCCTACAGGCATCTTGTTTGGCCTCAACCATATTCGAGAATTTTTAGAATGCGTGTTTTAAACTCAAGATCCCAGAAGTCTAACTCTTCTCCAGACCTTGAAAAGCAGGACCACTGGCTCCGTCTGCTGGGAGAGTGCCTGCTCTGGAGCCGGCTGCGTGAGCGACCTCCAGATCAGTGCGCCACTTCCGGTGCGTCGCGAGCTTCAGTGGTTGAAACCTGCGCTCTGGTGAGTCCAAAGAGTCACAGGGTGCTCCTCTCGAGCCGTATCCCAGGACGACCGAGCACACGCTAGGGCCGTCACATTCCGATGGCCCTGTATTACCGATCCTGATAACACATTCCATTTTTGACAAATTGGCTGTTTCTCTGAAATATCACATAACAAAACTATCATTTAAGGACTAGCCCCCTCATCCAAATTTCCTTTTCTACGTCATTCGTTTTGCTCCAATTTGTCTCTCCCTGAAATCTCTAATATGATGACTCATCTTTTCTGTACATTTTTATCAGGGATTTCAAATTAATTTATATACTAATCCTTCCTGCAGAGCAACTGGGTGACTTGGTGGCCGGGACACCAGCAACACACACACCATGCCCAGAGTGGCGCTCTCGTCAGCGCTCTCCGGACCCGGGCCTTCCGGTGGCTTCCTAGCGCTGGGGCAGTGACATCATCTTTTGCACATTGGCCCAGAGCAGACTTTGTCCTTTCTGCCCTCGTATCTTCCTTGACCTAAGTCTTGCCTGTTGAGCAAGTTAAAGTTCATCCACTTAACCCGACGATTTTATTTTCTTGCGATTTCTCAATACCCATTTGGTTTCATTTCCCCTTAGTTCCCGCATCATCTCCTCAAATCGTTAGCACTCACTCTCACTCTTTGTAATCATCTCCTTGTTTGAGCTTTAAGCATTATTCCCACCCTTATTAACATGATAACCCATCCTAACACTGCATTTGACGGAAATGTTTTAAAAATTCCTTCATGCTTACCTCTGCCTTTTTTTTTCTTTTAAAACTATCACCAAAACTATCACCTCTAGCTTTCTTGTTTCCAGCCCCTTTCCCAAGAAGTATATACATTAACTAAGTGCAAATATTTTTCCCCTAATAATTCAAATCTTAAAAATAAGTTCCAGGAGCCACTTACAAACATGGCGGCCGGCTGTAAGTGATGGCGCCATGGAGAAGAGCCATTACAGTGTGTGGAAAGGGCAAGTGCTTTGCCGTGAGGCGGCACCCGGCTGATAGGAAGTCCTCTCCCGTTCCCCTCACCTTCTCTCCGACACTACGCGCCACTCAGCTCTCTCCAGAATTTACTCACAGAATTCTGATGCGCCCATCTGAGATTCTCATTCCCTTTACACATCCTCCGTCCACTCCCCCGTCCTATCCTTATCATCCTCCTTTTATTTTCATGATCTGGACTCTGAAAAGATCCACCTCTTTGAAAGTCCTATACCTCAAAGAAGACCCTGGAGGCCCTTAGGAAGCTTTGTGAAACCACTCTGCAGACCATCCCCTCGTGCGTGCTCTCGTGTGGCTCATCGATTCTTCGAGTCCCCCACTGGATACAGGCCAAGCACGAGGCCCTGGCTTTAGTGTTCCCAGGAAAGTTTTCCTCCCAAAGGACATCCATGTTCTGCACATAGCAAATGTTCAACCAACGTGCCTCTGGGGGGTATCTTGACCGATTCCTTGTGCCACTTCCTCTGCTTCCCCACACGTTTGGAATTTAAGTGAGCTACGCGTCTCGGGGGAGGAAGGCTGTCGGAGCATGGGACAGGGCTGCAACTCACGGGGATGGTCTTGCTCCCCGCCATGACTCCGGACGCTGCCACACTCCACCTGCCATCCACTACTGAATCCTGGTTACACATTCCCTTGCCTCATACGTTTCAGGAGCTCAGAGACATCTTTTTTTTCTCTCTTTCTCCCATTTTTTCAAACCAGAAAGCATGTCTGGCCCCGTAAAATGCCTTCTGTGAATCCTGGACTGCTGAAGCCCACCTCCCCCCACCCGTCCCCCTGCTACCCGCAATCCCTACTGGACAGCTTCAACCTCTTCCCAGGCAAAGGTCTTTGAACTCACATATTCTTCTATGACTTCTTGTCATCGTGTTGCACAAATATATCATTATCTGGCTTCAATGATGATAACATTCCAATAAAATGTTCCCAAATCTTAAAACCATAAATTATTTGGTAACATTGCTACAGACTAGACGTTCGTGTCCTCCAGAGCTTGTATGCTGAAGTCCTGCCCCCCAGCGTGGTGGTAGCAGGACGTGGGCCCTTGGGAGATGAGCAGGTCCTGAGGCACAGCCCTCGTGCGTGGGATCAGAGCCCTTACATACCAGACCCTACAGAGCCCCCCACCCCCACCTCACGATGGGCATCTGCGAACCGGGCCATGGGTCTCTCCACACATGGAATCTGCCACCACCTTGACCTTGGACCCTGAGAATCAGGACGGTGAGAAGCACGTTTCTGTTGTCTATAAGCCCCCCATTCTGTAGTGTTTTGTGACAGCAGCCCGAACTAAGGCAAACGTCAAGCAGCCAACCCTTTCTGCACCAAGAAAGGGAATTTTCATTCGCCAAGACGCACGTCACTCCTTCTCTCCGTCCGATGGTTGTTTCCGTTTCTGGAGTCCATGTCACTGTGTTTTCCTTCTGTGCCGAGTCAGGAATCACCTCATTCTGCTCGATCTTATAAGCAGCTTCATCTGTAACAGCCTCCCCTCCACGGCTGTGTTCAGCCTGACGGACTTCAGCGGGAGCCTGACCATCTGGTCTGTGTGCATGAGCTCGGGGCAGGGGGCCACGCGGCCATGTCCCTGAAAGCACCCGCGTTTCCCGGTAGTTCCTCGAATGTGCAAACCACGTCACCAAAATATGCCAGATTCTTAGGTGTGCATCCTCTCCTGCCAGGGAAAACTCGCCAGCATGGAAAACAGCCGCTCTTTAGTGAGATTTCCTTCAGAGAGCTCCCCTCCAAGACGTCATATATTTAATTTTGCTGTTGTTCAGCTTTCTAACCATTTATGAAGCATTCCTTCATCCACAACCACCAACGTTCTTTGCATTATATTCAATGAAAATCCCTTTTCATCCCCTGCCTGTATCCCGCGGGCTGTCCTCGAGAAGGCAGTCTGCCCTCGTCGGCCATGCCCGCAGCTCTGCAGAGCCCAGCACCGCCTGCCAGGTTCCCCTGGAGGGCTCCACGGGCACCTGCTTCAGCAAGTCCACACGGGGCTCAGCGTTCTTCGGGTCTTCCTTCCTAATATCCCTTTCCGGACGTCTCTCCTTTATTAGCGTTATCTGTTCCTAGTGGCAATTTCCCCTTTTAATTTGGAGCTCATTTTTATTGATGAATCCAACACTTCATGGTAACATGTGCCCGGTAGAGACAACTCCCTATTTTTTAAAGTGAGACTTTAAAATAACTACAAGATCCATGTTGACTGGCTCAGCGAGCAAATGAGAGGCAACTGATTATTCTAGTTTTGCTGTGTCTACCCCACGCCGTTCTGTGCAAGACGTCTGAATTTTCAGCTGCAAAAAAGGGCACACTTGACGCCCCCTACCCAGCCTAGTCAACCACAGTTTCATTTAAAGGTCAAAAGTGAAATGCCTTTAGGAGTTCCCTCAAAATCTTAAAATAAAAGTCACATTCCAAACTTCATAATTCTCATGAATACATCACAAAGTCCCCATTATGCTATTGAAGGGGGAAACAATTGTGCTTGTGTCACAAGGGAAAATATTCTAAAAATGAATTATATAGTAAATGCAGGAATCTTCAAGTCCTCGCTCACAATCATGAGTTTGCTTTGGCTTTGCCTGTGGACACGCTATGGTCTTCGCACATCGCACCTCCGTAGACAGAGCCCCGCGTGCTCCTCCACGTGCGGAACCAGGTTCGGCACGTCGGCTTTAAGAGAAAGTTGCTTCCCCCAACGCCTTGCCAGTGGTCCGGCTAAGCTCCCCCTCATTCCCATTCTGAGAACTTGTACCCACGTTCGTAACACTGAACATAGACCTAGACGCCAATTTCCTTACTCTTCGTAAAATGTCTCTGAAGGTTGCTCTGTCATTCTGTCTGTCCATATGAGAGCACGCACGTGAGCACGGTGCATGTAATTATCTCCTCAGATGGACGTGTTGAACCGTGTTTGCTTCGAGAATGACCCAATTCTTTTGGATCAAGGAACAAGATAGGCTTCTTCTCCCGCCTGAACCATGTGTTCCATTTTTTTAGCTACTTGGACATAAAATCGATCCTACAGCTCCAAGCTTTTTCGGTAAATAAAACATCCTCTGGCCGGGAAACTCAACATCTCTGACCCCATCCACTGGTTTCTACAGCCACCAAACATGGGACAGACTCTCCAAGTCCCTTCTCTTGGGATAACAGCTGTAAGAAGCAGCATTGTTGTGCGATGACAAGACTTTTGAAAGGGTTACCCCATCTCCTACAGCTGCAATTACTGTTTTTTCAAAACCAAACGTGAGAAAGAGAAATACTGAGCATTTTTCAACCTTCCAAAAAGTACTCTATGCTCCTTGAAGCACATTTTGGGACATGATTTCAAAATATTTTATTAACATTGTTAGCCCCTTGAGAATGACCAGAGGAAAAAGCAGAGAGCAGAAGGCAGGAAACACCCAGACCCGCTCCAAAGCTGCCGCGAAGGGTGAGGGGCCACCGGCACCAGCGGCACTGAGAGCGAGGGGCCCACCGGCCGGCGCCGGCTCGCACAGAAACTCAGCCTCGTCAAAAATCCGCAAGTTCAGTAGCCCCGAGGAATGGAGGTTAGGATTGCATAAAGCTGAGTCACAGCGATCTCCCTCGGGAGCCAAGCGCTACCTTCAAACCCACTCATTTCTCGAACATTCCATTAACTTTCAGCCAAAGACATTTTGTAAAATAAGGGCCTTTTCTTATTTTTGCATTAAGGCAGCTTCCTGATCTGTCAGCATAGGTGTGTCCCCCACCTTATGTGCTGGAAAACGTCTCCAGCCCCCCGCCGCCCTCACCAGTCAAACTTGCCCTAAACGCGTCCTGTTTTCTCTAAGGTTCGAGCACTGCACCTTCCGACTTCCATCGTGCACCCGAAGCTGCTCTCTAGGTACCATCTGCGTCCCTGCTTCTGGGCCTTCCCTACCGTCCTGCCCACGTCACTCTGTCCTCTTTCTGGGGCAAATGTGTTACTAGAGCAACGGCAAGCAGCTTTCATTCAAGGGTCACCTCCTACCAGACAAGGTGCCCGCTGGGAGCTCTCTCCTGGGAAGAGCCGTGAGGCCCTGCCCCACGTCTTGGAGCAGGAGGCTGGTACAAGGGCATGGGTCCCACCTCCCGGGCGAGGCTCAGCCAGGCACAGACTGCCTTCAGGGTGCGTACCAGTACAGCTCCCTCGTGGATGGAATGTGCCCGAAGGCAAACACGTTGTGTCTCCTGATGCGGGGCCTCCCTGAGCCACAAGCTCTTGTCCAAGCACTCACATGCTGCCAGCCAAAGTCCCAGTGTGGGAGGGCGAGCCCCTCCGGGAAGCCCCTGCTCTGTGGTTTTGGTCATTCAGTTTGGTTCTGTTTTCCTTAAACACCAGGGTACTGCCCACCACCAGTCTTTCTGCATCTCTCCCCGTTCCAGACGTGGAAGAGGAAAGGCAGGGACCCTGACTGTGGGGGCAGGTCACTCACCTCCCGGTGGAAAGGTGTGGATGAACTTAATGTAGTTCAATGGTATCTTTCCCTTTCTCTACCTTGGTTGTGGTTCAACCACCTTTCTTATCTACCTATTGTTTTCAGCTTGAAAGAAATTCTTCTCCCTAAGAAAGGCAGAAGCTGAGGGTAGTTAAGGGATTCTTCCCGAAATCAAGTAACTGAGTGAAATCAAGTAACTGAGTACGTTCAGAAAAGAGAAGTCCTCAAGTCAGAGATGTGGAGGAGAGACGGGAGAAAATAAAGAACGCTATTCGCCAGCCCATTTTATATCAGCAGCGGGTTTTTCAATCATGTACTTTTTTTTAGTATTTAATAGAAAGAGCTAATTGGCCAGAAGTGAAGTATGCTTATGCTGATGAAAGAGGAGAGGAGAATGTGGGCTGTGCCGGGACGGAAGGGAGAGCACTCGGAACCAGCAGGACGGACGCACGGGGAAGGAGCAGGGTCTGGCCCTCCAGGCCGTCCACATGTGCACGTACATACACAACCACACACACACATGCACGCACACGCACACGCGCACACACAGACCTGAATGCCTCGCGCCCGGATGACAGCATACTCCTGTGTCCGGACGGATGCTGAACCCGGAGCCAGGACTCGGCCGGGCGAGGCTGCGGTGGAGGCTGCCGCGGGGGGTGGGTGTGGGGCGGTGTTACCTTTCCCGTGCAGGGAGGCTCTAGGCCTTGTGGTTTATTAACAAAGCCTGGGGCTGGCAGGGGAGTGAGCTGGGAGAGCGGTACCTGGAGGCTGGGACAGTTACAGGCTCACAGCCTCCAGCCGGGGCCCTGGAGGCCGGGGTGTAGGGACTGACTCCCACCTGTGGCCGTCCCCACACAGGACAGAGCCCTCTCAGGGGCCCCCAACCCAGCCTACAGAGCTGAATCTACCCAGGCAAAGCTTTCCCTCCTCCTTCTTAGGCATGGGTTGCCCTGCGATGCAGAGAGAGAGTTCTGGAAATGCCTTTGTGCTGACTACGCCATCCCACCCTCACCAGAGCGTGGAACACTCTCGTCAAAGGGAGGGGGGACCGCAGAGCCATTGCGAAGCAGCACCCAAGCCCGTGGCTGTCCCTGGGGTTGGGGCACACACGGCTCCAGACTGAAACCCAGCACAGTGTACTCACTGCCCGGCAGAAACCTCTGGAAAGGGGCCGCAGAATTTTACCAGCGGTCCCCTTAGAGCGCCTCTCTTAATTGTCCCCATTTACACATCTGCCACAAGCAAAGGCCGCATGGGAAAAAGGCCAGCATCCTTGAATTCAGGAACCCTAAGCCGCAGCTCTACATCTAACATCGGAGGGCTGGGGCAACCCCGGGTCTGCCGGACCGCCGTACATTCCGCACCAGCCCCAAGTCGACGCAGACAGGCTGGCAGGTGCACGCATCTTCTCTCTAACCTCTTGGAAAGTCAGCGTGACATCCTAATCTCAGCCTCCGACCCCTTAAAGAACAGGAAAATCGCAATCACGCTCCTCAACGAGGCAGACATGGAAGCCCATCTTTCTCACCAATTTTGGTCTAAAAAATCACAGGACACATTATTAACACACTTTCCTGACACAGACAAAGCCCGCCAGTGCTGATCCCATTCAGTGGACGGGGTTCAAACGAACACAGAATACGCCCCAGAGCCGTCCTCTCTGTGAAGGGCATTTTCAACACCCAGAAAGAAGTACCACTCCATCCTCCTCCTGATAGGAAGGAGGACTCGGCGGGGCTCTTCAGGTGCTCATCACAGTGCAGCAGGCCTGACGCCGGTGAGCTTGACCATCCCCTGAACCTCGGAGAAAACCCAGCCTTGGGACCGGGCCTATTTCTCCCCCTCGCTCACCTGGGGCTAGGTCGCCCAAGCACCGTGGCCAGGAGACAGGCAGACACACGGTCCCCGCCGCAGAGAAAGGCTGCGCCCGTGTCGCCCCCACAGCCCAGGGACAGGCCCTGCAGAGCATCAGCCGGCCAGGAGAGCCAGAGTGCCTGTCGGGGGACCGCCGGCAGGAAGGGGCGCTTCGGAGCGTCCCACCAAACACGGGAGAACAAACAGCTCACCTTTCCGATGGGAGATTCTTTCAAAATTAAAGCAGGGGTCTCCCTCCCCTGAAATGCTACAGCCAGAGGCACAGACTGGCGGCAAGTGTGCAACTGTGACAGCGGGACCGCCCGAGCCCAAGCCGAGAGGACTGGGACGCGCTCTCCCACATGCCCACACGATGGGAGACGGGCACGTGCTTCATCCCAGCGGAGCTCCCGTCTCGCTGCCTCGCCGTCCCCTCCACGCGTCCAGACACAGAGGCACCAATGGGCGCAGGGGCACAGAACGCACACACGGGCCAGGACGCGGGCCCGGGAGTGACGGGGCTCAGGAACAGAGGAGGCCGCCTTCCGCGGAAATCCTACTGCTGATGCTCCTGGCACGTCGGCGGTACAGCCAGGAGGGCTGCTGCCTGCAGTGCCGCCGCCGCTGAGGCCGCTGCTGCCGCTGCTCCCGCCCCCGAGGCCGCTGCTGCCGCTGCTCCCGCCCCCATGAACACGACTCCCGGTCCACCGTCGCCCCCGCTACCGCTAACACGTCTCACGACAGTCCTGCAGGCGCTGGTACCCCCGCCGCTGCTGCCGCCGCCCACGCTCCTAGTACCACGATGACATCCACGAACACGCGGCTAGTGCCACCAGCGGCGCTACGGACGGTGCTGCGGCCGCCGCCTGCGCCGCAGCTGATACGGCCGGTAACGCCAGTAACGCGGCTGCTGAGGCCACCGGCACTTCTAGCAACGCTGGCGCTAAGCTGCTGACGCAAAGCTGCTGACGCAAAGCTGCCGCCGCGACGCCGCGACTGACGGCACCACCGCGGGCGCGTCCTGACGCTGCCGCAAGGGCCACGCCACACGCGTCAGTGAGACTCACGGCCGCAGCAACGCGACAGCCGGCGCCACTCGCGCCAGCGCACCCACTGACACCGCCGCCGATCGCGCTGCTGACCGCTCCGACCCCAGCGCCGGCACGATCGATGCTCCCACGGGGCTGCGGCCGGTACCTGTGTATCGGCGGGAAACACAATGGCCGCCGCCGCCGCGACCAGCCCGGCTGCCGGTGCTCCCGCTGACATTACTACCACCACCGCTAATGCGGCCGCCACGGACACGACGGCTGACGCGACGCCCACGCCAGGACTGTGCCATCGCTACCACTCACACCGCCCACACGACGACTCCTGAAACGCCCGCTGATGCTGCTAAGGCTCCTGTCACTAATGATACTGGGGACGGCAACGCCCTGCGCGCTGCTGCCGCTAACGCGTCTGCTCGTGCCGCGGCGAACGCAAACACCACCGCGAACACAGGAGCGCCCCGCTAATGCTGCCGGCGCCGACGCGGATACTACTGCTCCTGTGACTGACCCTGCCGGTAGCGCTACGGCCACTAACACACCTGCTGCTGCTGCTAACAGTCCCGGTACCACTGATACCGCTGCTGCTGCTCACAGTGCTGCGGACGTTACTCCTGGCGCTGCTAATACTCTTACTAACACCGGGGCACTGCGTGAAGCTGCCATCTGATGGTCGTGTCCTCCGTCCCAGGTCTTGTTCCAGACCCTCTGTCCCTGGGACCCACGACTCTCACAGCACAGAGGGCAAAGGTGCCGACACTGACGCCCAGCAGGTGTGAGGAGTCCCGGGAGGCTCTGAAGGAGGAAAGACCTGAACACAGGAAGGACCCAGCAAGAAAGGCTCACAGAGGGACGCCTGGGTGGCTCAGTGGGTTGAGCAGCTGCCTTCGGCTCGGGTCATGATCCCGGCGTCCTGGGATCGAGTCCCACATCGGGCTCCTTGCTCATCAGGGAGCCTGCTTCTCCCTCTGCCTCTGCCTGCCACTCTGTCTGCCTGTGCTTGCTCTCTCTCCCTCTCTCTCTCTGACAAATAAATAAATAAAATCTTAAAAAAACAAAAAAGAAAGAAAGAAAGGCTCACAGAGCAGAAAGCTGACAAGCTGGGAGGACACTGTGCTCCGAGTGACTCAAGCCCTGTCTGCACGTGCAGGGGACGGTGAACTAACTCTGGAGGACAGCCTGCAGCTCGGGGCCTAAGAACGGTCTGGTCTGTTCGCAGGAGGGCGTTGGGAGACCGGGCAGCTCCTGGGAGGGGCGGGAAGGCAGACCAGGGGGTCCAGAAGGCTCAGGTAGAAACGCTGAACAGACAGGGGCCTCTGCAGGGCAGGCCGAGGTCCTGCACTGAGGACGGGGCTGGTGAAACATGGGAAGCTCAGGGCTGAGGCGGAGAGGGCGGGGACAGGCAGCACTGGGTCATTCCAGGACATCCATCCGGGAGGGAGGGACAGCTGCAAAAAAATGAGGCTGTGACCATAAGTCAAAAAAGCAGGTCACAGGCAGCCAGGGAGGCCCAGCGGATGCCAACAGGGACAGGAATGTGTCAGGTACCCAAGAGCGCCAGACAGGCAGTCCGGTGGCCCCACTCTGCTCCCAGCCACAGATGTGAATGGGCCACGGCTAGAGCTCGTCGGGCCTGTCGGCTCTCCACGCAGCAGGACAAGCACAGAGCAGGCCACAGAAAACCAGGTCCTGGGTGGGCACAGCTGGAGTCCAGCCTGGACCAGAGTGAGGCCAACAACACCTCAAACATTCACTTTCTCCACGTCTGGGTGCGGAAGGGTGAGTGCGGGCATCCTACTGCGTCTCGAGCCCTCGGACCACTGACCTGCACTGCATCGTGAACGAGTGCCATGGGATCTGTTTCTGGGAAGAATTCCACTTTGCACCCTATAACATTTGTTAAGAGCTCTCCTTCGAAATGAGTTTGGAAGCCACACAAAACCGCAGAAAATTCAGGAGTGGCGTCTGGAGGAACTAAGGCCAAGGGGGGAGAGGTGCACTGAGGGGCTCCTCGCTCTGCACCTTCCTTCGCCAGAGGCCACCCACCTGGGGAGAGGCCGGCAGGACCCCAGCACCCCAGGGGGAAACGTCAGGGTCATTAGGCCCAGGAATGGAGCAACGGGCAAAAAAGAGGTGGTTTTTCCTACTAAGCTTCTAGAGGGAAAGCACACCCTCGCTGCTTCCTGTCCCATCTCTCAACAATCCCTTTCAACTCCTGTGATATCTCAACTGTGAGCCACATAACACGTGGTGTCCACCCCAGGGCCACAGCTGGCCACGACGGATGTCTAAGTCGTCACACGCAGCTGCCTATCCACATATCCCACTCCCTGCCTACAGAGGACCCGATCCTGTAAATACCTTATCCGTGTGCCATTCCCAGAGCCCGGGCTCTGTCTTGCAAGGTGAACACAGAACAAAACAAAGCAGGTTCACAACTGAGGTTCCTGTGCTCACCGAGCGTTTCTCCCGAGACCAGATGGCTGGGAACCGAGAACCATCACCTGTGCGGGAAGCTCGTCCTGCTGGATAGGCAGAATGAAGTCAGCGCGGCCTTGGACGCTGAGCACCGAGATGGCCTTGCACGACAGCAGCTGGCTGGAGCTCAAGGACACGCCACGGAAAATCAAACACCGGCCCTATCAGGGGGCTTCCAAGCTATTTACAAGTAGGAAGCGCCTCCAGACGCCTCCCAGCTGCCTCCAGGAGAAAGGTTTCCTGTGAGGGCCTGATGCAGGAGTGGGGACGCGGGAAGCCTGGCTGAGCCCGCGAGCGTTAAGACGCCTCAAACCAACTTGGCGTAGACCTGCCCAATCAGAAAAGGTACCTAAGCAGGGGCCTGTGGCCGCGTCTGGAAAGAACGCAGGGCTTCAGAGATAAGATTTTACATCTCCGGCAACCGACCTCTATTGAAGGACTCCCCGGGCATGGGTGGAGCGACGGACAGAACTGTTCCCACCTCCCTGTGCTGGTCTTCGTTAGGTCGCCTGTGTATGCTCTTTGCACAAACATTTAAAAATCACTAAAATGGGAGTTAGTTCAACATAGTTTGAAAGAAACTGAAGATGCACTAAGTCCGTAATTGCGGAGCACGCGCACGGCTCCCTTCAGGGCCCAACCCGACTGCCCGGCTTCCTCCATGCAAAAAGCTCGAGACGCAGAGGAGCACGAGACGCGGGTGATGCTGTGGGCTGTCCCCGCAGGGCAGACTCATCACGATGACCTCCTCTCGCCAAATTGGGCAGCGGGCAGGCTGCTCTGCCCGGGGATGGACCAGATCCCCGATGCCAGGGTGGAGGACGCTGACACTCCGTTTCCACATCACCGTGGAAGGTGACAGGTTGGCCTTCAGGCCTCTGGGAAATGGTCAGAGAGGGTGTGGGGTAGACCGTGCGACAAGGGAGCGGGAGCTGCCGGCAGGCACCAACCCACCTTCAGCGGTTTGCTCTCCTCGAAGGCAGTGTGGTGTTCTGCAAATGGAAGGATCCTGTCTCACCTTCGAGAAGCGTACATGCCACGTACTGAAAGCCGAGTCAGAGCCCTTTCCACGTTATTTCCTCAGCCGTGCAGGGCCCGCGGTCACACTTCTCCACACGCCGCGAGCTAACAGCGCCCAAGAAGAGCTTTGGAATTCTGGTTTCCAGGCTCTCCAGTGGAAGGCAATCTGGGCAGCCTTAGTTTTATCACGAAAATGTCACTGCTCTGTTTAAATTTTATGTCCAAGACTTAATTTCTTTTATGATTTACCCTCCTAATCAGCACATCTAATGACCCACAACATGTTTATATGACACTGGATTCGTCCTTAAAAGGCAGCATAAGCCGTAACATTCCTTTCACAGGGTCCCTGGCCTCTGAGATCTTCTGTTCTCAGGCTCCAGCCTCAGCCCCAAGCTGCTCGCTCTGGCTTCTACCCACCGTCCCCGGGACGGCGGCTGCCGCGACACGGCCGCACTCCTGCGGGGAGCCTTCTCTCCTAGCATCTGTCCCCTCTGCTCGCCGACCCCACCCACCTCGCAAAACCCTCATCTCCCCGTGGCGCCCCCCACCCCCTGTACCCCACCTTTCTCTCACATCACCTTCAACTTCATCCTGCCTGTGACCCTGGGCTCTCTGCTGGTCTCTACCAGGGCCAGTCCATGAACCGCGGAAGGGGTCACCAGGTGGTGGCAGAACTAGACAGTGACCGAGCCTGCCCCGGAACCAGGGCTCTGCGCTCTGAGACCAGCACAGAAGTGGGGGAATCGGTGGGAAGAGGGCCTGTCAGGGCTTGGAGCAAGGACACAGAGAAGTAAATGGCCCTGCTTGCCTTCCATCCCAGGCCAATGGCCACGGCCCACCCGACCAAGAATACTGGGGGCAGTATTCCCCTCTGACCTTAAAACTGTGCATGTAAACCTCTGCCTCCAGGAAGAACTTTGCTGACTCCCAGGAGCTGCTGTGTGTAAAAGCATCTGTCTCTGACCCTCTTTTACCTTGCTCACCAAATTCTCCCAAACTTTGACTCTTTTTGTTCCTTCTGCACCTCTGAGCACCGAAGAATGTGCTTTCGTCTCCAAGACTGGGTGGAAAGCTCTCCCTGTACAATCTCATGATCAGGCTGCCAGAGAACTTATCTGCCAGATCAGGCCGCTGCTGGGGGTGAGTGGGGCACTATGAATGATTAACAATCACACCAGGGTCACCGGCGTGCACCGGGCCGGCACTCTGCACACTCGCTTCCGTGCCTTATGTAGCTGGTGGGCAGGATGAGACCTTGTAGACACTGATTCCCCACAAAGGGTGCTGGGAGGGAAATGGCGTTGAGCAAACGCGCAGGCTTCACCATGGTGGGAAGCCCGCAGCATGGCTCCCTAAGGACACACTCCATCAGCTTCCCAGAAACGTCTCCCCTGTGGCTCAGCCTCTTCAGGGGCCCTCTCGCCTACCCCTCTTGGAGAGCTCTGACTGGGTTCTTGAAGTCACTGCCCATGTCCACCTTCTGCGGACACACAAACTCTAGATGCTCCTCCAGCTTCAGCTTCTCTAGCATGGCCCTGGCTACCAACAGAGACTGGCTGAGCGTCTGTCCTGCACGGTGACGGGCGGAAACCCTGCGAGACGCGGCGGGAAAACCAAGACGTTGAAAAGCAGCTGAGAAGACGAGGTTCGCCACATGCAAAGAAACCCGTGGTTCCAGGAAATGAGAGATAAATGCCAAACATCTGATGCAGACAATAAGATTAACGTTTGCCAAGACCGCCTTCCTTCGCCAGCTTTCCCGTCACCCTCAGAAGGGCCTGCGTCCTGCCTCCTTCTGAGAGCCAATTCTCTGCAGGCGTTGTCAAATGCCTCTGTTCTTCCCCACTGCCAAATTCAAGGGCTTTTTTCCCTGAAAAATCTTTTTCAATGGATCTTACTATAAAAATCAGCTACCAAATCCCTTGAAACCAGTGTTGGTGGTTTGTAGCTCTTCGAGACTCTGGTAACTACCTCCTTAAAAATGCACCACGCGTGACTCATAAAATGTACATGTGATTCCAAGGGGTTCGTGGATGTCCTGCCCAAATGAAGAGAACACGCTATGGTCTAGACCATTTCTTTTAACTTGTAAGTTGAATTTACTTTTTTTAAGTTTGTATTTTTTCCAGGTTTGAGATATAACGGATGTACAACATTGTGTAAGTTTGACATGCACAAGGTGTTGATGTAAAACACTTACAAACTACAAAATGGTTACTAGAGTATTGTTTTGTGAGTCTAATCTTTCCAGGGATCCTAATTTGGGGAGGGATATCCCAAACTACCTTTTACCCTCAGCTTATTTTAACTAGAAAGACAGAGAGAGACCAAGTGTCAGGAAGACCTGTGTGCGGCTTTCTCATTAGGGCGCCAAGCGCCCCCCCAACTCCAACAGTCCCGCCCACCTGGCCCCAGTACAGGACACACAGGAACTCGGTGTGGTTCTCAGCTGGAAGGCAGGTAGGATCAGCAGGCCATGAAAGACAGGTACCTGCCTGCAGAGGGTTAGGAGAAATGCAACTGTCTGGGGCTTTTACCAGAAGGCAGACGTAAAACAGTGGGTAATCTCGGGTAGAATCCAAAGAGGACACAGCTCATACGCACCAGTAGACTCTGCAATCACGAGAACAGAAATTGCTGAAGCCATAACAAGTCTCAATCCCATCCAGTCCACTTCCCCAGGGCTGCCCCCTCAAAGTCTGTGTGGTCACTTTCCTTCCACTGGTGCTAAATGCTGGATCCCGTTCAAGGCTGCCTTGCACGAGTGTTCACCCAGCTTGGGACACACACGAGGGGACCAAGCAGATGAGTGTAGACCCCAGGTCTGGGGACTGACTGTGACACTCACAACCAGGGCTACGGTACACACCTGTGCAAGTTAGGGAAGTCCTCAATTTTGAAAAAATAAGACCAAAATTGTATAAAACTGTTGCCTATAAAGAAACTTCTGCTTTGCACATGTTCAGGCTCCCAAAGGTGATGGCTCACATAGGTGTCATGGCTCAGAGTCTGAGGAGAACAGAGAAAACACTACACAAGCTAGCGACTGCTGCGTCTGTGTGCAAAGCTATGAATCATGAGAAACTCAAACTCATTGTTCTGCTTTGCAAAGCAGAGCTTTCAAAGGGATACTGTGATCTCTTTAATGGTGTAGTTGCCTAACACCCAGGACTAGAGTAAGTGGAGTTAACATTTGCGGTTGTCCCCCGGTAGCTAACGTCCACCACCATTCTGCCTTGAGGTCAGAAGCAATTCCGCTCAGATACAACAACCCAAACTCAGGGCAGCATTTTTAAATGGTGTTTGGATGTACGGGAAGCATCAGCTGATCTCACACCTCTTTCTTCTCTGACACTTCATTTAAAAAGAGAACTGCCAATTAAGGAATTGAGCTTTTTAAGGGCCATTTCTCTAATGACTTCTCCCAGAAAAGGCTCTGCAACATCGTACATTTCATTGGTGATTTTTATGTTACATCTTTCCCTTGTGTTAATGGCGTTCCCCAATTGCAAGATAATAGGGGACCGGCACTACCAATTGCCATGGACAGTCTGCCAACATCTTTTGCCAAGACCTCTGACCTATGTTTTCTTCTCTTAAGCCACTCAGTATTTTTATAGAAACGGTCTTCGTGTTTCTGATTCATTTATTCCTAATTCACAAACTAGATTGGTTTTGCCCAGGAAGCCTGGTAAACCTTGTCCTTAGGGCAGGATTTCAATTTTGCCAAGTAGCTTAACTCCCAGAAAAGAGCGTCCGTGCCAACTGTGACGTGGACTCCTCCAAGTTCAAGGACGTACTGCACGGCGGTTGCAAGCTCTTCACTCTTGATCGGGTTGCACCTAGCAGCAGCCTGCCCCACGGGGCTTGCCCGGGGGCCGGAGGAGGGGGCAACTGCTATGTCTCTTGGCACTAGAGGTCTTTGGGATGCATCCCTGTGGATTCCAAAAGCACCCCTCCTTCTGTTTCATCAAATCTCTTCATACAGGCTGCTGCTGACTTGGCCACAGAGCACAGCAATTTTAAGGCAAAGGACAATATTCTTGCATCATCACTGTTGTGACACATGCATTCTCATCAGAATGCCTGGAAGTCATGAACACTGTAGAAACACATGTGCTTTCTGAAGTCTTCATTCTTACATCTGGTATTTCCACATTTGGTGCCTTTGCCCTCCCTCAAGCCGAGCCAGCTTTGCATAACTCCCAGGGTGACAGGAGAACCAAGCTAGCTCCTTCCCTACTCTACAGATATTTTGAAATTCCTCATTTCTACATAAATGGAACAACCCTGAAGGTCTGTTAGAGATACAACATAGATAATACTTCCTATAAAAAACCTTGGTTCTCTTCCTTATATTGGTTCTTTTAACAAAGTTGAATTTCCGAGGCTGAGCCATTCCTAAAAGCAAGAGGGGCATCTTTTAAAGAGTCTTTGGTGCTCAGGCCAGAACAGCTCGCTAAGCTCCACCACGGGCTGTTTCCACAGGAATTTATCACTACAAGACGGGGCTGTCGTCTTCAGTGAGACCCACCAACTCTGGACCCAACGGATAGAATAATTACCAGAGTCAACGATCAGAGTCCAAGAGATCGCGTGCATTCAGGAAGTTGAGGAAACCAAGCTCTGAGAACTCTCCATTTCTCCAGCCGAGGAAAAGATGCCCTTTCTCATTGGAACAAGGTCGGGGAGAAAGTCCTGGAAAGTGGTTCCCACCTTTGCAGAACGTTCTGTTAAACCGTGCTCACTTCACACTGGCCACCCAAACCTACGGAAGACCACCCGTCCAGCGTGACTATCAAATACCAACTCTCAGGGCCTCTTGTGAGAACCCGAAACTGCCAATTCGGTCACATCCTGGATGAAACCACTATGGCGCATTCCTCTCCATGTGCTGGTGTTGGTTTTATTTTTGTCTTCAAAGTCCAGTTTCCCACCTTGGAATTCTTTAGGTATAGAAGGAGACCCTTACAGCTATGCAATAAAAACTTATTTAATTAAAGCACATATATGAATATCATTATAATCCTAATATTTGTAAATTATCCAAGAATCCTACGGAATGACATAGAGGTAAAAGAAAGGTATATTTCAGTCAGCATAGTTTTAGTTACAGGTCAATGTCATAATAGTGAATCGGTAAGAGCTAACACATCTGGGGCTCAGGACAGGGCAGTCCCTCAGTTACCTGCTTCAAATGTATTATCGCGTGTGCTATGCACACAACAATCCTATAAAGGGTAACATCGTCGCTCCTACTTTCAGATGAGAAAACCAAAGCACAGGGAGGCTGAGTTAGGCTACCCACAGTCCAACAGCTCATTACTGATGAACTCAAACCCATGTGCTCTGCCCCCACAGTCCGTGACTCCGTGGTGATCTTTCTAGAGTTTCAGAACCTAAGTGAAAATTCTGGGGGCAAAATGGAGAACAGTGAAAGTTTAAATTTTTCAGTATTACATCTGTTATGCCACTATTTTTTTTTTAAAGATTTTATTTATTTGTCAGAGAGAGAGGGAGAGAGAGCGAGCAAAGGCAGACAGAATGGCAGGCAGAGGCAGAGGGAGAAGCAGGCTCCCTGACGAGCAAGGAGCCCGATGTGGGACTCGATCCCAGGACGCTGGGATCATGACCTGAGCCGAAGGCAGCTGCTTAACCAACTGAGCCACCCAGGCGTCCCCTGTTATGCCACTATTAAAACTACTCTTCCCTTACCAGGAGCAGACACCAGAACACAAAGTATGAGAACAATTCTCCCTGCTGGACATTTTCGGACCTCGAGTGAGACTGAACACACATTTACTGAACAGGTTTTTGAATCCCAGAAGGAAGATACTGAGTTATGAACCTATGAGTCTATGCTATGTGCTTAAGTGAATTCTCAGGCTTCTTTACTTTCACTGCTGTAAAAAAGGGGGGAGGACTTGGATTACAAATCTGCTTTCTAGCCTAAAACAGTGCCCAAAGTTATGTATGTTTTAAATGAGTTATCCAGGCAAGAGAAACCCATGTTTCTCTATAACGTACCCACGGATGGTAACTCCACGGAAGACGGGACGCTATCTAGGGTCAACAAGAAATAATAATAAATGATTCATTATAAAATTTTTTTAAAGTTTTAAGAGCCCAAATTCCTGAATAAAGAAACACAATCTTATTATTTTCAGTATTTGGAAGAACAAAATCTAATTATTACTAAGGCATCCAACAGCTATCTGCTTGGAGCTGCTCTACTGCTCTAGGAACTGATAAAAGCATCTGCTGTTAGCGTCCTGTCTCCCTGCAGAACTGTTTGTTAAAGATAAGGGATGAATGAGGGATGAGCCAAGAACTCTGCCTGTTACACACCCTCCATAATAAAGACTGCATCCTCCCAGTTTACCAGCAAGCGGAACTGAGCCGAGACCAGTTTCAAGTTCTTATCCGAAATCCATCTGACAGAGGCTGAACCACTCACATTGTAGTATTTTTCCCATCTTCCCACTTTGGCAAGTTTGTCTTAATTTTATAGGCCATTTCCTGACCAAAATTTAGGAGTTATTTTAAACCACTAACCCCAAATGGTCTTTAATACCAGGAAATAGATTTAGCCATAAGAAGATACAAAACAGAAATTTCTCATGAGGAGTCCAAGTGGCAGGGACCCGTGGGAGGTGGCGGGGGTGGGGGGAGGTGGGCACAGCAAGACATGGCGGTCACCCACGGCGGGGTGACCCCACAGCCCACGGGGGTTCTGGCCTGGCCAGTCCAGTCCCTAGGCAAACAGCCTGTGCACATTCTCCATAGAACAGAGCCCTAAGGGTGGCAAAAACTCTGACTTAAAATAGATAATCATGGGAAAACTCATGTCCCGTGTCCTGAGGGGCAGAGGGGGACCACAAGGGACCAGCACCTTCTCCAGGCACCAGCCGCCCCCAATTCCCATCAGCCAAACCCCTCCAAATGAACTTTCAAGCATCCTGACACCCCACACACATGCTTCTAGAACATTCTTCCCACTTCTCACCTTTCAGATGGCACCATAGGGTTAGAACTGAGCTCACCAGTGGCAACCACAGCCAACAAGAGAGAAGAAAATGAGAATCATGAAAGTCATTTTAAATTCAGCTTCGTATTTGAAGGCAAAGCAACATCCCAGAACAGCGGGTTCAGAGCTCATGTGCCTCGAGCAGCTGTCCCTGTCTGAGGAAGAGAATGGACGAGACCTATCATCTCTGGAACAGAAATGCCACTCTCAGGTGCACACCACAACCCTGAATCAGAAAGTCTAGGAAGGGGGCCTGGTGTCTGTGCTTCACCAAGCCTTCCAGGAGATTCTGCTGGGAGCTCATGTCCCACAACCACTGGGACAGGTACCCCTCTGTGGTCTCCAGACCCAAGATGCCTTCCTTGATGACAGAAACACTGGCTGCCTATTCCTCGGAACTTGTTTTTAGTTTAACAAAGAGAAGAGTGTCCAGCACCACACAAGTGCTTTCTAAACATTACCTCGTGTCATCTTCAGACATGTCCCCTGAGCGAGGCATTATGGCCATCCCCATTGTCCAGAGAAGAGAGGGAGAGTGTGTGTGGAGAGAGGGAGGTCGCTGGCACAGGGTCACACAGCAGGGACTCAAACCAGCACCCTCGTGTTCAACGGCACTGCCCGATACCCCATCTGGAGCTTCTCTCCAGGTGTGTCTGAAACGCTGCAATTCTCTTCCCAATAAGTTGTCTGCGTGTACCCCTTTGGCCAAGTCTCCTAGAGAATTAGACACTTCTTTTGTCTGGCTGGCTAATTTTAGAGTCCTTGGAATTAAACTAACCCCTTAATATCTAATTACTACTATTTAAGATATAGAGTCAAATCAAATGGACATTACAAAAAGTGGGCCAAACTACAGGTCCTGTGACCTTTTTTTTTCCCCTAATAAACCCTAAATGTAAAATAGGTTAGAAAAGAAACTGATACACTTTCACTCAAGCTTTTATCCAAGCTTTTAAAATGTTATTGTACTCCTTAAAAAAATTCTAAAACCGGGGACACCTGGGTGGCTCAGTGGGTTAAGTGTCTGCCTTCAGCTGAGGTGATGATCTCAGGGTCCTGGGATTGATCCCAGCTCGGGCTCCCTGCTCCGCGGGGAGCCTGCTTCTCCCTCTGCTGCCCATCTCCCAGCCATGCGTGCACTATAGCACATTCTCACACTCTTCAACAAATACATAAAATCTTTAAAAAAATTATAAAATGGAACTCAAAAATTAAAACTAATTACGAAAAGGAGATACTTACATTTATAATGACATTTTAAAGCTGATGCTCTTGGATGATATAGAAAAAAATACTCCCATGCTCAAAACTGCTGATCGGTTACAAAGGTTAATTGTGGGGTTTTAGAATAAACTGTGGTTGTTTTCTCTTATTACAAAAATTACAAGCTTACTTTGAAGTAAGTAATTTTTTACAATGAAAAACATTGTTAGAGATGTACTAGTCAATGTTCCGCTGATTAAAATATATGTTAATATTTCCTTAATAAAGGAGTAACCCATTAGGAAAGGCTCACGGCTCCAAAGTGACGACATGCCCCTGTGTCCCGCGACCCACGCCCTCCAAGCCTCCGTCTTCTCCAGGTGTGAGTGGCTCCTATGAAAAATTTGTGCAAAGAGCTCTTGGAGATACTGAGAGTTACTACCAGAAAACCTCAGGTTTTGTTCTTCATGAAGGAATAGGTTTACTTTCTAGAGCAGAAACTCAAACGTTTAACTAAACAATTTTAACGAAACATCAAATAGAGGAATATCGGGTCTCCAAACACTGAGCTGGGTTGGACATTTACTTCAACAGCTAGCCTCTATCTCTCGAGTGTACACATGGCTTCTCCAACCGCCAGTGTATTTGGTGAGATGCGAACAAAGCCGGTGACATCACAGTGGCCTTGTCTGGTTCACAGCCACTATCGCTCGCCATTGTGTGAGCAAGAAAGAAATGCCCACGGTACACAGAGATATTTATTCCGGAATGAACAACAGTAATTCCACAACTCTGAATGATGTGGTGACTCTAAGAACAGTAAAAGATGAAGGGGTCGGAGAACTGTCCTTTATCAACAAGAGATAAAACCAACCGATAGGCAAAAGCCTCGTGGTATGTGAACTATCCCTTCAGTATCTGATGGGGCACTGCTTTTATCTTTGCTCTTACCACAAACCTCGCAAGCCTTAAAACTCAGAGGCCATCAGCTGTTCTCATAGTGCGCATATTAAAAATCAAGAATAGCAAAGCTAGGAATATTACTAAACCACGGAATAAACTATTTACATAAGGAGTTCAGCATTGTGTATATTTCCAAGTTGTGTTTAGTCTGGGGTGGAGTAACTACTCCAAATTCCTAATTAAGAGGAAACACCTTTGTCTGGCACAAACTCCCTTTCTGTTCCCTAACACTGCCACCTGCTCATGTGGGCCGAGGCACAGTCCCACTGGGGCTCTCCCAGGGCTGGCGAGTGACTGTCGGCCAGAAACATCAGCCCCAATTACAAGTCACTGGTGAGGTCTCTCCATGGGGCAGGCAACCCCTGTATATAATGGGGGAATTTTAAAGGGAAGCTGGGTCCTCCAGCGTCTTGGAATCGTCAGGGGTGTCAGAGGAACAGACACGGGACACTGCGGTCCCAGCCACAGGGCAGCGAGAACCACCAGCATGGCTTGAGCACTGAGCTGCTCCAGAGGCACGACCACACCAGGTGATGCGAAGGTTTCCACAGACACTGTATTCTCAGATTAGGGACCTGAGGCTCAAACAGATGACATCACCCCATGGAACACAGAGACTAGTCCTTTGTGCAATCACCCAGCCGACAGGTTGGTGAGACATGAAGATAAACTCCACGGATCCAGGTCGTGAAGGGCGGAATCAAAGCAGCCATGAGATCCCTACTGTGGAGAGAGGCCAGGACCCCACACTGATGACCCCAAATGCTGGAGAGGATGTGGAGACACAGGAACCCTCGCTTCTTGCTAGCGGGAAGGCAAAATGGCGCAGCCTGCTTCAGGAGATGCTTCGGTTTGGTGGTCACCCACAAAACTAAACACACTCTTGCCACACTAACCAGCAATCACGTGCCTAGTTATTGACCCCAGGGAGTGGAGCACTTTTGCCCACACAGAAACCTGCCCCTGGCTGTCTACAGCAGCTTTATCCAGAACCGCCAGGACGTGGGAGCCAGCAAGATGGCCCTCGGGGGTGCGTGGACAAAGAATCCGTGGTCCAGCCAGGCAGGGCAGTATCACTCCACACCAATAAGACCGCCATGATCCGGTCACAAAAAGATGTGTGGAGGAACCTGAATGCGTATCACCAAGTGAAAGAAGCCAGTGTGAACAGCCACATCCCATCTGATTCCAGCTCTAGGACATCTGGAAAAGTCAAGCTACGGAGACAGTCAGAGGAGCGGTTGCCGGGCGTATGGGGGAAGGAGGAACAGGCAGAGCACGGGGGGTCTTGAAGTCTCTGGGTCACGCTACAGTAATGACATGTCTGCACACCCCTCCACGCGCATGGACTGCACAACACCGAGAGTGACCGTCATGCAACGTGGGAGATGATGATGCGTCACCATAGGCTCACCCATTGTGACAAATGCCCCACTCTGGTGGGCGACACTGATGGAGGACAGGCTGTGCTCACATCAGGGAAGGGGGGGATACGGGCAAATCTCTACCTTCCTCTCAACCTAAAGCTGCTCTATAAAAGAGAAAGACTTTATTAAAAGACAAACAGAAACCAGCACACGGAACAGAAGGGAAGCTGCGGTTCGACAAGAGGTAGCCCCTCAAGGGAATGCCATGGTCATAAACGGATCCCCAGAGACAAGCAGCCACCCAGCAACACGAGGACTGGGCTGGAGGGAGCCCAGGAACGAAGAGGGGTTTGCCGCAACCCTGGCTCAAGGCGGACAGACCTGGAAGGGGGTTGCAGCCGTGGGAGGAGAAAGCAGGCGGGGACGCAGAGAAGCCCACAGGAGGAAGACATGGCAGCCTTGGCTACTGAGTGAAATGGAGGTTAAAAAGAGACAGGATAAAAGAGATTTCCTCTAGGGGAAGTCATCGTGTCTGAGCTGAGTGTGAGGAGATACTGGGGCATCGGCGACTACACGGCAACAGTGGGAATGGGCAGTTGGTCTGGGTAAGACTGTAAGTTCAGCTCTGAACACGTTTGCTAAGTCTGAGACCAAAGCCAAGGTGACATGGCCCATGGGAACGCGAAGATCCTAAGCTGCATTTCAAGAGAAAAGTCAGGAGCCCTCTTCATGGGATCACAAGAGCAGATCTTCCCAGCCAGAGAGGGGAGACAGCAGAGAGGAGAGGAGAGGAGAAGAGAGGAGAGGAGCCAGCAGGCTGGACCCCATCGCACACCCATGCCAAGGGCCTGGGCAGAGGAAGAAGGGAGAAACAGGAGGAAATCTAGGAGAGACACATGTCACTAGAGTACAACCAGGAGAACAATGGAGGGAAACACAGGATGGAACCAGTTCACCGTGTACCAGACTATAAAAATATTAACCCCAAGTAATTCTTACAGTGTTCAGTGCCTCCAAAGAAACTGACCATTGAAACGTGTTCTGGTTTATATCCTCTTTCATTGTACGCCTGAGAATAGTAGGAATATGTCTTTTGTATTGTTCTATAGTCGACATTTTTTAGTGGTTGTTTAATAATAGCAGGAAGAACAATGCCCTAATGGTATTATTTTCGGCATTCTATTGTTGCTTTTGCTTACTCTATCTCAAGAATGCAAAAATACCAAATCTGCTTGAGAGGCATTTTAATGAGGTTAATCCTTTTCGAATTTCTGGAACAAATGTTAAAACAAACACTGTCTATACTTCTTCCAAACAAGTGTTAGAACTCACTCAATTTTTGACACCCTCTGGATTTCTCAAAGGGTTTGTTCCAGAGAGGCACCGGTGGGTTCATTTGTCTGCAAAATCCTTACTAGCTCTTCACTAAGTAACTGAACTCGTGAAGCGATGACCATCCTGACCAGTCCCAAGACATTTGCCAACAGTCTTGTTAATGAATAATGGGTTTTGTGAATTCCCTCATGTCCTTGCCCAAGTGAGGCTAAGTTTTCTGGGTCAGTTCCTGAAGCCTAGAAGCAGCCATCCATGCGGCAACCTTCCAAACACCCCAATGTACCTGCAGCCTGGGGAGAGGGGACACCCCCAAGTCAGGGCCCTGCTGGGAGCTGGTGCCTCTTACCACCATCTCCCAGACCTTGTCCCTCCGTGTCTCTACCCCTCCGGGAGGAAAGGTCGGCTACCACGGCTGGTAACAGAAGACGGGGCTTCTGGGTTTCTCAAAGGAGGGAGCCTCCGTGTCGTTCTCAGATGCAGGGGCTGCAGGTCTAGGAACAGGCGGCACAGGCGGCACCTGCGAGCGTCACGCCCCTCACAGCTCATGGAAACAGCGACGCTGACCTTATAGATTCTCGCCCCCTCAGAGCGGGAGGCGGGGTGTCCTCCTGGAAGCGTCTCTGCGTCCTGCGCCGCTGGCCACTGCGACACTTACCAGCCTGGGCGGCCTGCGTGCGGCTGGGCGGCCTGCATGCGGCTCGGCGGCCCTGCCAAGTGCAAGCAGCCTGGGGGCAGGGCGAGCCCATGCGCGGTTGCGGGCCAGCCAGAGCGCAGGCGCGCGGGAGGGCTCAGGGCGCACGCGCGGGGCAAAGGACGGAAGGGGCGGTCCCCGGGAGAAGGGTCAGGTCGGCCTGAGCGAGGCGTCCGGGGAAGGAGTCCTCCCAGCTCATCGGCCTACGAAAAGCGGACAGTTTTAAACCACACTTGCTCTTGGTGTATGTGATGAACTTATACCGCCAATAATACTGTGGGGGCTGCGCTTGCACACACGCAGTTTACATGCATTATTTCTTCCCGTTGCACCAATTCCACAGATAAGGAACCTAATGATTTGGGTTGTATCCCTCCTGGTGTATTGGGCTGATGGTGCCGCCATTGGGCCAGAAGGAGAGCTCAGACCTCCTGTTTAAATTACATTTGCAACAGAACAGAGTCCGTACTCAACATGGGGACTAAGTCTCCGCTCAATGAGTCCTGGGTCACTGAGCCCCAGGACAGTGAGCAAGGGTCTGAACACGCCCATAGCCGGGGGCAGGCATCTCCACACTTGGGGGCAAGTTCACGTTTCTGATCCTGAGAAACCATCTGTTAAGGGGGGAGGGGGTGACGCAGTGAGAGAAGAGTCCGAGGCTGCGTGGGGTGGGGACGATTCCCTCTGATTCCCTCCGGTCTGACTGCAGGACTGAGAACACAGGGACCCCCAATCGGGGCGCTTCTGTCTCAGGCCTGTCCCCTCCTCCTCCCTTCTTGACTCAGAAAGAAAAGTTGGGGAGGGGAATCAGGATAGACTGGGCATGGGGAAAAATCACTGGCTTAGAAAATCCATCTACTAGTAAATGAACAATATGACCATGGCATATAGGGTCAAATATAAAATCAAAGGGCCTTTCAAATGGAGGGGGGGGGGGCAATGCTTGCCCAGCACAGGGGGCAATGTTGGGACAGGTACAAATGCAGGTAAAGTGTGAATTAGATTCTCTTTCAAAGGCACAAAGGTAACCCTAGAACCCTTCAGGGTGGCTTTTGAGTAAGGATTTGATGGACTGATGGCAGTGACTTATCATTCACAATGTAGTTTTAAATGTATTTTGCCTGGATCTGTATTGAAGTTATTTCAAAGTTTGGTACCTAACAGGTAATTTTGGAAAGTGGTAAGCCAAAAAAAAAAAAAAAAAAAAGTTCTTGATGATATGAAAAGTGAAATGCTTTTTAAAAATTAGACAATTATTTTTAAACAGATTTTCTTGACATCCATAGGTCATATCCATATCTCTCTAAGTCAGGAAAAATTAAGTGTAAAGATAATGTTAAGTCAGCTGGTGATCGATCAGAGGGTGTCCAAACAAGTGACCCAGAGCTTAAAACACTATGGGACACCTTGAGGTTTAGAGCCAAGCCAGTGGACAGGAATGTGCTTGGGCCTTAGAGAATAATTAAAGGAGAATAATCCCACACAACAGTAGTGAGTTTGATTTCCCAGGCAAGAACAGGCTTTCCCATAGGTGTGTGGCTTGTTCTTTAAAGTCCCAGCTGAACCTAGTTCTTACAATCAGCTTTGCTTTGCTACTATTATCAGTTAGAAAATCTAAGTCCAAGCAGAGGTTCCTATTTCCAAATAAAGAACTTTCTCTCATTTGCTTGCCATCGAATTTAGCAATCTCTCCTTGGAAGTAAGACATCTTTGGGTCAATGTTTCTACACCCAAATAAGTGCTCTGGAGATTCCTCTTCTCAAAGTATTTTGTCATCATTACTGGAGAGCGCTTGACCCACTGAGTCCGGTGCTTGGCTGTTCAAGTCCCTTCTCTCCGGGCTGAGAGAAGCGTCTGCCCTTAACTGCTGCTGTGGTCACCAGCCCTTCCAACACCCAATGAAGGAGCTGCCAGTAAGGAGTCAGCCCTGCCCGGGAATGAGACGGGCGTGCACACTATCAGCTCACTCCGGCAGGTCCCCGTTAGTTGATTTTACAAGCAAGAGTCAGTGAATACCATCCCTCCCGAAGACAACTAAAAACAAACAAACAAACAAAACGTAAAAGCAACCACCTGAATGGGAGCAGGAGGGAGAGCGTCATGAGCGGGTACAAGATGAGCTTGATGAGGGTCTGGAACAGTAAAACAGTGACTGGGAAGTGTGGAAAGTAGCAAAATAATTTTTAAACATTGAGGCGGGGGGGGGGGGGGGGCAAAAAGCCTTTAGAAGCCACACTTTCTCAGGGTGTTGTCTGCAAGCCTGGCACACTGGGGACCGGCCGAGGTCTTTATTCTGTCTGAGGGGGGAAGAAAAAAAAAAAAGAACAAAAGTGCATCAAGGACCTTCCAGAGCTGGAAGCCTTTCCTCCTGCAAGCCCGGCTCCGGGATCCTTTCCGGCAAGCACACAGCCCGAGGAAGTGAAAACTAGCAAAACAATTTGTGCTTAGAACAATTAGATGGAGTTTCATGTTGGTTTCATACTCAACTGTGATGTGGTTATAGCTTTTGGGTAATGTCCATTAATAAAAGGCAACAAGTGGGGTTTGGTAACTTTTTAAAGCTCCGCTCGCTTCTGTCCTCCAGCGGGCTTCAGCCACAGAAAAGTCGTGGGAAAGCAAGAGAGACAGCTGTTTCCAGGCAAACGGCCCACAACTGCTCAGCATCAACCAGCAGAGTCGCCCGAGAACGGGAGAAACACGCCCAAAGCGACTCCCGGGCACAAGCGTGAGGCACTGAGTAGCGTGGGGCGCGCGTGCCCACCCAGCCTGCCCCAGGCCCACCAGGGCGCCCAGGGTAGGAGAGGGCGCCGGGCCGCTGAGGCCTCCGCGGCGCGAGTTCAAGTCCCGCAGACTCCCGGGCACCATCGCCCGGCGCGGTGCGCCCCGAGCTCTGCTCCGCTTGCCCAGGGCCCAGAGAGGTCCTCTACCTCGCCCCCACCCAGCCCACAACAAAGGAGGCTCCCAAATGGATGCGCGAAGGCAGCCCACAGGGGTCCCTGGCGGGGGCCCGCTCGGAGAGAGCACCTGGCCGTGCCACGCGCGACCCCCAAGGGGCGGACGGGCGGCTGGGTCAGGGGACAAAGGGGCCGCGCGGGGCGCCCGAGGCGCGGGGCGGGACGCCGGGGGAGCGGAGCCGGCCGGGGACTCACCTTCGCAGCGGCCCGGCTGCGCTCCTCGTGGAGCAGGAGGGCGGCGGCCAGCAGCAGAAGCCAGAAGCCGAGCCGGGGCACCATGGTGGCGCGCCCGGGGCGGCCGGGACCGGCGGGGATCGGCGGGGGACGGCGGCGGGCGCTCGGGGGGCCGCGGCGGGCGGCTCAGCGGCGGAGGGCCGGGGCGCGAGCGCTGCGCACCGTCCGGGGCGCGGCGGCTCGCGGCGGAGACCTGAGCGCGGCCCGGCGAGCTCCCCAATTTGTTGGCGCTGCCCCCTCCCCTCGGCGGCGCGCGGGCGGCGTCTCAAAGGGGAGGACCCTGCGGCGCGGGTAAGAGGCGGCGGGAGCGCGCGGCCCGGAGATTGTGGCCGCCGCGCGCCGGGACGCCAGGGCTCCGCGCTCCGCACCCACCCGCGGCAGCAGCGCGACCCTGCGCCCCCCGCGCTCACCCACCGGCCGGAGGACCGAGGACCCGGGCCGGCACCCGGGGGCCCGCGAGGGCGACCGCGCTACCCGTGTGCCGCGGCCGGGCGCCCCCGGAGCGGCGGATGCGCGCGGACCGCCCCTGACGCCGGGCCCGAGGTGAGGGCGACCCCGAGGACGCGGAGACCCGGGCTGGGGCTGGGACTTGGGGCGCCCCGCGCAGGCAGGGGGCTACGCGCACTTCTGCTGAAGTGGGGGAGGTCACCGAGCGGCCGCCGCTAAGCGGCGCCCAGCAGGGCCTAAGTGGGAGGCTCTCCTTCTCCTGTCCGGTCTCGGGGCGGCTCTCTGTCACCCCTGCAGGGATGCGGGGGCGCGCCCCGCTTTCCCGCGTCTTGCGGAAGGAGGCTTGAGGCGAGGATGCTCCCTCCCCAGCCCCTGCTAAGCCTGCTTTGTCTCTCGCCCTCCAGAGCAGGAGGGACCGCGCGGAGCCCGGAGTGGCGGGATCGGGAGCATGGACAGACACCAGTGCTCGGCGTCCAGCCCTGCCCTGCGGCGGTAAGCGACTTTCTGCCGCGTCCCCGTGGGTCCTGCGCGCGGGGGCCCTTGCGTGTAACTGAGGAACTGCCAAGCCGAGGCCACCCGCTCATGGCGCTCTCCCTCTCTCTCCCATCCAGGTGGCTGCTGCTGGGGGCTGTGACCGTGGGGCTCCTAGCCCAGAGCGTCCTGGCGGTAAGTCCTGGGTCCCGCTCATGGGCTCTGATTCGTGCACCGTGAGAGTGGAAGGGACACCTTGTGGCCTTGCCGGAAGGCAGCTCGTGCGTGCTCACCTGAGCGTGCGTGCGTGTGCGCCCGTGTGTGCGTGCAGCCCTGACCCAGCCCAGGTTCCGCGAGCGCTCGCTTTGGCCAGAGAACGTCTCAAGTGTGCCTTCCCTTGGGTTCCCCACTTTGATCCCGTGTGCAACAGGCGGTGGCCCTCCCCCGAGAGCCAACAGTTTAAACCACAGCGTGCGGCGTCCTCTCCTGGACTAGAGCGAATCCCCGGCTTCCTAGAGGGAAGACGGTCGGTCCCGGGGTGGTTGAGACGCCGGGGCTCGGAGAAGAAACGTGTTTGTGGCACTGGGAAGCTGGTGTCTGGGTACCATCCTTGGCAGAGAGTTTTCTGGTGCTTTTAAATGAGAGGCATGGGGGGGAATGGGCGGGGCGAGGAGGAGAGAGAGAGACAGCTGCGTACTTCGTGTTAACCCCTGTGAGTGAACAATGGCAGAAACCCTGCAGTTTCCTCCCAGGTCTTAGACAGGGTAGGAGGGGCCAAGGTGCATTCAGGGCTGCTCCGGTGTTGCCGGTGCACTTGGGACGGCGCTGTGGGACTGTGTAAATGGTGTTTAAATGACTGCAGCCACTTGCATTAAGCTGGATGCAACGAGGCCGTCCCTTGGTTGTGGACACAGATGTTTAAACTGGGACCAAAAACGGGTGGAAAACACAGTGTGCCCCAGACCCCACCCTCCCTGCACTCTTAACGGATTTCCCAGGTGGCTCTTGTGGGTTCCTTGTGACCACCGTCACACAGGACCAGGGGAAGCCGGTTTGACTGAAATTCTGTTATTTTCATTGTCCCGGTCCTCGTGTCAAACAGACAAAGATTTTAAAGTCAGCGAGGGAAAAAGAGCTACTCTAGCTTGGAAAGAACCTTTAGCCTCCCTTTTCTGCCTTCTGCTCCAGTTCAGGCCAGACTGGGAAGTCAGAAGGAGTCCGTAGACTTTCACTGGAACATGCCAGGCCAAAGTTTTCTCCAAGCGCAGCTCAGAGGAGGAAGAGGGTAGATAGGACAGCTCTGAATCACACTGGGAGTGTGTGCCTGGCTGGGCTCTCTCATCTCCACAGCCCTTGGCCCTTAGAACCACTTTCATAAGCCCCTGTTTTCCTTCCTGGGGATGGGGAAAGCCTGGCGAATTTTCTCTGGCATTGATCCTAAAACTGGTGGAAAGAGCTTGGGGTCGGAACACCGGGGTACTAATCAACGTTGTACCCTGGTCTTGGAAACCCTGAATCCCGGTCTCCACACCTAGAACAGGAGAGAGAACATCCCCACACTTGTTACTGGGGGGCGGGCGGCAACCTCTGTCCCTTCGTCCAAAACCTCTTCCCTGCTCAGCCTCACCTGAGCCTCTGCTGTCCAACTGTTGGGCGGCACGGAGAGCATTTCATGTCCGACAGTGCATCTCGGAGCGCTCGGCCTGGACCCCCACACCCACCCGGGGAGGCTGCTGAGAACTTCAGACCTCTGCTCTGAATCTAGATGATCTTCTTCTTTCTCCTCCGAATCTAGATCTTCTGATCAGACTGTCTCGGTTGGAGCCTGGGAGCCTGTATTCTACCTGACACCAAAGTTTGGGAGCCACTGAATTAGAACAATGGGTTGGGAGGCAGTTGGAGTTTCTTGCCATTTTGAGTCCTCCTGTAGGCGTGGGGATGTCTATTCTTCAACAAATACACAGTTTGTTACATTCAACAGTGGATCTCCTACTTATTAACTTCTTGTTGACCACTGGCTTTGAGCGATTACTCATGAAATAATGCCTTGGTCCTCAGCTGTATCCACTGAGAAATCTCTTATCTGTGGCAAGTTCACCTCCTCCCCTCTTTGTTCACTGTGCTCAAGAACCCTGTCTCATTGCCCATTTGTGGTAAGGACTCGTCCCCAAGGGTAAGTCAAGTCAGTAAAAAGGGCTGCCCATTGTGGTTTGAAGGACGCTATAGCAGAAGCAGCCGAAAATGGTTATCAAAGAGAGTAGACAACTAATTTTTTAAAGGCTTTATTTGTAATTAATCTCTACACCTGACTTGGGGCTTGAACTCACAACTCTGAGACCAAGAGTTGCTCTTTGAGCCAACGGAGCCAGCCAGGCGCCTCCCCCCCTTTTTTAAAAGAGGAAGTGGACAGTTATTTGATGATTATTTTTTATATGCCAATTCGTGTGTACCCCTCCTGGGAAAGAATTGCTATTGTCACCCCATTTTACAGATGAGAAAGCAGAGGCACACAGTGTTCAGACAGCTTGCTTGTGGTCTCTCTGTAAGTGCAGGTGTGGGGTTTGAGCCCAGCCCCTGCCCACTGAGTACCCAGGGTCAGACTGCAGGTCAGTTGTGAGGACGCTCCTGAGCTCCAGTGTTTGCGTCTCTGGTCCCGCTTCCTCTTTGCTCTTGACCGTGACCCAGAGTAAAGCCCACACACTGGCTTCTGGAAAGGGAAATAGCGTTCTGCCTCCCCACTGCTCTGTTCTGAAGAGCAGGAGCCCAGAGCGAGGTCAAAGCAACGGGGTCCGGTGTCCAGAGGGAGAGAAGGAAGCGGAAATCCCGCTGGCCAGCCTGAGGTCAGGGCCCAGCGTGGACACACGTGTTCTGCTGTTCGCGCTGCCCTTCCTGAAGGTGTCCTGCCTCGAGAAGGTGCCAGGGCACTGAGTGCCTTTCTACACCGCCTATTCTATGGGGCCTCGTGGCATCAGCGTGGCTATGCTGGACCTGGAAGCCAGGTGCCCTGGGACCACAATGAGCTGCCACCTCGCTCTGGTGCTCACCAGAGCCCTGCGTCCCAGCCACCCCCCACACACACAATGGGCTCGTGGGCAGGGACGTGAGCCTGCAGAGTGGGGGCTGTAGGATGAAGAGAGCCTGGTAGGGAGCAAGGCGCGGGGCATCTGGGCCTGTGAGGGAAGGTTCCCGAGGCGGAGCCTCCTTGGGGACCGGAAAGCCCTTGCTCTGCAGAGCGCTGTGGCTTATCTTGAGAGGTGGGGCAGCAGCCTTGAAGATCTGAGAGGCCAGTCTCGTGTGACTCTGGAAGCTGGGCTGACCTCACGACCTCAGCTGGGACACTGGCCACACACTCTCCATGCTCACGCGTATTGGGGTGCAGCCGGGAAGCCTGGAGGTGCAGGTGCCGTGCCCCCGGCAGACGCTGGGCTCTGCACAGCCTGCAGGTGCGCCCCAGGCCCTGGGAGCTTCACCTGAGGCTCCTGCAAGCGGCCACACCTGTCCCTGCCCCCCAGGCCAAAGCAAAAGGCAGTACTTGGTGAGGTTTCCTCTTCCCCTTTTGGCCAGTAGACCTTCTGCGAAGGCAGCGTAGTCCTGCGCCGCTCCAGTGCTCTCTGTAGGAATCCGTGCGACCACTTCTCCCCCAAGTTCCCGAGAGCATTAGTCCCCTCGTTCAAACTCGGGGCCCCTAGGAAGCGGGGAGATAGCACAGGCCTCCCCTCTGTGAGTGGATCCCAAGCAGGAAGCACTTACCCCGTTTCTGCAGGCCGGTAAAGCGAGCCTCCCTCGGTGGCCGGGATGACTTGGCCACATTCAGGAACACGAGGAATTGGTCATGGCATCGCGGAACTCGACGTGGCCGTGCAGGGTAGACAGAGGGGACGGAGCCCGTGCAGTGCCCTTGGGAATATTTGGAGCCAGAGAGGGGGTGGGGAAGTGAAAAGTTCTAGAATAGAAAACAAAGACTTTGCTGAAATAGTAAAAATCAAAGGACTGTCTCTCTGGGTTGAGGATAAAACACGGGAGACTCGCTTCCGTTAAGTAATAGAGATGGTTCCGGGGAAGAGCAGAGGCATGGCGTGCAACACCGTCAACGCTATGTTTGGTGACGATGTGACGGGCTGTCGTGACCCAGAGGGTGGTTGGCGAAAGTCCTGTTCTTTCATTCCGAGAAAGAGTGTCTTGGGTTGCAGAGCTGCAGTGAGAGGGCAGGGGTCGGCCTCTTGCTGTGCGTGCGGGGGTTGCTAGGTGTCGTCACCCCTGCAGAGGGTGCTGGGTGACGCCTGGAACACCAGCCCGGCTGACGGGCTCCTCACTGGCTGACCCCAGCGCAAGTCACAAACGCCCTGGTTCGAGACACGGGGAAGGGGACCCGTTGTGCCATAGGGTCCCAGGGCTGGTGTGCTGCGGGCGGTCAGCGCACCCACCCCCGCCACAGGCCCACCCTGTGTGGGGAGCCGGCTGCCCCCTTCCCCAGCTGGGACACTGGGATGGTAATGCTTTTCCAGGGAAGCGTGTGCGCTGCTCCAGGATGTGACTTAAAAGTAAATAGGCTGTATTAGGCTTTTTAGCTTCAGGGTGTGAGAAGCTTCTAGAATCTGCCAATGGTACTTAATCAGCTGAGATGAGAACAGGCAGGTGACTTGGGTATGTCTTGCCGCTACCCTGGTATCTGTTCCCTCAGTTAACAAGACTCTCCTGGGTCAGGTGAGAGCCTGGTTGACTCCCTGACCGTGATGTCAGTGGCTTCCCTGGGTGTCCGTGATTTTCCTTTGGGTTTTCCGTGAATGAAAAAGGGGGTATCCTGTCTTAGGGGGACCTGCCAGTTTCTCCAGTTCTTGAGGGAACCTCAAGGAATCCTACGCCCCCGGGAGCTCTGCAGCCTCCCGCAGGCCCTGCCCCACCCAGCAGAGCAGGCTCTCGTGTCGGGGTCTCCCTGCCTCGCAGCGCTCCTGGCGCACCTGGGCCTTCCGTTAGGCTGTGCTGTGCTGTGCTGCCGTGAGCAAGGCTGCTTTTGAGGCACCGCGTTCTTTTGTAAGTGCAAGGTGGTCTCGGGGATTGGATCCTGCAGGAGAGAAAGAACATTCATGGGAAAACCAGCAGAATTCTGAGTCTGTAGCGTATTAACATACTCGCGTGAGTTCCTGGTTTTGACAAAAAGCACCGAGATTCTGTAAGATGTTGATGTAGCCTCATTCCGGGTGAAGGGCATACGGGGACCCCACGCCACCCGTGCAGCCTCCTGCAAAACTAAACAATTTCCCAACAAACATCTGCTCTTGGAAGCCACAGACCAGCCCCATGAGGCACGCGTAGACCAGGCAGGTAAGCGCGAGAGAGAGCTGAGAGGAAGCAAGTCTTCCACTAGCGAACAGCGGAGGCGGCCGACAAGAGTGAAATATTTTTCCATTTTTCCCACATAGACTGAGTAACAAAGGGCACTTCTGTGTGGTTGGAAATACAGCATAGGTGACCCCTGCCCAGCCAAAGCACTTCTGTCCCCCTAAGTCAGGGGGTGCTTTATGAAAACGGGAGGAAAGGCATCCTGACAGAGTTCCCAGAGCTCAGCCTGTCGTAGCGGCGCAGGGACGAGCTACAGTGGCCTCCCTCTTCTTGACCACCTGACTGGGGAGGAAATCCTGGCAGCGCTTTCCAGACCTGGCGGTGGTGTGCAGGTGTGCGCGATGGGGCGCTTTCAGGAGACATTCAGCGTTGCTCACTCACACCCTCACCCTTCCTAATGTGCCAGGCCAGCACCCACGGGCCCCTGGGCCCTGCATAGAAAGGGGGAGCCCCACCACCAAGTTCCGTGCCTAGAAAACCTTGCGGGCGGCAGGGCGGGGACGGTGCACTGCCTGGGCTGTCCAGGGTCCCGGAGCCCCATCTCCGCGTGCTCCTGGCATTGCCACAGGCCTTGCATTGCCATGGGCCACATCTCCAAGTGGCCACAACTTCCACTCCAGCTATGGGCTGGGGAAAAGGGCCAGAAACGGAGGCCAGTGGCCAGAGGCCATCACCTCACACATTTGCCTCTATCACCGCCACGTAGGAGGAGAGCAGCCTCTGGCCCCCAGCCCTGGCCAGTCCTGACCTATAGCTTTGACGCACCATGTCTCCTCACCGTAGCCCATGGCCCCTGTCACAGAGAGCACACCCTGTCCCCTCACTTGTCAGAGTGCCCAGGAGGCAGATGCCAGATGCCCTGTCCCTGCTGGAGCCTCTGTCCCTTGGGATTGAGACCCACTTTGAGTCCAGTCAAAGTGCCCTCCTGGCCTGCCAGGACTTTCCTTTATCATTAGATAGCGATGACTTTAAATCACGTGTAACACAGAGACTCATGTTCTACACACTTGCTGCTCCCACAACCCAACGTTTAGGGCACGTTTTGTCTTCCCTCTGGGACTTGTGCTCTGGTCCGTGGTCTGTGCCCCCGGCGCTGGGACCCAGCCGGCCCTTGGCAGGGTCTGCTCGGGGAACGGAGGAGACATAACCAGCCGGAAGCGTTCAGTCACATCTTCTGGATGAGGAATCCGGTCATGGAACAATTCATAAAAGATTAAAGGGTAGCTTTTCTCATGGGGTTTTGGGTTTTTTTTGTTTTGCTTTTTTTCCAAATTAAGCATTGCCCCCCTCCTGGATCAAGCCCACCGCGTGTGATGAGAAGGGAGCGATCGGTCTGTGAAAGATTTGCATTTTTTCCGAGGGATGGTTTCAGCCACACCCATAAAATTCCTATTTTGCTGCTTTGCCCCGTTCCGTGATCTCCCACATGGGAACTCCAGAAGAATGTGTGTTACGGAATTCCATGGACTCATTTTCTGCTACCTGAAATGACGTAACCTGTTTTTCTGCTTGTTGAGCGCTTTTGGGCGTATGACTATCTTTGTGAAGTAGCGTGGGTGCGTGAGGACGGGGGACAGTTCCCGGGGGTCCCTGTCCATCAGGACGGACGCTGATCAGCCGTGCCCAGGCAGTCACTGCCCAGGGCTGCCGGGAAGGAGGGACGCAGGAGACCAGCCAGTGCCGTGGGCCCTGCTAGGCAGACCTCCCTCCTCCTCCACCCACACACAGCTGGCCCTGGCACCAGGTCAGAGAAAAAGGAAGGGGCCCCGAGGAAGGCTTGTGGGGTCTCCTGGAATCAACATCAGAAGGAATAACCCCAGAAGGTGCTTCTAGAGTTCCAGGATCCCCCAGAACAACTAAAATACCCCAGGGGAGAAGCACAGCAGCTCCCGTTTGCTGATCCCATGGGTGCCAGGAACTGAGCTGAGCCACCAAGACACATTACCCGCTAAGTGCCTACCGCGCTGCCACCAGCCCACTTTACAGGTGTGCAGACTGAGGCACACACAGGGCACTGGTTATGGCCAGTAAGGAAGGAAGTTAGGAGTGAAGCTCAGGACTTGGTTATTCCAAGAGCTCTGCTCTTAGCTGCTGTGCCAGGCCGGCCAGTCCCTTGCTGTAAGATAAGACCACGCGTTCAGAGTACGTCGCACGGGGTGGGGGGTGTGAAACATACATATGTCGGCGTGTGTGAAATAGACATGTACAGTGTTGATACCTGTGCGGTACGGAGGGGCGATAGACGTAGGTGGTAGCTAGACAGACATGGACTGATGACAGACTTATGGACGGATGATGGCTGTAGACAGCGGAAGATTACAGAGAAAGAGAGACGGATAAACAGGTAGATAAACAGGTGGCTGGACAATGGGTAGAGACAGGCAGACACAGATGATAGTTGGAAAGCGTACAGATAGGCATCAAGATGAGACGGAGACACAATACAGAGCTGCAGGCCACACACACACGGCCTCCAAGGCTCCTGGCTCCTTTCTCCACAGGGCTGCCCGGGTGGAGGAAGGGAGTGTCAGCAGGCGGGACCTCTGCAGGTACCCCTCCACAGGGAGGCCAGCCTGTGCTCATCGGTGACAGAGAGGCTCTGGGAAACAAAGTGCAGAAGATCACACAATGACCCAGGAAGTCCCGAGGGGGCAAGTGGGGAACTCCATCCACAGACAGAGTTCCTAGAAATCTTCTGCAGGTCCCTTTTGAAATCCCAGGCCGTGCCGGTGTATGGACGGCAACTTCGTAAAGCGGGAGGCACAAGCAAGCTGGCATTATTTCGAGCAGATGAAGAGGCTGGGGGAGAGGTTTACTGAAACACCCTGGGGAGGAAGAGGGCTTCCTCAGATGAGCTGTGCAGGAGCCCCCAGGGACAGTGGTGCGATGATGACACAGTCAGTCCATTTGTCCGGGCCAACAGGGAGGCCGGAGTGGTATGTCACACAGAGGGGGTGCATCTGGGTTTGTGGCCCAGGACCAGGAGGTGACTTTAGCTCTCTGAGCCCCCAACTTCATGGGTGAAACAGGAATGCCACTAACTATGTCACAAGTTCATGGTGAGCTGGACTATGTGACGTTCCTTCACTGAAAGAACATGTTTACTTCTCCTGGGAATAGTCACGTCCACGAGTCATTCCAGGACCTCGGGTGTGGGTCCCACAGCGAGACATGCGGGAGCAGTGGATAAGGGTGTTCTGAGCACACGTGTGTGTGTCTGTGGGGTAGGAGCTGTCCAGCGGTCTGGCCAGATTTTTGAAGTTGACTCTGGCCCCTGGATTCACCCATGCTTGGAGAGCAGCCTGCAGAGCTCAGCGTGGGAGACGGGGCTGCTCTGTCCTTTGACTGGTAGACCTTACCGTACATTGGACTCATGTGGGTTATGTTGGAGCCCCGCTCAAGCCTCAGAGCCACACTCCGTTCCACGGAATGTAGAAGAAAGGGCAGGATTGGGATGTGGGTCTCCCAGAGGGGCCAGGTGGGTCTCAAGTTCAAAATGTACTTTGGCTCCTTCCTGGCTGTGTGGCTCTGGACAAGCCGCTTGGCTTTAGGCTTTAGTTGCATCTTCAAAACTGGAATAAAAATCGTTCTACCTCCTAAGTGTGCTCTGAGGAGAAAAAAAAAGAAATTGCATGTAAAGATCATAGCAAGCTTATTAGCCTTGTAGGGCTTGATAAATGCTAGCTAATGGCTACTTGGTTCTAGGATTTTTTTTTTTTTAATTACATGTGGATCTTCATCCTCAAAACATAAAACTTGAAACCACAGAGAGAAAAAGTTCAAGTGTAACCGGAATTTGGGGTGAGACCAGTTCTCACAGCCCTTGCTGCCCCAACAGGGCGCTCTCTGTGGGGCCTTCACAGCCGGGGATGGGGCCTTGCCCAGAGTGCAGGCTGGGGCATAGGGGAGCTGGGCCGGGACACCCGTGGGAGGCATCGTGGGGAGTGAGGTGCACATCTTCTGCGGTGAGACCCCACCATCTTCGCACACCCTGGCAGCTGTGACCCCAGGAAGTGAGCTGTGGACGCCTCGGGGGCCACAGGCAAGACAGATGTAGGGATGTCTATGCCTTTGGACAGTTGTCTCCATTTTGTTGAGTTGCACAAATACCTAAAAAGAAAAGAATTTAAATTTTAATTAACCTTCAGTCGAGGTATAACTAAATTATTTCCAGAACAAATCGAAACACTTATAAACAAAAACCAGTTTGTTCAAATAATTGGAGACCGACATATAATTTAACAAAGCAGGAAAACTCAAGAGGTCTTAGTTTGGCCAAGCAGCACAGAAAATGCCCAGTAGGATCTGCACATAGGATTTCTTTCTTTAAAGAGCAGAAGGATCCCCCCCCCCCCGCCGCCCCCACGTCCTAGCAGGGCACTGGCAGTCCTCCACAGTCAGGATGGACAGGACACACAGACCAACCTGTTTCCTCCTCAGGCCCAGGTGAGGAAGGCCAGTGGGGCGGAAGGTCCCAGCTGGGAATTCCAGGGAGGAAAACCGCCTCCTTCCCTTTCTTCCTTACTTGGTCATTGTCCTAACTGTAACTGTGCGAGTTACAATGTAGCGCCAATCTGGGCTGAGATCCTCTCCTCCCTATCTAGAAGCCACCTTCGCTTCCTGCTTCTTCCTACCAGGTTACAAGCGCCCCCCCCCACCCCCACCAGGACAATCTTAGCTCAGACAGGATTTCCTTCATCTTAGTCACCAGGTTTTATGGTCCAGCCTCCCCTTCCCGTTGCAAAACAAGGAATATTAACAGCAGAGTCTGAAATGATTTGTCAGTCTTGGGCCAATATGTGTGGACATCAGTTTCTGTGCCTACTGAGCAACACCGAGATGCCAGAGGTTGGAAAATAAATGTTTCTCACTGGGTCATGTGCTACAGCGGGTCTTCAGCTGTCAGCCTTGACCGATGTTAAATCGCAAAAGGGCAGACACGTTCACTTTAATTGCATTTCTAAAATGCTGCAGAGTTTAAACAAAAATGACAGTCGTAGCAGACATCATTTATGTTTAAAACGAAGGCTCGTAAATGCTGACATTTCCTGCTGGTAACGGGTCTGGTTCCCGCCACCATGTATAACACGCCCTCGAGGCATGCCATGAAGCATTTCCTGGGGCTTTGAAGGAGAATGCGAGATCCCCGAGATCCCCGTAGCCTCTCAGGTGATTCCGGGGGGGATCGTGCACCTCAGTTGTAGGAACGACGCATGTAGTTGTCGGGTCCATTCTTGATCAAAATGGAACCTCGCCCAAGTCACAGGGCAGAATGTGTGCACGGAGCAAGCAACTTAGTCCTTCACAGCCCCGCCTCCTGTTCTGAGTGCCCGTGCCGGCTCCCCGTCTCTCCTAGTACCGGCGGCGGTGGCAGCACCAGCAGTATTCACAGTAGCAGTCCCAGTGCACTGGCGGCAGTGGTACCGGTGGTGGCGGCAGCACCGTGGTGCTAACAGTCGTGGCAGGAGTACCAGTGGCGCTGTTGCACCAGTAGTAGTCGTAGTCAGTACTCATGGTGGCGGTACCAGTGGTGGCGGCAGCACCGTGGTGTTAATAGCCGTGGTAGTAATACTGCGGCAGGAGCACTCGCGGCAGCGGGAGCACCGTGCCGGGAGCGGCAGCGGCGCGAGTGTCGGCCGCAGTAGTCCTACTGCCAGTGGTAGCGCCGGTCGTCCTTGCCAGGAGATGAGACAAACATCTCCCTCTCCCGGTCTGCGTCAGTGGAGGCCATCAAGGGAAAGAAAGAGTAAAACTCGTGTTCACAGATGCTGATTTCCTTTTTCATCCCTGTTCCGAAGTCTCCCCCTCAGATGCTCCACTCTCCTAGGTCCACAGCCTGCTCAGAGCGGGCCCGGCCTCGCGGCCGGCAGGCACGGCGCACCTCTGGTTTCCCGCGAAAGCCTGGCGGAGCCTTCTGTTCAGGACTGCCCCGTGCTCTGCGGGAGCTGCTCTGGGCTGGGGCCAGACCTCGAAGTGTCCACCTCTGGGTTAAGCGGCACTTGTCAACCTGGGCTGGGGAATGTTCCAGAATGTTAGAACCCATCCCCCCGGGACACTGGGATTTATACAAGGCCCTCAGAAGACTCTAAAGGAATTTGAAAGCCCAGGCAGAGACCGACTTGGCCCTTTAAGCCCAAAACAATGGGCTCTCCACCGGCTGAAGGCAGCCCCAGGCCCCCACCTGATGGCTGCAGTTCACGCTGCGTCTGAGTTGTAACTTGGGGGTGATTTCTTCACCTTCCAACCAGATCGGTTTGTTATCTGCTTCTCACCTGATTGGAATTTAATGTACCAGAAATGACTCACGTTACTGGGGCGGGGGTGGGGGGTGGTGGAAGATTAGTCAGGCTCACTCCTGATTTTTCTTAAATTCAGAAATTCCTTACCTAAGATGTAGAAGCAGATAAGAACCGTATTGCCTCCTGTCTGGAAGTTCTAGAACAAGGAATGCGTGGACAACACTGACGCGTCAAATAAATGGAGAGTTTCGTTTTCCTGGAGCCAGAGCTAACCCGGGGCCACCCGCCTCTGTGTGTAAGAAAACAGGAAAGCAAAGCCAGAGCAGTGTCTCAAAGGAAAACACGTTGGTTTAGAAGAAGCTCTACGTATATCCATTCCTGTTTAAAAGGGCCTCTTTCTCCTCTTTGCAGTGCCGTTAACAAAATCTCTCTTCTTCGGGTTCTTAACTTAAGGATCAAAGAGTGTTTATTCAGGGAACATTTCTGCCTTCGTGGTGGTTTTTCTTCCTCATTGGGTTTAATTAATGAAAGTCCATAAGAATAAACAGCAAAAAAAGGCAGACTTCATGAGGTTTTTCTGAATTCTCCATAGGAAGAATATTTTTTTGATCTTTATTCTTTCTAAGCATTTCATATGTTAGAAATTAGGTAAATTTCCCAAAATAAAAAATAAGGTCTTGAGCCCTGATTCACACATCCCCCAGAATACAAACATGGAGCGTTTGCAAACGGACCATTTGGAAACCATCTCATTCATGTCACGTCTGCCCTCTCGTGTGTGTAGTACACACCTGTGTGCATTCTTTTGTACTCTTTATTTTTTCGGTAAACTACACAGAACGGAGCATTTACCCCCTTCATCATTTTCAAGCACCTCCCTGGTCCTGCACAACCATCCCCACCATCCGCCTCCAGGACTTTCTCTTCCCCACCCGAGGCTGTGTCCCCACTCAGCAGTGACGCCCCTCCTCCCTCCCTCAGCCCCCAGGGAGCTCCGTCCTGCTTTCCTGTCTCGGGGTTGGGATCGCCTGTGTCCAGGGCCTCCTGTGAGGGGTCTGGCTCGCCTCGCTGAGCGCATACTGTCCTCATGGTCCGACCACGGTATGGCCCGTGTCCGCCTGCGCCCTCCCTGTGGGAGGCTCAGGAACACTCCAGTACTTTCTGACGTACTCTTTTAAAGCTTGGTTTCGTTCTCTGGGTTGATAGGTTCCCGGGGTTGATGTCGGGTTCAGAGGAAGTGACTCAGAGCTCAAAACAAAGGGGCAAGTGGGCCAGTCGGCCTCGGGGCTCTGACACCCCCGTGTCCCAGACGTGGCCTTCCCACGTGGCCTACCCAGCTCCCTGGAGGCCCCTCTCCTCTCGGAGTGCATCTGGCTCTCTGCACCTGTCAACCACGCCGTGACAGAGTGGTCACAGGGGCCGTCCTGGCCAGAGTTTGCTTTGCAAAAGTGTGAGGCCTGGTCTGGATGGCCACTGGGGGTGACCCAGACCCTGTGCGGCTCCTGAGGCCCCGGGGCTGCCCGAGGCTCCTCCGGAAGGAAGCAGAGCCTGTCGAGACAAGGGATGAAACCCGGCCGAGGGCTGCGAGGGGCCCAGGAGGAGCTGCTGGCCAGCAGCCCGGGGCGGAGGAGATCTCGGGGGTGGGGGGACATGGGCCATCAGATGCCACCTGGACTGAGGTCTTGCCCACGGGTTTCCCAGGCGGTCGGTGCCTGGGCCCTCTCTCCACGCAGGGCTGGGTCCGAATGTGGTGGGTGGGGAGACCCTAGGAGAAGGGGAGCCAGTGAGCCTGAGTCACTCTTACCTGTGTCCGCCTCGGGTCACCGCGCTGGATGTCAGGCTCCCTGAGGGCCGGGAACATGCGTCCTCACCGGCACAGGACCTGCACAGACCTGCCTGCGGCCCGAGGACCCCGTTGAGTAAATGCGGCATCTGACCGTTCTGTAGGAAGGCTGAATGAAGGTCCTTAAGATTTCTAAACCAAGGAGGCTGGCGACGTGATCGGAGGGCTCCCCGGCCACCCAGGGAAGGTCTGCTGAGCGGGAGGGAGGAGACCCGGAGAGAGATGCAAAGAAAGGTGGCGTTTCTGTCCCCTTCACAGCTCTTTAGTCCGTCACACTGAGCCGGAGCTGCCCTGTTCCAGCCAGTGCCCTGCGGCTGAATGAGGCCTCCGTCTTCGAGGAGGCGTCAGCCCCGTGGCACCCATGGCCAGTCCACCGGGGTCTGTGGTGGGAGCGGGGCCACGTGCCTCAACGTTCAAGGGCTTTCAGGCACACCCTCTCCAGCCAAACCACCTGTTTAGCCCCAAAGACGGACAGAAGCGTTTGAGGCTTGCTGGCTGCTCTGAAGGTCCCACTTCTGGACCCTCGCGCTGGGGAGCTGTCAGCAGGCCGTGACCTGACGTCCCGGAGGAGGAGAGGGTTCCCGCAGCAGCCACCTGCCCAGAGATGGCACTGGACGTTGAGAGCACAGCGCCTGGCGATCGTCCGCGGGGTGCTTTTCCCTTTCTCAGCGTAGTTGTGCTGAGGATATAGCGTTAGCTGATGCTGGTTCCTCGGCCATGGTGAGATGGGGCATGGAGAGGAGGACATGTCAGAGGGGCCATAGGGCTGGCTGAGGGTCCCTGTCACAGACACAGAAGGCTGGCAAAGACGGCTCCCGGGGGTCTCTCCACCAGCCGCCATGGTGCTGGGAAGGGGAAGGCACACGGAGGGACACTAAGGCAACCCCAAAGAAAAGAGGGCTTCCTCTTCCTCCCTCAACCTGGCCATGGCCCCGTGAGCCCTGGGAGGACAAGGGCCAGGTCCTGGGCATGCCAAGTCTCCCCTGGCCCAGGGCAGAGTTGAGCGAGGGGGCTGGGCTCTGACCCAAGGACAGATGGGCGGAAGAAAGTGGGTGAGACAGGGGTCCTGGTCCGAAGGGACACTCAGTGTTTGGGGAACTTTTTGTTCAGAATCACAGCACGAATCACTGTGTTCGGTGCCAAAGGCACATCCCTCAGAGATGGGTGACTGAGATCAACTGCAGGGAGTTCCTCTCCCACTGGCTTCACTGGCCTCAAATCACTGTATGAAAAGCTACTGGGGTGGACAGACGTTGGCTTATGTGCAGAGTCAAGCTAACGAAAAATATGCTTCCACTGCAGAACCGAGGGCAGTCCGCCCCGCGGCCCGGAGCTGCTTTTTCCTGAGCTTCAGAGCCCAAGGGAAGGCGGGCCTGAGTCCAGGGAGCGCCTGGGGGCCCAGGGGAACTTGCTCTTCAGGGCAAGAGGGTTGGCCAGTGGGCTTCTTTGTGCTTCCAGAAACTTGGCTTCACGGTCCGCCAAGGGTAAGAATGCAGAACAGGGACCAATGACCAAACCGTGTGGTCCGATGGAAGGGTTGGGGGCCATCATTCAGAGGCCCCCCACTTATGAGCCAAAGTCACAAGTACCTCCCTGCTGGGCCCATGACAGTGAGGGAGTTGAGGGGAAGGGGACTTGCCAGTGAGGTCACTTTCCCCTAGTAAACGCTTTGGGGGTGTTGGCAGGTGACTCCTTGTCCAGTGCTCTAGAGAGGACCTGGGACCCAGCTGGATCCGAAGAGCCAGGCAGGGATCTGTGTGCAGACCCGGCACTTGATCCGGCAGGTTCGGACCCAGCAGGTGTAACCCGCTCCCAGCTGGTCCCAGAACCACAGGTCCTGGAGATCATCTCTAGCCTTCCCTTTGAGTGGTGGCTCCCTAACAAGCACTAGGGCCTTTGACTGGGGTGTGCTTGGCCCTGCTGTGTCACGCCCGACCTCTGAAATATCTCAGAAACCCACGACACTCGCTTGCTCATGCGGGCAAGTTTGGAAAGTCATGGGCTGGAGAAAAATCATTTTCATCTGCCCTTCTCCGGTCGGGTTAAGGGATTTCTCTCTTTGCAGAGCATTTTATCCTCTGACTGGTGGGCCCAGAGCCTCTGCAGTCATGCCTGGCCTGAGAGCAAGTCTGACCCTGAGCTTTGCAAAAACAGCCTGTGGGGAGGGAGGGCAGGAATTGGCCACTGTGGCCCATTTTGTGAAAACACACCCATCTCTGGAAAAGGGGGTCTTCTGAATCCCACCAGCCTTGGCCCATAGTTGGAAAGTTTAACCCAAGGTGTACGTAGTGATTAGAAACCAACGCATTCCCGAAGAGCTGTTGAGAGACTGTGTTGGAAACAGAAGACAGCACTGGGGCTTTGCAGAGCGTTTCCTTGAAGCCTGTTTGCTTTGGAAATGAGGCTGAAAGCACAGCCCCGCCCCCACCCCGTTATCTTTCTAGATTGTCAGTGCTTCCTGTGCCGCGACACAGTTTTCCCCAGCGATGGTCAGTCATGCATTTGACCGTCTCTAGTTAAAGAATCTCTTAAACAGAGTACTTCGGAAAATTCCATGAAAGACAACCACGTTTTAGAAATAAAAGCAAAGATTCAGTGAGCAGACATCTCATGTAGATGAATACGGGGAAATTGTTTTGGAAGATTAGGGAGTCGAGGTAGAGAATGCTTGCTTGGGACAATGACTAAGGCAAGGCCATCACATGATGCACACGTCACTGTCCCTGCGCGTCTGCTTTCCCCTGCTTCAGACCCCTGCTCCTGTAGGCTGCCCTCTGTCCCGCAGGGCACAGAACGCTTACTTTGGTGTGTATGAGGTGGGAGAAGAGGGACATTCTGGATGCGTCTGTCCCAAAACTTATCTTAGATCGTTTGCTTTGAACTCAGACCACCCCTGCCCATCCCCCGAGCTGAGGACCTGTGACCTCAAGTCCAGCTCACATGCTGCTGGTCAGGCTCTGGCCATCATGAACCATGACCTTGGGCAAGATCTTTCGTTTCTAGACCTTGGTTTCCTTCTCTGTGAGATGAGTTCATAACTCTAAAAGAACCAAAAGCAGCGGCTCAGGGAGAGCGCCCGGCATGTGCCAGGGGTGGACACGCCCACAGGTGCTGTGTGTCCTCCCCACTCCATCATCACTTGAACTTGAGCATGTCTCCTCCTGGCATGTCTCCCTGGTGACGGCCCTCCCTGCTGGCCTCCCGCACCCCTGAGTCATGAAGCTCTGGCTGGAGATCCCAGAAGGTTCTCGGGGTACAGGTGGTGCCTTCTGTGTCTCTTCCTTCTGTGCACTGTGGGCCACAGGAAAGGTCTGCTGTGGGCTACTGATGGCTGTCGGCTATTGGGGTCTTCACTGAGCCGCTGCCTCCTTAGTGATTCCTCCCACGCTGGGTCAGTCCAGGTTGTCTACAGGGAGCTGCTGGGTCCTCCCTTCTTCCTGTTTGTCAGCCGGTCAATGGCAATGGGAGAATAATACTGTCTTAGCTCGAGCGGTGAGCTACTGCTCATAAGTCCACAAAATTCGCAGCGGCAGATGGCAGCTCCCAAGCCAGAAGGGAAATGACCAGTGTATGACCAAAGACTTGACCTCAGGGAGCTCATCAGTCTGGATTCAGGGTGAGCCCTTGCTTGGTGCCCCCAGAAGTTTGCAGCTGTGTGCACACAACCTTGTAGCGTCCCAGCTCAGACGCCCCTGCCCATCCCCTGGCACGCATCCCCCAACCCATGTGCGCCGCTCCCCCAGTCTTGGTTGCCCTTGTTCCGGGGGACCCCGTCGCAGCCACCTCTGTGGCTGGCCATCAGGAGGGCTTCCGGCCGTCCACGCTGTGGCCTCCCCAGCCACCGCGCTTGGGTCCGCTCCTGTCCCTCCACCAGCTGGCTTCCTGCCCTGCTCAGAGCCGCACCCACCCCGGGGCTCAGCACGTAGTGAAGACAGACTTCTCCCCACATCGCTGACCACGGTGCATTCCAGCCAGAAACAACTCTGCTGCATCATGCTCCCGTCCCCGTAGGTCCCACTCAAGGTCAATCTGAGCCGGCCTTTCATGTCCGATGCTTGTTGTTAAAAGGCGAGGAGTTGGGACTGCTTCAGAGTCGCCCCCGAGATAGCCCCGGGTGACTTTTAAGCTCTTGTCTTTTCGCACTGGAGAGCTGCCGATGGGGTGTCAGCTGGAGAACAGGGAGTCCAGCTCGGAATGGCCGGCCCGTGCTGCCTGTGGCTTCGAGTCCCTGCCCTGGGTGTCACCCGACACTGAAATCCTTGCAGCAGAGACAGGGCTCCTGCTGGGACCCACACCCAGCTAATTTTGTTTTCAAAGTTCGTTAAGGCACTGTTTTCAAGTGAGGCTTTTCTGCTTGGCTGTCATCTTTTTTAAATCACCCTTTAAAACTAAACTGTGACCACAAACAGCGCTTCTGGGTCACATATGCAACGTGACGAACTTCCCAGAGACTCAGTGAAATCTAAATAGATTTTTATAATACTTATATATATAATTGCATGTATAATATACGTATTATATAACATTATAACAATTTTGTGTGTGGAACAGAGTCAGTATTTTAAATGATTGTCAAGTGATAATAGAACAATGAAGGACAAATCATGTACCATAAACCTCCTTAATCTATACTAATCATCATGATTTTGTGTTCAGTAAACTCTGGACCAGGAGGAGATTCAGTTAATATGAAGAGCCTTAGCCGGGGCGCCTGGTGGCTCAGTCGGTGAGGCGTCCGGCCCTCGATCTCTGCTCAGGTCTCCATCTCAGGCTCGAGGGTTCAAGTCCCATGTTAAAAAATATATAGAGATACAATACATATATCTATCTACCAATTTATTCATATCTATAGATCTCTCCTAAGGCACCTCAGACGTGCCTGTTTTCCATCCCCGTGAGTACTGAAACCACCCTAAAGAAGCTATCCGAAGACTTTGACTTTGTAGAGGAATTGTTGACATGTCATTTAAAAATCAGTAAAATTTTCTTTCCCTTTTCAAATTCCCCAACCCAGATTTTTTTTTTCTTGTCGTATCAGTTCCTTCCACAATGAGAAGAGATAAGTCGCATTTTTTTCAAAGATTTTAATTTATTTATGAGAGAGAACTCACGCAGGGGGAGCAGCAGAGGGAGAGAGAAAAGCGGACTCCCCACTGAGCAGGGAGCCCGATGCGAGACTCAATCCCAGGAGCCTGAGATCATGACCTGAGGGCAGACACTTCGCTGACTGAGCCCCCCCCCCCCGGTGCCCTGAAATTAGTCACATTTTTCACTCCAGTTTGTACTGAGAAAGAGCCAAGGCAGCCTCTCCAGGTTGCTGAAGCAAAAATTGTTCCGTTCAGCATTTTGTCCTCTTTCTCCATGACATTCCTGTCTTTCCTGGACTTTCCGAAGAAATGGAAGGTGTGGATGTGTTGCGCTCCACATGCTGACAGCGTGTTTAATGCGATGATTGTTCCTTGGGAAGGATGATCCAGAAAGACATCTGTCTGCAGGGGGCTTGTCCTAGCGGGAGGCGCTCGGAGGCAGGTGGGGGCTTAGGGACCGGCCTGCCCAGACTTCTCGAGGAGCCTGCAGCCCGGGCAGCGGTCGACGCCCCGCGGCAGCCACACAGCCAGCTCTGGTGGAGTCGAGAACCTGAGCCCCGTCCAGTGTCAGCCTTGGCAAACCAGGGCCGTCATCTAATTTCAGTAATTAAGTCATTTTACATGTTAGGTCATTTTTTGAGGGAATTACATGATTCACTGTTTTTTTAAAGGCTTATTTTGGAGACAGCGAACGAAACTTCCTACCAAGCCAGATACCCACTGATCATCCCAAAACTGCGTCATGGAACAGAGTTCGTACTGTGACAAAAGTGAATTCTTCTGGTTTAGCGCAACGTGTTTAAAGCCCATGACCGGGCAGGGAGATAGGGGACGTGTTAACCTGAACAACCTGTGGGAGTAGATTAGGTGGAGAAGCTTTAGACCTTGAAACGGGTCACTCATTACTTTACTCCCTGGGGTATCAGATTCTTTAAATGCTAACGTTTTAAAAGACACATGAATTTAAAATAACAGAAGGCCCCACCCCGTTTACTCTTTTATGGCTCTGTACACATCTAACAACAATGCCCCCAACGGACATCAGCTTGAGTCAACGTGAGCTTTGATTTCTCGAAGCTAGAAAGCCTAGATTCCCACAATACCTCATTCCAAGAGTCCAGAAACCCAGGATGTGACTCATGACATGCCGAGGCCTTCTTAGGAGCCCTAGACAATGGTGAGGACACGAGGACTGGCCGAAGGGTAGATCAGCCTGTGGGAGGCGTGGTGGTGGTATCAATAGGGTGGGGTCATCAAAATGGCCCTTCATGCCACAGGAAAGCCTGCCCTCTTGACCTTGTGCTGATATGCAACATTTGTCCTAGCTCTTTGTACTGTTCCAAGGAGAGTGTCATGCTGTCTCCCCTAATCCCAAGAGCAGCCTTGTCAATGGATGGGACAGGTGCCATCATCCCTCTTGACGGCCAAAGAAGGCGGGCCATGGAGTAAATCAGTGACATGCTGGCGTCACTAGGTTGACACGGAGTCGGGGCTGGAATCCTCTGTTTCTTGAAAGGTCTGTCCCGAACCACTTATTCCAGATTCATGGGGCTCCATAGACATTCCCGCTGGGGATTCTCAGTCACCCCAGGAGAGAAATGGGGGACATTCTAACAGCCGCGACATTGGCAGGGAAAGAGAGCAGCACCCAGGGACCCTCTCGCGTACACCCAGCAAAGGTCACCGTCCCAGAGTAGGGAGCAGGAGGCTTCGAGGGTACTGTGCTCTAAAGCCACCTGGCCGTCTCTTTCAGGGGCCCAATCAGACGTGACAGAGGCGGTCGGTGTCTTGCTTCACGTTGCCAAACCCTACACTGTGTTGTCTTTTGCTTTTCTGTGAATACGAATGACTTTTTTAAATCCGGGAGTGCTGTCATGGATGGAATGGGATGGGTCATAAGTTTTGCCACGGGAGATCTCAAGGCCTTCCCCGGTCCCTTTAACGGAGACTGGAACTGGCCTGTATTTTGCAAGTCACCCTTACAGCTGCATGACTTCATCTCAAGCAGGCTAAATGAAGGAATTTTCAGTATTATAACGGTCACTAAGCAGACAACTGACATGTCAGCGTTTAGAAGGACTAAGGTTTCAGGGTGAGCATGGAAAGATACTGCTGTTGCACGATGTTTTACTTGGGTGGCTTCATTGTGTAGGTGGGTGGCGAGTTGGAAGGAAGCTGGGAGGTGTTGGGGGCGGGGGGAAGCAGGACTGTGCCAGAGCCCTCCAGCCAGAATGTCAGCTCGATTGGGGCAAATCCCTGGCAATCTGTTGAGATTCCGTATCCGCTTGTTCACAGTTTATCTAAGCGGCTCTGAAAATTGGCTAAAACGTCCTCAGGCCAGTATTTCTGGGATTCTCTTATGGTTCAACGCAAAGTTCCATCTGTTTATTTGTCCAGGTTCCTGTCCTCCGCTGCCCGCCTCGGCCCCGAAATGCCTCTCTGGGGCACGTGGCGCCCCGCCCTGCTCCAGGGTGCCCCGAGGCTGGCCCGTACGGGGACCATACAGGGAGAGGGCTTGGCCCCGCTCGTCTGAATTAAGGACCTCCTGCTAGACGCTTCTGCTGGGACCAATTAGTTCCCCAAGCAGCAATTAAGGAGAGTTTGCTCCCAGCAGCTGGCAGCCGGGTTGCCCGTCTTGACCTATTTTGGCTGACTGAGTCCTCCGTGCATACCTCGGTAATCAGGCTGTCCGCGTGTTTGGAGTCTTTGCTGCCTGCACTCCTCTGCGCTGTGTCTCGCATCTTCCCCGCTTCCGCGTAAAACAGCTCCTGGGCAAATGCTAGTTAAATAACCCCCGGGCGCTCGGCTCCTCTCGGGGTTAGTAACACAGTCTTCTTTCCATCAGGCTTACAAAACGAAAGGCACTGGTGCTCTTTTCCTCTAGAGAGCCCCCACAGCTCTTAAACCATCCTCCAAAGATCAGCTCGGCCATTTTACACTGGACCTAAAAGACACCTACTGGTGGTGATGCCAGATGGAGGCAGAGGAGAAGCCGCCAGCGCGGGGCCGCGTCTACCCTGTATCCGCATGACATTTTCTGCAGCAGCCTGCCACCGTTCTCCTCCTAGAGGTGCCCATGCTGCTGTAAGGAGGGAGGAGCCAGGATTTCCCCCGCTTGTCCGCAGCAGGCAGGTGCGCACAGAACGGGAGCCATGAGGCAGCCTACCTGGGCTCAGCTGCCTTGACCCATGGCACTCGTGCCTGCCCCTCTTTCACAGGACCCTGACTGCCGCGGTGACAAGACGGGACAGGAAGGTGTGCCAGCAGACCCCCGACAGCTCTCAGATTGAACCCACTTCCAACCACAGAGCCAAGTTTAGGACCAAGGGTGGTGGGAGGGTTGAGGCACTAGTCCAAGACTGGGTTCAGAACAACCAACAGAAGTTACTTTCTTGTGTTTACTCTCAAAATGGTCGAGTGTCCTCGTTACTAATGAGGTCAAGCACAATTTGTCTATATTTCTTGGCCATTTGGATATCCTCTCCTGTAATCTGCTGGTTTGAGTCTCGTGCCCACTTTTCTCTTGGGTATCCATTTCACAATGATTTGGGATCTCTTCATCGATTCCTTTTTTTTAAGATTTTATTTATTTATTTGAGAGAGAAACAGAACGAAGGAGCAGTGAGGCAGGGCAGAGGCAGAGGGAGAAGCAGACTCTGGGCCTAGCAGGGAGCCCGATGCGGGACTCGATCCCAGGACCCTGCGATCATGACCCGAGCCAAAGTCAGATGCTTAACCGACAGAGCCACCCCAGCGCCCCTCTTCATCTGTCCTCAGGCCAAACCCCTGTTTGGCCACAAATACTTTGTTCTGCTTCGTGGCTCAAGTTTTCTCTTCATGATGCCCTTTGCTGAGCTGATGCTTCCAATGTAAATATAGTTCAGCTTGTGAATTTGTCTCACGGTTAGTACTTTCTCAAACTCATTCGTTAATTCTGAACGTTTACTATAGACTCTTCTGCATTTTCTATAAATCCAGTCATCGGATCTTCAAAAGACAGCATTACACGTTCCTTTTTAGTCCTCACACCTTCTGTTTCTTTTTTGTTTCTTGCCGTATCATACTGCGTAGAATTCTTGAGCGATTTGAAGGAATTACTTCTCAACACCTCTCCTGCACGTCCCGTGCACCCCAGCAGTAGACTTCGAATGGATGTTAGAACACACGCAAGCGCTTTTTAGAACCCAAGCTCACCTTTCAACGGTGTGATCCCCAAAATAGCTTTCTGGGCCACCTTCCAGTAGAAGGTGCCATTGGGGACCATACTGTGAACCCTCCTCATCTTCAGCAAGGGTTAGAACAGAGAGTCAAACGTGCAATCAACCAGGAACCAGTGTGACAGCACACACTGGTGCTTTCCTGTCTCTGGACAGCAGATGCCAGAGCCCCCCCTACACGGGCGTGTTTCTCCCCTTCCCTCCTCTGTCCTGAGTCTGAATGTGGACTGAGGAATGTTGAACGCCGGTGGTGTTCCTGAGAAAGCAGGTGCTGGCAGGCAGAAGGCAGATCCTGGAATACGATCTCTCTGCTCTCTATGTTCTCCTGCGGTGGAAGAATCCGATTCCATGTTTCTACCGCATTTTGCCATCCTTGAGAGCTCCGCGCTGAGAGGCGGGCCCGACTCCTTCCAGCGCTGTGGTGGTTCCTGTGGACTGGCCTGGAGCGTGTGTCTCGCCTCTGCAGTGTTCTCTGATGTGTGCAGGAAAGTCTGCCCTTGAGCTTGGGCGGGGTTCTTCACAACCTACACGCGGTGATCTTTCCAGAAGCCCGAGTGCCCGTAGTAGCCATGTGGGTCCTATCACAGGGTCCCATCACAGTGAGAAGGCGGGTGTGAGAGGTGTCACTTCTGCCGGGTGCCCACAGGGGCCGGCGAGACTTCTGCAAAGGGTGCGTTCTGCCCACGGAGAGAGGCATCGGGTGGCGAGAGATCACAGCTGTGCCTGTGGTCCATCCATCACCCTGAGAAAACATTCCTGAGTCCCGCTCAGGACCCAGGGTCCACGTCTGTGGTAGGACCTCAGATGGTCTCGGATGCTGTAACTTGGAGAGATGTCTGTATGGCATCCCACGGGCTTGCTCTGCCTTGGCCCCATCTCCAGGCAGAAATGTCCTTCCCATCATTTCAGTAAGATGTCTACCTGCATTTCATGAATAAAATCCTCTCCATAGTTGGGAAACTCAAGGTTCCCCCTTGCAGCCTTGCCATCCCGGGACCTGATGTCCGTCCCCCATCCGGTCTGAGTGACGGAGCCCAGCTCCTTCTGCTCTGCTTGTGGTGACGTCACCAGCTTCTTCATCCCTCTCCCTGCCGCAGGGCTGCATGCTTGGACCTGTACACCTGCCGGGTCCCCTCCCCTCACCTGCCTCGTGTCCACCTCTCGCCACAGTGGACCGTGTTTGGAAGCACACTTCTTCTCCAAAGATCTCCTTATGGTGGAGGGATCCCAGACCACACGCGCCCTCCGCTTGCCCGAGCGTGGGAGGCTGGCTGTATCCTGCAGCCCTGTTTGGCCACTCCTGGAGTGGCACCGCCTTGTCCCCGGGACACTGCTTCCGTGGGACCACAGCATGTCCCTCCCCGCTTCGTACTCCTCCAGGTGGAGGCTCAGCGGCACGACCCTGAGACCCCCGCGTGCCCTTCTCCGGGGTAGTCTTGTACACGCCAGCAAACTGAAAGGACTTCTCCCAAGTCCCCGCGGCCCTTCCAACCCCGATGGCCCCTTCTGCTCGTGAATGTCACCCCGCAGGATTCCCACCTGCCCTTCCAGGCCTCACTGTTAAGGCACCTTGCTGAGTTTTCCCGCTGGGACACGGTTTCTCCCTTGTCTGACTTCCTTGGCCGGTTTTCTGTACTTTGTCACAGCCTTTCCACAGTCACATCTGCTTGGCCAAATACGGTAGTTAAAATAGCGCATAGGAGCAGGTCTCACGAGGCCTCGGAGGCTGGGTGCCTTCCACACCTCCCCCCAGGTGCCTTCATAAGAACGAATAACCCCATGACTCTGACTAGCTCTGTGGGGCAGGGACAAACATCGTCCTCCTTTTACAGACAAGAAAACTGAGACCCAGAGAGTTTGGTTAGCGGTGCGGTGGAGCCCTGTGCCAGCGGCCTTGACACAGTCTGGCCACTGGGGCGCATCTGAGCTCCCAGGCACAGTGTTGGCCTGTGGGGCACGGGAACATGGCACCTGTCGCCGCCTGCACGTGGGGAGGCGTCGTAGCAGGTGCGCAGCGTCTCGTTTGGGAGCTGAGTGCCATGAGCCGTTCGGTCCACCGGCAGAGCCAGGCAGGAACCGTGACTTCTGACTCGGACATGTCCGGAGGGTGACCTCGCTGTCCACGGGCTTCCACGTTGGCGTGTTGGTTGGTCAGTTTGTTGGTTCTTCGCTCATTTGTCCGGCGAGCACCGACCGCATTTAGCCGTCCGAGAGTGTAAGCACCAGGCGCGTCTGAGCGCACGTGCTTTGTGCCCAGATGCTTGTTCAGACCACGGATGCGGCGGTGCACAAGTGAGCAGGTTCACGGTCGCACGCTTTCGTGGGGGGTCCACGCGCCTGCGGCCTGAGCCAGCGCTGGGCGCTCACCCGCAGGCGGAGGGGCGTTCCGTGTCCTCTGCGCATCCTGCTCACAGCACAACGCTGCGTTTCATTATTACAGAACAGATGGTTCTCAGCAGAGTAGGCTTTTAATCTGGGAAACCTGGAAGACAGCTCCGTGCACAGTACCGCCGCAGGAAGATCCCGGTGTGTCTCTCAAGAGCACATACACAGCCGACATAGCGTAAGTGTTGTTTTTGAAGAGCTTTTAGTGGTGTGGGGGGGACGTGTAGCGTAGAGAAAAGATAAGGATGCAGAATCTTATGTAAAATACCGTCTCGACTATGTGGAAAGAAGTACAAGGGCGAAGGCCGGAGGGAAGATGGCACAGTGTCCTTCGGCCAACGCTGGCCGCTTAGCCCTCCGCCGGCCGAGTCAGCACCGTGCAGTGGTGAGCCCAGTCCCCAGCTGAGACCGAGGGAAGCCAGCGGGCCTGGGACCCAGCTCCCAGGGTCCTGGACCGTCCACCCTTTGCCTTGTGCCCACTTCTGCTGTTCTTTGCAGAAGTGAGAGTCTTGTTAGCGCCTGTCAGGGATGCGCGTCGTCGTGATCTGACTTCACGCCGTCACTGCGTTACTTCTGCACTCCCCCCGCGCAGGCGAATACACGAGAAAACAAACACGAGAGCCGTCCGCATCTGCGTGTGCGCGAGTTTAAAAACAAAAACCAAATGAAACAAAACTTTTTTTTTTTTCTTTTTTGGTCTCCCTGCTATTCTGGCATGTTTCCCCCACTATTCTGGCGCACTGGTACGAAGAATTAAAATTTGCCCCTTTCCTCTTTTCCTGGAAAATATTCTAATGACTGTCTTTTATGACATATCTGATTGTGTCTCAGGCATAACTGGTCTTTTACGGACACGCAGGGTTTTAAGGTTTGCTGCGTTTGTCGAGAATAATAGCACTATTCATGAAAACAGATGAATTCAGAAAAAAATGGGGCCTGAATATCGAAATGAAGTTGAACAGTAGGTTTTTATAGGGTCCTTAAAATGAAATGCATTTCGGAGGGCTGCAGAGGAAGCCGGGCTGGTCCCAGGCCTCCCGGGGCCTTACTTCTGCTCCCACCACAAGCCAGCCAGACGGGCCTCGTTTTATCGACAAAGAACTGTGTTGAGAGGAAAAGAGTCAAACACACTTTGGGGAAGTGTGGTCCCCTACCACGTGTCTCGGACTTTGCTAGGGCAATATGGGAGGCGGGGCCTGGGGGTCACCAGCAGCGTCCCTGCAAACAGCTGACCCACGAGCTTCCTTCCTGCGGGCGGCGAACATTTTCTACACAGAGCCTTGACCCCGAGCACCGCCTGCCTGAAACTCGGAGTCTGGGCAGGCAGAGCTCCGGACGCCTCACGTGAGGGCCCGTTGTCTTCTCCGTGAGCAGTGGCCGGGAAGGTATCCGCGTCCTGCCACCGACTGGCTTCTCAGAAGGTCACTTCCCAGGTGGCGGCATGTGCCTTCCCCGGACATTCGCCTGGGCTCCTGCACGGGTTCTGTCACACGCTCCCAGGGGTGCTGGATCCTGGCAGGGGTCAGCAGTGACTTTTCTGGGGGCCAAGGGCAACCAAGGGGACCCAGACCCGACCTGTGTCTCTCGGTGACGTACATTGGGCGCTTCCGTATGCTGTCCATCCAGGCCCGTACCGTCTGCTCTCGGTGCGTGCGTGCGCACTTTCTCACTGGGTGATAACGCAGCCCCAGAGCTTCTGATTTCGTAGATCCGGATGCGACACTGTGAGCTAACCATTGCAGATCCCAGGCCTGGGGCAGAAGACACTGCTCTGTGATTTGGAATCATAAAAATAACATTTAAAAGAGGGTGTCCCAACCAGAAGGAGCTGGTGGGGGCCCCCAGCTGCTGGGCAGTGGAGCCAAGCATGCCAGACAGGCCCGGACAGTGGCCCAGCTACATCGGTCCTGGCTGGGAGCCGGCCACCGGCCCCATGCCAGGAGGACAGCAGGCGGGAGCCCCAGGGCAGGCAGCTGAAGGGGAAGTGGATCGTGGTTGGGAGGCAAACCCGTTTACGGCAGTTTGAGCGGTTCACCTTGGAATTCTCCACGCCCGAGAGGCAAGCCCTGGTGCTGGTGCTGGTGCAGGCGTGGCCATTGACATTCTGCACTGAGCCACACCCTCCGGGTCCTAGACCCCTCCCGCCCCCATGTGACTGACCACCGTGGGCCTCTAACACCAGCGCTGCTGTGTGTCTGAGAGAATTTGAAATGCTTGTGTTCCAGAAAGTTCCTGTGCTTTGCCGTGTGTTCCCATGTCCCCAAGACATTTTTCAGGACAGTTCAGGATAAAGCAAACACTTCAGCTGTTAAAAATAAAGCTTTGGTACTCACAAACGTGAGTTTGTGACTAAACGTGGCCGACTCGATGGAAGCACTTGGAAAGTCAGCGGCACGATACCAGCACCTTAGAAGTGGCCATTCTTGTTGCTTTGCTGTGTAGGGAAGTCGACCGCATGGTTTTACTCCAGAACCACAGGCAAAAAGACGTCCAAATGGGCCATCTACCACTGTAAGGGCTGGGGTTTGTTTTTTTAATTTAAATTCAATTAGCCAACATATAGTACGTCATTAGTTTCAGATGTAGTCTAAGGGCTGTCTGTGGCTCACTTATATCCTAAGCTAATTTTTAAGTTAGATCTTTTCATGAACCCTTATTGAATCAACTTTGTACACATTTTTAAGTTTATAAACACTTCGCTAGTTGATTCTAACAATTAGAGAAAAAACAATGTTTCAGAATTTAAGGGAGGAAGGAATATTCAGGCAGTGACGGCGGGACAGAAAGTCCCCAGGAAGAACTCAAGCTGAGAGCCTCGGGAAGGCACCAGCGGGCACCTGTTAGCATGAGCTGGTAGAGAGGCTGGGAATGGAGGGCAGTGGTATGTGTGTGTGCGCACGTGAGAGAGGCAGGCAGGAGAAGGCCCTGAGAACACAGCTGCTGAGACAAGGCGTTCGTATGCTAAGACCAGCAAGGAGGCGTGAAGAGCTGGCGTGGGTTGGTCAAAGGTTTCCCCAGGGAGGGGCTGCCTGCACCCATGGATGGAAAGGACAGGCCTTTGCTCAGAAGCCAAAGCTGAGACCAGGGGGTGGCCCATCTGAACGGTGAGGGGCAGGTGCAGAGTAGCCAAGGACACCCACGCGCTTGCCGGTGCAGAGAGGAGCGATTTGCCTTCCTGTCCACTAGCCTGACTACCACGAGACGAAGATAGCCTTGTGTTTGCTGTCCCCTGAAGTCAAGAGCCAACGAGACATCTGGTGGCCTCCCCATCCTTCCCCAGGGCTGGCCCAGCCAGCAAGGAGCCCCAGGCTGCTGTGTTCTAGCTGGGACATCACGCTGTGCTTTGAGGGAGAAGTTAGGTTTTCTTGTTTAGGGCTTTGTTTTGTTTTTTTCAATATCTACAAGACAATTTTTGGAAGAATGCACGCCCCATAAAAGGAAGAAAATGGGGTCGGCCTCTAGGCAGTGACGTGGGCCTGGCCGGGATGAGTCTTGCACAGACCCATAGCCAAGGCCTGCCACCCTCCCTCCCTGACGCTGTTGGTGGAGACGATGCGGCCACTTCTCACCCACCTTTTCTTTGCAAGAGCATCCATGGGGCACAAAGACAGTTCAGTGACTGCTGTTTAAGTGGGTCAGAGAGTGGGGATTTTTTTCTTCTACTTTTCTGCAGAGAATCATTGTTTACAGAAAAGAGGACCATATTCAGTCACCAGAGGAGGACGCAGGAGAGGCAGCCTGTTACCACACTGACGGGCCTGGCAAGGCTTCCCGGAGTGGGAGGGAGTCTAAATGCATTCAGGCACTCCAGGGGGTGGCGCGGTAGTATTTAATTGTGGGGAGTTTCCGGAGGTCTGGGGAGCGCCCGGGGTCCTCATGAGACATGCAGGCAGGACCGGGTTCTCCTGCACCTGAAGGCTCACGCAGCTACTCCAGACCGTGCAGGAGGGATGCCACCAGCCCTCAGTCCCCTGCAGCATCACACCGTAAGCTGAAGACTTTGAGACAGAAAGTGCAGTCCCAAGCGGGTCTTCAGTAAAACAAGGCTGGGATACACTGCAGTTGATACTTGCCTGTCGGCCGTTTCCAGTTCCGCGAGTTTGAGGCTTGGACTTGACGCCATAACAGGTGCTCGGTAGACCGGGTGGAAGGACGTCGTGGGGGCACTCGGGGTGCACTGCCCCAGATTACCTGAGGTAGGGGTGGTCTGCAACATTTGAAAGCATTCCAGAAACGGAGCGCCGACGTACGGTGAGGCCATGTGGGTTGGTGACATGTCGGATCTCTTCGCTTTGGTGGGAACTCGACTGACTCCGTCCAGAGCACTGGTGCTCTTGACGTGTCTGTCTGGTGGTCGATGTGCCATAAGCACAGCTCAAGTCCTCGAGGGTGGCTGAAAAGGGGACGCGGGGCATAAACGGCCACCATGGTTTAATGTCGGAGAACCTCTAGTCCGAGGCCGGTGCCGCAGCCGTCCAGCCTGAAGATGTGACTCCGCCCAGCCCCAGATCCAGCCACGGCCTCCTGTACGCCGCCTTCCGAATCCAGCACATCAACCCTGTCCAAAGACTTGTCATTCCAAAGACATGAAAGAAAGAACAGAGATGAAGAGGAATGAGACATGGGGTCACGGTCAGCACCGTGACTGCTGCTGGACGTCCAGGTCTGTGCCCCTCCCCCCAGCCCTCGTCCTGGTGCCACTGTCTGAGTTTCGTGGGCTGCACCTTCTGAAGGACGGTCCCGTGGGCCCAGGGGCCTACAAGTCTGGTCCCGCGAGCCCACTGTGGGAGAAAGCGGAGCACGCCTGTCATCATGAGTCTGTTTTGAAGTCCAAAGAATTGTCAATGGGCAGAGAATATGTAAAATAGTGTCAGGGTCACGCTGCCCTTGACTGTGAAGCATGTCAAGGCAAACTCCAGCCTCCGCTTCTCCAGGCCAGTGGGTGTGCACGCAACACCGCCCCCCACCCCGCCATCATCTTCAGGCCTGCCTCTTGCTGTGTTCTGCTCAGTGACCTTAGGGGCACCCCTGGCTGGGACTTCAAAGGGCCCCATCCCTTCCTAAACCTGGGAGACGTTTATGGGCGGCTATCAGGGAGAGCAGTGTTGTCTATTAAGGGCAAAGACAGACTTGGGTGAGCCGGTGGGGGGAAGGGCTGCCCTCTGCATGGGGCCTGAATGTTGATGGTAAGTGTGGGAGCCCAAGCTCCTGGCAGCTCTTCCCTCCCGAGGGCGGCGTGTTGGGCGGAAGGAAGCTCTGAAATGTGACAACATTGGGAAGAAGCTCAGGTCTCTGCCTCACGTGTGTTTGTCGAGAGGGAAACCCTGGTGAGCTCGGCCTCCGGCTCAGACCCAGACTTCATGATGCCTGCCTCCCTCCGCCCTCACCCCACCCGAGGCTCCGTCTCTGTGACTCCCTCCCACTTTTCCATCCACGGTCGGGGCGGGGGGGCGGGGGGTGTCTGTCGAGGATCCCCTCCCTGTGGAGGTGGGCATGGGGCAGACTCCAGAGAGCGTTGGCACACATGGGCACCCACACTGGCATGGAGAAGGGCCTGGAAATGTGCTTGAAATCACTAAGGCAAGTTCGTTCAAACAACGCAGATAAGCCATCGAAATTCAAGCGAAAAACACAATAATTTGGGTAAGAATCAATTCCCACGTGTTCAGGCTCCTTTGTGTGTATCGCATCGTAGCTCATGTCGTGTGGTTAAATGTTCACCGTGGAGCCCGATGTGCTGGGGGCCGGCCTGCTCGCCTCTGGGCCCGGCCTGTGCGTGTGAAGGCGGCCGGCTCTGAAGGACATTTTCTGGAAGGGGTGCGGGGGGCGTGCCATCCGCTGATGAAAGCAGCTCACCCTCCAAGCAGCGGACCCGAGTGTTCGACGCGGGCCGGGGGGGCTGCGGCCTCCCGCCTGCCGGACCGCTGTGTCAGAGTGGACCCCTTCCTTCTCCGGAGGTGCTTGTCCGCCTTCAGTCTGTCCTGGCTTCCAGGTCCGAACCCCTGCCATAGTCCTGACACTTCCTGGCCTTTGTTGGACCGTGGCACGAACTCTGTTTTGAAAGGACAGGAGCATAATAAAAGCGGATATGGAAGAAGGGCCAGATGACATCACTGAAAGCATTTGAGGAAGTCCACTCTTTTCGGTGTTTACAATCTCAGCATGTTCGTTGTTTGTAATATGATAAGCGCACTTTTGATACATTGGGGGAATGACAAGCCTTGTGGCTCAGACAGTATTCATGAATTTTTATCTTAGGCTCATAGCAACGGAAAGAATAGGAGGTCTTGGCTTCAGTCCCAAGTGACCTTGACTCAGGGGTTGACCTTGGGTACAACATTCCGCAGAGATGCTTAAATTATGCTGATGCCAGCTAGTCACTGGGTTTAAAAAAAAAAAGAATTCCATTATTAAAGATGAATTAGCATACTGAAGTTTCCCTCTCAGAATCTTTTTTTTTTTTAAGATTTTATTTATTTATTTGACAGAGAGAAATCACAAGTAAGCAGAGAGGCAGGTAGAGAGAGAGGAGGAAGCAGGCTCCCTGCTGAGCAGAAAGCCCGATGTGGGGCTCGATCCCAGGACCCTGAGATCATGACCGGAGCCGAAGGCAGAGGCTTAACCCACTGAGCCACCCAGGCGCCCCCTCCCTCTCAGAATCTTAACTTGGAAATTGGTAGTACGCAAAAGCATCACCTTTCCAAGGTTAACTCCATAAGTTCGTTATAGGGTAGCCTCCTAGGTGTGCTTGTAGAACAAAAACCATGAAACACTCAAATGTCTCCATAAACGGCAGTCTCCCTGCGTGATGGAAATGTTGGCCCTTGCTCGATCCCTGCACCTGAACCGTGAGTGAGGAGAGCTTGGCGTCTTTTCCTCTGGGCGAGACAAGAGAAAGGTGCAGAGCGGGACTACCAAACCCTTCCTGCCTCACGCCAGGCGCCGTGGCTCGGCTCATCCCACGGGTTCATCTCCTTTCCTCCCAACAACGACCCCGACAGGCAGGGACGGTAGATTCTACCCAGTTTGCAAATGAGGAGACCAGTGGACCTGCGGGATAGGGATGACTCCCAGGCCCGCAGGGCTGTGGCGAGCCCCGAGCCCAGGTCTGCCCCTCCAGACGGGGCACCATGGAGAACAGCTCCAGATGTGACACATCCCAGATAGACACCCCTGACCAAAGGCCAGGAACAGGCCCGCAGCCCCCAGAGGCCCGGAGAGACCCGTCCTCTACAGACGCTCCAGAGGCAGGGTAAAAGGCTGGATAAATGATCTTCATCCCCCAAGGCGGGTATGACAGACTGGCCCCTCGTCCTAAAAGTGTGCGGGCTGATTCCGATGTTGCCTCTGTGGAGCGAAGCTCCAAGAGTTGGTCTGAACCCAGTCCCGGGGAAAGGACCGTGTGGTCCGTCAGTCCTGCAGCTGCTGTGGTGTGTGCTCCCCGAGTGCGCAGCACAGAACCCGAGAATGAGAAGCCTAGTGGCCGGCCGAGGGCCGCGAGAAGTTTGGGATGGGAAGGTCACGGTCAGAATAGCCAAGTGGAAAGATGTCCCCGGGGACCACCTGCACACAGATGACTGAGCGCTGCCCCCTGGTCCCCAACCTGGACTCTGAGATGGGAGCTGGTTCACAGACCGTGTCCCGGTGCAAGGAGAAAACTGCCAGCTCACGGCAGGGGACCCCTAAATCACTAAGGAGCAAAGAAGAACATAGAAACCTTCTAAAAGCTGCCCGGCAGGATGAAGTTGGCTGGGTACGCACAGGAGAAGGAGCCAAGCAGAAATGCAGAAATTCTACCCCAGAAGCCAGCCGGCAGGTACCTAAAGTGATGGGGCTTCTGGTGCGGCCTCTCCGCCGGCCCCGAGCCCCTGGGATTTGACTCAGATGGCTGTCGGGTTTGCAGAGGTGAGGCTCCTTGGGTCTGGACTCGAGCCTGCCCAGGCAGACTACTGGTATTCCTCACGCGCCAACACAAACCCGTACCAGCCTTGCCCAGGCCGGTCCTCGCCAAACCCAAACAAAACTCTTATTGTGTCGTAAAAGAGCATTGCTGAGTCCCTCTCACTCACGTAGGTTCATCTTGGAATCCCCCCACCTCTCGCACGCGGGCGGGCTTAGAGAAAGCTCTCCCCGAGCATCCTCTTCTGGAATGAATAGCTTCAAGAGACACAGCCACTCCGCTTCTGGAGAACAATGTTAAATATTCACTCCAGACTCCTGCGCCGGCACGAACAGTGTATGTGCCAGGGCTCATTCATGCCAGAGAATGCCAAGATCTGACATGCTGCGGGAATAAATAAAGCGGAGTAAGGCAGTGTGTGAGGTAACGCATAGCCCGAGCGATGTCTCGGGCCGTCTCCAACTCAAGAGCAGGGCGCGCACAGAGTAACAGTTCTCATGTATCGAGGCCGTTTATTCGAAATTGAACACCAGCAACTTCACTGCACGTGCACCGTACCGCGCGTGCACCATGCTGCCGTCACGCCTTCCCAGCAGGGAGTACACGGGCGGCCTCTCCAACAAGAGTCGAAGGCTCCCGATGGACTGTCCTCCCCAAGCCGGAGAACCGTATCCCTCGGGCTGTAAAGAAGACGGAGTGACGGAGCCTTCATCAAAACGTCTTCAACGTGGCCTTTGTTTGGGGAGGACAATGCTGCTGGCATGAGCAGCGAGTGAGAGAAGGCTGAAGCGACGTCTGTCAGGCTGCCTGCACTTTCTAGAACTCGGCCCAGCTGCGGGACCATCGCCACTCGACGGGAGAGCGACGTCGGTGTGGGTGAAGTTCCGTGAGCTCGCAGGCCGGGCAACAGCATAGCTGGAGGCAGAGTGGATTAACAGTGAACACGGCGAGCCGCCGAAGAATTCCACTCTGTCCCGGAGGCCCAAGCGGTGGCCTTCCCTCCCTGGGCTCTGTGGGGCCGCACCCCTCCCCCGGAGCCCCTGCTGAGTCCCTCTTCCCCATCTTGGCCATGAGGCCCTTGTTCTGGTCACTGAGCCGTCTTACCACTTCCCTCCATCCCCTTCTGTCAAATGACTGCCTCCGCTGTGCTGTAAGACGAAGGACTACAGTTATTGTAGCAATTCTTTACTTACTGGGCATTTTACACACGTGTTCAGCCGTACTGTTATTTTTACTGGGATTAGGACTCCTTTCGCAGTGCTGCGGTTACAAAGTCGGGCGGGTTTCGCATGGTCTGCCTCTAAGCACTCTTTTTTCCCCATAGATCTTGTTGGTTTGGTGTGCGATTTTGCAGAAGGTGAGGGTTTTCAGGAGTAGTCCTATGTGGTGTTCCAGCAGAAATGCCCGCACTTAAAGAGAACGAGCAGGGACAAGATGTGAAATCAACACACCTTTGACCTGGCCATTCCCGAGGGTGAGCGGCTATTGTGTTGGAGTGTTTGGGCAGGTCTCAGCTCCGTGGATGGGGAAGGCAAGGCAGGAGGGAGAACATTCCAGGCTGAAGGCACGGCTTATACAAAGGTATGTTCCGTGTGGAGGAGGGGACCCAGAGGTGTTCACGTTCGGTGCATTTAAAATCCTTAACATTCCACTCATGGGAAAGTATTTGATTAAGCTCTCGGTTGGAGTTGAAAATAGGAGACCTTGAAAGCCCGGGAACTGTGGACGGACAGGAACAGGACTCAGACCGGCAGGTGTCAGGAGAAGCAAGGCGTGCCGGTCCAGAGAAGCAGCCGGGCGTGGGACCAGGGGAGTGCAAACACGGAGTGTGTTGTGTCTTGTGAACAGAGCCCAATGTGGGCTCCAGCTATGGGGCTAACACCAAAAGGACACGATTGTCCCCTAGCCAGGTGCTTGACCTAACTGTGTCCCCCCAAAACTCATGTTGAAATTGTAACCCCGAAGGTGATGATACTCGGAGGTGGGTCTCTGGGAGACGGTTAGGTCACGAGAGCGCAGTCCCCATGACGGGGTTAGTACCCTCATTAAGGGGCCCACAGAGGTCTCTCTCCCTCTACCTGCCACATGTGAGGACACGGCCTGGAGATGCTGTTTGTACTGGGCGTCTGGGCAGCTCAGTCAGTGGGGCGGCTGCCTTGAACTCAGGGTCATGGGATTGAGTCCTGCGTCCAACTCCCTGATCAGTGGGGAGTCTGCTTCTCCCTCTGCCCTCGCTCGTGCTCTCCCCACAAAAAAATAAATAAGATCTCAAAAAAGAAAAAAAGGAAGAAGCTGTCTATCAATCAGGTGCAGCCCTCCCCGGAGGCACTGGCACCCTGATCCTGGATTTCCTGATCCTGATCCTGGGGCAGATCTCTGCTATCTGGAAGCCCCTGGGAGTCTACAGTCTCTCCTGGACGCAGCCGAACAGACTGAGACCCCAGGCATCAGTGGTGACCGAAAACAGGAATGGCGGCCATCTCCATTAAGGATGGAGAGACGGAGGGGGTGGAGGGAGAGTGGCTTCCAGAGCTGGTCTACGGACAGACCCACCAAGGACATCTGGTCAGCAGCAGGTGGCCCCGCGTGGAAGCCTCCAGCGTCTGACCTCCTTCTCCCCGCGTGCACTCAGGGCCAGCAGCTCCAGCTCACGTGCTCGTCTGCTCTCACTCTGCGTTCCTCGTGGCAGCTCGATGTCATGACATCGAGAAGAGGGGCTCTGGCGGGGAGGAGCAGACCGCCTCCCAGGGAGAGCCCCACCCAGCGAGGCACACCCCCCCAGGTCCCGCCCCCGCAGCGCCCTGGCCTTCGTGGGCCTCGTCGCGGTGGCCAAGGAGCTGTCCCAGGAGAGGGTGAGGGACTGGGAGGGAGGCACTTTTATGGAGAACTCGACAAGCTGTTTCAGAGGCCTGGAAAGAAAAAGAACTCACTCTCCTCTGATGCTCGGGAGACCGTTTCATCTGTGACCGAGACCCCGGGACCCCGGCAGGGAAAGGACCTGGCTCAGCCTTTGGAGTCGAGTGAATAAGCTCCAACTTAAAATCGATCCGCGGACGTAGGGAAATCGCCAAGAGAATCCATCTTCCACCGTCTCAGTTGCTCAGAGCGTGCGGCGGGGGGTGGCAGGCGGCAGCAGCTGTGGTGAGAACGATGCACAGACTCCAGGAAGCCCACCACAGTCCAACCTCAGAGGAACCAGAACTCGAGCGATTGGGGTGGTAGGTGCCGCCCGGAAACTCAGACGGTCTGGGCTTCGGGCAGGACACCTCTCTCGGGCTTCCAGATGGGGAGGACCTGCGTTTGGAGGCACCCTCATGCGGCACCGTGTCTCCTCTTAAGGCGACCCGTGGAGCCCCCTGACAGCGCACCCGCAGCCCCATGGCCGCAGCGCACCTGCCTGCCTCCGACGACAGCAGCCGCCACGTCCCTGGGCCTGCCCTGTCCAGGTGACTCAAGATGAGACGCCTCGCAATTGCCACCCAGAACCTCATGCTGGCCCTCCAGAAAGGACGTGGCGGGAGAGACAGGAGGGGTGCCTCTGGCTAGAGCACGTGCCCCCTGCGCCCGCGTCCACACCTGCGCCGGCCCCGACGTGTGGCCGAGTGTGCAGGAGGCAGCCTGCTTCCTCGGGCAGATTCCGCTCCCCACCCGGGTGGGGGAGCAGGGGGGAGGCCAGGGCCCAGGCCTGCGGCAGGAGCTGCCACGCCCACCTCTTCTGGGCCCGCCCGGAAAGCAGCCGGTCCTCACCTGCAGGCAGGCCCACCCACGCTCTGAGATCATCCCCAGCCTCCAGCCTCTGCCGGTGTTTCTCCGGAAGCTCTGGCTGCTCCAGCCTCCAGCCTTGGCGGGGTTTTAACCCTCCTTCCCGGGCTGGGCCCCCGTGCCAGCGGCACCGACCCCAGGGGCCGGGCAGCGTGAAGGGCTCCGTCGGGTGTGTCCTGGCACAACCGCCAGCAGACCGGGGAAGGCGGCCGTGTGCTCGTTTGGCACAGACCGGCTGCCGTGGAGCTGCCTGGTCCCGGCCCCGAGCTGCCTTGCTGTGTCCTCTGCTCGGCCTCCTCGCCACCCACTTCCCGGACGCCCGGCGGCCCGTCCTGGGGGCTCCTCGTCCCTGACTTGGGCACCTCGCTGGCCCGCCGGCCGGCCGTGTGGCCTCCTTTCAGTGTCGTCAGCGATGGTGACGTAACCCAGGGAGGCTCTGGCCTCCCGGCCTCCCGCACTCCCGCGCCCGCCAGTGGCCCGCCCCGTCTTGCCGGGCTCCCGCGCTGGGGGCTTCCTAGCCCGTCCTGTGGGTCAGCACCCCGCACCCGGCTGTGGCCGGCCGTCCTGCCAACAGCAACTCTGCTGGGAAAACACCCCTAGACCTTGAGCTCCCGGAGCAGAAGGAGAGGGTAGAGATGTTGGCCCGCTGCTGCTCGTAAAATCATAGAGGTATGCAAGGATCGGGTCACGTGGCTGGTTGCCCAGGGCCCGCCCGGTGACGTCTGCCGGGCAGGCGTGCCAGCAGGAGTGACGCCATCCCGCAGGTATGCACCTGGCCGCGGCACGGGAACACCATTGCCGAGCTCAGCGTCTGTCCTTTGAACTCGTGCTCACGGTGCCCCCACCTCTCCCTCTGCTCCCCAAACTCCCGGCCCTGTGAGGACAGGCGGGGACTTGGGCACGACTGCTGCGAAGCCCATTGTCGTTGGTACAAGTGCCCTGAGGTTGTTCCCTCCAGGTGGGCCCACGTGTGTCCCCAGCGGTCGTTTCACTGCCGGTACCTGGTGACGCTGTCAGGACCCTGCTCGAGGCCCGTCTATCATGGGCGCCTCGAAATGCTTTCAACAAGGGAAGCTGAGCTGGCCACGTTTCCCACCCGGTTCATAGGGACAAGGGCTTTGTTCTGTGTGGAGCGGCCCTGGTCTGCGTTTCCTCTGCCATATGCTTTGTCTCACTAATACCATGTTGGAATTATTTCCTTAATTTCTAAAGCTGCGTGTACGGAAATGGCTTATATTTCCTGTTTTGATAAACTAATAGAATTTTACTGGGAACTTTGTTCCCAAGTTGGCTTTCTTCTTTGTCGGCTTCTTTTTTGGACTAAAAGGATAATTCTAAAAAGTCAGGCTTGAGTGGACTTGTGACAAAGACAAAGACTTGTATAGATTTTTTTACCTTAAATATGAAAGACGACTACTTTTTTGCAATAAGGGATGTCTGTCTTCTGTGTCTGTCAGAATGGGTTATTCAGTACCTCCCGTGCAGGAAGCTGGGGTTGGATGCTGGGGCCAGTCCAATGGTAAAAGATCTGTAAATTCCCTACAGAGACTTGCTCTTTTTGGCTGGAGGTATATTGGCTTAGAAAGACTTTCTTGGACAAGAAGTTTCTTGGAACATGCAGAGGACAAAATATTCTTTGTTTTAGGACAAATGAGTTTTGTTTCTTGCATTTTCATATAAATTTGGTTAATACTCATTTCTTATGTGCATTCCGAGAACAATGCCGAGCATTTTTTTTTCTTCCATTTGTAAAGATTGTATCAACTGTAAACAGTCCTCACACCCGCAGAAAGAGGGGCCCAGGACCACGGAGTTGCTCCCTTAATAGACGTGGACGGTTCCCTCTGGTAACTCACAGGAAGAGCTTGTCGTAGAGTCTAAGTCTTTTGTGTGTTTCGTTTTCAGGCATGCAAGTTGTTATTTAAACCTATTTTTAAATGTCCTGAATATGAGGACAAGTCTGCTGCTGGGGGAAGCGAGAAAGGCGGTTTTCTCCATGTTTGGAAGGGGCCGGTCCTCAGACACCTACAGACGAGTTTGGCCCGGGCGGCAGCCAAGAGCCTTTCCTCTCTGCCTGATGCTACGTGATACCCGCCAGAGGCAGCGGGAGCCTCGCTCCCCTGGTGCCAGCGGATTGCTCACATACGAGGCGTGGCCAGCAGCGCAGGGGACCGGATGTTCCCTAATCTCCCAGCTGCCCCAGCCTGCGTCCCCTCGACTCGACGGGATTCCATTTATAGATGGCAGACCGGTCTCTGCCTGCGGCCGGGGAGCCAGTGGCCCGGGGCAGAAAAGTCTCCGCTTGAACCTGATACATGCCTGTTCGGGAGCTGGAAAGTAGCTTGTTTTAGAAGCTTCCACGACCTCTGTTCTCCCAGAGACAAAAGTCACCGAGGGATGTAGGTCACGCATGTAGGGTGGTTTGGGTGCGTCTGGGATGAACTGAATGTCCATGCAAATACATGTATTTTTATCAAATCTTTCCAAGAGTAATGATGCCAAGATTCACATAAGGTGCTGAAGAAAAGAATTCCTGTGTAAAAAGCTGACACCTCCCCCCCCCCCCAAAATCTGTTGCTCAAAGGTTTCCACTTGGACCCTGGAAACAGTCTCTCTTACATTCTGCTTGAGTAGAATAACCAGGGTTTCTAGAAAATATATCTATGTGTTGACATTGCCAATTGGCTCATAGACGATCGGGGTCATTCTTACTGCCTAGAATTTCTAATTAGTACAGCAGTGCTGGCTACTGGTTCGGGGCAGGGGAAAATCCAGACAAGAACTGCCTAAAAGGGTGTTCTGAATACGGACTAGAGGACCGAAGTGTTTTTGACACCATGACTGATGAGAAGCTCGGCGACTGAGCCCTCAGTGCCTGGAGCCTCCCCACACGGGCCGCAGGGGGCATGGGGCATCTGGGGGCCAGCACTGTCCCCAGACAGCACGCTGGGTCCTCTCGAGGCGTGGAGGGCACGGGATCCGTGGGGAGTATACTTTCTCCTCCGCTGAAGGAGGCGGCCTCCAGGAAGCCCCAGCGACATGTGTATGCGGAGAGCCTGTTCGAAAGCCTGTCCTGATGCAGGAAATGGAAGGTGGGGCCTGCATTCCTAAGTAGCGCCTGGCGACCCAGGCACTGCGTCCACGCGCCAGGCAGGGTGGGTCCAGGTCCCAGCAGGACAGCAGCATCGCAAGTTGAGATGGAGCACCTCTCAGACGTGCATCTGTCCACCCCCTCCCCCTCCCAGCGCACCAGGGACACTGTGTCCAGACACAGCCTGTTCAGACTCCCCGCTCGCTGTCTTCCCTGCGAGCTCTCCCCACGCCACCCATCCCTTGCCAATATGGCTTTTGTTCTGATTCGTTGTTTAGCAAGAGGCACCCACTTCTCTCCCTGGTGCAGCTCAGAAGCATTCCTGCTCTTCCGTGCTTCTTGTGTTCCAGCCGTTTTCTGTCTTATTTCCCAAAACTTAGAATTCACACTTACTTTTCAGAACAATTCCTGTTGGGTCTACAACACTTGGTAAGACGTCCAGCACTTAACAGCGATGGCAGAATTCCCGCCCGTGGCCCTGTGTCTGCACTGGCTCTCCCTGCCTCCGTACCCCCCTCCCCAGCCTGGAGGGGGCCGCTGAGTCCAGGGGCAGGCTCTGGCCAAGGTGGCCCCCAGGATAAGGGCCCCCGCGGACCTCGGTGCAATGTTTGGCAGTCGCTGAGGAGTTAATGATTGTGCCCCCGAGTCAGACTCTGTCCACAGCTGGGAAGCTGCATCCACAGGTCGAAGCAGTTCCACATCTTGGTAGCAATGAGGCGGCTCTCGTTGAGCAAGGGGCACGGAAGGTGCCCCACGCTTGTCCTGGACCATAAAGCCACAATGGCTGAAACGGAGTCTGGCCGGAATATGGGGGATCCGGCACCGGAGGGGCATCCTGGGGGTCCTGTGAAGACTAGGTTCAAATTCACTCCAGTCCAAGATGCCCTCGATTCCCCGATGGTGGTGACTCCCCAGAGGCCTGGCCTTCCTCGGCCTGGACACTAGCAGCCTCCATCCCTGGGGCTGGAGCAGTGAGGGCCTCGGGTCGGAGGGCAGAGAGGTGGGTCTCTGTGGGGGAGGCCAGTGAGGGATAACAGAGCGCAGGACGGCCCGAGGGGGAGGCCCTGGCTGAATCAGTCCTCTCCGTGACCCTGCCTGACTCTTCCTCTCTTACCACGTCTCCTTCGTGGCGCTTGCCGTAATGTAAAGCATGTGGGCTTCGGTGCTCATTTGCTCGGTTTTCTTGTCCACCTGCGTACAGTCTGTTCCTGGCGTTACACCCACGGCCCAGCACAGTGCTCGGCCCAGAGTAAACATTCAGTGGAGAAGGAAGGAAGGAACGAATGAGCGAATTTGCAAGGGGAGGAGGTGGGTATAGGGTCTCCGAGAGCCCTGGGGCTGTCGTGTTTGATAGGACTGGGGAGCCAGGAGTGCTCCCACGGCTCAGCTGAGGGAAAGGCTCTCCCTGACCACTCCGAGCGGGGAAGCACACGGCACAGGCTCCTCCGTCCTTCCGGAGCCTGGGAGGTAGCAGTTCCTGCAGGAGTGCGAGGACATAGGGCCACGTGTGTGTCGGGGTCAGGCGTGCTCAGGGCAGGGTAAGGCCTTTGCGCTCGGCACAGACCCTCGCCAGCATCGGTCCCATTGGGCTGCGGGTCCTGCTCCGCCTGGGGATGAGGGACATGCAGGCGAGCTCCGTCGGGTGGTTGCCGCGTGGCGGTGACAGGGACACCTTCCACACCTCAAGCTGGGTCTGGGGGAGCCTCCGGCCCTGGTGCTCAGCAGCGTGGCCTCCGTGGGACGTTGGGATGGTGAGCGCAGTGACCGGTGCTGCTGCAGGGGGAGCGCGGGGAGAGCAGAGGGCAGGGGTGTTGTTCCAGAAAATGGTACTGAGGGGAATTCAGACTTGATGCGAGGGACTAGTGGAGAATTCAGCCGGAGCTCCTGAGGGGTCTTGGAGCTGCAGATGGACCACAAGCCGTCCTAGAGACGTGGACGTGAAAGGCCTAGACCCAGGCCAGCTTGTCGTCTTTGCGGGGGTGTGCAGTGGGAGGAAACCGGTCATCTTTACTAAGGAGTTGACCAGAAGGCTCGAGGTTCGTCTTGGGTTGTGTTCAGCGGTAAAATCCAGGGGAGACCCGAGGGCTTGGGGCAAGGGCAGCGGTTGGTGGGGGCTTTTAGTATTCTGTCCTGGGGATGCAGACAGAGGACCCCACAGAGAGGTTCACATACCCCACATTCAAGGTCTTCAGGAGGGCATTCATATCTTGAGAACGTTCCAGATCTCACGTCCCATCAGGGGAATCCCGAGGCTCAGGTCTGAGATTTGCTCAGTCTCTAAGAGACATCTGGAACACATGCTCTGCCCTAATAAAGTAAATGCTTGTGTTCCTCCTGGAGATCTGGCCTTCCAGGCCGTGGGGCGCAGAGCTCTCGTAGATGTCGGAATCCACAGGACTCCCTCTGTAGGCGTGTGAGATGTCAGATGCTGATGGGAAGATACACACGCACACTCACACGCACATATCACACAGACACATCCCATGCCATCGCACACACACACACACACCTCACACCCCATCACGTGCACATACACCACTTCACACACAGACATGCATACACAGGGTTGGGATCTCCATGATGGAAACTGGCTGTGGCTTGTAGAGGCAGCCCTGCCTCACCTCCTGAGACTGGCACCCCGAGCCATGGCACTTGGTCGAGGAAGGGCCAAGGTTGGGATTTATCAAACTTGTGAGTCCCAGCTCCAAAAGTGAAACAACACCATTAGATTTTAAGTACGTTACAGAGAATTCATTTCTATAACTAAGTCCACTGCATATCCTAAGCCTAGGACAGAAAGTCTGTTAGATCGATTTAAAGTCATTTCAACCAATGGTTTATATCCAGGGACTTGGCAAGTGCCCTTAAAATCAAAATTAAAAATAGCCTCTGAAACACCAGATGGAGAATGTGAGTTTTTGGTTCCCCTGGAGTCCTTAGGCTGAGGCATCCCTGTGCCCCTTTCAGACAACTGGCAAATGAATTATTGTGTGAACCAGGGACACCTGCCAAGCCCCCCGTTCGCATCCCAGCTGTACGTAATACAGAGTGTGAATGTGGCTGTCCGCTAGAGTCTCCCTTCAGCGTTCAGGGTAATCCGCAAAACCGACAGCCTTGTGTGGGGCTGGATTTATAAAAACCAGTTATTCAGAACGCTGGGATTTTAAAAAGGCCCCACGGTAGATAAACATCGAAGCGTGAAAAGTCGGGAAATACCGAGAAACACGTTATGAGGGTGTGAAAGGACAATAAATGTGTTTATGTTTACACTGGGGAACTCAGATGGTCTCACACAACGATAACCAAAAGGTTGTCCAGGAAAGGGATCTGTCATCTCCACAGAAAGAACACAGAGTGGTTGCGTGGTCTTAGGTAAACTGTGGCCACAGTCCTTGTGTGCCCGTCCAAGGCTGCACGTGCAGGAAGGTGAGCAGGCGTCGCGGAGGGGCAGCCGACACCGCGACCGTGTGCGCGTGCACAGCAGAGCCATGCCCGGAGCGGGAAGACTCTAGCTGATGCATTAGCACAAAAACAGACAGAAAGCTGACCAGAGGGAGTCCCCAGGTGACCATCCTGCTTAGTCATTGAGACCTAACTTAGAAGAGAATGGATCAGATGAGACCAAATGCACGTTTGTGCCGAGCTGGCACGGTGTGTTATCTGGGGAGTGCTGCTTGCGCTGGGAGGTTTGGCTCAGCGCGCACCAGAAGCTAACCATGGCCAGTGTCCTTGAGTATCAGTTCCCCCCAACGGGGCAGGGTCTGCCGGGCTGGCCGAGGGTGACAAGGGTGACGAGGCAGACAGGGGTTCTGTCGTGCAGACGGAGGAGGTAGGGCCACTCAGGAAGGGGAGAGAAGAGGGCCGATCTGATCGCCACTTCCTGCTCTATTTCGTGCTCTCACCGGTCTGAAAGGGAGATCTCCTGATCCAAAGTCCAAGGCCGTCCTGTACCTAAAATACTGAGATCAAGGGCAAGCAAGCACTGCCTTGGAAACCGTTGGGATTGTCCAGGCAGAGAACTCCCTCCTTCAGCCCCTTGCCTCATTGAAGAGTCCGCCCAGTAAAGACTCGGGAAAGCCTCTTCCCTCCGTCCCGCCTCGTCCCCGCCTCCTTCTGCAAACCGCCACGTCTCACAGAGGGAAGGGAAGGGCTGTCCTCTGCCAGCGCGACCTGGGATGCCGAGAACCCCTGCGGCGGGGGTGAGGGTTTGTGAACATTCCGGCGTGTTTGCAAGGTCTTCCTCCCCCCTCGGAAGCCCCTTTCCCTTTAGCTGCCCCGGCTCCGTGTTGTAGGATCGGGACTCAGTCCTGGTCACCTTGAACCCCCGCCTCGGGGCTGCACACAGCCCCAGGAGCATGAAGGGCCACTTCCTGCACCTGGAGCTTCTCGTTCACACTCAAGTACTTGACACAGAGTGTCCTCGTGGGCTCACCTCACACGGGATCCCCGGATCCGGGGAACACTCCCCCCGACTCTCCCGGCCCAGGACGTAGCTTGCCATCCGGCATGGAGCAGACGCCTCTAAAAGGCGTTTTGACTGTAGAAGGTGCGGCACCTAGAGTGACCCTGACGTAAACCCTGGACCCCGGCTGATGCCGCTCTGATGGGGACATTGGTAGTGGGGATGGCTGCATGGGGGATCTGGGGGGTGCACAGGGACTCTCTGTACCCTTGGCTCCGGGCCCAAAGCTGCCCTAAAAATTAAAGCCTGCGTGTCGAATGGAGAGCCGGCCGCTGCAGTTGGACGTGCTCTCAGCGGACGGGGCCCCGCCTGTCGCAGCGGACAGCATTTGGGATAACACGTTCTTTGTGCTTCCTCGTGCAGGGCGTGAAGAAGTTTGACGTGCCGTGTGGAGGGAGAGACTGCAGCGGGGGCTGCCAGTGCTACCCCGAGAAGGGAGGACGGGTAAGTCCCAGCGTCGCGGACACCAGACTCTTCCGTAGCCTTCTGTCCCAGACACTGGTGCCTTCAGGCACCTGACTGAGTCAGTCCACGCTTGCCCGAGAAATTCAACACAGACTCGTTCTTCCGTTTCAGAGCAAAGAGTAACATAATGCAAAGTTTAGTCGATGTATACAGGTTCCAAGTGGAGAATGGTAACGTTTTTATGCATCTCTTGTTCGTTGTTACAGATAGATACACATGTATGATGCAACTGTGTTTTATACCGTGATTTTATACATAAGCAAATGTTCTGCAAAAATATGATGTAAAGAAAGCATGGTTGGGTCTACCCTGCAGTGTAGACATCCCGACAGGAGGGCATGAGCCTCCTGCCGTATAGAAAATCAGTCTCACTTTCAAAATTCGTCTGCTCACCCCGAATGTCCTTTATGTAGCGAATTTGATCAGGTAAGTGGGAGAGAAAGCTCAGTCCCCGTCACTGCCAGGACACCTGGCGGCACCTGAATCACGGTCTGCTACTGGGTTTAATGTGTCCAAAGTGACAGGCTTTCCTGCTGCCGGTGAAGCTGATGTCTGGGTCTTGGCATTACTGATTTTAAACAGATATTATTTGTGTTTCTCCGTTGAAGCCCATTTTCATGTGGGGAGCAGTGTTTGTTTTATGACTCAGTCTTTTGAGTCTTCGTGCCTTGGGATCGCGCTTCCCTGGGGAACTCCTGCCTGTCCGGGGTCCCGGGCCGGGTTGGGAGAGGCGGTTGGGAGGTGGTGCCTGTGCCCCTGCCACCGTCGCATCAGAAACTACAGCACCGCGTGGAGGTTCCAAGTGCGCCTCACCACCCCGAGTCCTGCAGTCGGTGTTTGCAGTCCCCATTCCCTCCGCCCAAGAGGAGGACGTGTCTCCGTGGAGCTTGGCCTCTGCGCTGGGCGTGACGTCACACGCCGTCTCCTACCTGAGTCCCCTCCAGAAGCCAAATTAGACTTTGGGCTAAGGAACCCCTTTACAGATGTGTCGGTCTTCCTCCCTCACATGTGACTGACCAAGCATCCTTTCAAAGCTGAAGATCACGCCTGAGGAGGCTTCGGTCCCCACGTCCTGGGTCCTTCCAGAACCTCAGTCCTGGGGACAGCTGTTGGCTCTGATGTCATCTAGGTTCCCCTGCCTGGAATGGGGGCATTATGCTCTAAGAATTGCTAATTGAAGATTGTGCATCAGCATTTCTTAAGGGTTGAGTATTTTTTAAATATATGGAAGCCATTTGGTGAGATTTAATATCCTCCTGGGGGTCCCTTGGTATAGACTTTCCCAGCGATGTTTCTGGAGCAGGGATGACAATGGCTCACTGCGGGGCTCTCCCCTCCCCGAGCCCTGGGCAGCCCGACCTTGTATGGGAAAGAGGAAGACAAATTAGTGGTTTATGAATGTCTGTGGGACTTGCTGGGTGGGAGGGAAGTCGGCTCCAGAGAGCCCCCGCGTTCCTCTCCATGGGATCAGCCAAACAGAACCCAAACAGAGCACGAGGTTACTGGGTCTATTCTGTTTCACTTTTTCATGATTGTTTCATGCAGAACTGATCTATTAGCATTTCCCATGATGGTTTTATGCGAATTTTGTTCTTCTGTAAAGATGGTTCGTTCTGATTATTTTGTTTTAGTCAAGGATAATTAACATACGGTGTTGTGTTAGTTTGGGGTCTGCAGATTTAACGATTCAACAACTGTGTGCATTCCTCTGTGCTCATCGAGAGCAGTGTGCCTTCAGTCCCCTTTATCTGCCTCCTCCCTCCTCCCACCCCCTTCTCTGGCAACCAGCAGTTTGTTCTCCGTATTTAAGAGTCTGGTTTTTGTTACTCTCTTTTCTTCTTTGTTTGTTCATTTTATTTCTTAATTTCCACCTATGAGTGAGATCGTATGGTATCTGTCTTCCTCCAGCTGACTTATGGCCCTTAGCGTTTTATTTTATTTTAATAGATGACGCCATCTACATAGTTCCATACTCTTACGATGCCAGGGGTCTTCTCGGAACGGTTATTAGGAGGGAGACTTCTGAGGGTCCCTAGGTCTTCCTGATTCAGTAAGTTTGCTTTGAGCTCTGTTTCCCTTTGGCCTTCATGAACACAGTTTGTGCCTGAGACCGTTTGTCTATCTTGCCTAGTAAAGTAGATAATGGCCACCTCCCGGTGAATTTGGTTAACAAGAGAAATCCGGAGCTCCGTGCGGGTTTGACTTGCCTCTCCTTCAGCCAGTAGTGATGACATGAAGCTGAGATGTGGCGGCTGGCTGAGTGGTTGGTTCAGGGACCGAGCTGCATGCTGGCCCCCTTGGGGCCCCGCCTGTGGGATCCAGCAGGTACAGCATACAGAAAGCAGGCCCCCTCTATGCTTGCCTCTCTCCACACTGCCCAGCTCCCCAAGCTGCCCTCGGCCTTGCAGCCCCAAATCGGGGTGTCTTAGCAATCAGACCCCGGGACCTGGGTGCACCATATTGGGTGTCCATCACCAAGATGGTAGAAATGCTGACGGCGAGTGGTAAGGAAAGGGCTCTGGAGGACGAGAAACGACACCGTGTATCCTCGCGTTACCGGGATTATCTGCTGCTAGGACCCTTGGGTCTCCTTCATCCAAATGCTCATTAAGACACAGTATCTGTCTTAGTTCCTCAAGCCCAGTCTCTGTACGTTAAACATCTGTTAATTAACAGATTTACCCAGATGTGTTCCTATACACCGCACAGCTATTTCCGTCCTTACTCTTGGACTGATAATATTTTTTAAAAGTAAAGTAATGCATAAAAATAGCGGCTGGGCAGATTCTGCCATCAGAGAGCTGAGTGCAGCGCTCGTTCTTTCCCACAGCGTCCCCCAGGGCCCCTCGCCGTGGATTTTCCCCATGGAGCTTCTGGAGCAGGGATGACAATGGCTCAGTGCGGAGCTCTCTGCTCCCCGAGCTCTGGGCAGCCCAGCCTTATATGGACACGGGGTAGAGTTCACTTGCTCGTCACCATGGTGACAGCCGACATCAGAAACTGTATGTTACTGAGTAACTTTTGGACTCAGAGCAGAAATCACAAATGCACTATGGATTCCGACTCCAAATAAATTCTCATGTTACCGAATGAGTCAGCTCCGTGTGAAGCGTCTTCTCCAGCCCTCAGTGGTGGGTGGTGGGTTGCGGCAGGGGGGTGGCTGTCTCTCCCGGACGGAGCCATCCCACCTGTGGGTCAGCGGCTCCAACAGCCGGGCTGCGAAGGGCAGGGGCTGGGGCCCCGCTGGGTGTGCCGCCTCACTCCCCAGCCAGAACTGGAAGGCACAGAGGATGTTCTAGACCCCGTTCCCACGGGAGGGAAGGAGGACACCAGCACAGGGCATGAATGACCTACTCCAGTTCTGTCCCGAGCAAGACTCAGACATTTTTGGATGAATTCTTCTCCCAGTGCTTGCCTTCCGCCTTCAGTATGAAGGAGGTTCTCCCGGGTAGGGGGCGAGAACACGGGCAAGATGAAAGGAGGTCTGGCCCTCTTTTCTCAAGTTATGACTCCCTGGCCGGTTCTCCAGCCTTCTCTTCTGTTGTTCAGGAAGTCAACATAACTTTAAGAAATGAACGAATACGGGGCCCCTGGGTGGCTCGGTTGGTTGGACATCGGACTCTTGGTTTCAGCCAAGGCCATGATCTCAGGGTCATGAGATCGAGTCCAGCGTCAGGCTCTGCAGTCAGTGGGGAGTCTGCTTGGGGGTCTCTCTGTCCCTCCCCCCATGTGCACACACGCACTCTCTCTCTAAAATAAATAACTTTTTTTAAAAAAAGAAAGAAATGAATTAATACTTGATTGATGTTAAAAGCTCTGCATTTAAAATAACCTATTATGTATATATTGTGGTGATTAAAACTCGTAAGTCCTAATTCGCCAATATTCCACAGGGTGATAGGCACAAAGGAAGTCAGTCTCCTAACCTCTCAGACTTTCCCACCGCCAGCAGTCCTACGATCTCCAGCACCAGACAGAGCAGTGTGGCCCCCTGACCTGTCTCTATCTGTTTTACTCTTTCTTTCCTTATACATTTTATACTTTCCCTTCCTCCGTGGAGGTGGAAGGCCATTGGATGGACAGTATCAGAGTTCATTTCTGTTGCAGAACTTCTGGGGAGCGGAGTGATGCTCCAGGTCACTCCAAGGTCAGTAGTACAGAAAGCGTAAGGAGGGCAGGCAAGGCGTCTGGTTCAACAAACTGAGACATCTTTGTCTTTGCTCATTAATGTACCTGAAAGGTCATGAAATTCTCAGGTTTTTCCAGCTGAAGTCAGTTTTAATTCCTTATTTCCATCCCTTAGACAGGTTTACGTCCCCCAACCCTTTGGCTTCAACTGTCCACCAGGACAGGCAGGTTATTCTAGCTTTTTAATGCTCAACCTTCCCAGGACACCTGTTGCCCTGGGCAGTCAGATATTTTAGACATTGGTAAAAACCAGATACTGTTTAAGCCCAGATGGTGGGGAATTGTTGGGATGGCCAGGCTTTAGTGGGAGAGAGAGAACCTACAGCTTTGACTCTGTGCCAGCCCCCACGTGAGTGTTTGGGCATCTCCCCCATCACTCAGCACTCAGCCAGCCACGCTCGCCCCCCGTGGGCCTGACAGCACCCCCCCCACCGTGGGCCACAGGACCAGAGACGAGCATCTCCCGGGCGAGGTGGTCACAGCCCCTGGCAAACCGGGTGTAGCTGTGGTGTTCTTCTGTGCAGCCAAGAGTTTCCCACAGTCTGTGGGTCCCTGGACTTGAGTCAAAGTATGAGTAAATAATTCTTAACCTCACAAGATTCCTTAAATTCAACAACGTAAATCAAACCAAGAGAAACCACAGAGACGCATGAGAGGGGACGCGGGGAGAGCGGACAGAGGACTCCGGGAGGTGGGTGGAGGCAGGTGGGTGGGCACGCAGGAAGGCTCACTGTTTGGCGCTTGGGGTCGGCTCAGAAGGGCAGCAGCAAAGAGACAAAAGAAAGAACTTTAAGAGCCCCTGGGGAGAGCAGCCCAGGGCCGCGAAGACGCACGTGGTAGGCAAGGTCTTCTCTCCAAGGCGAGTGGCAGTCTTGCTCCTGAGCGAACCTTCTACCCTGTGTCGCCAACATAGCCTCAGCCTTCCGTGCGAATAGCCAGGATTTCACAAAAAATGGAAATGGCTGCGTACAAATTTGAGAGCTGGGAAGAGCACCGCAGCGCCGTGGGAGCCTCCATTCATGGTCCGCGCCTGCCGCAGGTTTCCGTGGCAACGCGATGGTGCCCTCCGTCATCTGAAGACCCTCGCCCGTTGGGGGTAGGAGCATTGGGGCTGCCGTGGCAGATGCGTTCTCGTGGCGCACTCAGAACCCTTCACAGAAGCCACGTGCAGTATCTCGTGTGCTGTCCCAGCCCAGAAAGGACAACTCGGAAAGAGCGCAGACATCACCTGCGTGCTGGGCTTATCTAACCGCTGCCCACACACCCTCTCACCCGCTCTCAGCGTCCTGTGGTTGTTCTTAGTGTGCGCTGGGGACGGGCGCTGGCTCCAGCTCATCCCGTCCCTCAGTGGCTGCACAACTGGCCTGCGTGGTTGGTCTCTGCAGTGAGGGCGGTATTCCAGCAGGTGTAGACAGTGTCTGCCTAACTTGCAGATCACACGTAGTGATGCACTTTTCACGATTTCTGGTTATTTATGGAGGGGGGAGGGGCAGAGGGAGAAGGACAAGCAGACTCTGCGCTGAGCACAGCACCCGATGCGGGGCTCAGCCCCATGGCCCTGAGATCATGACCTGAGCTGCAACTGAGCATTGGACGCCCAACCGACAGAGCCACCCTGTGCCCCAGTGATGTGCTTTTAAGGAAACCCCGGCTTCCTTTTAGCCGTGGAAGCTGCCAGGCCTGCAGCACTCCAGTAGGCCTCATGCATCATCTGCAAACCAGGTGCTTGTCTAAGAAAAGGGGGTGCACGCGTGAACAGGGGTGCCCTGAGAGCCCGGGCAAAGGGATATGCTGGTGGGAGGCGAGGTCCAAGAGGAAGGGTCAGGGACAGTGAGGTTGTGTCCGAGTCCTAGGGAGGTGAGAAGCCGTTGAGGAGACGTCCTTAGAGAAGGCATGTGACTTAGAACTCAAGTCACAGAGCTCTTCATGTGCGGACGATGGTGAGGTTCCTGTTTCGATGATCCTTCCACTGGTCTAGCTCTAGTCAAAGAAAACGCCATGAAACTTACACACGGCCATATCTGGCCACGAGAATTTGAAAACAAGTGTATCCATTTGACGCACGGTGACTATACATCCACCCCCTGTCGGTTCCGGCTCGCACCAGGAGTATAGAAGTGATCAAAGCCGTCAGTATCCCTAATCCTTTAGACCTTCCTGCCCCCACCCTCTCCAGAGGAATTTACTGCAAAGATGGAAATGTCCTATATCTTCGCTGCCCATCACGGATGCTTGACCATTTGAAATGTGGGTAGTGAAACTTTTCATTTTAGTTAATTTTAGTTAACGAAAATTCAGATTAAATAGCCCCGTGGCTACCGTGTTGGAGGTCACAGTTGTAGCGAGTGTGGAGGTGGAGAGGAGGGGAGCCAGGGAACTCATCGTGAGTCTAGGAGAATGTTCTAGGCGTCAAGTCCGAGGCAAAACGAAGCACGAGACGGAGTCAGGCTTTTGTGAAATAAGACCTGCTTTTGCAACCTGCTGCACTGAGACCGTTACACAAAGGCTGTTAACTCAGAAATACAGAGACCCACAAGCAGGGCACATCGGAAGTGGTGTCTGTGCCGAATGTGGTTCATCGCAGCCTCCTGGGGACATTGGCGTTTCCAGTGCAAGCTCTGATCAGGACCTCCCCTTCGGGAAAGTCCTTGTCCAGTAGCTTTGGTGCAGGAGACCTTGGGTCCTCCAGCGCTCAGCATCGGGACAGCAGGCTAGTCTCCCTCTCTTTCTAGCAAGGTCAAGTAAGCATTTCCTCAAAGCGAGGCTTTCAGGATGCTGTTGCAGAAATGCGTGGACGGCGCAGCCAGAGGAGAGAGGAGCTGCGGCAGGCGCCCCAGCCCACGTCCACTCTTGCCAGCCCAGTATGTATGGTCATGATTTCGTTTCAGAAGGACCATCACGACACGAGTCAGGATTTGATAGATAATAAGCCAGCTTGGAGCTCATCCAAATGGAAGGATGCATGGTTAAAATCCCAAAAAAACAAAATTATAATACCTCATCACTGAATGGACTCAAAGAACATCGTTCTGGACAGAATCTGATGGTTGAAAGTCAAGGCTTAGAGAGAAAAATGTGTCTTCGTTACCACTGAAATCGCCATGTTCCTTATGCCCGGGACAGACCACCCTGGGCTGACTCCTACCAGTGAAAGCAGAATTAAGCAAGAGCAGCCGTGAAAGCCCCCGGTGAGAATTGCTCACAGCGGCGTGTCACCTCCAGAGAGCGGCCTGAGACCGGTGCTGGTGACGGCCAGCAGGAACTCGACTGGCAATGGAGCCAGCGGAAGACACGGTTCCCACAGGAGCAGTCTATGTTCACTGACCAGTGGTGGACACGTCGGCTGTCTTAGTATCTGAGTGCCGAGGAAGAATTTTAAATGTTTTCCTGCTGGATTCGTCCACTGCATCCTCTTCTCACGAACACTACACATAAACACCCCCAAACAGGTGCTGTGGCAGCCGGCGCCACGTTCCTTCATCAGGAAGAAATCTTCCCGCGCTCTTGACCCCAGGTGGGGCTCGTGGCAGGTGGTTGCTTTGGCGCCTCAGACACCACCAATCTTTCTCGAAGGGTCTGTGACTCAGGGCAGTGGGGGGAGGGGGGCACTATCTCTGAGAGAAATGTGCATCCGAGCGTTCCCCTCGGAATTTACACCTAAACAGACGAAGCGTTGAGTAGACGTGGTCAGAGCCCAAGCAGAAGGGGGAGCCGCATTGAGAGAAAACCTTTTTCTTTTTTTGTACTGAGGCAAGTCTCTGTTCTCCCAAACCCTTGACCATAAACTGTGATCAGATTTTGTGCTTGTGTGTGCAGAGCACCAACCCGTTGGCTGGCCGGCTGGTCAGAGCCGGTGGAGGAACCCCTAGGAGCTCCCCGTGGATTCTGGGTGGCGGCCAAAGCCAGCAGAATTGTGGGGACGCAGGCCGTGCACGCCAGCCTCTGGCCCTGTGGGTGATGACCAAATGATTAAGTGGGCTCTGGTCCAGAGTTGACAGTCGGAGGGAAATGGCCTCTCATGGCTTAAGGAAAGTAGAACGTCGGTTCATGGCCAGGATAACGGTGACAACGATTTGGTTGTGTCTAATTGAAAATCTCACCCAGGCTCCGATGGACTGCGGAGAACCTGGGGAAAGAGCAGTGAACATTTCTACTGTTCTCCGGACTGACCAAAGCTCTACCTTTAGAAATCCTTCATTTTTCCTAGCGCCTAATGGAATGTTTCGACCAATATAGCATTAAAGCGTTTCCTCTTTTCTGTTATAGAAAGCGCCAGTCTTCAAAGACTTTGTTTTGTTTTATTCATTTCCAGTTCATTCTTAGTGAACAATTGCAGGAGTTCTAAAAAGCCCAGAGCAAGGTTGTTACCAAACATCATCTGTTTTCTAAAAGCAACTGCAAGTAGACATGTTGGCTCCGTGTCTGTCTTCTCTCACACGTGGGAAGAGAGTGTCTCCCACTGTTCAGTCCTCTAGGAACGAGCGTGAGCACCGCACCTGCCCACAGCGTTCTTCTGCAAGTGCTTCCCAGGCCGCCGGGCTGACAGGGGGCCCGACGCACTTGCGTCCGTGTCTACACCCTCTTACCGCAGACTGCTTCCATAGCAAAGAGAAAACCAGGAGAGCGTGGGGCAAAGTTTTGAAATTACTTTTTGTTTTCTTCCAGAGATAGTAAAAGAGTAACCAGAGAAAAATGGCAGAAATGACCAGACCAACTGCCTTGCACACATTTTCCGTGCCCAAGGGCCTTTTGAACCTGCACCTGGATGAGCACATCCCGGGAAGGTCACAGTTCTAGCGAGTGTGGAGGTGGAGGGAAGGAGGGAATCAGGGTCCTCTCGTCTCTGCTCTATGTTCTTCCCCCTCAAGTCTGACGCTGTCTCCCTTGTCCTTGATGGTCACAGACAGAGAAGCCGTGTACATCACTGGCAGTGGGGTGAGCATAAAATGAATTTGCTTCTAACCACTTTGGGCATTTCAGAATTTCCTTAAGAAGCTGCCTGACCTGAGATCCCGAGTACCCTGTGATCCTAAGCCCTCTGGCATCCCACCCGAACTAGTCCATTGTGGTGTAGACAACTAAATCATTCAAGTCGTCCGATGTCTGACTCATACGGGAAGTACAAAGCAGGCCTTTAAAAGGACATATGTCCCCACTGATGGGAAAGGTCAAAATATCCCTGTCCCTTCCCTCTCTGTGTCCAGCCTTAGAGTTTGAATTCTAGAAGAATGAAAGCAGGAAGAGCCGTCCCAGTAACCCACTACAGACCCTGTATTGATGACCGCTTCCTCCTGAGCCACTGGGAGGACCTTAAAGATCCCGCCATGGAAACAGAAGTTTTTGTATCCAAAACACTGCGGGGATGGATAATTCCTAAAGGGTTGGAACCAGAAAAGGGGGGGGAGGCAAAACAAAGTGGAAATGAGATGGAAGTCATTAATGCTGGGTAAATAATGTCTTTGGCCTCCCAGTCCTCAGCCGCCTGGTCAGCGTTGGTGTTTTTTATTAAACTGTTGTCTTTGTGAGGCCTGTAACGATTCTTCAAACGTAAAGTCTGTTTTAAATAAAGAAACAGAAGGACAAATGAATTCTAGGGTGAGCTGGGGCTCTGTAATAAAAATTGAAGTACCGGGGTGTTTTAGCTCTGCATGGTAGCAATTAAATTCTTGTTTTAAAAAATACACTTAAAGTGGCGATAATGGCGTTTTTAAAGCCTCATGAAGATAACACTCGTATTTCAAAAGAGCCCTGACGTCTGGATCAGTATGACTCAGTGCGCCCGTGTGGAGGGTCTCTCAACAAAAGTAGGGACTCTCAGATTTGGTACATGTTGCCAGGGCCCCTGAGGACCCACAAGTCCACAACGAGAATTCTGTAATTCTCTAGGAAGCAGTTGTCTTCTGTTAACATCCTGCTCTGCAGCCCGGCCCAGGGAAGGGGCAGCCCTCATACCCAAGCAGAGGGCCGGGGGGCTCCGGCCACACCCCCCAAGCGGCAGGAGGGGGTGCTGAGGAGGAGCCCAGACAGTCTGAGCAGAACCTGAAACAGGAGGCCAGGCTTCCTGCACTTGGAGCCCTTGGGGTGAATTCCTCCTCCTTCAACACCTGATATTTTACAAATATTTGTATTTCTCTCCAGAGAACGATGGAATTATGGGTCTAGTAGGGCAACAAGCCTCCCCACTGTCCCACCCAGGACGAAGGGAAGGAGACAGGAGACTGATGAGAGCCCTTTCTGGTCTTGGAGGGCTTTCCTGGAAAAAGAAACAAAACTCAGAATAGATTTATATATGTCCAGAGTAAAGTCCATCTTCAAAACTCCATTAATGAAAGTGTAGGATATGATTGCATAAGAAAATAATCTTAACTCCTAACTCACCGTTGAGCCAAAGAGGTTCAGCTCTCCTTCCACATCAGAATTCTCCTTTGGGACTTGCCGATAACACTGAGGCCCCCTTGAAATTTCAGAACAGTAAGATTCATTCCATAGGCTTCACTTAAAAGAAACCCAGTGGTAGACATGCCATTGATAGGACCTTAAGTAAGCCTGGTTGAGCCTCAAGGATATTCCTTTCTGTCCCCTTGTCAACTTCACATTTTTCTTAGAATTGATTTCTCCTTTAGCTGGTGTTTTTATGAGCTTGTTTTGCCCTGAGAGAGTGTTGTTTGAAAACAAGGGATGCCCAGGGCAGTGATATCAGCCTGCTCCTCGAGTGTTTCCCAGGAGGTAAACTGCAGAATGTCCTGAAAACACAGATGTAGCCCCCACAAGTCACAGAGGAAAGTTCTGTTAGTGCCGTACCTGTATCAAACGTAAACGGTCCTTTTTTAGACACTCAGTCAAACTGGAGGGAAGGACAGAGCTTGAACTGAACCATAGCATGAGGGTGTTTCATTTGGAATCCAACAAGGCTGAGGTAACGCTCGTAGCTACGACGCAACTGTGCAGACAGCTTCGTGTGTGCGTCAGCCATCATTGGGCCACTAAAGTTGGTGCCTCAAAGAGCGCACCTTGGACGCTACTGATGGGCGGTTCCTCGCCCAGAACCACCATCACAGCACACGGAGGGTGGCCCCACACCGCAGCCCGTACCATGGCTGCTCTCACCAGAGCTCTGGAGGAAACTGCCCCCTAGGAAAAGCTTAGCTTTGACACACCTGCTTCCCTGCAGGAAGGAGTCCTCCCCCCATCACACCCACCGGTACACACGAGCATGGATGCCCCAGATGTCGGCGCCCACGTGCCACTCCCACCCAAGCCCCTCTGCCCCAGTGAGCTTTCCTTCGCTCGTCCCTCTGCCAGCCCTCAACCAAAGCTCCTGCTCCTCCACATGTCCTCATCCCAGCAGGATTTAGGAGAGCACGCAGTCTCCTAAGCCTTAGCATATCAAACTATCTCATGTTGCTTTCACGGGACCCCTGACTTCCTGACCCATAGCTCATAGGAAGACCGCCACCTCGTCCTCAGCACCTTTTTCTGAGCGTCTCGCTTTCCTACTTCAGGCCTGGCCGCCCGATGTCAGCTGAGGTTCCAAGCAGCTGCCTGACCGGTGCCGAGGGCACGGGACTGTTTCCCCCTGGATCTGGATGCTGTGCCCCTGAACCCCGTCATGAGATCCTGTCACCCCTTTTTTACCAAACATGCTCTTGCATCGGCTTGTACGAGCTGTACCTCCACCCAAAAATCCGGGGTGGGGTGCCTTCAGTAAGTTTTTTGTTGTGTTCTTTTTTGTTCTTGTTTTTTGACTGTTGGTCTCCCGTGCATACAATTAATTTTTGAACCCTGATCCAGGATTTTGCTCGACTTCTGTGAGGCTGAAGGATGCAGCCAGCATTTCTGGCTTGGCAGTGGGGGACACGTGGGTGTTCTGCCCCGAGTCTTTCTCTCTTACTTGTCCGGCACTGAGCTAATTCAAACCCAGACATTCCATGAAGATGGCTGGTAACCAAAAAGGAGATTTCTAAATGTTAATTGCCACGGGTATTTTTGGGACTTTATTTTGAGGATAGCACTGATGAAAAGGGGTATGCGGCCATCTGCATACCCTTGAGTAGAATAAGCAGACTAAGGAAGTAAACAAAAAGAACTTTGTGGATGAAAACAAACTCCTCAATTCCAGAAGATTAAAAAGACTTCTTTAGTAGAAGGAAATAAAATTTAACAAAACGGGTGCCCTTCAAAAATGTCAGTTATCTTGGAAGGAAAGATGAGTAATGGAAATCCCATGTTGATCAGAAGGATGAATAGATTAGTCCCATGAAGCTGACATTGATGGAGGGCACGGGCCCTGGGCTGCCATCCCATGTCCCTTCCCAGTAGTCACGGGAGCGGTCGGAGAAGTCTTCCCAGATAAGATCATTCCTCCTAGATTAAGGTATATGAGATACATAAATAACCCCATGATTTTGAGATATATACATCCTCTCTGTGTGTACATACACATATGTATATTTACAGATTTTCATTTTGTATATTTTAAGTTCATTAAACATATTATCTCTGATGTATGCATGTTTCCAGGAGAACAGCACCTTGCTACCATAGAAAACCCTTATCACATGCTCAACATGGCATGTTAGTTATTTTTAGCATTTAGTCTTATCTTAGAAATTAAAATGAAGCCTCGTGTGTATTTCGAATGCTCTAAAACTTTATCAGAATACACTGTTGCCTTTTTACATTCATCAAGTTTTTATATCCAACCTAGTCCAGATGTTCCTAAACACTTTGTCCAAGAATTGACGATTATTTTCAAAACCAGTGAGCGTTCTGGATCTTCCTGTTCTTTGGGCACAAGTACCCCCCATTCTTCAGGAAACGTGGGGAGGTATCACTGCCCTAGGACAGAACTCTAGAATCCAGCCTTTCTCCTCTGATCTGACTCTGACTGTTCCAGGAATTCAGCGTGTCATTCCCGTTTCCACCCGCATGCCCCAGTGAGCACGATACCCTGCTGGCTGTGCGTCAGCAGGAACTCCCAGAATAAACCTGCAGGGAGTTGGCTCACAGATAGGAAGGGAGGCAGGGGCTGCGGGCACTGCCAGGACCACACTCCCACCCAAAGTGGACTGGGGAATCCCCTCACCTTTGCTTTGTTTTTAGAAAAGGATGTGACATCCCACTCTGGGAGTTTCCAAGTGTCCTTACTGTATTTCACGGAAATTTAGAACATAAAAGAAACAAGTACAGTTGGGTCTTTCAAGAAGTTATTGACAACGGTGCCATTAATTTCCCAGAGCCAGACGCCCTGGGGCCCCATGAAGCACCGTGAAGGTGGTTCCTTTGAGAGTGGGGGCACAGGTCCTGACACGAGGTGGGGTCACGCACCAGAACAAATACTTTCCCAAAACCTCTCAACAGACAGTTTTGTCCTAGAAAAAAAATAACTTTTCTGTCTCTGAGGACCAAGTCAGACTGACCCACTTTACCTCCCTGTGGCTCGTGAGCTATTTCAGAATCTGGGAGTCTCCTTCTGACAGGGCGGGGCGGGGGAGGGAGAAGGGCCGTTCTGTGTAGTTTGCTGCTGGGGGAAGTTGCCCTGTGTTATCGTTTCAATCGGATCATCGGTGTTATGCTATTGTTTCCAATTCAGAGGCATCTTACTGTTTGGGTAGAACTGTGATTCGTTTCTAACATGAGCTATTTCTGGAAGGCAAATAAGCTTTTTTCCCATCTATAACGATCTTTTGTCCTATTGCCAGTAGAGAAACCTGGAAAGATAAAATTTCCTATTTAAATTGTAGTGATTTTTGCCCTGATATTTTGCCCTGATATTTTTCCGTTTTAAATCCCATCTTGTGGTCACTATAGCAAAACATGTATATATATATACATATATGTGTGTGTGGTATATATGTGTGTGTGTATAAATGTGTGTGTGTGTATATATATGTAATTTTAAAACCTTCATATGAAATAATCATTAGTATCTTGTTCCATTCTTTGAACATAGCAGGTGTTTCCTCTGCCTTCTTGGCAGGCTTTCTTGTTTTTCTTTTGTTTCTGTGTCTAAATTTCCCATTGTCTGGGGCACGCTGTTATGGGAGATTATTGTTCTGGTTCATATGGTTTTACTTCCAAAATGTGGTGTGGGTTCTGTTGTATGTTGGCCACTATGGAACGATCTTCCCCATTTTTGAACAGCCATATGGTTTAGTGACTAAACGTTTATTTCTGGTCACACAGTATTTCTCAGAGGTGGGATGTCCTCTACCTGTTTTTGCAGTTAAGGAAGAATCGTAATGATCTGACTGTAAGTTCTTCCTGCCCGGGCTCTTACTCATTTGGGGGACCCGTTCTATTTCAGTAGCTCATTTGGGCTGCAGAATGCCCGGATGGAGTCAGGAGTCCCCCACACAGGCTGCCCCACCGACACCAGCAGAACATGTAGGTGGGAAGGCGCGCCGCACGTGGTAGCCTTCTCAGCCTCCCTTGACGGTTAATCAGACGTTCGGTGGCTCGTACGTTGGCAGAACGTGTTTTATCTTACCTTCACCGAGGGTCCATCGGAAAGGGTTCCGAGCAGTGAAGTACCAGACTCGTCTGCTCTGCAGAGCAAGAACCAGACTGTCTCACGGAGCCTCCCCCAGCGGGATGAGTCGAGAAGCAGCCATTACAGTCCAAGCACTGTCCAGGGAAGTTCTGTACCGCGTAGGATTGACACCAAAGGCTTCACTCCTGTTTCTGCGGGAGGCTTTGGTACACCCCGAGGGCGAGGGACACCCCAGCTGAGGGATACGCCGTCCGATAGAGCTGTGACTCACAGACACTCGGCTGGGCACACGGGACAGAAATATCCGGGGAATCTGCGGTACCCCTGAAATTGTCGCCGACTCTGCCGGATTTTGTGCGGAAATGTGTCCCATCGTCACACTGCCGTCTTTCAGCAGCTGTTAAATTGTCCTGTCTCTGTGATTTTTTTTTTTTTTTACTAAACCGTAAGTTGATGGGACACGTGCTCGGTGAGCATCCGTTCTATTTGTCCTTTTTTGGGTTCTGCAACTCTTCAAGGAGATGACCTGGTCCTTGACGGCCGCAATCCGATTCTGTGCATCGACAGCGTGGACGGAGAACCCTGGAGTAACTCCTCAGATCGAGCAGCTTGAGAGTTCTCAGCTGAACTGAAGTTGTGTTAACATGATAATTGTGTCATGTTCCGTCTTAGCACTTGCTGTGGACTAAAGGGAGACAGAGGTCGGCGCCTAGTTGGGTCTCCATGCGCCATGATGGTGCCCAGCCCTGCCTCACTTCCGGGAGGCAAACTGTGGGCAGGGTGCTTGCCACAGCTCTCATTCTTTAATTCCCTGTCCTCACAAGAGCCTGAGAGTGGCCCCTGGTGTACGTTGAACCCACATCGAGAACAAGCAAGTGAGCTGCCCACAGTTACATCGTTGGTGCTGAGGAGACCCAAGGAGACCCGGCCCCAGAGCCCACACTCTTGACCTCCCCGGCAGGGCCCCCTTTAAAGTCTCAGGATGATGTTGCACATATGAAACTCAGTTGTTCCTAATTACTTTTTCTTTCTCAACCTATAATTTCTGCGTCAACTATTTCTTTTTCTAAACAAAACCGCTAAGCCAGAGAAGAAACAAAAATATATAAAGCCACAATCTTGTAAATTAAAAATCCATCCTTTCCCCGTCTGCTCGAATTTCCCCTCCCTTCCCTCTGGGGGCAGCTCTGTTCCGCGACCTGGCAGATCTCCTATTTGAAAACCAGGAGGCTCTCCAAATACGGCAAACGTTCTCTTCGTGGCCCTGCACACCGACGGCTCCGCTCCCACGCGGCCCCTCCTTCCCACTCATCTCCGTGTCCGCCCGCCCCGCCTGAGCCCTGTCGCCCTGTCCTGACTATGCCGCCGGAGTCTCATGAAATACGCGGTTTTCTGCCCTGTCCAGAAACATCCCCAAGTTCAAGAACCCCCGAATGGCCTGGAAGGTTTTCAAGACGGCCTTAGTATGTCGGGGGTGGAAACGGGGCTGTGCCAATAAGCCTCCTTGGAGACTTGTTCAGTCCCAAAACTAATTCGGGTACGTCCTGGCTGTAGGTCCTTTCTAGACCCTCCTTCTGGGGCCCATTCCCTTTAAAACGCACGCGCTCGCAAGGGGAATATGGGAGACATTCTGCAGCGTGAGGGAACACGTGTCGCTGGCTTGCGGCATCGCTGTAAGACGTCACATGGCCATGGTGGGCGGGAGGAGGTCGGCAGTTGGAAATCCTCGCTTTGGAGGCGGATCCCAGCTCTACGACTACGTCTCTTGATGGCAGAGGACTCGCACTTGTTCCTTGACCCTCGGTTTCTTCTCCTGTGAAATAGGAGAGTGGTGCCCGTGCCAAGTAGCTCCAGGGACGTAGAATTCTTAAATGCCTCGTCCAGTGTCTGGCAGGTTCAACGGAAGGTAGACGTTGTCGTGGGTGTTGTTATGTTTCCCCAAAATGCCACACGACGTCCTCATTATCACATAAACTGTGAGTCAGCTGGACGTTTCTGGGGTGGCCACGCTGACCGTTGAGCACCCTCTGGTGAGGACGGGGCCATCGGGAGGGTGGGACGCGTGGGGCCACTGAAATTCTGTGACCACAGGAGAAGCTTTTCAAGATAAGCTTTGGGGCCACGTCTTTAGGGAATCACGTGCGCACATGCTCCTTTTCCTGATTCGATTATGGAGAGATTCGTGACAGTGAGTTCAACTTGGTAAAACGAGACTAAAAAATCAAGTAATAGAGAAACAAGTTCAAGAAGTAAAATCTCGGGGGCCTGGGTGGCTCAGTGTGTTAAGCCCCTGCCTTCGGCTCAGGTCACGGTCTCCAGGTCCTGGGATCAAGCCCCGCATCGGGCTCTCTGCTCAGCGGGGAGCCTGCTTCCCCCTCTCTCTCTGCCTGCCTCTGCCTACTTGTGATCTCTGTCATATGAATAAATAAAATCTTTAAAAAAAAAAAAAAAAAGGTAAAATCACCTGAACCTAGCCTTCCCAAAAACTAGCCCAATTTATAGTTAGTTAATGGTTTTATTCGGACAGAATTTAAATGTATCGCAAGTGGGTTTTTTTTTTTTTTTGACAAAGCTTTTCTTTGCCGAACTTTCCAGGTTGCAAAAAAAAAAATGCGTATTGTCAAGATGTTTTTCTATTAGCCATCAAAACCCGGACTGGAATAGAGAAGGGTTTGCCCTAAGAAAGACCAGACAGGACTTGTGGGAACCCGTCAGAGGCCTGAGCACATCTTAAAAGAATATTAAAACTGCTGTCACGTTTTCGATGACTCTGGCAGAGGGCATGGCCCAGGTGTCTTAAATCAAACTACAATGTGAAATAGAGAATTTCAACAGGCTTCATCAGGCCTCCGTTCCCTGGGAAGAGTGTTTTCTGTTTCCTCTGTTTAAAAGTGAGATGTGCGCATCTTTAATTTCCCCTCTGTTTCTATTGGCTCTTACCTTGTAAGAGTAAGTATCAGGGATTTGTTCATCACAGAATTCGCAAATTAAACAGAGACATCAGCAAACAGAGACAAGAGGGAGAAGGTAGTGTCCAAAGGAAAATAGATAGGGAACAAATTCGGAGACTCTGGGGTCTGGGAAGTACCTCTTCCCTGGCTCCTACATCCCAGGAGCTCCCCCAGGAGGGAACACGACTGTAGAATTACAAGAAATCAGGCAGGCTTTTAAAGTTGGCTTAAAGAGCTGGGAAGAAATAATAAATGAAGCAAATTGATTACAAGAAACAAAAATAATGGGGCCCTTGGGTGACTCAGTAGTTGAGCATCTGCCTTCAGCTCAGGTCCTGATCCTGGGGTCCCGGGATCGAGTGCCACGCCAGGCCTGCTTCTCCCTTTCCTGCTCAGCGGGAAGCCTGCTTCTCCCTCTCCCACTCCCTCTGCTTGTGTTCCCTCTCTCGCTGTGTCTTTTTCTCTCTGTCAAATAAACAAATAAAATCTTAAGAAAAGAAAAATAATCAGTAAGGTCTGTTTTATAAGCAAACGAGTGTGCAGGATTCCATCTGGGACTAAATTCATTTTAAAAGCTGCCCCAGCGGGCATTTTCCGAGTGCAGCATTCTCTGCGGACAGTCTTGGGATGCTATTTAGGAGGTAGAGACTCTCTGAAAGACTAGGAAAAATACTTCCAATCTGATCTACCCTGTCCTTAGGCACGTAATTTAATCCTTGGGCACTTGTCTTTGGCCCCAGCAGGGTGAGGAGACCGCCTGTCTTGCAGGACCCCGGTGGACAGCCGTGCGTCGGTATCCGTAGGACAGAGTCATGAATGAGAGCTGGTCCGGAGGAGACAGACCACTGCGTCCCCTGGTTTGCCCCCCAAAGCCTGTGAGGGGGATCATGGTAGTGGCAGGGGCAGGTGCATTTCGAGTGTCCTTGGCAGTGACGCAGGGGAGCACACCTACCCCATGGGCGCCGCGGAGACAAGACGGGTGGTCTTGTGTGGCTGCACCAGGACACTCAAGGTCACCAGGGATGCTGGGCAAAGCCTGGAGATGCTTTCGGTTGTCGCAACTAGGGACAGCGTGTTCCGGCACCTAGGGAGGCTGGAGATGCCGGAAGCGCCCTGCTGCGCGAGGTGGCCACAACAGGGTTATGTGGCCCGAGCGTCGTGGGCCAGAGCCTGGAGGAGGGAATGCGTGCTCGGGCACTGGACAAGCCCAGGAAGGCCCACGCAAGATTCTCTGGTAGCCTTCCCGTCTTGCTCCTCCTTTCTGTGACCGTTTCAGCAAAGTTTGAATTCCTGCTCTGTGCCCGCTGCCAGGCCCTATGTTGAGGAACTGGGGAGAGGGCCGGGGAGGGCCTGTGGACTGCATGCGCTGCCCTCCTGATGCGCCCCCAGATCCAAGTCTGTGGGGGCTGTAGCAGTCGGGCTGTGGACCCCAGAACCAGGACACTTGCTCTCAGATGCTGGTTCCTATGTGCATGACGTGGGATACCTCGATTCCTCTCACAACACCTTTTCTCATCTCTAGAAGGACGCTGCTGGAGGCACCTGTGCAGGGTGTGGGGCACCTTGGGCTCGCACCGGGTCCGAGGTCCTGGTTATGCAGGAGGCACAGCCAAGCTTGGCCTCTGCTGGAAGGAGAGGGTCGTACAACGTCCCCCTGTGCTCCTCCTCCCCCTTCTCCGGCCTCAGTGGCGCTCCCTGGTCACCCTGCATTCCTCTGTGCCACCAAACGAGTCCTTCTCGGGCCAGTCCTCCTGCTGGCCGCCCGGTCCCTCCGGTTCCGAAGGGGCCGGTTCTGCTTCCCGCCTTCCTCACACCCGTGCTTGTGGGCATCTGGATTACCGATGAGCGAAACTTCTCTGAAGAGCAGGTCGCACGAGGCCCTCAGCCTATGGGGCACCCGCATTCGCCCAGAGCAGATCAACCCCTTGAGCTTCCAAAACGGCAGATTTTGGAAGAAATCTTCTGGGGTGTTTGAGGCTCGAACAAAGCAGAGCCTGTTTATTACTCGGGTCTTTCCTTTTTCCAGCAGCAGGACATCCCGGATCAGTGTCATTCCTCAGCTCCCGGAGACCCTCCAGGAGGGGGCCGCCTCCCCCGCCCTTGCCTCACCCACAGTGATGTAGTTTCTCGTCTATACAGCTCTAAGGTTTTTTATTAAATACTAATTTTTTTAACGTTAGCATGTTAAGGATGCTCGTTTTTGTACATGTGCTAACTCGTTGGAGTCTTGCACTGCCTTGGGGGTAAGACTGTCCCCTCCACCTGCCCACGCACACACGTGTGTGCTTAATCTCAGAACATAGGGATTTTTTTTTTTACCAGCGCTTCGAGACCCCTTCCCTGGACTCGCCCAAAGCCAAGCCCAGCCCTAGTCACAGAGACAACCGGATAACTACAGATGCTTTAGAAAAACGAGGTACTTTCAAATGAAAATACCCTCATTCATTCCTCAGGGGAATGGACAGTGGCTAAGCCAGTCCATCAAGGGTGACGGGCAATCGACTCTTGTCACCTGTCTTATGGCCCCCCCCGTCCCTGGAATGAGTGATCCCCACACACAACTGAACACGATTGCTCCAAACACCTGACAGGTCAGAAAACAAGTCTCAGATAATCAAGTACTTCTTCATGCGCTTTGGATTTGCATCCAGGAATCCGCCTGTTTGTCCGAAAGTCAGTCCTGGGACGCAGCCTGCGCTGGAGCCCACACCACCCATCATCGGCTGTCAGGGGCAGGCAAGCACGTACCTTACAGGGCACTGGCGGGCCCACTGCTAAAACAGAGGTCATAGTAGGCACCCCAGAGGGATGTGAGGGGTAGATGGGGTGCGGTGCGCCATCCACGCCACCGGGGGCCAGCACGTATCATCATCAAGGAACCATTATTAGCATTATGGCTCTTCTCCCCATACCAAGATTTAGTAATAGCTCTTCTTCTGCTGAGCCTCGTCTCCTCCGGGAGCTCCATGTCTGCGTGATTAGGACTTACTCGTGCACCACCAGCCACAGCATGTGCGGCTGCTGCGTGCTTCATGGCTCCGTCATGTCCTGCTGTCAGAGAGCCACGCTAACAGCTGAGGGAGTGGAAGCCACTTAGCTGGTCTATAATGACGGGCGACGCATTGAACCGTGCATGCATGGAGAAAACCGCCTATGTGGGTCACTAAACCTGCCTCCATCCCAAATGTCTTCAACAAAGCAGTTACGGTGTGATAGCGGAGCGCAGGGCCTTTGTTCTCGGAAACAGCTGCACCGGCTGTAGCGTCGTCCTCGTGCGGAGCCAAGTGGAACACGTTCTTTCCATAGCACGTTTTACAGACCTGAGGGGAAAACAGGAGACTTGGAGTTTTCGCAGAACAATGAGCACCCATCTTCCGCTTGCTTCCCCAGAGAGAGAGAGCGAGGAATCATGGCCCTGCCAGTGAGCCACGGATCCAAACAGGTGTGCGGAGCAAAGAGCATGAGTCATCTCTTTCCTTAGATACCTCACAAATAGAGCAGATTTATCTGCAGTAACCCTGGGCGTAAAGTCTGCGCAATGACTAATGCAAAGTGAATACAGCATTCTACAAAGTAAACAAACTCGAAGATGCTACTAAGTATTACTTAAACAGGGTAACATTTTAACATTAAACTTCAACAGTTTAAGATTTAAGTACCACGTTAACAAGTGATTTCCTTCGATCTGATCCAGTTATAAGAGAAGGAAGGAGTCAGTAACCACAACCAAACAGCCCCTTGCAGTCTGCCTTTGGGAGTCCCAGCTGCTGACTTTAATGATTGAATAATTTGTCATGTTTCCCAAGCAATTTTTTTTCAAAGAGGTGAAAAACAGTTGCACGTTTTTCCTATTTAAAAGGTACACTTTGTATAGCAGAAAAATGACCTGCAGATAATTTTTTTAAAGATTCATACTCAGAGCACTGGGTATTACACGCAAACAATGAATCACGGAACACTACATCAAAACCCAAGGATGTACCGTACGGTGACTAACGCTGCACAATAATAATTAATTAATTAATTTAAGAGTCATACTCAGTCCGGTGGTAATAGATTTCTGTTTCTGTTAACCTCAAAAGATGGGGTTCAGAATGGGGGTTGGATAGCAGTTTACTGTGAATTGTGGATATTGTTGTTTAAAATATGTACGCAAAATTCCACCGATGAGTTTATCTAATTTCAAGCATAAGATTCTGGCAGAGAATCAACTCCACCAGGTTTTCCTTATAAACATCATTTTCAATGCATCATGTTACCAAAAAAAAAAAAAACAAAAAAAAAACCCCTTGTTTATTTAAGAAACTGTTTGCTCAGACTGTGGCCTGATGATTCTGGGGTCCCAGCGTCCATGCGAGGATGCGGGCCCTCCCCAGCGATGGAAGGTCATGTCAAAACAAGATCCAGGAAAAAAAAAAAAAAAACACATATGAAACTCACTGTTTTCTTGTTGCTTGGTTTTCTTTGCCATACCTGCTATTTTCAGTGTTCGTGGGACACGGCCGGAAGAGAGGGGTCTCGGAATCCTGGAAGCTACGACTTTGCTGAGTTCCCCTCCACGAGCGCATACGGCTTCAGAAGCTAATTACATTTTCAGTTGGGGGATATCCCTCGACACAGTGCACGTGGGTCATGGGGACTGCATTCACAGGTTTCTAGCGGGTCCAGAGAGAGATTCTGCCTCCTGGCTTTTTAGATTGCAGAAGGTTTAATAAATATCATATGCCAGGAAGTTAATAGGGGAAGACAATCCATGATTATTTTACTTCAACTGTTTCAAACTACGCCGTCGTGCAGACTGAATCGGTCACCGAGGAAGATGACCCACGTCCAGGCGAAGGGGGTTGGCTGGGTGCGCCCAGACTCTACCGACCAAGCATCCCAACCCTTTGCTGCCGCTCAGGTGGAAATGACCCAGCAGCAGAACACGTTTGCCCTAGGCCCACCTTGTGCCAAGGAAAAGAAAATCAGAAAACCCCGTGAAGGGGGCAGGTCGCCCTGCCGACGTGCAGATTAGACGGTAAGCATAAAGCAGCCACAGGGGAGCACACGGAAGACTGAGCGGGAGGAGGACCCTGGAGACCGCGACCCCTCAAGGAACAGACAGCTCGTCTGTTCTCAACTCCGCTCCGGGGTTTGGCCCCCTAGGTGCAGCAGGGGAGAGGCAGCGGTGAGCTCTTGGCAAGTACCCAGTTCCGGGATTTTGTGCATCAGGACACATCCTTTGTCCTGAGGGATTTTACCAGCAGCTTCAACCCTCGAGGGGTCGCCGGGTGCCTGAGTTCTCAGGTGGACACCTCGGGTCGTGACTCGCACGTGCAGCCAGCCAGCTCAAAATGGTTACTTCTGGTTCCCTGACCGCTTCCCGCAGTTTCCTCCCACCTTCCTCCCCACCGTCCGTCTCCAGTGGTGGGACTTGGCCCAATTTCACTTTCTTGGGCATGCCCCTCCCAGCCATCGGCCTGCCCTGCCGAGCTCCGTGCCTGCGTCGTGGCCCCAGCGGCCTCTGCGGTCGGTCACCGACTCCTCTGCCCCCACTGGACCCGTGCCCCTGGACGAGGCCCCTGTTCCCAGGCACAAAATGAACACTTAGCAATGGTCTGTGAGGAAGGCAGGAAGCCAGATGGCTAAGGCAGGCTTAGTTGTCCATTTCCCCAGCAAACACGAGATTAGAAGGAATTAAGAAAAAAAGGAGGAGATAGAAGGAATGTCTCTGGAGGGAAGCAAGAAGTAATGCTTACAATTTGACGGCAAAGAGCAAAAAAGATAAATATTTTTGAAAACCAGGAACTAGAAGGGCTTGGAAATCTAGGCCCATGTCATGGAGGGGAGGCCCACACGGTAGATTCGGCATCTGCTGCGTAAAGGACGGCGGTGCGGAGAACAGTGCTCGTCGCTGAGCACTGCGCTGAGCTACGTGGAGCTAGCCTGAGTTTCCGTTCAGGTCTCCTGGGACCAGCTGGACCTGAAACCCTGGAGACAATCCCCTGTGGTCGGCGGGGAAACAAGTCCCCCACGGCATTCAGATGCGTGCTCCCGTGAGAACTGCCACGTTCACTTTCCAGGAGGACCCCAGCGCGCTGCCTTGCGTGGAGAGAGCTGTGCTGGGCACAGACAGAGGAGACCACACTCAAATCCCAGCACCGCCATCGGGGCACGTTCCTCACTAGCTTTGAGCCCTTCTTCATCCGTAAAAGTGGAAGTCAAAACACTTCCCGCGGAGCTTTGATGTGGAGAAGAGAAGAGAAGTCGACAAGCCAACCACTGTGCCATTCGGAGTGGCCAAGTGCTGCTGTGGTCTTCCCTTTCCCCATCTAGCCCTCAGGCATAAATGAGCACCTTCTGTGCATTGGACGCCGGTGAAAGAAGATGGAGAGGCTTCCTGCCCTCGAGAAGATTACAGTCCAGGGCGGAGACAGAGGAGGGGGCAGGAACAGCTGAAGAACAGCTGAAGAATCACAAAAGGACCAGCACACACACACCCCCACCCCGGCCAGCCATCCGGATCGAGCGCCTTCAGAAAGGTGTCCGTAGAAGCTGGCCCAAGGTCGGGTGATAACCGGATAACTGTTCGTTCAGAAAACTCACCTAAACTGGCCATCTCGGTACTCTCGGAGAGCAGGTGCACTTCATAACCCGTATCTTTCAAACCCCAGGAGCCAGCCTCCTTGCCGGCCAAGGCTGAGCTGCCTCAGGTCCAAACAATGGCACCTTAAGCCCATCTGATCAGAGAAACCGCAACGCAGTGGCAAGCTTTGTGCTTTTTTCCTGGTTCTTCCTCGACATCAGGAGAGCCTCTGAAATCTGGGGTGGAGCAGGACCCTTCCAGGCAGGCTGATTTGGGGCCAGACTCTCCACCTGTCCACCGGCAGTGCCACAGCGGCTCAGAGGAAGCCCCTGGCTGTTGGTGGCACCACGCTGCGAGTCGGGCCGGCGGAAGCGCAGACAGAGGTCTATACCGGTTTCTACGTGTCGCTGCCTCCCCAGACTTCAGTGTTTTCTCAAAACACGTCTCAGCCCATGAGACTCAGAGACACAAACGGGGCCACATAAGTAGTCTCTTGGCCGTGAAGCCGAGGTTCTGAGGCTTGCTCTCTCCGGGGCCCTGGCTTTGAACACACCCCCTCCCCCTGCCCCGGGCAGGTGCACACTGTGCGCCCCGAGCCAGCAGCCGCGCCTTCTGCAGATCCCCGAACCTGCTCCTTGCTTCGCCACGGACTCCGCTCAGGGTCATTGGACGTTTACTCGAGAAGCAGAGCTTTATGGCGTAAAGGGTGACCTGCGATCGAGTGTGTATGCCTCGGGGACGTGTATAAAGCTTCCACGTCACTGACTGAGAATAGACTTTTGTGGCAACCCATGATGATTATGTGAAGGAAACCTGACAGTACAAGCTTTATAGTAAAATACCAAAAATGGTCAAGGAGCAAAGGAAGGGACAGGCTCTGTTTCAGCTGGACTTGAATAGAATTCCTCCAACTACGCCCTGGGAGGCCTGAGCAGAAGCTGTAACTGAAGACACGCCCACCGTGAAGCCTCAGAGCAGGACGTAGCGACAACGGGTCAGCGGCCGGGGCTCCTGCGCCTGCAGCCCCCCGGCCCCCCCAGGGCGTGCCGGTGGCCGCCGCACCTCCGGGAACAGGGGGAGCAGCGATGCCGGGCTTTTCCTGGCATCCCGAGTGCAGGGCGTGTCTCGGCGCTCCAGACACTACTTGAAAAGGGAAGGTTTCTACTCCTGGCACCGCGGCCTTTCCTCTGCCCAAAACTCAGAGTTTATTTTTGCTTGTTGAGTGAGCAGGAGAAGGAGCCCTGTGCTCTGTCAGGCCCCGCACCCCTGCCAGCCTGGGGACTGCGGAGCAGGGTGAATGCTGTCGGAAGGAATGTGTTTATAGAAGGGGCAGAGTTTATCCCTCCGAGAGCTGTGCTTTCTGACTTTAAACATGGCCTAGAGCTCGCATATGGTGAGTCAGCAAACCCTTCACACACATGAGGGTTTGACGGGCCCATTTGTCATTGCTGTAGTCGTGCGAAGCACACACTGGGCTCCGACTTTGGACTCGGTGCGTGACAAAGCGTGTGGCTGCGACTGCAGAGAGCTGGCCTCTGTGGCTTCCAGGACCGCCTGTGGGCTTCCCGTGGGCTCCCCGTGGGTCTGTCCTGCCTGCTGGTCCCCCCGCCCTGCCTGCTCCTCCCCCACTGTCACAGGGCCTTGCTCACCGCACCTTCCGCAGAGGGGACAGCCCCATTACCCGAGCTTTCTGCAGGCTCCTGCCGTCCCGCCGGCTCGTCTCCCCATGTCCTGGAGCACGGGCTCCCTGTGCCTGAGTGCTCCGGCTCATGTCGGCACAGGCAGGACACTGCCCCCGGGTCGGCATCTGCGGGGAGGCCTGGCCCTGTCCAGGAGTGAGAGGAGGAGCCACTGGCCAGCAAGAGGGGCGGAGCGGACACATAGTTATACAAGGGGACAGAGGAGCCAACCCATCACCCCGTAATGCTCAAGTGAGAAGATCCTATCACTGTTCCCTATAAAGCAGTATGTCATTTGGGGGGCATTTATGGTCTTTAAAGCACCCCCCGTCTTCAGCAGACATCATGCTGCATCACCAGCGGGCACACACACACACACACTCACACAGCCTTGTGTACGATTGTGGGGTGGAAGGATGCCCGTGTTCATGAGACACGACCTCCCCACTCAAGATTTGTAGAGTCAACTTGAACGTGGGGAGTCCTAGGAAGACTCCCAAGAGAGGTGGGGGGCATCCCTCCGCAGACTCCCAAGGTTACAGGATAACCTAGGACAAGAACCTTGAAATCCTTAAGGTCAGAGCCAGAGGGAGCCCTGACACCTGCTAGCTGGCACTCAGCTTCCAAGGTGGGAGCCCAGAGGCCACGTGCTGCACACACGCTCGTGCCACAGGTGAGACAGACCCACATCCACAAATCGACGCTCCCACCACATCCCATTTCAGAACTTTTGCATTAGGGTTTCCAGTTTTACCCTTTGCAAGTCCACGTGTAAACTCGGCTGCCGTCCCTCCACAGGGCAGTCGCAAGCATTCTTTAGGGCTTAGAAAACCCTTTCTCATGCCCTTTGACTCCATTGATGTTCATTCCGGATGACACATTCTCGGGATGCTTTCCCCAGAGGCATCCTATATGGCAGGGCTGGGTGTGGGGTCTGAGAAGGCACAGAGCAGCCGTCGTTAGACCTGAGTGAGTAATCCCCTCGCTGGAGGGCTGCAGAGCCCGAGTCCCATTCCCAGGGTGTCCTGGATGTCTGCAGTTACCGCCAAATCCAAGTGCAACTCTTCTTATGCTGAAGTGTGTTCTCTAGACTGATGACCAGGCGGGAGCTACTTTATTTCTATCCGACAGTATCTTTTCAAACTCTTTATTCAGTTATACGGGTCACAAGTGAATTATGAGTTAGTCAATGTGAGCAAGAAAACGTGGGGTAAAGGCTTCTTTCTGTGATACTTCCTCATTCACAAAAAAAGCATTTGTTTTTAGTAGTGCTTTGGGATTGTTCTTGTTACTTTTGTTATCGTTTTGATGAGTCTTGTTGGAATCTCTGCTTCTAGAATGTTGGCTTGGTGGCCCTGAGCACCCACGGGCACCCACAGCACCCATTGCACCCGCATACTGTGAAAACAGTTGTAATATCTGCAGGGCCTAGGGGAGCCCCTCCTGCCCCTGAGCAGCAGTCTGACCTCAGGAGCAAAAGAGCTAGAAGTGTCTGTTTACAAATTAGCAAAGTGGGGACAATCAGAAAACCTTACCAGGGAGAGGTCACCAGACCTGGGCCTTCTTAAGGTGCCTTGCTGTTCTCAGTGCAAAATATTTAATAACACTAATGACCCATTGAGTTAAAAGAATTTCCAGAAACCTAACAGTGTGTCCTTTGTCTGCGTGGCTCATAATGCTTCTGAAGAAGTTGGCTCGACCACTCTGTAGCTTAGTGGCCTTGAAGAAGTCCCCCCACTCCCGTCAACCCCACGCTTTCGTTCTGTGAAATGGAATGATAGTGTTGTTATAGGTGTTAGAGGTAGATGACCTTGTCTTTCGTATCTGGTAAGTAATGGCTGTGACCAACCTTGTCACGATGCGTGACCTCAGCCCTCCGCATCGTGGCCCATTTTGCCCTCCGTGGACTGTGTCTGCGGGCGCGACGCAGTGGGTCTCTCTCTCATTTTGCTGTTCCTCAGTAATTTCCCTGAATTTCTCAGTGCTCGTCCTACCTCCTTACGTGGTGACCATCCTTGTGTGTATTTCTTCCAGAAGCTTCTCTTTTCTGGCCATCGCCATTCTGCTCCCTCCCAGGGTAAATTTGGAGGGGATGGAAACGAGCATCTGGGTTTCGATGGTAAAGGGCAGGAGGTGGAGAGCCTCCGGTTTGGGATCGGAGAACGAGGAAGGGGCTGAACCCCACACTGCAGGTCAGGGTCAGGCTTTACAAGAATTTATGTAAAGAGAATCAGCAAGAAGACAGGTCAGCCAGCATCTCGGTGAGAAGGGGGCACTGCGAGGAGCCTCGTAGAAGAGCGGGGAGACCTGATTCGTGCTCCCCGCCGTGTTCCCGAGGCCCTGAGTGAGCAGAGTGGCCCTTGGGATGGAGGATAATATGTCTGGGCTAATGCTTGTCCGCTAGGTGCAGGGGAAGGTGGGTTCTGGCAGGAAACTAGGGAACTCGGGGTCTGGGGGAACAGGGAGTTAGGATGGACTTGCATGCTGGGAAGCAGACCCCCGGACCACGGGCAAAGTCCTAGGTCCGCAGGGCTATAGGAGGCCATCCATGCATGCCTGTGCCACGTCTGGGAGATGTGCTTGTGACGTTTCCCCACAGACAGAACTGTGTGGCAGATGTCCCCTGCCCTGAGTAGAAAAAAAGCCAAGCTCCACATTCCTGTTTCCTCCCGGGATGCCTGAGAATCCCTCACCACAGCATGTCCCTGCCCCACCCCCATCTCATTGTGGTCAGGAATCATTATTGGGTATTTCCTGCCCTGGACGCCATCTGGTCTTCTGCACATCCCTCGCGTTCTCCCTCTCACTCTGACTATGAGCAAAGTCCTGGGATACACAAGCAAAGGCACTGAGACACTGTGGCACCAGCACAGAAAAGCGCAGGAGGGATCGCCGGCATCCACAAGTCCCGGAGAGGCTGTAGGCGGGGTCCGTCCTCATCGTCACCCCACCCGCACCCCGTGTGGAGCATGACGGGAGGAGAATGCCCGTGGAGTGGGAAGGACGCGGTGGCATCCAGTGGGGGACAGGTGGGGCTGTGGACTTCAGAACCCTCCAGCCGCGCAAGTTCATGAGAAATGGCGAATAAAGCTCATCTTCCTGCCGTCCTCTTTTGAAACGAGAAATGGAGTTTTCTCCTTTCTCCAAAGAGCTCACTTAAAAGGCCACACAAGAAAAGTAAAATTACTGTATCACACTGCACCTTCCACGGGCCTCGTGTCTTCACGCTGACCTGCTCTCCCAGCCAGGACCAGTTTCAAAGACGGGGTTTCTACATGGCAGTACTTGGGTGTGGGAATTATGTGAGGATTTTCATTTCATGACTGTAATGCAGTGTGACGCAAGTCTCGTGTGAAAAAGAAATGATACTTATGTTGCAATGCATTTCAGTTCTCTGGGAAATAAGGTTCTTAAGACTGGATTTTAATGACTCGGTTTTGGCTCCACGTCGTGCCGTAATTCTAGACAATTTCAAGAGAATCTCATTATTAGAAGGTTTTAGGAAATAAATCTTCACTGCATGGCTAAGATATAATGAGAGTCAAAATATCTTTTCCCACAATATGCCTGCAGGACCCCCGGCAGAACGCAGTGCTGGGCGAGCCCCCCACACTCACACCAAGCCCCCTCCCCACCTTCCTCCACAGCAGTTAAGCAGGCGTTGGACGCGTGAGGGAGGAGTCGGTGCTGGAGCTGCCTGTGCTCCGCGTTGATCTGGTTGTCTTCTCAGCTCGGGCGTCTTGCACACCTCCAGTCAGGGAGCTCATGCCCCCTCGCCGGGGAGGCACACGGTAGTACTTATCATCCTCGTAGAGCCACAGCAGACACCGCACAGCGCTTACCCCGGGCCACGCACTGTTTCACCCTCCCTGTATGTTTGCTCCTCCGTTCCGATAGCCCAGGAAGGCAGGTCGCTCCTTCCCCCTTCCAGACGAGGAAGCTGAAGCAGACAGGTCCACCTGTCCAGGGTCTGCGGTCCCAACACGGGCATCCCAACTCCAGAATCCATCCCACAGACCTTCCCACAAGGTCTTCTGCTGCTGCTGCTGTTGCCAGCTGTGAACCGTTCACCAGCGGACTCCTCCCACCCCAGCCCCAGGGGCGGTATTAGGCACCACAGAGAAATGCAAATGCAAGAAACAGGGCTGGTTCCTCCTCCTCAAACAGCCAAACATGCGATCATGACAATTCCGCTCCTACGTGAGTACCCGAGAGAGTCAGAAACAGACGCCGCGCAGCCGTTGCCAGCACCGTGTCCCGAGCAGCACCCTGCACTATCCCCAGAAGGTGGGAACGACCAGGCGTCCGTCGGCATGAACGGGCAGGCAGAACGTGGCGTGCCGCACGGGGAAGAACATTCCTCCCCACAAAGGAGCAGCGTGCTGGCACGCGCCACGGCAAGGGTGGGCCATGAGAACAGCAAGCTCGCGGAAGCCAGTCACGAGGGACGTCGAGCGTGAGCTCCTACTTACGTGACGTGTCCAGAACAGGCATGTTCTCGAGGGAGAAAGCACGTTCGAATGATGGGGGCTGGAAGAGGGAAGAACTGGGAAGGTACTGTCTGGCATGGACTGTTTGAGGTCAGGACAATGATGGCATCGGAGCAACATTGTGACCATGCTTAATGCCAACGAGCGGTGTGCTTAGAATGGTTAATATGGAATACATAGTTCACTACGGTAAAGAAATAACCAAGAGGGGCTCCTGGGTGGCTCAGTCATTTAAGCTTTGGACTCTCGATTTCAGCTCAGGTCGTGATCTCAGGGTTGGGAGATCGAGCCCCACGTTGGGCTCAGCACCGAGCTTAGAGCCCACTTAAGATTCCCTCTCTCCCGCAGCCCCTCCCCCTGCTTATGTGTGCGCATGCTCTGTCTCTCGGTAAAGCAAACAAATAAATCTTTAAAAAAGAAAGAATAAAGGAAAGGAAGGAAAAGAAGGAAGAAGGGAGGAGAAAGGGAGGAAAAGGATTCTTATCCTGAGGAGCTTCTTGTCCAGTTAAAGACAGAAAATCAAGGTGTAAGGAATGAGTGAGAGGAAAGTCGGCTGAGAAGCTGAGTCACGTGGACGGGGACAGCAGACCCCAGAGTACTCTGTCCAGCACCAGATGGCTGGTGCTCAGCCGTTGATGAGCAGAGGACAGCCCAGCGGAGATGTGTCCTGAGCCAAGGGCCAGTGGCAGAAGGGAGGCAGGCTGAGTCCAGATAGAGGACTTTGTGGCCATCGAGCAGGCTCCGTGTGGGCAGCTGGGAGCCAGTGCAGGCCTGGAGCCCCACCCGACGTGGTGGGAGCAGTTTTCGCAGAAAGCAGGTGTCGTGGTGGGAAGACTGGCAACAGAGGAGAGAAGCGCCATGCAGCTGGCCAGGTGAGCTGGCCTGGCCAGGACAGACACGGTGCGCAGGACAAAGGAGAAAAGCAAGAGGGCTTGGTGGCAGGGAGGTGGCAGACATGGGGCTACATGTCTGGTGGTCTGGACGAGGTGGTGGTGGCTGATGACCCAGGGGCCACGGGCGGGTTTGAGCTCTGGGGCAAGAAGCCGGTGGAGGGGGGTCAGCTGCACCATCGGGGTGAGTTTCTAGATGCTTCCAAGGGCTCACCCTGCACGGGGCAGCCCCAGGGGCTCGCGGTCTGCAGGTGGGGGAGGTCGGAAGGAGCACTTTGCCCACGGAGCGGGGAAGCGGTGGGGCTGCGGCCCGGCCTCTCCGAGGAGCGGACGTAAGCCGGCCGGTGCTTTGTGTCCACGGCCCCGAGAATGGGCCCTGAGCACGGGGGCTGGCGGGCCGCTGGGTGCCGGACAGTCAGTCTCACACATGTGCCCACGGAAAGGCGCAAACGCCTCTTACTCCATAGTCAGGAGCCTTCGCCCGTCCCCACACTGTCTCTCGGACTGTGGGTGTTCCCAGACACTCGTGCCAGCGCCACGTCCCCGTCCTGCACACACCGCACACTCTGTGGCTCACGGATGTCCTCGGTGGCATCCCCCGGCCAGGGTTTGCTCTGTGGTCACCGTTTTCCCAAGCTGCTGGTGGGGAGGCGGCTGTCCCCCATGGCCAGAGGGGGACCTGCGTGCCTCCCCCAGCTTCTGCCGCAGCCACAGAGCTGGCGACACAGCCCAGTGGCCGACCACAAAGTCCTGCACACCTCACTCACGTGCATTCAGCTTTCGAGTCGTAACTGCTCCCAGAGAACAGGAGATGTCCCCTGATGTTGGAATTACTCACCGCTGGCGGCTGGAAGCGCGGGGTCGGGGGGAGCCTCCGCAGACCCCAGGGAGCCGGGAGCTGGGAGCTCCGGGCCCGGCCATGCTCTGCAGAGCCGCTGGTGCTCCCCTGCGCTAGCTGGGACCGGTGGAGACCCTTCAGAGGAGCAGGCCTCAGGTCTGTGAGCACGAGGACACTTAGGGAGAGTGAACGTCCCCTTCAGAAGCCCCCACCGCCCAGCTTTCCTGTCTGTGCTGGGACAGCTCACTCCTCTGTTGAAGTGATGGCAACCTCCGGGTTACCGAGAGTCGTTTCCATTGTCGTGGAGAGATGCTGTCGGTGTGAGAGGCACTGGGGATGTGGTGCCTCCCGGGGACAGTGGCAGGTGCCCGTTTCAGCAGGTGACCTCTCTGTTCTGCCTTCTCCCTCCCTCCCTCTCTCTCCCTCTTCTGTCTGTGTCCCTCCCTCTCTCTCTCTCTCTCTTTCTCTCTGCTTCTCTCTCCTTTCTCTCCCCCCATCACCAGCCCTCACTTTGCCAAGTGACAGGACAATGTGACACATTCCTCCTATCACGTCTATTCACCTTTCCACATGTGGTCATTGTATGAACTAAATAGAAAGCTCCGTGTGTAATTACAAGTTTTCCCCCAACAAACTGTGTCACTACTGATGCTGAGATCCAAATCTTCAATTCCACTTGAGGGACATAGAATGAAATAGATTAGTATTAAGAACCAGAAGAATAGAAAGTCTGAATGAAAATGACACTAAAATGAATAGATGTCCTCTTTTCTCTCTTCTGTTATTTTAAGTCCTCAGATTTACAGAAAAATTGCTCAGAAGGTACGGAGACTTCCCACACCGTCCCCAACTTCCCGCCCAGACCCCCCTATCGCCAACATCTTTCATTCGGATGGTACGTTTATTACAACTGACGAACCAGTGTGGACCCGCCGCTTTGGGGAATTGTGCCATTAAATAATGCAGTGTGAAAGGGATTTGTCACAGCCCACCCAGTACTTGTGACAGCGCGTGCGGGTTTCTCTCACTCTGTAGCGGGGTGTCGTGATGGCTCCGGCACAAGCAGGTGTGCCCCCAGAGTGGCTGTCTATAAGGAATTACCCTTGACTTCTGTACTTGGACAGGTCCCAGAGTGAGGGGATTAAGCCAGCAACAATCTAGAAAATAGAATCATTTTGTTTTCTCTGGTTCCCATCAGCAAGCCATAAGACACTCCCCCACCCTTTTTCCTTTTAAATTACTAGTGATCTCCAAAAGACAAAGACTGAGCAGCTTGTAATTAAACTCCATGACCACCTAAAACTAAGCCATTCACATTTTTAATAGAAATGCCAAGGCTGACCCTTTTGTCCTGGAAGGAAGGAAGGAATTAAACACGGTTTCCAATCCCTAATGATAAAAAAAAAATGCACATTGGTGTTTAAATAGCTGTGTCTTCTTTATTCCAGACAGCAAATGTCTGTCTCCCACCGGATGTTAAACCCTCGAACTTGCCAGACTGTACGCACAGAGAGGCTGTAGGAGAAGGGTCTGTGTGGTGGCAAATGTTCTGTGATTTTGTTCCGTGTTCCAGCCGGAGCCCTGAACCCCGCCAGTGCTGAGCCGGTCTCCCTGCCGAGAGCCGGGTGCCGCGGACATGACTAATGCCGGGTTATTCGCAGCCTTACCATCCTTGGTCATAACGCTGCTCGGGGCTGGAGCGGGGCTGCCAAGACCACAGTGCGGCCCTATTAATATTCCATGACAGTCAGAGAGTTTTTGGAGAACCTCCTCGGGTCCACTGTTTATACAGCCCGTTGATATTTGTCTGATGATCATTTCACAGTCCCTTTACTTACAAATGGGTCAGAAGAGTCGTGGGCCGCTGCTTACAGAGCTTCTGCCAAATGTAACGGTAATGGGGAAGTGGGCTGTGTAGACCCGGAACCCAAGAACCCAGGCTTCACCACCTTAGAAAAGCAGAACTTTGTGGGGTAAATCAGAGCCGGAAATACCATCTCTGAACGGGATGGCCGTGTGCCAAGTGATGGTGCAGAAGGCATGGTGGGTCACGTGGCCTGAGACCCAAAGTCATCATACCAACTCCCAGTCTTTCGTGGACACAGAGGAGACACTCCACTCTGTCCTCGGGGCTGGGGACGCTCACGGTGAGGCTCGCGCCCCGTGTTCTTGGATTCGTAACTTTACTCGTTCTTTTGAGCCCTTTGAATGGTTCTCTAAGGCCACGTTTTGGCAGCCCTGCAGCCTGAAAAGACGGGCTAGTATTTGCTGACAGCAGCGGTGGGACCCGAGAAAGAAGCCGTCTGTCCTGGGAAGACGCAGAGAAAACGCGGCCCCCGCGGGAGCCCAGCTCCCCAGGCCATCATGTTCAGAGGGCTTTGATGTTATTTTTAGAAAACACAAAAATCTGAGTCAAAAATCAGTTTGCTTTCTCCGGCTCCTGCTTCCTTTTCCTTCTCTCATCCCTCCTCCATCCTGGCCATTTGCAGGACTGTTTTGATAACACCGCTTTAGGGCGAAAAAGGCAAAATGAGAAGTTGTATTTATTCAAGCCCAACTAAAAATAATAAAATGCATCTCTGTTATGAGGTGCCGTTGGGCAGCCTGTTGAAATAACTGCAGCAAACACAAGTCAGCAAAAGATGAGACACTCAATTTAGGGCCATCGGTGGCCTTTGAAGTGGAGTTAGAAGACGGTCCCCTTGGGTTCATCCCACCTGTACCAGCCCAGGCGCAGGTCAGAATGGGAAACCAGCCGGTTGGGGACCACCAAACAAATCCATTTAGATTAATCTTTTTTTTTTTTTTTAAGATTTTTATTTATTTATTTGAAAAAGAGATCACAAGTAGACAGAGAGAGGGAGAGAGGAGGAAGCCGGCCCCCTGCCGAGCAGGGACCCCCCCCCCCCCCCCCCGCTGATGCGGGGCTCGATCCCAGGACCCTGAGATCATGACCTGAGCCGAAGGCAGAGGCCTAACCCACTGAGCCACCCAGGCGCCCCCAGATTAATCTTTAAAAATCACTTCATTTGGGCCAAATCCATTTAAGAGGGTTTTTTTTTCTTCCTTGACTCTCTCACTGTATTTGTCGTGCTTGCTGAGGCCATTTTATCAAACGAGATTAACCGCAATTTCCTGCCAGTTTCCAGTTGAAAGAACCTTCTTGGTTGGCAGGAACATCGAGAGAACGCACGCACCGTACCGCAGCCGCGGGACACAGTGTCCCTGCAGCTCCTGCGAAGGATGTTGTGGACCTGGGGGAAGGACAGAGAAGCCTGAACGGGCCCCGCCCTGTGCCGCCGCTCGGCTCACTGGGCCGTCTCGGAAGCACTCACTTTGCAGACAGTGAGCCTGATCCGAAACCCCTTTCCCAGAGTCGCCCGGGGAGAAAATGTGCTTTTCCCGTTCACCCTCGAGCCTGAGAGGCTGGAAGGCGAGCTGAGAAGCTCCCGCTCGGGGAACAGCCAGAGACCCCACCAGACCTCACAGGCCAGCGACACTGAACGCTGGCATTTGGGGGCCGCCCGGCTGTCCCACCTCGCAGGGCTGGGAGTGAAGGAAGGAATCCAGCTTCCCCCATCCTGGGTCTTCAAGGGACTCTGGGACTTGGTTGACTCCCTGACCTGCAGTCTTGCATGTCTGACCCATTTTACTCATCTTGTTTCCCACAAATTGACAAATAACAAGCGTCGGTTTCAGCGTCGGTCGTGTGAAGCCTTCCGTACTCCAGATGCCTGTCATTCCCCGGGCCATGCAGTCGACTGCTGTGAAATTTATGAAAATGTTGGGACTTTGGGAAGGTGGTTTAAATTGGGAGGGACCAGTCATGAAAATGCTTTAAAATGTAAATTCCCACGCAACCACTCAAATCTGTTTTAATCTAATTATATTTGCAATCCTCGGTCTTCCTGGCAGGAATACGCGAGGCCACCTGCTTCCTTCAGGGGGAGAAACGCCGCTTCCAAGCAGAGGCCAGCGGATCCAGTGAGGCTGGCTTCCGTCACGGCTTCTGTAACCGTAATTGCACAAGCTCCTCCTGTCAGATGCTTGATTAAAATTCTTGATGACTTTGGTCATCGCCACAAGCCTAAGAATCTAATGTTCTTGAACCGGTTCCATATTTATAATGTATCCCCAGTAACCGTGTGTAGTGACCAAGCTCTCCAAACCCGCCGCCAGCTGCGTCCCTAACCTTCATTAGGGTTTCTGTGCGGGCCGTCCCTGCAGCGCCATTGACAGCCGGCCGGCGTGGTGACTGCCATTTTAACTCATTCACACGCACGTGTGTTGTCCAACGGGATCTTCTGGGAACACTTGGAAGACCAAGTCACATGAGCAATGAAAGTGGGAAGTTTCTCGTGCCGACAAGACGTCAAGATAAGACGTTAGATGTCTTCTGGACAGTATTTTGCTCTGTGGCTTTTGAAGGTTTGGTCAGAAGGAAAGTTCCATCCCCTTCCCGCCAATATCCTATAAAATGGAACTGGGGGAGAAGGTACATAGCAGCTTTTCTAGCCTAACATTGATTATAAAACAGTGACAGTAAGAGAAGTATCATTTCCTAACTATTCAAACATACGTTCAAAATTATAACCAGAGAGCAGAAAATCCCAGTGTTTTAGATCTTCTTCACAAAGTGGATTTCTGGGTCCTTGACCGTGATCCTCATTTATCAGTGTTTCTATCACAAACACACAGACACACACAGACACAATCAGTATAATTCTCATTATGACCTGTTCTATCATCTTACAAGTGAGGAAAATATGGTCACCTCTAAATGGGCACAGTGCTGCTTGTGATCGATTAGAGTAAAGAAAAAGCCCTGATTCTGCTTCAATAAATCAAAGAAAAGGGCTCTTCAGAAAATGATGTGTTTCTAATGATCAACCAAGATCTCTGCCTCCTGTAGGATTCTCATGTTCACGGGTGCGCACAGGGAGTGGCCCCCTGAAGCCTGAGGGGTTCCACACTTTGGCCAGCATTCCATTTTGGAAGTTTTAGCAGAGAACGACTTAGGAGGAAAAACATAGTCTCACAAATAAACTTACATTTTAAGAGAAAAAAAAAAAAGATGTAGCTCTTGGGGCTTCCACCGCCTCTTAACAGAAAACATCTGCTGGACTTCCTGAATTTTTCTGAGACCTTGAGAACACACCCACGCATTTCCAGCTTCTGTCCCAACCGTGGGGCGGGTTAGCAGCGCTCGGTTTTGTAACAGTGGTCCCATCCATATACTTTGGTTTTGCTTTTTATTGTAAATGTGTTTGCGTTTGTTTGTTCCATCAGTCGAGTCCGGCTGACCCTGTTAGTCTGGGCGGAGGGAGAGGAGAGAGCAAGTCCACAGGTAGAAACACAGTCAGGACTCAACCTGAGGCTATACGTGAGGCTGACGGGGCCGTGTTTTGTGAGGGTGTGGGCCTTGCTCGAAGGACCCAGACCGACTCATCTGAGCAGGACCCCTACCCTTTACAATGAAAAGCAGCGTAAACTGCAGTAACGAGAACTGTCCAGCCTGCCCATTTGGCGAAGGTGTGGACTCCAAGGGCCCGGCTGGACGTGTGCAGAGGAGACGGGGCTGTCGCTGGTGTGTCTGCCTGCCCGTGGGAGCTGCACGAGACCAAGCCAGTTTCTAACCCAGCGTCTTCAAGGTCCACCTGCTGTTTTAGGAACACGTTCGGCTCGGTTGCTTTCTAAGCAGCTCTGGTTCAGAGAGGCCCAGACCTCGATGTCTCATCTCTCTGGCCTGAAGCGGGTTCACTCCGTTCCTAGCCCCTCGCCCTCTGAGGGTCTCTTGGCCTGAAAGCCCTTGAACTCTGTCTCTGTGAATCAGTTACTGTTCAAATCAACAAAGGATAAGGCAGCGAACACCTAGTAACAATGTACTTGGATTTCTCTCTTACTTAATCCCATTACCACAAATAAGGCGAACTCTCTGGGCCAGGGGAGCTCCTTGAGTCTGACTCGTAGCTGAAGGTTCTGCTCTCCCGGGAAGACAGCAGACTCACGGAAGTCCATCTCTTCTCACGTTGACGGGCTCAGCAAGCCGCGGGCAGGGCTGTGGTGTGGGGAGGAGATGTAGATGTGCAGCTGCTTACAGGCACACCTAGCCGGGGAGACGGCACACCTGTCCTCGCCCAGAAGTGAGGAGCTGCTGGCACGCCCTGGTGAGGGTGACACCCCGGGTGACATCCCACAGACAGGCCCTGGATGGGCTCGCCTGCGGAGAGAAGAGCCGGGCCGGGGTGGAGGCCTGAGGGGCGGTTCCTTTGGAGGAGCAGAGGAGGAAGGAGGACCACGGAGGAGGACCCGGTCCACAGCGTCAGGTGCCTCGGAGGAAGGGTGGAGTCCGGCCCATTCTTAAAGCAGGGGATTGAGAAGAGGAAGGGGGAGGAGGGTGGGAGCTGGCAGGAGGTGTGGACTGGAGGGATTATACAATTCCTGTAAAATTCAAGAGCGGCGGCCCATCTCTGAGATCAGGCAGGCAGGTTGTGCTTGGAAGACGGACCTTGCTCAGGGCCTGCCAGGCCATCCGTGCGCGGGTGCTCCGAGGTGCCCGGGAGGAAGGGGCGGGTGATGCAGCCTCTCGAGGACCAGGGATGGGGATGCTGGGGTCTCGTATGTGTCAGGCGATGCCTGCTCGGCGGTGCCTGGCGGGATTCCCAGCGCACACACCTGCTCCGTGCTCTCCGCCGGCCGGCAGGTGGGCGACGCCCTCTTTGTTCAGACTGTGGCGATAGGAACTAGAATTTCACAAGTCCCACTTGAATTGTTTTAGACCATTTGCAGTCACCTCGCTTTTCCCACTTGGTTTTTGGTTTCTGGGGATTTTTAATATTTTACTTATTTATTGGTGAAAGAGAGAGAGAGCCTGAGCAGGGGAAGAGGGAGAAGCAGGCTCCCTGCTCAGCAGGGAAACCGACACGGGACTTGATCCTGGGACCCCGGGATCATGACCTGAGCTGAAGGCAGACACCCATCCCACTGAGCCACGCAGGCGCGCCCCCACCAGAGGTTTTTAGGAGGGGAGAGAGCTGGATGTCTCTGCGTGTCCGCCGGTGGCCTTTGGCCTCCATGCCCATCAGTGTGTCCCCGAGAACCCAGAAGCAAGCATGGGTGACTCCTTGCCTTTTTGTGGTCATGGCCATGAGCTTGGGAGGGTGAGCTGTAAAGCTGCTGAAGACAGAGAAGTCCGTTCGTCCTGGAGACCATTTTCCAGTAAATCACTGTCAGAGGGAAAAGCCACACTGGCCTCTGTCTCCTAAAATCCTTCCTGGTGTGTCAGATGGGGGCTTCTGAGAACGTGCCACTGCTTTGCTTGACAGAGGGGAACATTTGACCCAGAGAAGTCACTGCCGACCTGAACAGCTAGTCACTGAGTGACAGCATGGGCCGGAGCTCCCAGCTGTCGGGCAGAGGGCGTCACCACGGCGCGTCTGACATCAGAGAACAGGGCAGGCGCAGACAGAAGCCGCTGCCTCAACCGCGTGGGCTGCGTGCTTCCTCCACCTGCACGGGAGTGGGGAGAAGCAGTGTGTCCACCAGGCACGTGGCAGGTGCTCAGGAGGGCAGGTCAAGGACAGCCGTGCTGTCGGGCTTCAGGAGCCAGGGGCACAGTGGTAGGCAGCAGAGGCGGTCTGTAGACAGCAGAGCGGTCTGTAGACAGTGGAGTGGTCTGTAGACAGTGGAGGTGGTCTCTGGACAGTGGAGGTGGTCTATGGACAGTAGAGCTGGTCTGTGGACAGCAGAGGTAATCTGTGGACAGCGGAGGTGGTCTGCACACAGCAGAGGTGGTCTGCACACAGCAGAGTTGATCTGCACACAGTCCCATGGTTGCAGGACCCGCTCTAATGGGAGACCAGGCCCTCTCGGGGCACGTTCCGGGCAGGGTTAAATTACAGGGGCAAGTGCGTACGGTGTGGCAGTCTAGTGACAGACCTAGAAGCACGTGGTGGTTCTTTAACTTACTAATAACCCAGGCTGGCGTCCACCCTGCACAGCTGGAGGTTGACTTCCCATCGCGCACAGCTCGTTTCCTCTCACGAGTCTCCTCTCTGGGCGCGTTCTTCTCTCCCCACGGCAGCTCTCCGAGCTCCGTCTAGGACAGAGCCCCTCGCAGGCAGTGGACTGCTTGAGTTCATCTCGCTCGTGGAAAGGTCCAGGAGGGCTGGAGCCTCGGGCGGCTACCGCTAAGCCCTTAGGAGCTGGCACTGGTCTAGGACAGCGGCTCCCAGGAGGCTGCCGTGGCCCAAGCGCACCAGGCAGCGGGTCCTCCTCGGCCCAGAGCGGGCGCAGTGGAGGGCAGAGCGGCCGTGAGGCAGGGCTTCTCCAGAAACACGGACTGTCTTCCTGTGAACCAGACGGGGGTGGCCGGGCCCCCCTCCCGGGCCCACAGGAGCACAGGGCTTGGGGACAGGCTGGACACACGCACGGGGACAACCACACAGATGACAACTGCAGGAGAAGGCCGGTGTGACCACAGAGGAGCGGCGTCTGGTTTCACCAGAAGAAAGGAGCAGACACCATCCTGGAGAGAAGGAGAACACCAGCCGGTTCTGGAGGGGTGAGGAAACCCAGTACGGATGGAGGAGAAGGGAGCCCCGCCCTCCGCGAGGCAGGGTAGGGGGTGACACCGCAAGGCCACGCAAGGCCAGAGCTCCACGCTTGTCGTGGGCGGACGGGGAGCGGCATGAAGAGAGACCCCAGCAGTGTCCCCACCCACCCATCTTAGATGCAGTGATAACTGGTTGGATGCGTTGCTGTGAGCTGAGGCGGGGACAGGGAAGGGGAAGGGACGCGTGCGTCCTGGGGTTCTTGCTGGGAGCAGGGCTGGGTCTGGAGCATCCGCGGGTCCCTAGGCAGAGGCCCCCGCAGTGGGGTGGGAGCCACGACCTCCCAGGCGCCCTGACACACGGAGAGTGGACTGGCGTCCCCACCTGGACTAAGACGAAAGGAGGGGTCCCGGCAGAGCCCGGTCCTTTAGAGGATGGGAACCAGGAAAGGGGGCACACAAGAAAGGTCAGGGTGCATAGAGACCCTGACAAGAGCTGACGTCCACGACAGGTGCTTCCAGGACCTGGAAGGCCGTGGGAGCCTTCACACCTCTGCGTCCCCCGGGGCACCTGGTGACCAGGCACAAAGCAGCTCACACGGGTTCACGGCGTGAACAGGACACCGGACGGCGCCGTGGAACGTGTCTGGGTCCCGCTGGGCTCGGGAAAGCTTCTGGCAATCGTGACGCTTCCCAGAGTGACGAAGCCACTCTCTGAGGGGCGAGGTCAGGGCAGCTGGGAGTCCCCCAACAGGGACCCCAGGTGGCTTCGTCTCTGTCTGGGCCCCCAGCGGCCCACAGGCAGGCTCCGGCGTGAGGGGCTGTGCAGGGGTGCAGAGGGAAGCCTCCAGCCCCTCCCGCCATGTCGCCACACCCGCTTCACACCACACGCAGAGCAGGGCCGACCCAGAGGCCACGACGACAGTGGACAATGGGACAGGGGAGCAGCTCCCCAGGATAGAAGGGCCAGGCTTCCTGGGGGACCTCACGAAGGTGCCGGCCCCCATCTGAGCGGTGGATGGGCCACAGCACAGGTGTTCTGACCCCCGAAGACAGCAGGAGTGTGTATCCCCGAAACTGCTCCCTGCTTCTTCCGTGAGCACGTGCCGCCTCGCGGGTCATCCGGGACGCCCTGAGATCGCACCCCAAGCAAGCGGTGCCCTTGAATATGGAGCTGCATTGCGTTGTCGCCTTCCATTTTGTGGAGGGAAATTGCTTTTTTTTTCTCTTTTTAACAAATGCCTTTGAGAAGAATGAACATTCTGGAGGCTGTTGGCCCGTGTCATGGGAGCAGAGCACCAGCTGAGTCACATCTCTGGAATGGCTGTGAATGTAATTTGGTTTCCTCCCGCCCTGGACCCTGGGTTTTGTGTCGGGACAAATGAGCCATCCGTTATCTTTCCACCAGACTGAAAAGAGATCAGCTTCTCGTGGTTTGTTGTTCTTTTTTTTAATTGCGGATGTGTGTTCAATGTCCGTCCAAATAATCCCTGTAGGCCTGGCAGGCCAGGATGTCCCGATAGCCATCAGCAGCGTCCCACACACCATGAGCGCCAGCCCCGGGATGACGGGACTGAGCCCCGCCGTGGGCTCTGACCTTGGGCTGAGGCGCTGCACCCTGCAACGGGGGCAGGTGCCGTCCCGTGACTCTGACGGGCCAGAGCTCCAGAACCCTGATGGGGGCACAGGGGGTTATTGCTGATGATATCTCGGCAAAGATGTAGAGCCATTTCCAAAATAACCGATACTTTTAAAGATGTAAATAAGGAAGGAAGGCTGAACATCGAGCTGCTTTATTGTCTGCCATCGAACCTTCCCCGGCACGCGGCTCAGGGGTGGCCTGCAGGGTGAGAAGTTAGTGCACTGGAATCGCCTGGCCGTGCCCCACAACTAGCCACGTGACCTGGCCCGGATGGCTCAGGCCCCAAAGCAGGTGACGTCTTTCTCTGGGAGCTGTTCCCAGGCTTGTCATTCCACATGTCCACAGACAGAGGTGTGTCTGGGTCCCCAAGGAGCTTCTGACGTCCTGCGGGGTCTTCCAGCACCCACACGTGTAACCTGGCCGTTGGCGGACCACTGCATGCGTGCACAGCCCCGTAGGGTTAGGGAACGTGGAAGCCGCCGCCCACCCCGTGTGTAGACTTCTGCCTCTGGTGCTGACGTCAGGGCCCTCTCTTTCCGGATGCCTCCGGTCGGGAGTCCCTGCCCACGTCCCCGTCAGCACCTCCCATCTTCTAGGGCTCCCATTCTCTCACACTTGCTCTCGGAAATGGCTACCATCCTCTCCCCTAACGTCTGCAGCATCTGACCAGAAGCACCGTCACACCTTCGCACTTGGTTCCCAACCACGTAGCCACCAGCCCTGCCACGGGCTCCCCCGCCCCGGGGGAGCCCGGCCATCGGCAGAAATGGTGGTGGCGGTATGTGGCCTCATCTCCTGGCTCGGGCTCCAGGAGGTCAGCCAGTCTTCCTGGCCACAACGGCCTTCTCTCCGAGAAGGAGGGGCTCGCTTGATTTTCCAGCAACTTCCCTGTGTCTGAAAACTTCTCTCAAAGACCCAGCTAAGCCCTTGTCGGGGCAATGCCTGACCATTCAGTCTTCATACCACAAAAACCCTCCTCACCCGTTGAGAAGTCCGCGGGCATGGTCTGCCCCCAGCAGCGGGTCTGTCCCTGGACGCCGGAGACCATGCAGGCACGGGATCCGTCTGTTCCCCACCCCCGCCCCACAGGGGTCCTGATGCTTCCACCTGTCCGCCTGCAGCCCCCAGCCCCCCTTGCATACCTTTTGACCAGAGTTGCTAAAAAGTAACAGAAGTGGCTTGAGTTTCACCTTCTCTTTCTGCCCCGCTCACTCTCTAGCAGGAGGGGGATTAATGAGCCATGAAATGGCCACAATCCAGCAGCTGTGTTGGGTCACAGCGGAGAAGAAGCCCTTAGACCCTCACCCAGGGTGTGACTGGCTGTGTTCAGTTGGGTCACCGTGAACCCCAGGCATCCATCCGCTGTTTCTGTCCGTTTGTCCGTGGCTTCTGGCTTGCTGGCAGCCTCGTGCGAAGGAGACGTGTTCCGGGGGGCAAAGTCGTGCCGGTTACTTGAGCAGCACTCACAGGGACAGCGACAGGCCCCGGCACGGCTCTGAGAAGCCCACTGAGCGGCCCGCCCACCCCGTGCCCCAGCCTCCACCCCCAGAATGGATGTGGGAACAGTACGTGCCCCACAGAGGCGTTGCAGGCATTAAACCCCTTTGCTGGGGTCTCCCCACCGTTCATGCTCTCTGCTCTGGAAACGTGGGCTGCTCACCTGACTCGGGCCCACACAGGGAGCTCTGCCCCTGGGTCCTCCCGTGTCTGCACCAACTTAGAACACCTTCCTCTGGGCAAGCCCGAAGGGAAGGGAATTACGAAATAATGAGTTACTGTTAGCCCAGCCGCCCCCGGGAAGAGAAGAGCGGAATTTGACGTGCTCTGTAGACACCGTTGGAATCCTGCCGTGAAAATTTTCATTAGAATTTTCCCCATGGGAGGTTCACGCTCCGTGACAGATGAGGGAGCTGCCCTCTGTCCCAGGGAGGGGGTCATGGTAACCCAAACCAGCTCCACATCTGGGAGGCAGCAAATCTGAGGTCGGACGCAGGGCGGGGCCTGCAGCCCACTGCCACCCGGTGTCGGCCACGGGAACTGCAAGGCGTTCCCGCCCGCCTCCCTCGGCCCCAGGACTGTAAAAGGCCGTGAGACTGTGTCTTCTGTGGATGGAGAGTTCAGTTTTTATCCTAAAACAGAAACGTTCAGGAAGCATTGAAAAATCTTCCTTTTACAGCTTTTCACAGACCCGTGTTGGCAAACTCAGCCCTTTCCTCCGTCACCTTTACCCCTGAGTCACAGTTTTTGTGCTGAGCAGTTGGAGCGTGTCCGTGCATCACCCACTGCTGTCCTCAAACGGCTTGGTGCAGATATTACCGGAACTAGATCCCTGGAGGAGGGAGCCCTGCCGTTTCAGAGCCCTGGCCCTGCTTCCCAGCTCTTGACTTTAACAGATGGTTTTTCTTTATCCAATCCTACAGTTCTGGTAGGACTGGGGCTCCTTCCTACAAGTCTGGAGGGTCTCTCGGGAAGCGGTCTCCCTGACCCGACGCACAGGTAGAGCCAGCTCACCTCAAAGGACCCACACTCAGCAATCCTGCGGGGCCGCTGTGGAGTGAGGCAGGGATCCAACGTCAGAGGTGACCCCATGGGGTCCCCGGCAGACAGAACCCAAGCATGCGAGCCCCCCACTGTGTCACCCCCTGGCGCTGGGCGTCGGTAGTGCCCCAGAAATCATGAACTCATCCTAACGGTCACAATGGGGTCTGAAGGTAGACCTCTTCCGAGCACCCATGGGTAAAGGGCGTTGGTGCTGGGAATGTCGGTCATGCCCCTTGGCAGGGAGTGTGTCCTGCACGGCTCCTCACGCAGGAGCCCCGCCCGTGGGACACAAGTGACTGGTTGGAGGAAGCCGCCGGCTTCTGGGCCTACCGGGCCTCAGGGAGGTGTGCTGGGCTCCAGGTCCCGTCCACCTTGAAGGTCCACACAGTCCTCTCTGCTGGGGCCGAGGGAGCCACCCTTGGGTTTTAAAATGAGAGCGGGGGTCCCCCGGCCACGGCCAAACAGCGGGAGAGAGGCTCCATGGCGGGGTCCCGCCATGGCCGAACAAGCACGGGGAGCATCGTCAGAAGGACGCCATGAAGTGGTCCTAGGCGGAGGGTCCGCGGAGCTGCGGGTAAGACCTTTCGCCTCCCCAAACTGCCCCCGCTCCCGTCCTGAGATGAGATTTGTCCCCCGGCTCCCAAACCTGGCGATGTGTCCGAGTGGTCTCGGGGACCTTGTCAAGAGCAAGGGCTTCCAGGCCCTTCCTCCCCACCCCAGAACTGCTGGACTAGAAATTCTTGAGGTGTGAGACTTCCCTTAACTGACGCTTTGGCAGCCAGCAGAGACCCGTCCTCGGGCCGAGAACCATCCTGGGACCAAGACCATCCTGGGGTGATTTTCTCAGGCTCCAAAGGAAACCCACGTCACCCGGGATCCTAGGGTCAGTGGGTCTGGGGCGACCGGAGCACCCACCTGGCTGGCAAGCTCCAGCGGAGGTGGTGAGGGCTAAGGACCGGCCCCCGATGCTCTCGCCGGGGCCTTCCAAGTCGGGTACTCGGAGAAGCCTCCGAAAGCAGTCAGCGGTGGCCGGGGCAAAAGAGACGTGCACGGCTGAAAAGTGACGTGATGCTGCTCTATTCTGAAATGACTGTCCCTGCCCAGCAGAGTCTTCTAGAAGATGAGGCCGATGCTCCCGGACCACGAAGGCCAACAGGCACTTTGTACAGTATCAGAGAAGGGAACGTTCTTTTACCCAAAATAGAATGAAATCCGTGCCCCAGGGGACACGTGTGGAGCTGAGCTTCTCTCGAGTCTCCATGCAGTAGGAACATTTTCCCTTCCCCATCTCTCCCCGCAGAGGTTCGAGGCCACCCGCCGGCCGCACCGACATTACCCCTCAGAGTCCCTGCGTCTGAGCCGCGCTGCCGGAGTGTTCCGGCCGGTTGGGAAGACAGTTCTGCTACTTGCTGGTCGAGTTAAGCAGACTCTTACCATCTGACCCGGTAATCCCATCCTTGGGAATTGACAAAAACGTGTCCCCATGGAGACACCATTCCTGAGTGCTTATAGGAGCCCAATCCCCATACACCAAAACCAGGCAGTTCCGAGATCCCGCAGCGAGGGGACAGGTGAACACGTCGTGGTCCTGGTCTGGCACAGAACGCCCCTCGGTGACCGGAGGGAGCCACGTGCACACACGCAGCAGGGCGGGTGAGCCACCAGCACGTTGTGTGGGTGGGAGAAGCCGGGCTCGCTGCAGGACATGTGGGGGGACCCCACGAACCTGCTCGATGTTCTGGAAGAGACGGAACTGAGCCTGGAGGGGCAGCCGTGACCGTCCGAGGCTGGGAGGGGCTGCAGGACCCACACAGCCTTGCCCCGGAACCACAGGTCATCCTTTAACGTAGAAACGGAGTCTTTCAAAAAGGAAATGGGAAATCACTTTCATGAGGACAGAATAACAGATCAGTAGGCTGAAGCCAGGGAAGGAGGAGGAGGAGGGAGGGGAGGCAGCCCCCTCTTCTGATGACAGAAAACGTGCAGCTCTGTCTCAAATTTGCCCTATTTGGGAACGTTTCAAGTAAGGATGAACAGGAAGAAAAGAATCTGCGCGCCACAGCCACACTGAAACCCTCCCTTACTCTTAACCTTTTTCCCTTCGTTGGCCAGATTCTTTTTCGTGACAGACGGGCTCAGCCTCAAGAACCGTTTACTTTCACGGGAGTGTGTTTCATCTAAATGCAGAGCGGCTACAGCTGCGGGTTCCAATCCTGGGCTGGGCGACGGACACCAGAAAGGCGCTCGGCACGCCCACCCGCCGGGGCGGTCACCGGGGTGGGGAGGCCGGCGCCTGGAGCCCCGCACACGGGTCCTTCCCGCGGCTGCCCCATCTGCAGGCAGCGAGCCCGGGGCTGTTCCCAGTTGCAGGGCGAGGACAGAAGCTCGCAGGCCCTTCCGCGAGTCCCGTCGCCCTCAAGCGTGACCCCGGAGGGCGATCGCGGGAGACCAGCGAGGGACCCCAGGCACAGGTGACACGTGGCGGTGAAGGGTCTGCCACCGAGGCCGTGCCTGTGGGCGGCTGCCACCTGTGGTCGCGGGATTTGGCGTTCACTCCCGGATCGCCGCGTATTCTGACTGCCGCGTTCTGATACGTACGTGTAGACGGGAGCCCGGTGTCGCGAACTCGTGAGGACGGGAAGGCTGCTGGATGGGGACGTTCTGGGCACTGGCACTATGTTCTGTGCCGCAGCACTCAGTGAGAGCGTCTCCTGGCCATGGGAGGCCACGGGAGGCCACGGGCCCAGAGTCTGCCCTTCAGCCCGTTCTCTGCTGCCATCTGTGCTCACTGGGGCCCTCGCTCATCCTCACCCCAGTCTGAGTCTTCTTGGAGGACAGGAGCCTTGGGAAGTCATGTCGGTGTGTTGGGCAAATGACCCCGTTTCGATGAACAAAATGTATTTATCGCTGGGGGCCAGCGTAGGCTTTCCCAGAAGATCAGCGTCTCCAGCACACGCCAGGCAGAATCCCATCCGGACTGTAAAAGTCTGGCCTCACGCTGGGGCAGAAGCTGTTGGGCGCGATGGTCCACGAGCTGCCTGTTTTTAGAAGGAGCAGAGTTTCCAGACGTCCCGCTGGAAACGAGGAGATCCACTGTTTCTCTCCTACAGCGTGAGTCCGTCCAAGTCGGATCATTTGGGGTAAGGTGTAGAGCAGCATCTCACAAGCACAGGTGACCCGTCTGGTTCTGATCTGTATGAAGACGGAGCCTCCTGGGGGCCAGGGACACCCTAGACCTGTCTTTGGTTCCTGAACCTGGGTCGGTCCTGACCCGGTCGGGCTCTGCGCCCTGGCGGGCTGAGCGTGGGACGGCTCCCCTTTCTGTCCGCCTCACGCCCCACAGGCCGGGCTCCAGATGAGGCCTCCGTTTCTGTGGCTTTGTTTTTTGGTTTTAGGTTTTTCATTTCCCTGGCAGACATTTTTAAAAAGCTCAGGGCTTCGTGTTTTTTAATAAGACATTTTTAAAGTCTTCGCTCTTCTTCCTTTATGGAACGTTATCTGTCTCATAAAGTCACTTATACAAGGACGTGCTAGGAGGACTCGGTCGAATGCAATATACCTGTGGACGTCAGGCCTCGTCTTCTGGAAACTCTGCCTTTGGACAAGACTTTTTCTGTGTGTTCCTTTGTTTTTAGGCTGATTTTATCCAGACAGCTTTCTCGTGCAATTCAGTGAATACGGACAGATGAGTACAGATGTAGCAACCACCCGAATCACAGTGTAAACCGGTTCTGTTCCCTCCCTCTGCCTCCACCCCCGGCCACCACTGCTCCGTTCCCCGTGCCCAGTTTTGCCTTCTTAGGAAAAAGGCTAAGCGGTGTCCCACTGTATGAACGTACCAGTTGGTCCCCCTGTTGGCCTTTGGACATTCAGATTGGTTTCTGGGGTTTAGCTAAAATAAATCGAGCCACTGTGAGCATTTACTGACAGGTCTTACGGTGGGCACACGTTTAACTTTATCAGAAATGGCCACACATTTCCAGAGAGGCTGCCTCATTCTGCATCCGCACCAGCGGGGCTCTCTGCAGCCTCCCTAGGACCCAGGGGCAGTCTGCCTGTGGGACTCACTGCCCCAGGGCGGCCGTCATCCTTACTAGGAACCTTGTCAGTGGCCAGCGGCACAGACTGGCTTCCATGCGCCTGGTTTCCATCTGCTCACCTCCTCTGAGCAAGCATTTGTTCAAATCTCATTTGGGGTGTCTCTGATTCTTGATGTCTGGGCATCCTATCTGTATTCTGGATAAAAATCACTTATCAGAAATACGTCCTGTGCCTGCTGCCTGCTCCTTTTTCTTTGACAGTATCTTTAAGATCAGACCTTTCAGTGGTTTCAACTTTTTTCTTATGTGGTTCATGATCTTCGTGTCACATCTAGAAAGGTTTGCCTAACCTGAAGTCATGAAGACTCTTCCCTGTGTTTTCCTTTAGAAACAGAAGGGTTTTAGCTCTTACATTCAAGCCTCCCACCATGTTGACCACACGCTTGTACATGGAGCAAGGTGAAGGTCAAGGTCTGTTTCCCCACGTGCTGATGTGTTCCCTTCGCATACATGCTACTGCTACGGTCTGTGCCAAATAATTCTGGAGAGCAGGAATTCCAGGGCTGATATAATTCTACCCCAAATAGGTGGGATCCTTAATTTGGAATAGCACTCGGGGCAGGGCTGGTGTTCTCTTATATGAAATAAGAAGCTGTAGACAAAGGCGGCAGATTTAATATGAACTCTGTGTGCTTTGCATGGATTAGGCAGCTGCCCATTGGTAGCTGGTTGTAGAGGTTGGGGACTGTGCAAATACTTCCATGTTATCATTGGCTTGGGTTATGTGTTCATTCATCCTGCTGGGGCGTCACACAGCTGCTCACAAGTGGTCATGATTACCCCTGAGAACGGGGGCTAATTCTAAGTTTTAGGGAAGGAGTTAGTTTTTTGGATCCTACAGAAGTAGTTGTTCCCAGCTTCTGGGCCATTTTACGTATTTTCTGATGAGCTGGGCCTTGGGCTGGAATCCCCAGAGGGTGGCCGAGAAGGGCAGCATCGGAAGGGCCGGGAAGGCCTGGGACGCACTGCCAACAGCCGAGGAAGGGAGGGCCGCCCAGGGGACTGGAGAGGATGTGGGGTGTCTGCGGGGGCCGCTGCCCATAAAAGGCGAGGCAGGAAGAGCTGACTTCAGAAAGAGAAGGGATTTCCTAGTATTCACATGTTGGCCCATAAGTCCTGAAGAGTTTATTCTTGGGCCGTCAGGAAAATACTGTAAATTTAAAATCCTGATGTGTGGGGAAGCAGTTTTATCCTTGGAAACGTTCTTCTTTGTCCATCCCTGATGAAGGGAGCTCTTTTCACCCTCCTCCCCACCACGAACGGGAAGGCTCGTGAGCCATGGATGGAAACAGGCACCCCCTGGGGTTGCATGAGCGTGGGCGGCCCCGCAGGCCCCCCGCGGTCCATCAGTCCCGAGCCGTCCCACGTGTCCCCGTGGCTGAGGACATTGTACCTTTTCTCAGGAGTGAACACTCCTTACAGGAAAGCTTCGTAAGTGTTTCAGGGCTTGAAGGGCCTCCTGGCCACAGCCGTGGTATTTAAGCAATGCGGATTCAAGTCTGGACTCATTCTCGCCGTCTCTGCAGACTTTGGCTTCGAGGCTGACCCCGGATCCCACGCATACTCCTGTAGAGTTTCAAGAAGGGGGAGGCGAGGAGCAGCCCCCCATCCTCCCAGGGGCCAATGTTTATTCTGGCCTGTGGCAGAGAGCCCCGAAGCATAAAACCGAGAAAATTGCATTGAAGGAGTCCTTAACACAAAAATATGACATTTTCCTCTGCCCAATGCAGGAAGCTCAACTTTTCTTCTAAGATCCAACTTCGTGCTTGAGACTTATTAAAAAATACCAGTCCCTCTGTAGGAATGTCAAGAAGGGAAGGAGGAGGGTGTCCGGCAGCGATCCGCACACTTGACCGCACAGAGTAACCTCCTGGGGGTCATGTTCCCCGCAGCCCCGGACGGGTCTGGTTGAGCCCAGGACTCTGCATTTCTCACAGCTCCCGGGGGTGCTGGTGCCGCTCGCAGTGTGTAGTGGCAGGTGGAAGACGTAGGGATCACCCGCTCCCAGACCTGGCTGTGTGACTCTGGGCTCTTTGTGCCGGACCCTCCTGAGCCCCTGTTGTCTCGTCTCAAGTTGGGGTGATGGCCAGTCATGCGTTTGGCGTGGGGGTAAAATGAGATCAGCGGTTTTCTAAGACCTCAACAGGTCTGCATCCCAATGATACCTCATTAAATGGCGCATATCTTCGTCCCGTTTCCCAGCAAGCAGCACACGGATGTGAATCAGATGAGCGGGTGGGGGTCATGGCACATGGTCACTCCTTTCCACCGTGTCTGCTGGCTCTTAAGTATTTTGTGGAAATACTTTCATCAAGTAGACTGCAAGAATCTCAGGAGTTTTAGAGATTTGCACAAAATCATTCAAAATAGAGTCCTCCTCTTTCTGGGGTGATTTCTAACATCACCTCCAGCAGAAGGAAGGGAAGAGAAGGAAATAGGTTTTCTGACCATGACTTTTCCAGTAAGGGTGGGAGTTGATGGTCATTAGCAGAAAGGAAGATCCTTTTCATTCCCTGGTCATTCTGGCCAGTCTTGACAAACACCCGGGGTGCCCTGGCAGGCAGGATGTCCTCAGGGAACTCTCAGGCCTGATGACTGAAACATGCACAGCGAGGTCCTTGACCTTGACGTCAATGCCCATTTAGCCGCAGCCGCACTGGGCGTGTCCTGTGGGCGAGAGCGAGCGTCCATTCCCCCGGGACGAAGGTCTAATTCAGAGTCTCTCCAGACTCTTCCTGGCCCTTCCCCAGGGCGGAAGCTGGATGGAATTTGTGAAATGCTCCATCTCTGAGAAGCTCCATCATGGCTTCGGAGTGACGCCGTCTTCACGCCCACTGTGATAGCTAGAATTTCAAAAAGTGGAAAATAACAAGTGCCAACAAGGACACGGAGAAATCTGGAACCCTCACACACTGCTGCTGGGAATGCCCCTGGCATGGCCGCTGTGGAGAACAGCATGGCGGGGGCTCCAGAAGTTAAACAGAATTGCCAGAAGAGCAGCAATTCCCTTCCTGAGTTTATGCCCCGAGGAGCAGAGAACAGGTGCTCACAGAGACAGCTGCGTGTGTGTCCCCCATGGCACTGTCCACAGCAGCCCTTGGGGGCAGACACCCTCCGTGTCCATCAGCGGAGGAGTGGACGAGTGGTGGCCATCTGTCCACTGAATGTTGTTCAGCCGTGGACATGAACGCAGCCCTGGGAGGTGCTCCCACATGAGAACCTCAGAAAGGTTCTGTGAAGGGGAGCAAGCCGGGCACCAAAGACCCCCCCACCCCCACCTAGGACTCTGTATACTGGATGTTCCCAGACCGGGCAGATCCCATCGACACCGAGAGCAGGTGCCACTCTGGCTGGGGACCAGGCGCTGGAGTGGGGCAGCGGGAGTGCCTGCTCGGTGGATACAGAGTCGTCTTTGGGGCAGCGGAAATGTTTTAGAACCAGACAGCGCCGGTGGGTAGAGAGCGCTGTGAATGTGTGGCAGCCACTCTAAAACGGCTGGTTGTATGGGAACTCCATGGGGACAGCAGGAAAGACGGATTTTATTCCCAAAGCCAGACTTCCCATTCCAAGAAACAAAGGCTAAGGAGAAGCCCAGTGACAATGGCAGGAAAGTGAGTACATGATGTCGCTATCCCGCTTCCCAGCAAGGCAATCGAGGAAAAGGTTAACGAGCGCACGAGGCGGACGTGGGTTTTCCTCTCGGAGACGCACGCCTTCCGCTCTGTTGACGGGGGGTGCCCCGTCCAGTGATCTCCCCAGCCAGACATGGAGTTTGCAGACAGTCACAGGGACAGTGTGAGTGATCAGCATTTCATCCCACAAAGGCTGCTCGTGTCAACGCTGACGAGCTCCAAGCCTCCCCGTGACTGGGGCCTTGGAAGGTTAGGGGCAGACTGCGTCATCACAAGACGGTGACTGTCGAACGGCCACAGACGAAACAGGGCTGAGCAATCCGGGGGACCCGTAAGAATCCAGTGAAAGCCTGTTTTGTCCCCAAACTTACAGCAGAGGCAGCGTGAGGAGGCCCCTGAGTGCTAGACTGGGGTGAGCCTAGGATTCATGTGGGTCCAAGGTCAGGCTGCCCACGGTCCAGCACAGCTGTCCTCGAGGAAGGGGGGACAAGTGAGGGGCTCTGGCCCCCGTTCACCACATCCTTCAAAGACGTCGAACACCCTGGCTTTGCCACTGTGTACAGTGCTTGTGCTCGGACTGAGTATTTGGCGATTTCTGCCTTGACTGGAGCCTCTGGGACACGTGCAGGGGACCCAGAGACCCCACCGGCTCCAGAACTCACCCTGGCCCAGAGGGAGCCCTGAGGAGACATCCCAAAACTCCCCTTCGTTGGAGGAGGCGGGGGTCCCAAGCTTTGGGGTGATCGCACCCACCAACTCCGCCTTAATTTCCACCCGTCTTCCACCCCAGAGAAAGTCCCTTCCGCTTCCCCCACATCTGGGCGCCGCCTCCCAAAGGAGTGGGCAGTGCGGGACGGCTCCGCAGCTGAGGGTGAGCGCCCCGCGCCCCTCGGCCAGGTGCATGATGGTCTGTGCTCATCCCTCGTCCTCCCGCGATCACTGGGCTTCCACCCCCCGGCAGTTTTGGAAGACGCCGCCGTGACCACGATGTGCAAGTACGGGTTCCCGTCCCGCCTTCAGCCGGTTTGAGTTTTACCCCCAGACTAGAGCTGCCAGGCCGCGGGGCCCTTCTCTGTTCCATCCTCGCAGGGACGGCCCGTGCGCCCCTGTAGCTGCGGCGCTCCACGTTCCCACGCACGGGGCTCAGGGCTCCCACTTTTCCACGACCCTGCCCACTCGGCATTTTGTCTTTCTGCGACAATCGCCGTCCATGTCCAGTGGCTACGGGCCCAGGTCTTTCTAGGCTCCGGGAACCCGTACTTCTCCGTGCGTGCGAGTGGTGTGTGTGTAGACAGGAGAGATGACCGGATCGCTCGAACGTCTGGGGGTCGTGTGATGCCTGGTGCAGGACACAGCTCGTCCCTGTCACGGGCATTCTAGTGAGATACGGACAAAATCTTAGAAATTTGCTTGGAGTTTTCTTTTTAACTGAAAATACTTTTCCTAAAAAGTACAAGTAAGTTGATTCATCCCAGCCCAATACTAGCATTTCACAAGCACATCAGTTTAGTCTGGGATGACTTTTTCTCACATTTAACATGTTTTTCTCTTTTTCAGCTCTAGGCCTTCTCTTAGCCAAAAAGCACTTTGTTCCAACTGTGGCAGGAGGTGGAAGAGGACATAGAATGTTCTTGGAATGTTGTGTTTCCTCGGGAATGAAGCGCGTGCTTTGCTGTGACCGGTCGTGACTGAACGCTCTTGTTTCTGCAGGGTCAGCCCGGGCCAGTGGGCCCCCAGGGGTACACTGGGCCCCCAGGTCTGCAGGGCTTCCCAGGACTGCAGGGCCGCAAAGGTGACAAGGGCGAGCGGGGGTCACCCGGGATCACAGGACCGAAAGGAGACGTGGTACGGTGACGGCTGGGCCTCCCTCCACTTTCTCAATGGGCGGTGGGCGTCCCGGCCTTCGGTAAGTTCGTCTGTCTTCTTGACAGGGAGCGAGAGGCGTTTCTGGATTCCCTGGAGCGGATGGAATTCCCGTAAGTGTTTTGTACGCTTGGGATTTTCTTTTTTTTTTTCTTTTAAATATTTTATTTATTTATTTGACAGAGAGAGATCACAAGTAGAGAGGCAAGCAGAGAGAGGGAGGGAAGCAGGCTCCCCGCCAAGCAGAGAGCCCGATGTGGGACTCGATCCCAGGACCCTGAGATCATGACCTGAGCCGAAGGCAGCGGCTTAACCCACTGAGCCACCCAGGCGCCCCCGCTTGGGATTTTCTAATGTGGTACTTGTGCTAAGCAGTAGGTTTGTGACTTGCAGAAACGTCTCCGTCGGGGCCTCCTGCCCTGGGCATCCCCCGAGCCCAGCCGCCTAGACATGCGTCCGTCTGCCCTGGAGTCCGGTGGAGAATCGGGCACAGTGTTTCCTCTGTAAATGCTCCTCCGCACTGGGCTCCAGCGTCCAGGCTCCTTTGCCGAAGCAGCCGTTGTCTCATAATGAAACGCTGAGTGTTGCTCAGATGCACTCAGTCGAGTCGGCCTCGGAATTTCGCCAGGACCTGCATCCGGAGCCTTGCGGCCGAGCCCACGGGGTGCGGAAGGCCCACCGGGCTTCGTGCAGGTTCCTGAACTCTCTGAAGTCAAACCACACATGAATGAGAAGACGAGACGGGGTTCGTCCATGAGAAAATCTCCAAATGCAATAAAATGTGTTGTTCTGACCTAGTTTACTTCTCGTGGCTCACAGGAATAAACAGAGCAGCCTGAGTCACAGCCTGATTCACGCGGACCCGCGAGGAGGTTTCCCAGGGTCCGCTTCCCGCAGGTCCCGGCTGTGGCGCAGATGTGTTTATCACAACGAGGCCATCTGCTTCCGACGTCCAAGAACATCTGCTTCGGGAACGGTGTGCTCGCGTGCGGGCCTTACTCCACACACCGTGTCGCACGTGACCATGTTACCACGCGCGCGCACGCACGCGCACACGCACGCACACACGCACGCGCACACACGCACGCGCACACACACGCGCACACGCGCACACGCACGCGCACACACACACGCACGCGCACACACGCGCACACGCACACACACACGCACGCGCGCACGCGCACGCGCACACACACGCACACACGCACGCGCGCACACGCACGCGCACACGCACGCGCACACACACGCACGCGCGCACACGCACACACACATGCACGCGCACACACACACACGCACGCACGCGCACACGCACACACGCACGCGCGCGCACACACACGCGCACACACGCACGCGCACACACGCACGCGCGCACACACACACGCACGCGCACACACACGCACACACGCACGCGCACACACACGCACACACGCACGCGCACACGCACACACACACGCGCACATTCCCTGGGCTGCATCAGTGGGGCCGCCGCCTCGTAGGAGAACGAGGGAGGGCGTGAGAGCCATCACGGAGAGGGCACCCTTGTCCTTCAGAGCCTGAGCCACGTTTCCGGGAGAAGGGAGCTCCCGGAGCAGAGAGAGGAAGCTGCCCGCAGGGCCATGAGGCCTGGGTGGCGGGGACCCTGGGCGTCCCCTGGATGGGTCTCACACGCACCAGGCACGGACACGCAGCTGTGACCAGGCAGGGAGGCCACTTCCCCATTAGTCAGACTCTTGAGAAACTGGCGGAGGTGAGGAATCCTTAGGTTTCCAGGGGTAAACAGGGAGAATGTCTTCCTTCCAACTGCCCCAAACCAGTCTCCCACTTTTAAACTGCTTCTCTGAGCTCCTCGGGCCACCCATCGTTTGGTCTTCTGGAAGCTGAAACCTGGGTTTAAACAGAGTGATCTCACAGGAAAATATTGTAACTCATCTGAGTCATATTTCAATTTGTTTTTCCACTTCGTAGTCATTTAATATGAGGAGCAAAGAGTTTACCAGTTAGAAAGTGTCGTCCCATGACGGAGGGAGGCTCGAGTGCGCGTGGACCTGAGGCTTCTGTAGGCTCTCCGGGCTGCTCGAAACGGCCCCGCTCACCAGCCGCCAGAGCTCTGGGACGGCACAAACGGGAGCTCGAGGGCCACCTGCCACCTCGAAGCAGCTCAGAAATGCGACATTAAGTGACCGGGCTGATTTTAGCCGTCCAGGAGCCATGCGGAAGCGTGACATGCACTCAGATCTTAGAGCTGTATCTGATTAGAGACAACCGAGAGGAGCGTCAGCTCAATGTCACTAAAGTTTTCCTTCCAAGAACAATTTCAAACTCATGTTGAGATTGACACACAGTTTCGAAGGACTCCAGAGAGCAAGAAAGATCAGCAGACAGTTCGGGAGGAGAGTGAAGAGCTCCGTTTAGGAAAAGTAGAACACCACAGATGGTGAGCAGACACCCCCCGAGCGCGTTGTCTCCTGCCGAGTTTGAAGCACCAGCTTTCGTGGTCGGGGTTTCTCTTGCCCCCCGAGATGGCGACCGGAAGCCTGAGGCGGCTCTTCTCATCCGACGGTGCCCCTGAAAGCAGTAGCTTCGGACATCTAGAGCCAAGAGACGTACAACCAAAGGAAAATGCTACTTTCCTCATCGTGTTTCTTAATATCATTCAGGGTCCAGGCCCCTGGGTAGGATTTGTCCCTTTATCTGGAGATGTTCCAGATTTCTCAAAGTAAATCTAAAAGACTTCCAACATGGTCTCCAAAAACTCACTCTAGAACGTACACGTGGTCTGCTGCGAAGAAAGTCAGGATTTTGAAGAGGATAAGATAGCGTACATGGAACATCTGCTGCGGGAAGCAGCAGCACGATACCCTGGGCCAGCGGCCCAGCCCCTGCTTGTCCAGGAGCCAGACGAACTCAGGGGGGACACCTGCGGACTCCGCCCGACGGTCTCCAGTCATCCGAAAGACGTCCGATCACGTTGCCTTCCCTCCCCCACGCCCAACACCTCAGAACATCTGACTTCTTTCTGTTCAAGTTTAAAATCGAGAAAGGAGCATTCCCCCAGGAAAGCAAGTGAGGGGACGTCGGTCCCTCCGCGCAGGGCCTGGTCACATGAAATCCCTTCTGGGCTACACGAACATCTTCCACCTGTGGGATGTGGCTCTGTCAGACTCACCCCTCCAGCTCAGTTGGGCACAAAGTGTCGAGGCACCCTGTTGTCCTTGCAGGACCTGGCTGCTTCTAGAATGTTTTCTAGAGTTTTTAAGTCTGCTGTGACCTGTGCCTGCTCAGACAGACCTCCCGGCAGACCAGTGACAATTTACTCCCTCACCAGCGCCCTGGGAAACAGAACTTTGTCAGGAAGGCCTTTCTCCTGCTCACAGTCGTGCCCGCGCGCCTCTGTTTCCTGATCTCCCTCATCCGCTCGCTCCGGGTTCCCTTCTCCGTGGGCGCGAGCAGGACGTGATGATACGGAGCCGTTTGATGGCACCGCATGGTGGGAGAGCCGCGGGGTGTGTGCTGGAAGCCTCACTTGCTTTTCTTGTTCTAGGGACACCCCGGCCAAGGAGGCCCCCGAGGGCCACCCGGCTATGACGGCTGCAATGGGACCAGAGGAGACGTGGGCCAGCAGGGAGCCGCCGGCCCCCCGGGCTTCCACGGCCCTCCCGTGAGTACCCATGTGCGCGCGCCGGCCCTCATCGGTGGAGGCCTGGAGGGCGGCGGGCGCCTCCCGTGGGCCCATCCAGAAGGCCCTTTTAGAAGAGGTCATAGAGAGGCTTTCCAAGGACTGGGTTTTCCCCTGTGGGCCCCACGGCCGGGGCGAGCAGGCGCGCCCCGCCTGCCCCCAGCACCCCCAGGAAGGTCGCCCCCGTCCTCGGCGGGCGGTCAGGATGAAGGAGATGTTCCTGCAGGCATCTCGGCATGATTTTCCTGGGTCTGAAGATCTTCATTTCCTTACCCAGTCTGTAAACAGAATAGAAAACTATTGGCTCGGTTTTATTACGCAGTCTTACGGGCGTCAGCACGTTCTCCCCTGGGCTGCACGTCAAGTTACAGTGAGTAACACGAGTAGCAGCGATCGATTCGGAGGCTTAAAGCTTGACAGAACGCCCCGTGAGTCATCACCTCATCAGATCCTAAAATCCTGAGACGTGACAAGCGCTCTCCAGCCCTGACGGGTGGAAGTGAGCTCTTCCTGATGGAAGACGGTCTCGTCTTCATCCGTTTTGTGCACCGTTCTCATGCCAAAAAGTCTTGAAATGGTTTTCAGGACTGTATTGCGACCCTCACGCCCTCAAAGTCTTGCCAAGTCGGGGTCCCGCCAACACCTTACTTGGTAGGAGAACCAAGGCTGGGGAGGAGCAGTCACGCATCCCCCCCACTGCCGTTTCCTGCAAAGCTAGTGGGTTTCTCCCCCACAACCTCGAAGGTCCTCCTTCCTCGGCCGTGACCTTTTTGTGTCATTCACCTTCTCCACAAGGATCATCACTTTCTAGTCTGCTCTAATATCATGAAACTTCATTATCAATAAATATATCCATTACTATAAAATACTGATTTTTAAATATTTAATTTATTTGAGAGAGAGAGTACACACACGCAGGGGGAGCAGTGGAGGGAGAAGGAGAAACAGACTTCCCACTGGTCAGGGAGCCCAACATAGGTTTGATCCCAGAACCCTGAGATCACGACCTGAGCTGAAGGCAGAGGCTCAACCGACTGAGTCTCCCAGGTGTCCCTAAAATACTAATTTTATACGCAGGTACCAGAAGACGTGTACACCCACTCGCGTGTGCACACACCTCACGTCCATTTGTCATGATGCCAGCTCTAGGGAATGACCCAGTATCTTTCCCAAAAGTGGTGCCTCGGGGCATACAAGTTAGTGTTTTTAGCACCCTCACGCCAAAGACAAGACAAAAACAGATTATGCAGAAAAATAACATGTTGATATCCTAAAGGATTTGTCTACTGAGCATTTGGTTGGGATTTGGAAAATAACAAGTCCTATAAAATATTTCTGTTTTTACTTTGGAGGAAGGTACTACTGGGTAAATATAAAAGTGGAATTCTCACCTTTGTGGCCCAGTGTAGTGACTCGTGTTCAGAGTAACGTAAATAAAGGAAAGACATTGCCCGTGAAGGTCAATATTTCATCACCCCGATGAGCACTGCTGCCCTGAAGGCTAACGGGTGTTTCTGCGTTTTCTCTGTCCCCGGTGCGCATTACTGTAGGGGCCCCAAGGACCCAAAGGACAGAAAGGCGAGCCCTATGCCCTGTCCAGCGTGGACCGCGACAGATACAGGGTAAGCTCGCTCGGTACGGGACGCGACACTAGTGATCGGGGTGAACTTCTGACTGACAAGGGTGCTTTCCAAGTAGGCTGAGTTGTGAGGGTGCGAGGATGGGGGCTCCCTGGGGAGGCGGAGCCACCAACACCATCATGAGGTGGAATCTCATCGCTGTCCCATCAGGTCACATTCCTCTGGGGGTGCTCCCCTTTCCCGTAGTCACAATGTCCCAGGTAGGAGGAACATTACCAAGTCCCTGGTTGTGAGAAAATGTAACTAGAGCTAAAGATTTGGTTAAAAACCAGAACGCTTCCCATTATATCTTCTCAACTAGGGGGAACCCGGAGAGCCTGGTTTGGTTGGCTTCCAGGTAAGTTCTGTTTTTCTTAGAGGATGTTCCAAGCAGAAGTGTAAGAATTCGGACTCCGAATACCAGTCTTCCATTCTTAATGGCCTCCTCTTGCTGCCTGTCCTTAGGGCCACCCCGGCCGGCCTGGGCCTATAGGACAGATGGGTCCAGTTGGAGCTCCAGGAAGACCGGTAAGTCCTCACTCCTGGACCACCGTCCAGGCGTCCTCTGAAGACGCTGCTTCTCCAGTGTTCACGCGGGTGGAGGCCTCACATACAACTGGGATGCCTGTGGTCCCTCTAGAAAGAGTCCAGACAAAACACATCATCCTTTGTGTGCATTTTGCTACTGTTAAGGATGAAGAAAGAGGACTTGAGATTCATGGCCACCAGGTCACCACCGACCATGTCCATTTTGACTTAGTGCTGGCCAGGTGCCCCTCCAGTCCCACAGAAGCTCTCTTAACCCCACAGCCAGCCGCTGGCCAGGGAGGGGCCTGTCATCTCTGGGGAAAGGAGATCCAAATCCAGTAGGTGAATAGAGGCAGTGGGCTCTGCGGGCGTGGCCATCATCGCGAGGGAGGTAGTAGACATCAGTTAACGAGATGGCGCCAGTGCCCCACGTGAGTGGCGGTCTACATGTGTTCCCGACCCTTGCACTCGAATGACGGAGTGAGTAGCCACAGGACAAATGCAGGGGTAAAGAAGGGCTTGCTGCAGGGAAGGGAAGAACTGGAAAGGAGAGGCCACTTCTGCCACTGCCCTGGGGCCTGGAGCCTGGAGCTAAAACAGCCCCAGAAGTGTAGCTGTAGGACAGATGGACCTCGGACAACATTAGGAGACATTTGCCTCCAGGTGGAGAGAGACCTTCTTGCAGAAAGCCAGGGAGGTGAGGGCTACGTGATCCCAGGTTCTTTGCCCTCCTACTTCGCACTGGTGTCGGCTTTGCTCACAACACACATACCGAGGGGGTGTTCTTTAAATGCACATTTCGGGGAACCTGTGGTGTCCTGAGCTGGTCCTGAGCTGCACAGTTCGGGGAACCTGAGCTGTCCTGAGCTGCGGGTTCTTAAGCCTCATCCCAAGTGTCGTGTTGACACCGAAGGATTTGTAGAAAGACAGCGATGTCCGCAACAGACCTTCATCCCGGCCGTTTGGGCCTGCCCTTTAATTCTGGTCGCAAACATTTGCGGACCCACCAGCAAAACGAGCTAGACGGTGTTCCGAGGGGACCCCCAGAGGAGGTCAGGAGAAGCCATCTCCACAGTGATGGGGCCTGGGACTGTGCAAAGTGTCCGAGCATGCAGGAGTAGGACACGGGTGACGTCAGAAGTCTGAACTCAGGAACGCAAACCCAGAACAGCTGTCCACGGCCAGCCGGCACGTTCTGAGAGCCAGGCCTGACCCGGCCCTCCGCCTCCAGCACGTCCTCCCCGCCCAGACGATGCACCTGAAACCTCTATACATACCCCACGGGCTTCTAAACACACAGCGTATGGCTTTCCCAGAGCTTTCTAGCAGATGTTATCTGGGTCCTGGGATAAAGAAAACAGCTTATAAATTTCTTTGTATTTGTGCAGGGCCCGCCTGGACCCCCTGGACCAAAAGGACAGCCAGTAAGTTGGTTACTGGGGTGGGGGGCTGGGGGTGGGGTGGGGGTGGGGCTTACATACTTGTGCTTACCCTGCCTGACCACAGAACTGCTTGGTGGACAACAGTGCATTATTCATTTTGTGATGAGAACGATCTTGTAGGTGTTTAAGACTTAATGTTATAAATGCCAAAGATGAATCCAGAGGGACCCCTGGAGTGGTGGGCGTAGGCGTAAGGGTACCGCGAATGTTTCGTTGTTTACAAATCACGTGACACCTGCTGTTGTGTGAAGATCGCCCTGACGGACGTTTGATTGGGAATAGAGACGCAGGGACAGCTCGTGTCTGCATGTGTGACCGCACAAGAGGGACAAAAGTGACTGTGTCCGTGTGGGGGAGCCAGTGGCATCCTTCCTACCCCGGTGCGGCCCTGCTGTCTGTACCTGAGGGGGACCTCAGCCTGTGGGGATACAGTCGGGGATTCTCAGGTGAAGCTTGAGCCCAGGGCTGTGCTGTTCCCAGCAGAGAAAGGTTACGAAGTTGGAGGGAGCACAGGGAAGTAGTGGCTTCTCAGAATCTGTAGACTGGGGTTCTGTGTCACCGGGCTGAGCCGTGTAAGTGTCCAAGACCAGCAGCAGGAGTCTGGGATCGAGACGCGACAGGCGTCCGAAGGGCTCGGCTGCCCTTACCGACGCTGAAAGACCGTCCGTGGCCTGCGCGAGGCTGAGGACGTCCCCCAGCCCACACGTTCCCATGTCCGCTCCATGGAAACCTCATCTCTGTGACCTCCAGGGGACCTCGGCCGCCCCCCCCCCCCGCTCCCATCACCTCTGACATGGCTTCCGGCCGGGGCTGGAGCTCGTTAAGGCTGCTGCCCCCGCCGCCGGCTCCCCACTGTCTTGCGGCCACAGGCAGGGTGGGAACGGCCCAGAGCCAAGAGAAGCGGATGTAGGACGGGGCGGCCGAGCCCCGGGGTCGCCTCAGATCCCCACTTGGCTGCAATACAGACGGCCCTCGCCCTCCGCCAGGTCACTTCCTGGGGACTGGGACAGGGAGCTCACAGGGCAGAGGGACCGCAGGGGCCCCAGCAAATCGCGTTCTGATCTAGCCTGGTGCGTTCTGGGCTTTGATTTCAGCTCCGGGCCAGGTGGGAAAGAAGAAAAAAGCAAAAATTAATTAAAGGCTTTGTTATTATTTTTGGAGACTCTCTGGGCATGGGAGGGGGCGGGCGGGATACTGCAGAGAGAAAGACCAGATAGGGCCCCACATGATCCTTTGTCACGGCGGGAGTGTGGAGACCCTGGGGAGGGAGGAAGCAGAGTTGTTTCCAGGCGGAAGCGAAGAGAAGGATTTCTGTAATCTGGGTGAGCGTGTGGGGCCACTTCTGGTCAGGCTTGTCCTGGGCTTCAGGTCAAGTCTGTTCTCTAACACGTGTCCACCCCCTCGTGAGTCTACTACCTCCTTGCTAAGTCGGGCCCCAACCCAGAGAATCCCCATCCCCTAAAATCATTAAAAGGGTCGAAGTGTTTGGGACATTAGGATTATCTCACCAAAATGAGAAAAGGCGGGGGCAGAAGGACTACTGACTCAGGACTCTCGGACACGGGGGTGGGGGGTGGCTGCCTCCTGGGCCTGTCAGGCCGGACCTGCAGCCACGCTCTGAGACTGTCGTCTGTGCAGATGGCAGTGTAGGAACCAGCCGGCGGGACCCGGGAGCAGGTCTGCGCTCTGCCCCGCACCGGTGTGGGGACACAGGCCCCCACTGCCCTCGGCGTCCGAGTTCATGAGCAGAGCACTAGCTCATACAGCAAGTGCGGAATTGATGACTCAGCCAACGTCCCGATCCTCCGGACGGCCGAACGACAAACTAAAATATTCCCAGATGTCAGCCCACTCTTTTTGAGGGTTTGCTTTCAGTGTAAAATAGAGATTTCTAAAAGCACGTGTGTTTGAATAGCCCATCGTGCTTCTGCTCCCTGTCGTTTCCGTCACTCAGACCTAAACCGGGGGAATGTGCGGAAGGCACTGGGAGGTCCCCCTTGCGGCAACCTCCACGTGACCCCAGCCTGTTCCCGATCACGTACCGTGACACCCGGACTCGGACTCTTATTATGTGGTCTATATGTGGGACTCGCAAAAGAAGACACTCACTTTCTCTTGAGTCAAATAGCTTTGGGGAGGGGACTCCGGAATATTCTGCAAGGATAATTGCTCAGGATGCTGCTAGTAGATCTTACATTTCTTTTTCTTAAAAAAAAAAAAGAAAAGAAAATTATTTCACTGTGATTAAGGACTTTTAAAAACTTAGAAAAATCATTTCTCTTTTCAGGGCAACAGAGGACTTGGCTTTTATGGAGAAAAGGGTGAAAAGGTAAGGAAACATAATAAATTAACGTGGAGGCCTGCTTAGCAATGAGGAACTAAATCTTTTTAATGACAGCTTTCCATGCAGTTGTCCTGTCCATTTGCATCAGAAAGCGTCACCGTAAAGTGCCAGGCCGTAAAGTTTCAGGCTGTGGAAAAGGCTCCAGTGGTAGCAGTGGGTCTCTAAGACAGTGAAAGCCGGTGGTACAGCCTAGCCCCGGCCAGACTAACGACGCAGACGCGACCTCAGCCGTCTGCAGCACCCACGAGTAAAGGCATTGCCCCGAGGTGTCCCAGGGTGGGGAGCCCTGAGCTGATGGAGCAGACTGAGGCGGGAACCAGAGGCCACCACGGAGCCCGTGCAGGGGCCAGGCACCCGGCCGGCCTCGCCGGTGTGCAGGAAGACCGTGTGGTGTCTGTAACCCCCTGTGCCCCCAACAACCAGAGACCATGGGCCTTCGAGAGTCTCACTTGAGGCCACATGTATGAAAAGCTCAACAGGCAAAGCTCACCGACACGTGGCCCATCGCGTTCACCGCAGGAGTTCCTGCCCGCCGTGAAATACCGTTGTCCTGTGGCCTCGTTGTTTGCAGATTTTCATTTTGTTTTCCCTGTGCTATTTGACGGCACCCAGTACTGCTCAGGTCTGAAGGCAAGGACTTTTTCTTTGTGCTAATGCCATAGAAAGTATGTAAAAAGCAAAACATTGAAAGATCCAAACACATAAAGATGTGAACACCTGTACAATGACCTATGACAAGAAAAGTCTGGGAAGAAGTCCCTGAGCAGAAGGGAGAGTGGGCACGTCAGGCAGAACGGAAATGAGTGAACACCTCTAGCCTCTAAAGAGCTGATTCAGAATTAATAATTCAGAATTAATAAGGAAACCTCAAGGCCCTGGCAGGTAATGGTGGGGGCGATCAAGCAGCTCCGGGCGTTTTTGTAGACGTCACGTTAGCAGACTCTCAGGGTACACCCGCCGGCCCCCTTTCTGCAGGTGGTAATCCTGTCCCTTGACTCCCGTCCATCCCATGTGACTTCTGGGTGCAACGTTGTATTACTTAGTTTACAGGTGGAAATATGAAAGAAAAGACAGTAAGCTTCTTTTTGTGTCAGTTAGCTCCTGGGAGGGGAACCGCATACGGTGCCGAAACCCCGTCCGGTAGTGTTGCAGGTTGACAGACGTCGCAGCCTGTGCACCGCCTGCAAAGTGTTTCTTGCTCACAACAAAAATGCCAACTAAAGCAAGCCAGAGGTATTTTACTTATTGAAGAGGCTGCTTTTTATAATACAAAACCCCCCCTAACTGGTGAGCCAGTGGTGAAACTGGGGTCGTCCTTTCATGTCTTAGGCACGTCCGATACCTTGGCCCCAATCTTGGAAAGCCTTATGGTATTCCGCTGATAACAAGGCATTGAGCCCTTGGACAGAAATTCATTGTAAGGAGATCCCTCCACGGAAGCAAAGGCAGCCCAGACTGTGAACAACGTGAACAGCTTCTGGGAGTAAATTATAAGTGGTTCTGAAAACAGGGAACCAAATAACTCTGCACCGTGATCATTTTATCTTATGCTCTGATTGTACTTGTAGTGCTTGTAAATAATACGCAAAATAGAAACACCCGTTTGCGGTGGCGCGTGCTTTCATTCGCGCCCGATGGCGTCTTTCCGATTCAAGGATTACCGCTTTTGCTACACCGTTCACAGGGCGACATCGGCCTGCCGGGACCCAACGGGATTGTGTGGGATTTCCACCCGGCCGTCGGACCCACGAAGGAGATGTTCCACCCGGAGCAGTATAAGGTAAGGAAGCTGCAGCAGAACGGCCCGGGTTCCCGGTGGAACTAAAATAAGGAGAAGGAAAAAAAGGAACTTCCTTCGACCTTTTTCGAACAATCACAAAGCCAGCGAGCGCTCCCATCCAGCGGAACCTCGTGCCTGACAACACGGCCCCAGTCACACGGGGCCCGGTCCCCCATCTTGCAAAGCTGTGGCAGATCTGAGACCAGGATTCGTCCCACAGTCTCAAAGCTGTCCTGAGTCTGCAGGTCCCTCTCCAGCCGGAGGTCCGTGGTCAGAGCATAATTCAAAGCCAGGATATGGAGTTATTCAAGCAAAACGTTGTATTTGGCAGAAGGAACCTACTTGGGCTCTCGGCTGACATGGAGCATTGTTGTGGGTGTTTTTCCGTCAAAGTCCGTTTTCTGACTTCTCTACTCCGTTAACCTTTGTCTGATTGCATGTCTAGTCTTGGGTCTCAGTAGAACTCAACACCCCTTCACGGCTCACTTGCTCCGACGGGCCACAGGACCTTCGCGCGTGTTCGAGCTCCCTGGTACCCCGTGAGGACGGTAATGCCCGGCCTCATATTGCTGTGGAGCGGGGACCACAGAGACACCCCCGATCGGGTCGGGCACAGACAGTGCCTGGGGACCAAAGTGCAAACCCCAAACATAGACTCTAATTCCTGCTCTTCGAGTATCTGTCCGGATGGGGGCTGGATGCACGGCCGCGGTGGGGAGAAGGCAGGCCTCCAGGGGGAGGCGATCAGGCCCCTGCGCCTCACGCAAGAGCCACACGACCGTGGACAGAAGCGGCCCGGCCGGTGGCCGGTGTGAGGCAGAATGCACGGAGGGTGTGTTAGGAGCAGGCGGTCGTGAGCCAGCTGAGTCCAGAGCAGGACGCCCCTGGACAACCAGGTCGGAGGGGGGCCCCATCCTGTCATAGGTGGGATCCAGGCATGACTCTGGCTCCTGGTGGGCCCCGATCGTCAGCCAGGTAGGGCTTCTGTCCGTGTCAGGACAGGAGCTGTGGATGGGGCAAGGCCCACGTTGATTGAACCCAGGCTAAGGATTCCCTTCATCTTCCGCAGCCGGGAGGGGCCGGGGCAGGGCCTGGGGCCCGGGCAGCCTGCGGGAGGCCTGGGCACTGTCCCAGCAGAGATGGGGAAAGACCCCAGCCAGTCACTTCATTTCTTTCACCGTTGTAGACCGAGAGCAGTGGGCAAAACAGATCCTATAAAATTGACACCGCTTCCCAAACCAGGCCTCTTTTGCTTGGGATTTTCGTACGTTCCAAATGTGTCTTTTTCTCAGAGGCCCCTCCTAAGAATATCTTATTCAAATATTCTGGTTGGGGGCTTATCCTGTCTGCCCAGCACTGGGTCGATGGAGGAGACCAGAGATCCCACACAGAGAAGACAGGCAGCCTCGCACTTGTATGAAACATAACGCGTGATTTAACTGATCCTGTGAAAATCTGGGGAAATCGCTCCTTTTTTCTCTTGAATTTTGAAGCTGCAAGATGTAGGCGTTGTTTCCTCTGATGCATTTATCATCATTGCTTACGGTTTCGCTAAGTGAGTGCTTCTCGCGATCACAAACCCTGGTCCGTCGTTTCTGTTCTTGGACTAACGGCCGTCTCCCATTTCGTTGTCTCCCCAGGGTGAAAAGGGGAGTGTTGGGGAGCCAGGAGTAACAGTAAGTGAAGCGGTTTCTCCTCGCCAGGGCCCCAGGTCCCAGCATCCCCGTGTGGGGACGCGTGAGAGCCCGCGGGGTCTAGTGACATCCACCTGTTACTCCAAGCCACTGTCGTCTCTTTCCAGAAAAGAGTTTTAGACTGTCTCCCTCGTGCACCACAAACCCCAGCTGCTGAGCATTTCCTGGGTTTGGGAAGGGAACCTCAGTGGGCTCAGAGGGCAGGTGTGGGGCTCGAGGCCCCAAACAGTGTGGTGACAGCTTCCGTCTGGGTCCGGTGCGATGTTGCTCTGCCGTCTGGTCCTTATCACACGTGCCCTGTAGCTTTATCACACGTGCCCTGTAGTCCCAGCCCTCCCAGCGTCACCAGCTACGTGACAGTGCCGGTGGTGTCCTGGACTGACAATAATCCAGGCCGCCTGGCCGACTTCCTGTGACCCTGTGTCGCGCTGGGGTGGACTGGGGACCCCAGGAGGTGGGCTGGCCGGTCGGGGGGCTGGATCCCCCAGGGAAGTGTGACTGGCCGGCCGCCTGACATCTGTGTCCTCTCCTAGGGCATCTCCTTGAAGGGAGAAGAAGGAGTCATGGGTTTCTCAGGCCCGCGGGTAAGCCGTGCCTTCCATAACTGTGGTTTGTGTAGCTTTGTGTTGTAAGTAGACTGCGTTTTTCAGAGTAGTTTTGGGTTCCCTGTGAGGTTGGGGTAAAGGTACAGAGATGTCCCATATGTCCTCCCAACCCCCACCTTGCCCTGCCTCCCCCACTCCCAGCATCCCCACCAGAGTGGCCCCAGGGACTGGTGCTGGAGCCGGTGCTCCTCCACTGGAGGAGGGGGGGAGCGGGACAGAGAGTTATGGCTTCGGTCCATGAGGCCAACTTAACCTGTGGGGACACCGTGTAGACCGGCTCCAGCCTGAGAACTTGACTCTTGTGTGCTGGAGAGTCCAACAGAAGCGTCCCTAGCAGGACGAGGCGGGGAGCCGAGGAGTGTCTCCCCCAAGGAGATTCAGCATCTGTGGCCCCCCATGCCCGAGGGCACACCTCTCCTTCAGAGCGTGGCCTGAAGTCACACCTGCCCCTTCTGTCTTCCCTCTGTCGGCCAGAGCTCGGTCACCTACCAAACCGAGCAACAGGTGAGCTGGGAAGTGTGGCCAGAGCAGAGAGAAGGTGGCCTGGTGGTGACTCTCGAGGTGCCACTACCACTGAAAGGACACTTGCTATAATCCAAACATCGGGAGAGATCCCGAGAACGTGGGAGGGCAGGCCTTGCTGCTTCTCTGCTGCGTGAACCACACCGTCCTTAGCGACTTCTCCAGATCTCCTTTGGGGCAGATATGTTGCGTTCCATGTGCGGGTCGCTAAAATGTCTGCCTCCTTTAGGAGATAAAAACAATCCTCGGGTCGCGTCACTGTCTCGTAGCCAAAGTATTTCACGTGAGCCCGAGTTGGTGCCGTGGCCTGGCCATGCCTTCCGGAAAGGGGCCGCGTGTTCTGAGCGGGCGCTCCTGTGTTCTCTTCCTCCCAGGGTGCTGCCGGCTTCGACGGCGAGAAAGGTTTCCCGGGACAGAAGGTAAGTTAGTGGCGGAAAATGCCGCCTGCTCCAGGGCGAACACGCCTTACAAGGGTCAAACACGATGAAGACCGTGCTGTCCCGGAAAGAGAGATCGTCCCCCAGAAAGACACACTCCAGACCCTGCGTTTACAGCAACACGGATCTTCCTTTCCCCCAGATCATTCGTGATGCCCGAGTCAGACCCATCCTGTTTGCTCACCTTTGAGACCAGCGCGTTGGTCTGTCCTCTGGCAGCCTCCTCTGCGTCGCTGGGTGCCACTCTCGGGAGAGTTGCCGGCGGGGTGGCCAAGGGTCTACCTGCGTTTTTCATATGTTGATCTCACACATTTTGACACTGTGTCTTTAGTGATGACCCAATTTGTTATGTTTATTCTGTGTTCTGTGGACCAATTTTTGACAGTTTTTAAAAAGGAATTATTAGGTGAGAAATGTGTCACGAATCTGGGTCAGACTCAGGATGGTCTGAGCGCGCGGTCATATGGGAGCGTACACGTAGAAATAGTTCTCTTAATGAGCGACGGAATTCGGTTCCCCGTTTGCCGCTGCTGGTGATTCGATCCCAGAAGATGTAGCCGGCCTCCTTCCCCCTGTGGATGCCAGCGCCTCCCCCCCAGCCCCCGCGAGGCAGCCACGGTCACGGTTCTGCTGACATCGTTTCAGAAGCCCACGGGCACCAGGAGGGCGTGCCTCCGTCCCTGCGTGTAACTGCACGGGGTCGAGCACACGTCCACCCCTGCCATCCGGCTCTCCCGGCCGCGCTCGGAGATGACTGCACGTGAGCACGGACGTGTCCACAGACTTCTGTGCGGCTTATGACAGGGCAGGACGAGGATGCTGTGTGTGTGCTCACGACCCCTCGCCAGGCCTCCTGCACCTCACCGTGTGCAGCTGTCACACTGTCCACATGACAGCGTGACTCTCGGGGCCATGGGCTCGTGCATCCACTGTTAAGTCCTCACAGGAGTCTTTAAGACTCTCTTAAAACTCAGCTCAGCCTCCGAGTCAGGACTCCACTGAATCCCGCTCCTGGCTCCTCGCAGGGTGGTGGCAGGACATCAGGAGAGCCAGAAGGACGTGGGGCTCACCAGCGTCCCACAGGGGCTCCCCCTTGTCTGTCCAGGGACTGCAGAGGGACGGCCTCCCAGGCTCAGTTCTGACCTCGCCAGCTCTGGGCAGAGCCTGAGAACCCTCCGCACGGGCTCCAGCCGCTCCCGGTGGGACCGGCCTTGACTCCTTCCCGCAGCCTTGTCTGGTCCTCTCCTTCCCGCTCCTTTTACCCCAAATTCGGGCCAGGGCGCTGACACCGGGGTTTCCCTGAAGATATCTGTCTTCTTCTGACATGAGTAGCTGATAGGAGTGTTCCCAAGGGCAGCGTACCTGTAGGACAGCTGTCCAGGCTATACCCAAGCAGAGGCCAGAAGACCAACGTCCAGTGTTTGGATTCCAGTGATCAAGAGAAGGACAGAGGACCAAGCAAACGTGAGCCTCTCTGAGTCGCCCATCTCCACTCCCCTCACACAGCCAAAGTTCTGTTGTTAATCCTTCCATTGCTGGCCATGCGCCAGCGAAGTGAAAATCATTATTTTCTTCCTACACCCAAAACTAACGAGTTCTAGGCTCTTAAAGATCAGTGGGACACAGTTGCCCCTGGAACTCATTGTTTACATGAGACAAGATGCTCAGCAGACACCACCTGGGGCCTCTCGCTGCCGTGGCCAGATGTTGGGACCCAAGGCCCACAGCCTCCAGGGGAAGACGGGGACACTTCCGGCCGAGCGCGCATCTCTGTGCTGAGACAGTTTATTCGACTATGCAAATGGAAATGCCGGGGACACAGATGGTGGAGTCACCTGCTGGTCAGACCGCCCAGCATCGCAGACGTGACTGCGGGCGTCCTCGTACTGGACAACAATGTGCCATTATTCCTCACGGTCCGGTTCCTAGTCTGATCCCCAAATAATTCGTCCTTGACCACACTCCCCTTGCTTCCCCTGCCCCTGCTGTCACGCCTGCACCTGAAAACACAGCAAGAACCCGTCAGAGGGTTGTCAGGACTCTCGGCGTCCCAGACGAGGGTCTCAGATGAGCCTCGAGTGCGAATGTCCCCTTTACGCTGCTGCGTTATACCTGCTGCTCCGTCCCCTGCTGCTGGGCGCTCCCAGGGAAGCTGCCAGAGCATTGTCTAGTCTCGGGAGGGAACCCCCGAGTGCTCTTCCGTTGTGCCCTTCCCGGTTTTCCGGGATAGCTGGTCCCCCCCCAACCGCTGAGACACAGCTCGGAAGTGTTGGTGCTGTTTTGGTGAGAGCACGCCGTGTGGGGGCCGCTGCTCGGGGGTGACGTCCCAGCCGGCAGGTGACACCCGGCGCACGGGGTGACAGGCACGTGGGAGCGTCCAGCTGTGTCCGGGCTGGATCGTTCTGCCGGGGCACACGCAGCTCGGACCGAACGCCTCGTCGCCGGCTCCGTTGCTGGCAAGCTCTTGTAGGATTCCCTGCCCGTCTCGAGAGATGGCCTCAAACGAGATCCACACGGCATCGGAGACACCTGCCTCTACTTGTGCGTCTTCAGCAAAACCTAGTGTGGAAGGACGTCTGTCCCCATCAGAGGTGCCTGTAAACCAACGTCACCACCCTCCATGTTCCTTCTAGAAGGCAGGGCTCACCGCCCACGTGCCCTGGCATTTCACAGGAATCCGGGAAATAATCAGTGTGGCCCTGGCGTCCCGAATGTGGGGCCTCACTGTACGCAGCCGTTAGGAGAGGGGATGAATTTCTAGATTTTTTAGAAAGCTTTACGTAGATCTCCAGCTACGATGCACACACGAGAGTAAGCATTCCCTTTCAGTAAATACTCAAGGGAATTAGAAAGGAGCACTTTGCTCTTGTTAATGGAAGACAGATTTCTGAATCAAGAGGTGTTAGTGCTTCTGTTTGGTGTTAACGCAAAGTTTTCCAAGCCCATCTTGGAAGGTTTTAATAGATGGTCAGTCACAAGGTCACGGACGTGGGGCCTCTGGGCCTCCTGAGGCAGGAAGGACACAGCGGCCCTTGGGAATGATTCCTGCTCCGGAGGTGAGCCTGAGCCCGGTGAAGCCCGCAGATCTCGCGGCTACTCTGGAGGAAGGCCGGGACCGAGGAGGGCGGCCGGCGCCGCGAGGAGGAAACGGGCCGCTCCCACCATGGGCGCGAGCAGCACCAACAGCAGGAAGGAAACGTCACTGAGAGAGGAGGGAGGAGGAGGACGCTGTGACCAGCTGCGGCCCTCAGAGACCTATCAGCCAAATGTCGTGTTTGAACTTGGTTTGGATCCTGATTTAAACAAATCCACTCTTTAAAAAAAAAAAAAACAAAACTGTGAGACTCAAATCAGGGAAAATTGGGCAAAGTGGGTCGGAGGTAATTTAATGACTGGCGAGTGTTGTTGGACATAATAATGGGGTTGTGGCCACTTCTCCAAACCCTGTTAGAGGTATGAATAAGCACGGAGCATCTTTCTTGCAGGGGAGCAGAGGACCGGACGGTTATCAAGGCCCCAGCGGACCCCCAGGACCCAAGGTGAGCTCAGTGTCCCTTTGGCTGGCGTCCAGATGCCCCGCCGATCACCCGTTGGAGGAGGCATCCCCCATCCCGTGTGACACGAGATAAGCAAACACGCGACCCCAGCCCTGGACAGATGGGACAGACATGGGTGTATTAGTCACAGGTGTTGGGGCCCCGCGAGGCTGCGTGCCCCACAGGGGTGCATGGAAGTCACAGCCCAGGGCAGAGTGAACCAAACGGGCTGTGGGAGCAGACTTCCCTTTGACAAGAGGGTGGGGCATCCCTGGTCCCCGGGGGAGAACACGGTTACCTTGTGTGCATAATCCATGGGCTGGCAGGGCGGAGAAACCCCATCGGCTGAGGACCAGGTCAGGGGCCACTGGTCCGGTAAAGGGGACCCAGCCGGGCCGGGGGGGACTTCCCTGCTCGGGGAGGGTCTATCTGCTGAGGACAGGGCAGTTCTGTGGTTAGGCCTCCGGGGCCCTGGGAGACTCAAGAAGGTTTGGGTCTTGCCCTCCAGCTGGAATTAGATCGGGGTCTCATGGCATCACACCCTGCCCACCCTACGGGGGCACCCAGATGTAGTGACCAAGGATGGAGTCGTCTGACAGGACAGAGAGCATTCGGCTGACCCCCTCTGGGGCTTGACAAGGATTTCCAAGTCAGATAGTACCCACCGCTCCGTTGCCTCTTGCTGCGTCCAGCTCGTGTCCGCAGGTGGCCTGGACCTCACTTCCCCACGGCCCCGAGGAGATGGGGCCCCAGCCGGTGGCCCACAGTCAGCTCTAGTCCCTGCAAATTCGCAGAACGTTCCAGAATGCCACAAGGCGGGTCCCCCATTCTTCTGTTCTCCTCTTCTCTTCCTCCAGGGAGAAGCGGGCGACCGCGGCCCCCCAGGCCCCCCGGCCTACTTCCCTCACCCCTCCCTCGCTAAAGGTTCGTATGTCTGCATTGCACGGGCCCTCTCTTGTTCTGGACAGTCTTGAACTTGCCAGGAAGGTTTTCTAAGTAAAACAAAACAAAGCAAAGCAGAGAAGATGGTCAGAACATAACCTTTGGAGAACACGAGTCTCAGGTTCAGCTCCCCTCACTGATGGTGGCGTCTCAGACCCCCATTTCCCGCTGCCGGAGAGAGAGCCCCGGCGCTCCCGTGGAGACCCCTAGGTTGGGAGAGTCCTTCATCCTACGTACCTCGTGCAGGCTCTGCTTTCCATCTGTAATGATGCCACGAGGAAACCCCGTCCTCCCCACCCCGGGCTTCATGGCAGCAGCCCCAGCACCGTCCCTCCTTTCCTCACGGGCACCAGGACGCTCCTGCCCCTGCTTGCCTATCTGAAGCCCCAAACTGGCCACGGTCCACAATTTGTAAACAGCCACATCCTTCGAACCTTTCGAGGAATCCCCACGTATTTGCATGTGACCAACTGCCCAGAAGATGTCCCCACCGTCCCGGTGGGGCCCTGAGTGTAAGTGAGCAGTTTTGCACGTGCTGTGGCTAACGCCATCTCGTTATTTTACTCAGCCTCCCAGACTGGCAGGATTGTACCAAAATATTCTAACTCTGTGATACGAGCATTGGCCTCAGAACCTTTTCGAATGTGAGTCCTTCTGGGTTGAAAGGAAAAATGCTTTCAGCACCCTCTGAAGACTTGCACGTGTATGCACTTACGGGTAACTGACCGGTGCTGTGTGGAGCCCGTGGGGGCAGCGATAATGGCCGTTGTGGTTCACTGTGGCATCCCCAGTGTCTGGGACAGTACCGGGCAGATAGTAGGTTACCTGAGCAGACTGAAAAGCATAAGCACTACGTCCTACGCGTCAGAAAGAGATTTTAAAGGCTAAGTGTTTTAAAATCAAGATGGTCTAATATTTTCGTCCTGCACTGAGCAGATCGGCTGGCTCCCAGCTTCACATGTCCGGGGGTCAAACACCCCCTCTCCTGCGTGGTGGGAACTTTGCATGTGTTTATCCAACATTGTCGAGAACATGGAGTAGGACAGGGCAGAGGACAGAGCCCGTGAGCCCCCGAGAGATGGCTCTCCAGGGCAGCACTGAGAGAAGAACACCTCGGCTCGCGGACACAAAGCTGGCTGCGTCTCCTCCATCCTTGCCGGTTAATACATCCCAGTAAGGAGCGTGTTAGGAATCCATGCTCAGCGCCTCCCTGGACGGCTGGCACGCGCCCTCTTCACTGTGGAGTCCGACGTGCCTGCCCTGCCAGAAACCGCAGGGAAAGGAGTATGAGGTCCACTCACTATTAGTGGTTATGGCGAGATTGAAATATGGCCTTTGCAGGCTTCAGGAACACAATTTTTTTTTTTAATTAACATGGGCCGTTTTTCAAAAACGTCACTGACCAAGAGCCCAGAATTCATCCACTTCCCGTTTTCACCAGCTCATGTTTCTAAAGCCACGCTGGGAAGGCAAAGGCGTTGAATGGGCAAGCTGGCAGGTGAGGGCCGCTGACCCCGACAGGCTGAGTAATGAGCAGATCCCTCGGGGAAGAGGGAAATAAACGTATCTTCGCAGAGTAGCTTTGCCGGAGCTTGTCAGGACCCCGAAGGCTGGGGAGGCTTGTATTTTTTCTTTCTCATGGTCGCAACGTGACCAAAACCATCCACCTTGCTCTTCTTCCAAACAAACGAGAGCATCCGTGGTTTCACTTGGGTTTTGTGAGTTCTTGCTCATTCCAGATGGCCGGCATCTACGCAGCGCTCACGGGGCACGGGCGGGCATCTCAGCTGCTGTCATCGCACCTGTTGGTTGATGGACTTTTCCTAACCACCCCCCAAGATGGGGACCGATGTTAGCCCTGTCTTGCTGGTGGGGAAACTGAGGCACAGAACCCAAGGGACTTGCCCAAGATCTTGTGTGTAATGAGTGGAGGAGCGAGGGTCAGACCCAGGGTCAGACCCAGGCAGATCTATTCTGAGTGTGGCCCTTCTCGGCTGTAGGTGCCCGAGGTGACCCAGGACTCCCAGGGACCCATGGGGAACCAGGAAGCCGGGGTGAACCAGGAGACCCGGGCCCCCCGGGCCTCCGCGGCACATCAGTGAGAGATGAAGGTAACTGACCCCGTGGTATCAAACGTGTGCCCCGCCCCGCAATGTCCACACAGGGCCCTGGCCCCTTCCTGACCGCTCAGCGCTGCCCTCGGCGCACTCACAGACGAGGCTCAGCGGCTCCAAGCGGCCTGGGGGCAGGCCTCCCGGGGAGCCGTCCACCTGCGACAGCGACCCCCAGGGGGCCGGGCTGTCGGCTGGCAGCGACGAGCGCGATGCTGTGGGCTGGCCGGGACGAGCGTGGGCGGCTGTCGGACCTCGTGGCCAGGGTCACGACTCACAGCATCATCTGGGGCTCTTCTGAGGTTGAAACAGGGTGATGAAATCTTCCAGTAGCATCCACCCTTACGTCACTGACTGGATGTAGACCCACGATCCTGGGGGCCCACGGGGGACGGGCGCTGACACAGATGCTCCGTGTGTGAATCTCATGCTGCTGGTGGTCGCTGTTGGATTTCCAGATGGGAAGAGAGGCTTACCGGGTGAAATGGGCCCCAAAGGCTTCGTAGGAGACCCCGGCGTCCCCGCACTGTACCCTGGCCCGCCAGGCACTGATGGAAGGCCAGGACTCCAGGGACCCCCAGGGCCTGCCGGACCACCGGGACCAGATGGTAAGTGGAAGGAAACTCGGGTTCCGGCAGAGCAGCCTGGCCTGTGCCAGAGGCTTACAGGTTTCTGTGCTACGTAATTCCATGAACCAACGCAGTAGGCCCTGCCCTGGGGTGTGGCAGGTGCCCTGGGCTGCAGTGATGAGGGGAGCGGCTGGGTACCCGCAGGCCCGTGGGCGTTACCCAGTGGGGTGCGGCCGCCTCTGGCTCCAGTGAGGTCAGCCGTGCAGGGACAACTGAGCAGCGTGGTCTGGAAGCAGGTGCGAGCCGGAAGCTCTCGGCCGGCTTGTATTTCGTCCCATCACCTTCTCCCAGGGTGGAGGCCTCCTGCCTCAACTTGTAGCCTCTCTCCTCCGTCTTACCGGCGATCTGGGGCAGACTTGACGGTCCGCCTTCTCAGCCCGCACACGGTCAAGGCTGCCCCCGACGGCAGTCGACGGAAGAGGGGCTGCGTTCCTCCAATGAGACATGGCCGCTCTTGGCCATGGCCAAGAGGCAAGACTCGCAGCGTCTATAAAGCGGACAAGCCTGAGCTTAGGGGCCGTGTGCTGCCTCAGGGAGCACCGAATCCTGGGGCAGAGTGGCTTTCCGGGTCCCCGTGTCCCCAGGGCTCCTCGTTCCGTGGAGAATGCTCCAAGGAGACAGGGAGACATGCCGTCTGTCTTTGAGCTTTGCCTCAAAAGCAGTTATCTTTTTGGCTGCCAGGTTTAAAGGGTGGTCTCAGACCTTGTAAAAGCTGCTAAAGGGAACATCTCCCAAGAGCTGGGAGAAACGAGGCTGTGGGAGAAAACGTGAGGTCACAGTTTCTTTCTCTGTGATGCCGTCCGCGGTTTATCAGCCTCTCTTTGAAATATTTGACTTTAAATTCCCTGGTTTTCTCCTCCCGCCCCCATGATCTCTGAGCTTCTTCTCTCCAGGCCGGGAGAACAGCAGGTCACTGACAGACCGTGCTTGATCTCGGGTACAGGTCAGGCGCGGGTCTGTGCCTTGGTTACTCCCGGCCGTCCCTTTGCCCTCTCTGGAGGAAAGCTGCTAGGACTGGTAGGAGCCTCTGTGCACACACGGCTTTCGTTAAAAAATCATCAGCCCCTTCTCTGATACCATTTCGTGTTCTCTGGTAAATGTCGAAGTTACCATGCTTCCGCCGTTCCAATTTTCCTTCAACTGCAAAGCCAGATTCGCACATTCTTCTGGAAATTTTTAGGTGCAGATAATTCCCTGGAATTTGCCAAAGAGTTTGAACAGTGTTATCTTTAATGTATTTTTATCCCGGAAGTAATATTTATTACTGTGACATCAGTGATAAGGGCCAAGGGCTTTCTGGGAGCGGTATGTTTCCTGAGTAAATGTTATCTGCTAAGTGTTCCCTTTGGCAATAGGACGGGATGTGTTTAAAGTTTTTAAAAGCATGAAAATTTGCCTCTATAAGGGAGTGTGATCGAAGGCTGACCTTGTCATTATTCCAGTAACTAAATTCCGTTTTGCTAAAGGTACAAACACCATTTTGCTTTGTAAATCTTGCTTAGGAAGTCTGTGATTTACTAATGTAGGTTTTCTGTAAACAAATTAGTTTCTTGTGCATATTTTATCCATAAAATGCATGGAGCAGTATCCAATAAATTTTATCAACCTACGATATGAAAAGCATACAACTTAAGTTCTCCTTGAAATATTTCTTTTACCCCGTGAAACACATGGTTTCCAAATCACTTTTTCTTTTTTTTTAAGCAGTCTCTTGTACAAAAAGTAGCCAACCATAATGGCCTTTTAAAACATTTTTGTGCAGAGTCAGAATTTAATACCAGTGACCTTGATTCCCACACAGTTCTTCAACTTTTCCCCTGGAATGAAATTCTTGGATTCCTTTCTTGTTAACGGCACTCCGTCCTGTTTTATGTGTTGCTGCTAATGAAAACCAGCACATTTTCATTTCTGCAGTTCCCACAGAACCGAACTACGAGTCAGTTTTCTTTCTGAGCCAAACATTTTTCTTGCTTGTGGTTCTCGCTGAGTTCATGGAACCAGGTGTCGGGGCAGTCCCAGTGTTTTCTAGAATAGTTCAGATTTCTGCCAGCTTTGTTACGGCCCTTGGCCTCTTCCAGAAAAGCGTGTTACAGACGTCTGAGAGGTGCTCTGCTGCCCTGAAGGTGGAATTACGAGCTTATCTGAAACCCAGAAAAGAGGGAGGACGCGCCGCGGGATGGCCGTGGGGTTCGCCGGCGGGGACCGGCTCTGTGCCAGACTTAAACCCCGCATCCCCGAGACACCATGACTGAGTGCCTCCCTGTCCGCTGCGCTTCTCCCAACATCCAGACGGTGTGGAGGTGTAAAATAAAGCCCACAAGGTCCTCCGAGGCCTGAGCGCCCTTGACCTGGTCGCCAGGACCCGGGTGCACGTCCCAGGGGTGCCGTCCTGCTCCACGGGGGGATGCAGCCCACCCCTTCCTCGAGGGCCTTCCGCGACGCCCCTCTGTCCTCCCCCTCCTAGCTCACGGCCATTCTTCTGGAGGGGCTTTTGTTGCCCCCACCTTGTCCCTCCTACACCGCTGGGGAGACGAGAGTCCCTCAAAGTTCACTCTCGGACCCTTGTCTCTGTGCCCTCCGCTTGGCTGGATCATGCGGCTTCTCTAGCTGAAGCCCAGACTCAGCCCAGCTCTCCCTGTGTCTCCGGCCCAGGCCTGCACTGGGCCCCAGACTCGCTCAGACAGTCGGCCTGTCCCGTGGCCACCCTGCCTGTCTCACAGACGTCTCAGAGCTTCATGCGTCCAACTGAACTCTGGGTCTCCTGCCGCCCAGGCCCCCAACCCGACCTGCCCTGGACGGGGCCTCAACCCTCCCCGCAGACCCGGGAGCTCAGGCCACAACCCCGGGCGTCCCGCAGACACCTCACTTGCCGGCAACCGGGACGCCTCTGCCTCTTGGCTCCGTCCACTGCCCTCTGCTCACCGCCCACCCTCCCAGAAGCCAGCACTGTACCTGCCGTGCACCTGCCGGGTAGACCATGTACCCTGTAGCCCACTCACGACCGGCCTCTCCTCCTCTCTCTCTGCTCGACTCTCCGCAGGGGGCAGGCGGGGGGCAGGTAGATCTCTAACCTGCGCGTTCCTGCCACTCCCCTCCTCAGAACTCTTGAGGGCACCTGGTTGCCTCAGCCAGTTAAACCTCTGACTCGTGATCTCAGCTTCCGGTGTGATCTCAGGGTTGTGAGTTCAAGCCCGACGTGGAGCCTACTTTAAAAAAACAACTCCGCCCTTGGGATCAAATCCACACCCCTGGCATGGCCCCTTCACCTCCCCTCTGATGCCCAGCTTCCCCCCACCTCAGGGGCTCCCGGACACACTCCTGCTGTCTCTAGCGCCGTCCTCGGTGCCCGCCCCCAGCCGCTCTCTCTTCCTCCCCAGGTCCGAGGCTCTGGTCCTAGAAAGGACTTTCCTCGACCCCCACTTGAAATGGGCTTTCTCTGCTGCTGACTGAAAGCCCCACTCGCACAGCCTGGGCCGTCCTTGAGATTCCGGCTGGTTCGCTTAGGGTTATGTGCCTGCCCCACCCCCACCTGACCTCTTAGCACTGCGAGGGTCCGCAGTGTCGCCTCCAGTGTTCCATGTATGTGGCTCCAGGCGCACCGCAGGGCTAGCCCAGGGCTGGACGTGTTGGACACATCCATGCATGAAGGACGGATACCATCTTCGGTGTGCAGTGAGGCCAAACAGCGCGGGACAGGAGGACCCGCCACCTTACTTAGGAGCGTTCGGACTGAGCTCCAAGTCTGGTGTCGCTTCTCCAAGCAGAGAGCAAATGCCCTTAAAATCAGTGTTTGCTCCCCTCCCAGCTCCCTTGGTGTCCTCTTTCTCGCCGCCCCCCAGGTACCACGGGGTGGGGATGACAGCAGGTGTTTCAGGGCATTGGGGGTTCTGGGTCTGGCGCTGTGAGCACCGCGGGGTTTGTCTGTGAGGACAGGCTCTGAGGGACATTCCCATCCTTCCCCATCAGCACTGGTTCCCGGGGCGCGATGCCCTGTCCTCGCCACGAGGTGGCGCTGCTGTTGAGAAACCGCAGAGCGATGCGCTGGCTTGGGCTCCCGTTTCTTGGGCTCCCCGTATCCCTGCTCAGAATTCTGGGAGCCTGGAGACGCGGCAGGACCTCTGGGGGGCCCTGATCCCGGACAATGGGGGTGAGGGTCTGGAATGGGTGGGGAGGGTGCTGGAGTCAGAGGGTCCCAAGTCGTCTGCGTTCACCACACAGACCCACGCGTGCACCTGCTCCGGGGGACCCCCGTAGGGAACCGAGGTCATTTCCATATCTTGGTTTGTTTGGAATTTTTATCTTTTGGGGAGCCCCAGGTGGTGTGGGTCTTGGAATAGGGGTCTTCAGGACATACATAAAACATGTGGATTTCAGAGAAATAGCGTAAAGATGTCCCATGTCCCTCCATCTGTGAATGCCTGTAGACTTTTCGTGGACAAGAAAATCGCTTTTTTTAATTTTTATAAAAGAATGTGTTTAATATTCAGTGTTTCAAAATATATGGAAGGCTAAAAACAAGAAAGTACAATTAGTAAAAAAAAATCTTAAGAAACTAAAAAAAAAAAAAATTTGTCTTTAAATAGAGTAAGATACGTGGCTGAAACATCAGAACATTTCCTTGGACTCCAAGAGAGGTTTTCACAGCAAAGGTTTTTACGTCTCGCCTTCAGAAGGAAGACTGCAGCCATAGGCTCTTGCTTCTCCTCCCATCCCCAGGGACTATCCTGGAATGGAGCTGTGTTCTCTGTTCGGGAACCCGCGCAGTGACCCTTCCAGCCCTGGGTGCAGGGAGAGGTGGGGTCTCGGAGCAGCACTCATGGGCCCTCCCTGTGGGTTCTCTCCTTAGGTTTCCTTTTCGGCCTTAAAGGAACAGAAGGGAAGGTGGGCTACCCTGGGCCTTCTGGCTTCCCTGGGGCTCGCGGACAGAAAGGATGGAAAGGTAAGGGATGTCACATCGGGAATGCCGGAGGAAGGGTGGGCAAACCACTCCTTTGTCCCATGGTGTTACCTCGGGGTGCCTAGCCCTGATGTGACCCTCCTTTCTCCCATCTCTGTCATCCCTTCATCACTGAACCTTCTGGGGGTCCAGAGCCCAGGAGGGATAGAAAAGAGGAGCAGTGATGTCTTGGGCTAAAACTGATGATTCTTCTAAGTGCTCAGCTCAAAGTCAGTGTCACAAGCCCTGCAGACGGTTCCAGAAAGTGGTCATCACAGCTTATCCTCCCCGCCTCCCTGAGTTAGGGACTAATCACCAATGGGGACAGGACGAAGCAGGGTGTCTAGCACTTGCCCCCAGTTGGTGGGAGCAGTGCGGTCGAACAAGCAGAAGAAGGGAGTTCCTAGTAAAGAAATACGTTGCCTTTCTGGAGAAGGGCCAGCCCCGGTGGCCCTGAGCAACACGCCCTGACTTTGTGGCACATGGGGGATATGTGGGTATGTGGGCACCCCGCGATATACGGGGCCAACCATAGGAATCAGACGCCATGGAAAGCTGTATACCCCTCGTCCCGTGAGCCACCTCCTGTCACCTATGCCGCCAGCAGTGGTTCCCGGGGCCCCACCACAGCAAAACAGAGAAGGGAGGATGAGTGTTTCCTCCTTCCCACCCAGGGTCTTGGCCTCTGAGCCATGGCTCCAGCCAGGCACCCTCCCCAGGGCTCCCCTTTTACCCCAGACCCTGGAACGCTATCTCCCCCAGCCCCAGGCCCAAGAGGCCCCGCTCTCAGCCAAACACACACACACACACACACACACACACTCCTCTATAAACAGCATGTTGTTCAGCTAATCTTGGGGAGACAGGGCAGGACTCCATATCCCAAGGAATGACTCCTGCTCCTCATCTCGGAAACAGTCCCCACCGGGCATGGGAGCAGACAAGGTCCCGGAGCGCCTCCTCGCCGCTCCAGCCCCCGCCACCCTGGACTTCCGCCGCCCCGCACAGATGGGAAGGGTGTCTAGCACACGCCCCACAAGGAAATAACGAGACTTTCCCTCTGCCTCACGCTGCAGGTGATGCTGGGGACTGTAAGTGCGCGGAGGGCGATCAGTTCACCAGGGGACTTCCGGGGTTCCCAGGACCCAAGGGCCTTCCTGGCATCAATGGAGAGCCAGGAATGAAAGGGAGCCAAGGAGACCCCGGCCAGCACGGCATCCCCGGGTTCCCCGGGTTCAAGGTGAGACCCCGGTTCTAGGGAAGCTGATGGGACATCCTTGACAGCTTCTGTTTGAGGTGAACATAGACCCAGACCAGCGAGCCTCACGTGCCCCACGCCCCATTCAGAAAGGCCACGTGCTCCAGAAGGAACTCGAGAACGTGTCCTGCTGAGAAGGGAAACGGCACGGCCACCGTGGGAAACGGTTTGAGGTTTCCCCGGAAAGTCAGAGGCAGAGTTACCGCGAGCCCCGGGAGGCCCACCCCTGGGAACCTCGGAGGGTACGAAACACACGTCCACACAGAAACTGTACACAGATGTTCCAAGCCTATTGCTGATAGAAGCCGAAAAGTAGAGACGACGGAAACGTCCATCAGCTGGCAAACGGCTAAGCAAAGGCAGCGTCCCCACACAGTGGAATGTCACTCAGCCCCGGGAAGGACAGGAGCTCGGGTACCCGCTACAGTGGGGGGAGCCCAGAAATGCCGAGTGGGAGGAGACTGTCCCAGAAGAACAGACGTCACGTGATGCCGTTCACAGGAAGAGTCCAGGACGGGCATCTCCAGAGACAGAAGGCAGATGGGGACCTCCAGGGGCTGATGCCAGGGACGGGCAGTGAGTGTCGTGGCTGAGGGGGTCTTCCTGGGGGCGGGGAGGAAACTGTTCTGCGATTAGATTAGCAATGATTACACAATCTTGTGAAAATACTGAAAAAACACCAGATTATATGCTTCAAAATGGTGAATTTTATGGAAAACAAAACAAAACACCTAGCATCTTGAATGTAAACGTCTTACTGAACGTTCACCTTTTGAAATTTAGTACAGACCTGGTGCAGCGTTGTATGAAATCCCCCTAACGGGATAAGAAGTGAGGCCTCCAGGTTAACCGTGAGTTTCCAGGAAGGCAGGGACGTCCCTGCCCGTGGGTTCCGTGTGTGTATCAGCTGAGCAGACTTCGCTCCACGCCTGTGAAAAGAGCGTCTGTAGGTCTTCCTGCGGTGACAGGTTTTAACCAAAGATTTCAAAGCCAGTTTCAGATAAAGGCAAAGAAAATATGCTGTTACTTATTCATTTATTTGTTTTACTTAAAAAGATAGCTGCACGAGATTTATAAAGTTTTCGGTTTACTTACCCAGCAATAGAGGGAAAATTGCTCGGGACCCAGGGCCAAGGGCAGTTAGAGCGATCTGGCTCCGTGACCCGGTGAAGGGGGGACGGGCGGCCCCACCTGGTGCTGGGGAGGGGGTCGCGCCCAACGGGTCTGCGGCTCGGGAGCTCTGCAGGGGCAACGAGTTCCAAAGCACAGTCCGCTCCAGGCCCGCACGGTCGCTCAGAACACAGACGGTTTATACGACCGAAAACAGTAGGCGTGATGTCGTATCCTGGCTTAAAAATGATACTTTCCCCAGCTTCTGGCCGTCTTCATGCGTAGATGCGTAGGTAGTCAGAGAGCAAACTTGAGAGGGCAAAACTGGCGGGATCTTTGGTTGCTTACAAAATGATCAGCTCTTTCCTAGAAGCCAAATGGACCCCATTTTGCACACCCGGAATGTCTGGAACCTTCCCCCTACTGTAGGGCGCCCTCGCCCATGGCATTTTTGTTTGAGGACCTCTGACACTGTGTTTGCCGTCCCGCATTTCATTTTATGTTCATGGGTCCAGCGACCCTGCAGCAGCAGGAATGCCTGTGATGATTTTCCTGTTTTTTAACAATCGTACCGATAGAGTCTGGGAGAGCGTGTGAAGTCGGGAGTCAGTTGGTAAAGGGGCCCCTCTGTCGCTCCGTTGGCCCGGCCCCTGCATACTGAGCGCTGACTGCTACACGTTCTCCCGGACATGGGAAGAACGTGGCCCTTTTCTGCCAAGAACTAAATCAATAAATCAAGTAAGTGTTGGATTTTTCAGGACATTCCGTTTAATTAGAGCGACACGAAGATCTCCCGTGTTCTTGCAAATGACAACCAAGATTTGCCAGAAATGAGCACACACAGAGTAACACCCTGACCTCTCGTCTCTGCTCCTCGGAGGACCTCCGCTAGGTTTCACGACCGAGACCTGCACTCGGCTTGTCTCTAAAGTGTGACGCTTTCCTCCAGCCTTAACTTCGGTCAGGAAGACAGGCTGTCCGCAAAGGACTCCGTTGCTGTCAGTCCTGAGCAGACACAAGTTTCCTTCGTGCCTGGGAGGCTTCGTACCTGCTGGAGTCTCAGTGACGTCATTAGGAGTCAGCAACCTTGTGTTTGTTTGAGGCTGTTGCTTCTCAGAAGGTCACGAGTATGTGAATCCCTGGGAGCTGGTTGAAATACAGATTCTGGTTCCGAGCCGGGTCTGGCCCGAAGTCCGGTGTTTCTGATGGGCTCCCGGGGGGCCGATGCAGCTGGTCCGCAGACCACACTGGGACCAGCGAGGTTCTGGTCTCCACAACGCAGCCGCGTATGGCTACTTCCATTACGTTTTGATTATTTGAAGTTTAAAAGTCAGTCTCACCGGCCGCCTTCTCGTGCTCACTGACCGCCCGTGGTTGGTGGCCACCGAAGCGGACAGCCGGGGATGGGATACTCTCCCGAGGCAGAAAGGTGTTGGGGGCAGCGCTGGGCTTGGTGACGGGTGAGGGCTCCAAGTCGTGTACAGTGAAACTCGTCATCTTCCCAGGTGTCCTTAACAGAATGAGAGAGGAAGACCTTGTGTGCTTGTCTCCACAGGGCGCACCTGGCCACGTGGGACCTCCCGGGCCCAAAGGGCTGAAGGGGGACTCCCGAGCAGTCACCACCAAAGGTCAGTCTCTGGGGGCTGCAGTTCCTGGACCCACAGTCCTCCTGCGGCCGCTCTCGCCCGCATGGCCTCACCCTGCAAACCCTCTCCCAGGTGAGCGGGGACAGCCAGGGGTCCCAGGTGTGCCGGGGCTGAAAGGTGACGACGGTGTCCCCGGGCGCGATGGGCTGGATGGATTCCCAGGCCTCCCAGGCCCTCCGGTGAGTAGCGTGACCGGGCCAGAGAGTGGGGCTGGCGCCGCCCAGGCCCTGAGTGGTCTCGGCCTTCACCCCGCGCTGAATCCAGCCAGCGCGGCCTGAGCTGTTGGAATGACCCCAGGCCTGTTGGTGAGGAAACAGGGAGGTGGGCTGGACATCATGCCCCGAGGGCACACGTGAAGTTTATAGTGAGCAGAGAGTCCCCTGCTGGAGCCCAGAACGGGCGTCTGGGATGGAGCCCCGGCGGAACCCGCTGCAGGCTCTCCTCAGGCTCTTGGTGTCCCTGGGCTCGTAGACAGCTGTCCTCCGCCCATGTCTTCACAACGTCTGCCCCCCGTGCGTGCTGTCTCTGTGTGCGCGTCCCCCGTCTGTGGGACACCAACCTCCCCTTACCCTGATGGCCCTCGCGGACCCCATTTCCAGAGCAACCACATTCTCGGGCCGGGGTCAGGACCCCAGCATCTTACAGGGGACGCGGGTCCCCGCACCAGCTTGTCGGCCTTACTCCCAGGCCAAGCCGCTCTGCTCCACGCAGCTCGTGCCCTCCACGGCACCGGCCGGCTCTCAGAGCCCTCCTTCTGGCCCTTGGAAAACATCCGGATTCTCCAGAACCTCATACTGCTGTTTTAATGACGACCCTGAAAACTGTTTCCACAAAGAGTTCACGTGGCACAACCATCCGAGCGTGACTTTGGTCCCAGTGGATCCCGGTCTGCCCCCACTGACCTCAGCCCGCTTTTACTGCCTCATTGCCGCCCTCCTTCTGCACCTGCTGGGCACGTCCATGCACGGGGAGCCCCCACGTCTGCGATCCTGCCGTGTCTCCTCACTGCAGTGAGCACCATGCTCTTTCTGGTCCAAATCAAAGACTTTCTTTCCTTCAACGATGGATCGTCCCTGTGAATAGCGAGCGGCTGCGTCCCGGTGCCCGACCACAGCAGCAGAACACGTGTTCCCGCTCCCATTGACCAAACCCGTGCCTAACTGCTCCCACAGAACCTTCTGTGCACGAAGGTCCGGGCCGAGGGGACCCCAGAGGCTTGGGGAGGGCACAGGAAACAGACTGTGTGCCTCCTGGACTGTCTCTGTGTCCCCGGGATTGACCTAAACCTGATTCCTGTGCTTGGTCAGGCCCTGACAGCAGGTGCCTGTTAACACCCGCCGTCCTTCTGCCCTGTGTCCATCACGCGCACTCGGGGGAGCGGGAAAGAGAACTGGGTTGGGGCAGCCTTTGAGGGTTACGTGGATTTTAAGAGAGAAACCAAATTTTCACACAGGGCGATGGCATCAAAGGCCCCCCAGGGGACTCAGGCTACCCAGGAGCACCGGGCACTAAGGGCGCTGCAGGAGACAGGGGCCCCCAAGGACTGGGCCTCCCCGGCCCCAAAGGCGAGCGTGGTTTCCCCGGTGACGCCGGATTACCCGGACCACCAGGCTTTCCTGGTCCCCCTGGCCCCCCCGGCACCCCCGGACAAATAGGTATGAAGGAGCCCCTCTTTGATCATTCTTTCACGGGACACTGGCCCCAACTGTCCTTTGGCAATGTGTGACCCCCCAGGGCTCCCGTGGGGACGCGTGTCACGCTGTCAGTTCTTGGCATGTTCAAATGACCCTGACTGCCGGGCCTCCAGGCCCCCAGACTCTGGTCACACAGGGATGGGCTCTCCCTCGGGTGCTGGGGCGCGGGGCTCTATGCAGACGCTCAGCCATGGGGCCCGGCTCCCCCGCCAGCCCGGCCTCCCCCGGCGCGCACCCACAGGGGGTCCCAGCCGCCTCATCTCTATGTGTGTCTTGTTCCCAGACTGTGACACAGGGGTGAAAAGGCCCATCGGAGGTGATGGACAGGAGACCTTGCAGCCAGGTACGGTCACGGAGACCGGGGCGCTCTGGGACACATGGGAACGTTGGGTTTATAAGCTACGCGACCCGTCGCGATGGCTGTGGGCGCCCGCGGCGAGTGCGGAGCCGCAGGAGGAAATGCGGACCGTGCCAGGCTTGGGGCGGGCGTGTCCTCCGTGGCGGCTGCTCGTCAAAGGCCGGGCAAGCGTGATAACGCATTGCGCCCCAGGTTCCCACCGACAGGAAGCAGCAGCCCCCCGCATGGCGAGAACTCAGCGTCGTCACGCTACCGTCTGTGCGCAGGGATTGCTTGAGGAGGGGTCCGATCCCTGCCAGCAGAGAGCTGGGTCAAGCACTGAGTACTGCTGGGAAGAACCGGGGCTGGTGGACAAGAGGGGAACATGTGACCCCGAGCCGAGGCCCAGATGTGGCAGAAGGGACAGGAGAGACCCTGCTGGGGGCTGAGCCGCCCCGCCTCGAGGGTGTACTGAGGGACCCCTATGGGAAGCCACGATGAGTCCAGGGCACGAGGGGTCAGGATTTTGAAGGGGTCCGCACAGACGGTAGGGTGCTCCGAGACGGTGTAGATGCGGCAGGGCGCTTGGGGTAAGGGTGCAGGGTGGGCACTGTGGAGCCTTCAGCGAGCTGGTGGGAGGCCCCCTAACGGGAGACCCCCTAACGGGAGACCCTGCGGGCCAGAGCCTGTGCCCCCCCAACCCCCACATTCTTCATCCTGACGGCCTGGCCGGGCCACTGTGTACCCCGGGGACCCCAGGGCAGTGGAGGCCAGAACCCAGGCACATAGACGGAGCCCCACATGAAGACCTGCAAGGGTCTCTCTCAGAGGCCAGATGACAGAACCCCCCCGGAGTGCCTCTGCTCTCCGCCAGCCCGACCGACTGCAAGTGTTGCGGCGGGTTCCGGGTTTGGCGGCTCAGGGCGGCTCAGCGCCGTGGCTGATTCTGGAGGGATCGAGAGTCACAAAGGAGAGGTCGAAGGGTTCCTTTGGCGGCCGCGAGCCGTCTCCTGCGACTGGGGACATCTCCAGAGGAGAGCCGGGCGGTGCCGCTGGCAGACTGGGATGGCCCCGGACTGCGCGGTCGGGCCCGGCAACGGCCCTCAGCGTGCGGGTGACATCGCCAGCGCGGTGCCTGGTCGATTTGACGGGACTGACTTCACTGGCACTGACGTCACTACACAAAGAAATCGGGCCTTTCTTGACGCTGGAATGAGATTAATCAAGTCATTAAAGGACTGTCATAAAACAGTAGCTGGTTCTGCCGGAGGCCGCTTCTGCCCGTGGCAACACGCAAAGCCGTGAGAGTGGGCGCGACAGGCCGCCCCGCTCAGCCCCGTTCCTCCCCCCTCCCAGGTTGCGTCGGAGGCCCCGAGGGATCGCCAGGCCTGCCTGGACCCCCAGGCCCCACAGGTAAGCCGGAGGTCTCTCCCGGCTTCTCCGTGTCTTCGCTGTCACTATTCCTCTCGGCTCCTCTTCCTGCTGCCCTGCCCCCCTCCGTGCACGTGGACGTCACTTAGTCCTGCGACCGTGATGTGCTGCCGCAGACCGTGGTCACACGTGTAGGGAAGCGGCTTTTGCTCCTCACGTGGAAGATGCGTGAAAACCGACACCTCACTCAGCCCTGGGCTGGACGAGAGGGTTCCTGCCCCACAGTCCCACCTCTGCGGGCGCCTGGGCGACAGCGGGCATCCACGGGGGTCGGTGGGGTTTGCGGTGGGCGTGGCCAGCTGTCAGGGGCGCCTTCCCGGCTGACACCCCCACCTTGTTGTTTCGGAGGGTCCCAAGGACCACGTAAGTCCACAGACTTGCTGCTGGGGTTTGCTCTTGGGGCTCTGACGTGTGTCCTGCTTCCTCTGCGTTATTTAGGGGCCAAGGGCCTCCAAGGGACACCGGGACTCTCGGGAGCAGACGGACCACCAGGGCTCAAGGGTCTCCCTGGAGACCCAGGTCGTGAAGGATTCCCAGGACCCCCAGGTAAGGCGGGGTCGGACCCCCACACAGCCCCACAGGTTTGGGAGGGGACCACGTGGGACGTGGGTGCCCCAGCTCTTTCGTCTTTGGACACTTAGAAACTGCAAACACGTACTTGATGAAAATTCTCGAGCTTTCCATCACTATTCTGCTGACCCCTTCGGCTCCTGCAAGAAAAGAGACAGGAGTGCAGGACCGTTTTCTCTGGTTGATGAGGAATGTTTCGAGGGCAAAGCAGTGGTGTCCTCTTCTGAGACTGTCCCCGGAGGCACGAGGCCCTCGGGTCGTCAACTCCACTCTGCTGGTCACTCCGCAGACAGCCCACAAGGGCTCCCAAGCCCCGCACGGGCTGCTGGCCCGCACACTCTGGATTAGGGAGATTCAGGCCCAAGAAGGAGATGGTTCTAGAGGCTTTCTGCACTGGAGAAAGTGGGGCTGGGCCAGATGGCGGAGTGGGAGAGGAGGCTGTGGGCCCCGGTGGGAGCCTGGGCAAGGCCTTGAGCTGAGACCCCCGACTGCACACTTGCTGTTTACAGCCCCTTTCTGGTACCTCCCTCGGCCCGTCACGATGCTAACCTCCAGTTATGGGGACCCCCCATGTTTCCTTCCAGGGTTCGTGGGGCCCCGAGGATCCAAAGGTGCAGCGGGCCTTCCTGGTGCGGACGGTCTCCCAGGTCCCACTGGTCTGCCGGGCCCCGTCGGGCCCCCAGGGGACAGGGGCCTGCCCGGAGAAGTTCTGGGAGCCCAACCTGGGCCCCGAGGAGATGCTGGAGTGCCTGGACAGCCTGGCCTGAGAGGCCCTCCGGGAGAGAGGGGCCCACCTGGATTCAGGGGTAAGTCTTTGGGGCAGGAGGGGCACAGGGAGCCCAATCCCACGGCCCTGTGGCGTCCGAGGGGGGTTTGCTAAAGCCCACAGGCCGTATGGAGTGTATGTTGCTTTTTCTTCCCCACATTCAGTACCGTATCCCTTTAGAATGTTCTAGGACAGTAATCGTCATCGGGTTTACATTCCCCAGCAGGAAGGGCTGCCGTCCGAGACGTTGACACCTACAGACTAACGATGCTCGTCCCCTGTTCCCAAGCTGGGAGTGAGCCGGGGGTGGGGGCCGGGCTTTCTGCGGAATGTGGGCTGCTGGTGTGAAGGGAGGCGGCGATGTGAGGAGGGCAGTGTGAGGAGGGCGAGGCGGACGACAAGCGACAGAGCACGGCTTCGCAGGCGGGTGTGACGCGGGCGAGGGAGACACTCCCCAGCCCACAGCACCTCCGTGTACATGTGAGGACTAGTCGGACGCGTGCACGGGGCGTCCAGTGGCTCTGTGAAGCTGGCGCGTGCAGAACTGGCCTCGGAACCCCACACGCCCGCGGTCGGCGGGACACGGGAAGTCGCTGAAGGGCTCACATTGGTGTTCGGGGCCACGTGCCCTGGAGACCACCGACCACTGGTGTTCCTGATCAGATACGGAGATGCGGGGAGAGCCGTGACTTTACAGCTGTCTGTGCCGGCTCCCGAGCCCGGGGAGGAAGGGGGCTTCCTCTGTGGGGCAGGAAGCGGGTGTCCCGTCTTCCAGGGCCGTCGGGCGTCCAAACACTCAGGCGAGTGATGCCTGGTTCTCAAGAGGCAGGTGAAGTCACCAGGCTCAGGAGCCCCAGTGGGGTTTCGGGTGAGCCTGTCTGTTTTCAGGCCTGAGGCTGGGGCAGGGGAAGGGGCACAGGGCAGGGAGGTCCCACGTTCATCACATCCCCACTGTTGGCTAAACAGGAGAGCCCCTGCGTGGGTGCCGGGCTTCACCAAGAGACACGCGGGGGGAGGCCCGAAGAATGGAGGGAGGAGCCTGGGAGGGCCAGAGTGCACGCACACGGGCTCACACTCGTGCACACACGTAATCGTGCACGCACAGGCTCCTGCACACACGTCCACATGCTTACACCCACACACGTGCCCACACACTCGCTCTCACACACGATCACGTCCACACTCATCCTCTTACACATCATGCAGGGACGGGCCCGCGGGCGAAGTCATGCAGAGGTGGGGACCCCCTGCTGGGACGGCCGGGTCTGTGCTTGCCCACGTGGCGCCCCCCAGGCGGTTTCAGAGTGGTGGGTGTCACCTGGTGGAGGCTGCCCGGCTGGCACACGGGCAGACCGGCACAGTGCACGGTAGCCTCCCAGGTGGCTGTTGGAAGGAGTGGCAGGCGTGTGTCCCCAACAATGTCCACTGCTCTCCAGCTGCACAAACCCCCTCAGGGTTTGGATTTTGGATGGATTTTGTAGACGTAACTACTTCCCGCAGACTTCACAATGTTTGAGCACAAGGACCAAGGGCCCAGCTTGAAGTCCGGGCCTGCGGCGGTTTCCCGCCGTCTGTGTCTCCTCAGCGACCAGCTTACGTACGCGGACTGTTTAGTAAAAGTTCTGACTTCAGGGCATCGGAGCTTCGAGAACCGGCTTCCGCGAGGGTCCCACCCGCCTGGGCAGTGGCATCGTGGACGGGGGCTTGCTCGGCCGCATGGGCCTGGCGCAGGGACGCCCGGGTGCCTCCTGGGAGCAGGAAGAGAGCAGGGGCCCAGGTCCACGAGTTACGGGCATTTTGCTGAAGGAAGCAGATTCTTTGTAGGTGTTCCTTTTCCAGCAGATGTTCTAGAAATGGAAATGGGCTTAAAATACTGGGCTCTGATGATGAGCTCTGAGGCCACGGAAGTCGACGCAGTCGGTGCAGCATCCTTCTTGCAGCCTGACCCGCCCACTCCCCGCTCCAGGGATGGAGACGCCCAGAAACCGTGCTCGGACGTACAGACCCAACAGCCTCTGCCCCCGTGAGCCCCGTCAGCTCACCAGCCTGGAGGGCTGTTGGCGGTGATGCCTTCTGCCCACCGTCATGGAGGAACAGCAGGGGCCCGACTCCCCAGTCAGACCTGGCCGTCTCCAGCACGGCCTGCCGTGCAAAACCGTCAGCCCCACGAGCGCTACACTCTGTTAACCCAGAGGGGAAGCTGGGCCAGAACAGCATGCTCGCTTCCCGTAGCAGAACTGGAGAATGTGAGGACGCGTGCCTGTGCATCTTGGAGAACATCTTGGCAGAATTCTGCTTCAAATCTGCTCCCTGTCTTTGCAGACCTATCTGCCCTGTTCCGTCCACACATCAGACACCTGGGACACACGCCAGCACGGCAAGTTCTGGGTTGGTCCAACACTGTCTTGGTCCCTTTTGTTCATGCGCCTCCCCTCATCCACCGACCTGTCCACCCTCCATGCAGGGCAGCTTGCATATGCCTTAGTTGTGGGCTCGATGAGCATCTGTGCCAGGAGGTCACCGGAGCAGCACTGGAAATGAGCGTCGACCATCCTGCCCGTCCTGCTGGTGCCCACGGAAGGAACGCGCTGAGCATCAAAGTCCGGGAAGAAAAATGAGAGGCCAGGGGCTTTGTGGGGGGAAAATGGGAGAAAATACATGCTCGTGGGACCCGTGGGTGGGCAGGATGTTCTAAACATAAAAGCAAGGGAAGAAGCAGTGCGTGTGTGTGTGCGTGTGTGCGCACGCGGGCACACACACACACACGCACACACACACACACACGGTGCGTAAAACCTGCGTACGAATGCTCATCTTCACGTCAAAAACACAATGAAACTTTGGGCAGCAAAGTAGAGTGAACGTCACGAGAGCCGTGGAAGAGATCCGTCCTTGTGCGTGGAGAATACTGAAATCTGTGAGAGAAATATCTGAATCCCCAAAGGAGAATAGTAGCAAAGAACAAAACTTTCTACCAAAGCCAAACGTGAGTAGAAAGGACTGTCCCGCTGTCTCCACCCTGCGAGTCTGATCGGGCGTTTGCCCGCGCCCACCCTGCCTGCCCTGCCGAGCTCCGGGCTCTGGGCTCAGCCCCAGCCAGGAGAGCCTGCGGGGAACAGGGGTACAGACGCGGGACCACACGGCCACGGCTAAGTGAGCGCAGTGGGGACCCACAGAGTCAGCTTCCAGGACACCTTCCGGAAGAAGTGACCTCCGCCCCCGGCACAGATCCGTGCTCCCAGCCACTCCCTCGCGGCACCACCTGCGAGAGCAGGGACAGGTGGGCACCGAATGTGTCCACGTGACACGGTCCTCCGACGCACGCTGCCCTCTAACACATAAAGAATATTTTAGAATGTGGCAAAATGCTTCAAATAGAACATCGAGTGAAAACAAAAGCCAAAACTCGGACTCTCAGCCGGGCGCCAGGCTGCTGGTGCGTGCTCGGTGTGCTTGCCGGACGAGCCGTCGGCAGGAGGAGAGCACTGACGCCAGCCATGGGGCCGGGTGACCTCGGGGTTGCTGTGAGCTGATCCCCGAGACTCGTGGGCCTCCTGTGGGTTTCTCGGGAGCCAACGAAATGCCGTCTGTGAGGAGGCGGCTGCTGTCCGCGGGTGCAGGGCTGACCTCACGCCCCTGTGTTGGTGGGGCCGGCCCGTTGGAGAGGAGGCCACCATCCGCGGGTGCAGGGCCGGCCTCACGCCCTTGTCTTGGTCCCGCAGGAAGCCAGGGCATGCCGGGAATGCCAGGCCTGAAGGGCCAGCTGGGCTTCCCAGGACCGTCAGGCCAGCCAGGCCTGCCTGGGCCACCAGGACCGCACGGCTTCCCAGGAGCTCCAGGCCGGGAGGGGCCCTTGGGGCGGCCGGGTGCCCCTGGTCACGGAGGTAAGGATCCCCCAATCCCCTGGAGGGGTCGGGGCCTCACATGACTGACAAGTGAGGTAGCACCAACCTCCCCAGGGGGTTCTCAAACTGGGCTCCATGGCACTCTTTCCCAGAGCTGTAGGGGTTCTGAGAGAACCCCCCGCTGAGCCAACTAAACAAGAGACAGTTGTTCTCGCTGGACTCTGAGGCCGGACATCTCATGTCCCCCTGGGTGCGTCCAGTCCCGATCTCTTCTGAGACGGACACCGGTCCCTCTGACCGGACCCGTTGCTCTGGAATTACCTTTTCCGGGCCCTGTCCTGCAGGGCACCCACACCCCAGGGTCCTGGGGCTTTAGGATTCCGACATACGACACGGGGGGAGGACACAGCTCAGCCCAAACAGGTTCCAAAAACACAACATGGGATTTGCCAAACAAGAAGCCAAAGCTCCATGTTCCTGCTGTACTCGGGGCTCCGGGAGACGTCAGTAGGAAAAATGCAGTTTCCCTGCAGAACTTCAAAATCGCTGCTGCGCTTTGAGGAGGGAAAGGTTTTCCGAAAGGGACAGAATCGGGGAAGAGAAAAAGGGGCTTCCTTCAGGGCCAGGAGGCAGGGGAATGAAGCCATGGGCCATTCGCCCCCTGGAGCCCTCCACAGAGAGGCCGAGTCCCCCACTCGGAGGTGGAGCGCAGACGTCCCTCGGGTGCTGTCCAGGGCGACGGGCCGCAGGAGCACTGGGCTCTTCGGAGTTCGCTCGTTTTCTACTCCTCCTCCTCCACTTTTCAGGTCTGCCTGGAGACAGAGGGGACCCAGGGGACACAGGTGTCCCTGGCCCCGTGGGCATGAAGGGTCTCTCCGGCGATAGAGGTGACCCTGGTTTGCTGGGGGAGAGAGGCCCCCCAGGAAGTCCTGGCTTCAAAGGAATGAGTGGAATGCCTGGTATCCCCGGACAGAAAGGTAACGGGGGGCACACGGGCACTCCCTGCAGTGGGCACGGGTTACGCGGGACTCGGAGAGGCCAGCCCCGCTCACTGGTGGGCCGGGGCCCCGGGAGGCGTCCTACCTGGGGGAACGGACCAGTGCTGCTAGGCTGAGTGGGACTGGCCTGCCCCAAAATACTGAGTCACTCATACCGAGAGGGTCGGGGGAGGCCTCTCAGGACCCTGGTGTCCGATCCGGAGGCTGGTCGGTTTTACAAACCAAAACCAAGGAAATACCTGGTCCCTGGGCTCAGTTTATTTGCACACAGACTGAGGCCAGTTTTCCTAGAAGGGAGCCCTCTGGTCCTTGACTGTGGGGCCACACGGTGATCTGTCTCTCCAGGGGTCCTTTGTGGGATCCTCATACTGGGCAGGGTTAACGTCCTGTCATATCCTCTCCGGGCGGCCACGGACATAGGTCACCATCTGTTTTCCTTGGGTCTTTCATAAGACTGACGCACGCTGGCCGTCCGTCTTGGCCCCAGCGGCCGGTCGGCAGGCGGGCAGACTCTGCGAGACTCTGTGCGTCTCAATCTGCTCGAAGGTCAGTGGACGGGCCCCTTAGCAACGGTGTCCCGGAATCCCTACTTCAGGGTAGGAATCTTATCCTCCGTGCGTCACTCTGCAGCAACGTCCCCGACGAGCAAGACTGAAAAGCTGCGGGTGTCCATGGCTAACCCAGCTTCTCGTCCCTCTGCAGGCGGAAGAGGTTCGCCCGGGATGGACGGTTTCCAAGGCATGGTCGGGCTCAAAGGAACACCCGGGCTTCCGGGAAACAAAGGAGAGGCCGGATTTTATGGAATTCCGGGACTGAAGGGCCTGGCAGGGGAGCCGGGTGTGAAAGGTACGTCCACCTCTCAAAACACCTTTCTGACGGGGTCGCAACTCACTTTTGTGGAGTGTAGCTCTGCCTAAAGCAAAACTTCCAGGAACCCCAAACCTAGGCACAATTAGAGAAGAAGAAAACTAACAAAAATTAGAAGACTTCATCCCAGCCTCAGGCCACCAGCAGCATCATGAGAAAAGAATCCAACCAAAGGAAACTCTCTTGTCTGTATTCAACAGAAGTTTTTGTGGAGGTAAAATTAAATACAAGCTCAGTTTTGGGTGACGACACGAGGTTCCGTGTTGGTACGTAAGTGTGGTCACCACCTGTCACCACCCAGAGTCACAGACCTTTCTCCTGAGAAGGACATTCCAGATCTGCAGTCGTAGCAACTCTGAAACGCGCCGTTCAGGGTCATATCAGCTGTCCTCCCCGTGCTGTGGCTCATGTCCCCGTGACCCCTGAGTTTACACGAAGTGGCAGCGACGTTAGGGACATCATGACACGTCATAGGAAACCTCCCAGCGTGACTGTTCATGGCGAGCGGGAGGTCAGGTGGAGCCGGGGGAAAAGCAGAAGGTAAATCCCACAGGAGGGGAGCGCCGTCTCACAAACGGGGACTCCGTGCTCCAGGCGGAAGGGCGCGGCACCACGCCGAGGAGGTCGTGACCCGCAGACACGAGGCCGGGTCAAGCCTGGCGTGGGCGGGCCGCTCAGGACCCCAAGTGGGAGGCTCCTCGTCCAGAAAGTGTGTCGCAACAAACCACATGTCCGTGACTTTTGTGTGAACACCCTCGTTCCGCAAGCGTCACCGTGACCTCTGAAAACAGAATAACTGATAGCCAGCGTTACTGTGGGCACGCGCGTCACATGCGGCTGGTGGGCACGCGACACACGCGGCCGGCGGTGGAAACAGCCTGGCGGTTACCTGGAAAGGCAAACAGAGGCACCGAGCACATTCCTGTCTGGTCAGCGCCCCGGAGAGGGAAGCCGGGTTCTGCACGCGGGCGTTCCTGGCAGCGTGCTTCCCAACACCCAAAACCAGAGACAGGCTGAAGAGCCCTCGTGGGCCAGTGACACGTGGTCGTCACGCGCAGGAGTGCTGACCAGCGAGAAGGAGAAACCAGGGCCTGAAACCTGCTGGAATGTGGGTAAAATCAAGAGCGTTTTCCCACGTCGTCTGCTTCCTCGATGGGAAATGTCGGAACAGGCGGATCTGCAGACGGGCCGTGGATGCGTGGCCTCTGGGGGCGGGGGGTAGGCAACGGCTGGGGTGACCGCTGACGGGTGCGGGGTTCCTTTCCGGGGTGAGGAGATGTCCTGCAGTCCTGCAGTGGCGGGGGTGCAGGTCCGCACGCAGCTCATGTGCAGAAGGGGCCTCGGGGTAAGCCGGGAGGTGGCCTCGGCCTCGGCCTCTCTTGGACACTCTTGCCCCCACTCAGGCCCAGTGGGGACCAGGGAGCCATGCCGGCCGGAGCTCAGAGCCCCTCGGGACTCGCTGGCCGGGACAGCCGCGGCTCCTCCCGTGGCCCTCGGCCTGGCTCAGAGGCTGAGAGAGACACTGCGTTCTGCTCCCCTGCAGGCAGCCGCGGAGACCCCGGACCCCCAGGGCCACCTCCCATCATCCAACCAGGAATGAAGGACATCAAAGGGGAGAAAGGCGATGAGGGGCCCATGGGGCTGAAAGGGTACCTGGGTCTGAAAGGTGAGCACAGCCCGGCTGCCCCTCCCGCCCCCCTAGTCCCACGGCCGCAGCTTCTGCACCAGACACCTCTCTGCCCAAGACGGCCGCAGTGTTCCAGCGCCTCTGACCCCAACACCTCGGCCAGGCGGCCTGCGGGTCCTCTGCGGCCCAAGGAGCCTCACGGTCCCGGGGTCAGACGTCCGGCCATCGGGACCACGAAGCGCAGGGCTTGGGGAGGGCGGCCAGCACAGGGACGACTCACTCGGGGTCTTCCCGCAGGTGTTCCTGGAATGCCGGGCGTCCCGGGGCTGTCGGGAGTCCCCGGGTTGCCAGGGAAGCCGGGCCACATCAAAGGAGTCAAAGGAGACATTGGCATCCCTGGAGTGCCGGGTTTACCAGGATTCCCCGGCGTGCCCGGCCCCCCCGGCATCATAGGTTTTCCCGGATTCACAGGAAGTCGGGTAAGTGCGCGTCTCCCCGCGATCGCTCCTCTCCCCTCCGCTCCCAAGAGGGCTGTGGTGTCGCGTCTGCTGCAGTCCGAGCGGTGTGTGGCCGGATTCAGAGTTGAGGTCCCCGGGTCACTGGGAGGAGACACGGTGCTCACACCACCACCGTCAGTGATCTGCGTGCCACCCACAGCACGGCCGGCCCTTCCGTGGGCTGCCGTCGGAGGGAGCCAGGTGTCCACGCTCTGCGCCGGGGGCTCGGAAAGAACACTTGCCACGGAGCCCTCCAAACCCTAAACTGAAGCGTGCGTGAGGTCAGGACTGAGGACCCGTCCCTGGGTCACAGCACGGAGAGCATCCCGGCTGCCGTTCACACGTTGCTTTCCTCCGTGTCCGTGCTCTGGCTCCCGGGTGCCGTGTTGCCGTGGTGACAGGGACGCCCTCTGAGCCCAGGCAGGGCTCCGGTCTCTCCGCACCTGCCTCTTCTTGGGTCAGGCGTGGCTGGCGGCCACCTGCAGTTCCGCGGGCCCCAGCGCGGCCTGCATTCCGTGGTGGGCGGCTGTGCCGCGGCTGTCTAGCGACTGTAGTGCGGGAGCTTCTTCTGTCCCGCTGTTGTGTGAAGCCGGCTCGCGCACGGGGCTCATGCGCCCGGGGCTCAGCACGTAGACCCCTCTCCTGCATTCACGGTAGGCTGAGCACACACCGGGCCGAGCGGAAAGTCTCACCACCCGGCCGTGACCCTTCAGCAGCAGCCCACGTGGCCTCTGGCCAGTCCCCTCGGAATACATGACACGTCCACGTCCCTCAGTGGCCTGCCTGCTGTCCCCGCCAGGCTCTGTGGCTCACGGGACCTCGTGTGCGGCCAGCGGGCCCCTTAGAATAAAAAGGATGGAAACGTTCCCTGCAGCATGGTCCCCAGTCACCAAGCCTAGGAGAACTCCGGTGCCCCCCGTGGGAGGACGAGCACAAGACGCGGCCCAGGCCAACGGGGAGCCGGCGCACACGGGCGAGAGAATTCCCCAGAAACAGCCACACAGGTGACTCGCACAGACGTCGTGCTGAGCGAGCTACAGCAGAGAGTCCGAACGATGCAGACCCGTGCATGTGACGGTCAGGAGCCCACGCGACTGTGACAGACGGCAGTCGGACGGTGGCTGTCCCAGGCAAGGTTGGGGACTAGGAAGGGGTGCAAGGAAACCTTCTGGAGTGTGAAAACATCCCGTGTCTTCGTCTACGAGGCACATGAGTGACATTCGTGGAGCCGTGGCGATGAGCGCACCACACGGACGTGAGCTCCCCATCAGGAGAGGACGCCGTGAGAACAGAGAGCAAGGCGTCGTCTGAACAGGGACATGGCCTTGGGCGCTGCTTCCCCGCTGCTCCTGGAGCAGAGCCAGGGTCCTGGTTCAGAGACTCGAGTCCACCGCACCGGGAGAGGTCACTGTGTGGCCCTTGCCCACACTGTAGTGTAGACCGGCACGCCGCCCTCCATCAGAGCAGGGGAGAACCGTGCTTTCCAGGGTCATGTGGTCACTATCCACGGATCCAACCTCATTTCGGGGAGTCTCAGTGACCACAGACAGAGAACACAGCCGGGCGACATCAGAGCAACCTGGGGAACCCAGCGGCCCCCATGCAGTCGCCGTCCTGCTGCTTCCTAGCGAGGTGATCTCCGCAGAGCAGTTAGCTTCTCCGGGCCTCCACTTGCTCGTCTGTCAAAGGGGACACCTAGTACCTACTCCACAGGGTTGTCCTGAAGTTTAAATGAAGTTCTCGGGACGGGACCCCGCACAGTCGCACGTGCACAGCCGGACGGGGCGGGACGCAGGCAGCCGTGCGTGTCACCACCACCATCGTGACCGGTGTCACTTCCCTGCGACACCCGTCATCTCTGTTCCTCGTGTCAGTGAGCCCGCTTGGTCCAGTAGAATCCGCTGTTACGTGGGAAACTCGCGGGCTTTGCGGCAGGTCGATCGGATTACAAGCCGGGAGTGTGGGTTTAGCCAGGCAGCCAGGCAGGCTACACCCTCCAGGGTTACCGGCCAACCTCGTGAACGCCTTCTGAGAGGTTTCCACGTCTGACCTCGTTCTAGGGCGACAAGGGAGCTCCGGGGAGAGCGGGCTTGTATGGCGAGGTCGGCCCCACCGGTGACTTCGGTGAGTATGCTGGGACGTGACCGCGGGCCGCCCACCATCCAGAGCGCCCCGGGCAGGTGTGGCGGTCAGACCCCGGGATGCCTGAGGGATTTCAAAGCCAATTGATCCTGTTAGGAACGTAACACGGCAAAGTCGCAGAACTAACCACCTGCCGACAGGAAGGCCTGCGTCAGCCGTCTTTTTCCACCACAGGTGACATCGGAGACAGCGTCAGTCTGCCGGGAAGGCCTGGACTGAAAGGGGAGCGGGGCCTGGCTGGAGCCCCAGGTACGTGAGTCCTTCCCGCCCCTTCATCTCAGGGACCGCCCTGAGCCCCGCGGCAGCTCTCTCGGGCGCTGGGTCACTACCGGTGTGGCCGAGCCACGTTTCAGGGAATGGTTTGACGTCTTCCAGCCCACGTGCAAACAAGACGCAGGACGTGTTTATTAAATGACACCTAAGACCAAGTCAGGAAGCTCTGTCTGTCCCTGAAAGGGACATTAGAGGACAGGAAGCCGATGGCACAGTGACCAGCGCATCCTGTAAAGGGGGAAGGGCTTAGCAGAGGGCAGAGCGCGTCAGGCCAGTCCCCGGAGCGAGCAGCACGCCCAGGCCCGGGGCCTAGTGTGACAATGCGGCGCTCCCTCCTCCCGTCAGAGCATCCCGCAAGTCCAAGGCCGACATTCCTGCTTGTACACATCTGGGACAGGTGCCTCCCAGGGGTTTTATCTCGGGGGACCCCTCCCTGCTTCAGTCCTAGGGGCGGCCCCGGAGGGGGAGAGAGTGTCCGTTAGCTTGGCCAGTAGGGAGGCTGCTGAGCCCATGCTTTGTCTAGAAGTCAGAGTGGACGGGGATTCCGCCTCGCGTGGAGTCAGAAAGGGGTCCTCGTCGACTGGCTCCTCGGGGCTCACTGCCGATCTAGAATCTGGTCTCCCAGCAGCTTCCCTCCCAGCCCCACGGGTACCCTGGACTCGCTGAATGGCCCCTTCTCAAGAATTTCTCAGACAGTTTGGTCTAGAAGAGCAGAAGCGTGAGGCTCTGTAGCCACAGACAAGGACCCCATCTCCCATCTATTCAACTGGAAATGTGTCAGGGACGAGAAGTGGCCCCCACCAGGGATCAGGGCTGTTCCCCCTTGAACGTTTCGGTGTCACTTACCCACAGGCCCTGGAAGCAGAGCCTCCCCCTGTGCGCACGGCCAGGGGACCATATCTCAGGACTCCAGGGTCCCGGGCACACAGGGGCCGTGACGTCAGGCACCCTCAAGGTGCATCACTGTCCCTCAGATGGGAAGGGGGTGCCCGAGGGGTCAGCCACAAGGCTGACCCGTACAGCCGAGGGGGTGCCCCAGGGAGCCCCAGTCACATCCCGGTGGGGCACTGGAGCTCAGGCCTGTCCTCGGAGGGATGACGCAGGTGGTTGTGAAGGAAGGCGCACCGGGCAAAGGGAGGTTTGGCGCAGATTGCTACGACACTGAAATCACCAGTAGAAATAAGCAGAGCTGCTTCGTGGTTGCTCTTTAAGACCACGGAAACACGAGGGCCTCTCCCGCGGGCTTCGATGTGCTCACGGCAGGGCAGTGGGCTTCCTCCAGAGCCATCCAAAGAGGGGACGAAGGGAAAGCCCTGATGCGTTTTCTGGCCCAGGCTTGAAGCGACACACGAGCATTTCCGCGGTGGCCTGGGGGTCACCCCTGTCAGCCCCACCCAGCACACGGGCATGGATACCAGGACGTAGGGGCCACTGACGTAGAGACGGTTTTAGGGAGGGAAGGATCACGCTCCGATACGCAGCCCGTTCACAGTAGAAGCACCAACGTGGAAAGACAGTGTCCCTTTTGGGGTGTCCCCCTGAGCCCTGTGAGGGCTGGGCCCCAGGGATGCGGCGCCTGCCCTGCTCCAAGCAGGACTCTGTGCTTCCAGGGCTGAAGGGCTTCTTCGGGGAGAAAGGAACAGTGGGCGAAGTCGGCTTCCCCGGGATAACAGGCGTGCCCGGTGTCCAAGGCCCTCCCGGAGCCAAAGGGCAAACAGGTATGACCTCTTGCCGTCCCACAGCCTCCCAGCATGCACCCTCCCCTGCACGGCTGAGCCTCCACCCTCCAGGCTCCCGGATGAGGTGGCCCAGGTGTCTGTGTCCTTGTCTGCTGTGACCGCACTCTGCCCCAGGAGGCTGCCTCGTGCGGGTTGCCCGTGACCCAGCTCTGCCTTAGAACCAAACTCAGGGGAGGACCAAGCCACAGGCCACGGGGGGACATGCAGGGGGCTGACGCAGGTGCTTGTGTGGCCCAGCGTCTGTCTCCCCGTGAACGCAGACCAAGTCCTGGTTCCGGGACCCCTTCCGTGCAGCTGAGTACACGGAAGCGGGTTTGCAGATCCCAAGTTAAGGCGGAAAGTGAACAGGGGACTAGTTTCGAGCTTTTTTCTTGCTGCTGCTTTTGCTTTGTTTCACCTTGCTTTGTGTGGGACCTGGGAACCCTGACGCCCATCCTCCGGAGTCTCCAGGTCCTCTGTGCACCCCTGCTTGGATGGCAGGACAAGAATGGGGGAATGTAAGCTGCTCTCTCTTTGGCAAGGCTGCTCCACCCCCAATGAACCTGAATGTGGGGTGATTCCCGGCTGGAAGGAAGGCCGTCCTCTCCCACAATGCCCTCCTCCTCTAGCGAGGACCTGAACTAGGGCTTCAGTCCCACTTAAGGACACGTGTGTCCTCCTAGGCTTCCCAGGACTGACAGGCCTGCAGGGGCCCCAGGGAGAGCCAGGGCGGGCAGGACTGCCTGGCAACAAAGGAGACTTCGGCTGGCCCGGGATTCCAGGCTCCCCAGGTAAGAAAGAGCATTTCTCCCTTTGCAGACTCGACACATGGGGTCGCTCTGAGCCAGCCTGGCGGGCTGGGGAGAGGTCCTGTTGGCCGGGCTGACCCTTCTGGTCGGTACCCAGGCAATGCTGACGTGACCAGAAGCCAGTTTCCCCGATGTTCTGTCCAGGGCTGGCCGGAGCTCGGGGGTCACCCAGCCCAGCCCGGGAGAGGCCCTCAAGGGCTGTGTTGCTCGGAATGAAAGGGGCCCACACCCCCGACACTCACTGCCCAAGTCACAGGCGGCGTCACCCCCTGCCTCCCGTGTCTACTCTAGGACTGCGTGTCCTCGGGAATCCAAAGGGAACGGAATCCAGCCAGACAGGTGGTTCTGTTACAAACCAAACCCACAGAGTGCCTCGGGGGCGTCAGGGAGAAAGGACACACCACTTCCAGTCCCCTCGAGGCTGTGAGGAATCTGCAGAAAGACTCCAGGAAAACAGGCTCGGTGGGAAGTGCATATCCTGGGTGACACGCACGTGACTAATTTACAAGTCGTGCTGTGTGGAACGTGACAGGCTTCTGAGTGAACCGGACGGGTGACCATGAACTAGCAAACAGAAGCAGATCTGAGTCAGGTTAAGGTCGCCTTGCTCTCTGGTGCACACGGTAACCATGAATGAAACCCGCAGGTTTTCCCGGCATCCAGGGCGTCAGCGGCTTGCACGGCCTGCCAGGCACCAAAGGCTTTCCAGGATCCCCAGGTACCTGACACTGCCCCGGCCACGCGGCCACACCCAGCCGTGGGGGAGGGGGCGCTGAGGGGCATCCCAGCCTCAGGAGCTCAGGGATCAGGGCAGCTCCCCCGGGGGCCGCATGGATGGGGGCCCCGGTGGTTCCGCAGACCAAGAAGGGGTTCGGCCACCATCAGGTCTGGGGCACAGAGGCTGCCTGGCCAGCTGAAATCTGCACAGTGAACTCCGGCTCTGCTCCCGCGTCTCACGGCACAGTGACCGTCCCGCTTCTGCAGATCGGCCTGGCACAGGCAAGGAAGCTAACGTCACTGCTGTTCTCCCCGCCACAGGTGTGGACATCCACGGCGACCCCGGCTTCCCTGGTCCTGCAGGGGACAGGGGTGACCCAGGAGAGCCCAACACCCGCCCAGGCCCTTTCGGAGCCCCAGGACAGAAAGGGGAGCGAGGAGACCCAGGTGAGACCGAGCACCGCCCAGTAGCTCCGCCTGCACCACCATACCCGGGAGGGTGTCTGTGCATCTGAAAGATGAGGAGCAGAGAGGGCACGGGCCCTGCCGGTTGCTCTGCAGAACCTGTTGGCCAGCACCCCCCATCATCCTCTGTTATAGCCCATCGGGGTAGTTACTGGGACGAGGAACTAGGGTCGGTCCAGCGGCACTCGTCTCGGCAGGGGCTAGGACCTAGGGCAGAAATCGCCTCTCTTACTCGCATTTGTACGAATGGGAAACGCCTGCCCCAGAGCTCAGTATCCGTGTCTGTCTGGGAGGACGACTGTGACCCCGTAACTCTTCCTGACCTCCGCTGAGCTGTGTGCCCCAGAGCATCCCCCTGGCATCCCCGACTCATCCCACAGCTCACTGTCTGTACAGCATCTGTTTTCTGGAATCCTTGTCACCCCTGCCAGGGAGCCCCTACACTCCATCCGAGGGTCCTGGGACAGTCTGTCCGATGCGAGGCCGCCACCCTGCACGGAAGTCACGGCAGCCCCATGACCCGGTGGCGTCTGCACCGATGGGTGGTGCTGCCCGCTGGGCCGCAGGCTCTGGCCATGACCGGGGAGGGGCCTCTCCACTAAGACACCCTATTGACACTGAGCTGAAACAGGGCTGGGGCCTGAGCTAGTGCAGGGTGGCCACAGCGGGGACTGAGAGAGAGCATCTGTGTGGCCCAGAGGCCTCATGTGGCCAGGACTGGCACATCTGGTGCCAACACCGGGGCTGGCGAGCAAGAGAGCCAGGCTCTCAGGGCCACACGCTGTCCCAGGCGCATCACCAAGCTCGATGCACGGGGCCCTCCCTGGACCCAGCCTTGGGCGGCTCCCACCACAGCCTCCTGCCCCCCCCCCCGGGGCAGGAAGTGGCGGGGAGGGGAAACCATCGATCGAAACGTGGGATGCTGCTCCTCAAACAGGTTTCTTCTGTCTCCCTCCCAAGGGGAACGAGGCCCTATCGGGAGCCCCGGACTTCAGGGGTTCCCAGGCGTCACCCCACCTTCCAACGTGTCTGGCTTACCTGGTGACAAAGGGGCACCAGGCATATTTGGCCTAGAAGGTAAGCAGGACGCTGGTTTCCACAGGGGCAAGAGCCGGCGGGGACCGGCTCACTTTGGGGATGCAAAAGACTTCGTCTCCTCCTTGAGGACATTGTGCAAAGTGAAATAAGGCGCACAGGAGGGGACGGGCACTGCGAGGCCACTGGCTCACGGCCCGAGAGTGCTCAGATCCACAACCGGAAGGGAGGAAGCGGGGCCTGGGGCTGGGGGAGGCGGTGGCAACTCACTGACTCCTGGGAACGGGGCTTCGGTTTGGGAAGGTGAGGGTTCTGGGGTGCACGGTGGCGATGGATGTACTCCGAGCCACTGAACCGCACGCTTAGGAATGGTTAAAACACTAGGTTTTAGCGTACATACGCGAAAACAGTCATCGGTGTTAGACCAGCCAGACTGCCCCAAACGGGTGACTTTGCGTCTGGACCCCAGGCACCTCCTGCAGCGCGTCCTGGCACTCCGTGGCGAGCCTGCGTCCCAGCCCGCGCCTCCCTCCCACATAACCTCTTTCTTGTGATGCACGTCCACAGGTTACCGAGGGCCCCCCGGGCCGCCTGGGCCTGCTGCTCTTCCTGGAAGCAAAGGAGACGAGGGGAACCCAGGAGCTCCGGGAAACCCCGGGACCAAAGGATGGGGAGGCGACCCTGGGCCCCAGGGCCGGCCCGGCGTGTTCGGTCTCCCGGGAGAGAAAGGTAACAGCGCCCCCCGAGGAATCCTCAACTTAAGGAGGCGGCGGCACAGGTCAGAGGCGGCTGGAGCCCCCGCCACACAGGCGAGTCCTCCATGTCCTGCTTGTCTTGTAGGGCCTAGAGGGGACCCAGGATTCATGGGAAACACAGGAGCCACCGGGAGTGTGGGCGACCGAGGCCCCAAGGGACCCAAGGGAGAACGAGGACTCCCAGGTAAGTGGCCATTCGCACCCCTGCAGACCCCCGTCTCGGGTCAGCTGCCACGGGGAGTGGGCGTCGGAACTGTCCCTGTCCCCCAGGCTTGGGGACTCCTCTGAGGGCCCCCTCTGTCATGGGGACCTGCCATCGCCTCTGCTGGGACATGGTGAATGACACGAATTGCCAGAAGAGCTGAGCGACTCTGAGACGGGTTATAATGCGTCTCGTCTCTGAGAGCAGCATGGTTCCAGAAAGCTCCACCGGTGGATTCAGCGGATAAAACAACGGAATACAGACGAGAGCAAGAAAGCCACAGGGTTCTCCTGTGCCAACGGGGCATTCTTCTCCCTTTCCAGGTGTCCCCGGTTCTGTGGGAGCTCCTGGGATTGCAGGAATTCCCCAGAGGATTGCCATCCAGCCAGGGCCAGTGGGTCCACAGGGAAGGAGAGGCCCCCCGGGGGCGCAAGGCGAGATGGGGCCCCAGGGCCCCCCAGGAGAACCAGGTGGGAGCCCCTGCTGCAAAGCCTTCGTGTTTGCTTTGTCCTCACTGCGGTTTTCTGGCTGAAAAGGCTTCGCGTTCAGCCGCAGTGATGCTGAGCCCCATCCTGCGTCCCGTGCTGGTGACCCCTGGTTCTGGGTCTCTGCAGGTTTCCGCGGGGCTCCCGGGAAGGCAGGGCCCCAGGGGAGAGGCGGTGTGTCTGCTGTCCCCGGATTCCGAGGAGACCAGGGGCCCATGGGACAGCAGGGGCCGGTGGGCCAGGAAGGTGAGTGATGGATGGCGAACAGGGACAGAGAGCAGGGCCCTCCGTCCAGGTCTGGGAAGGGATCAAACGGCACCAAAACGAGCAGAGAGGAGAGGCCAGGGCAGTGGCAGGGGAGGGGACGTCCCGTGAAGAAGTGATGACAGTGTCCATGGAGGGGAGGGGTACGGAAAGGCAGGCTCGACCAGGACCACGGATTCCAACCGTTTGAAGGGTCGTCTTGCTGGAGGCCGACTGGCCGTCCTGCTGTGCTCTGGGCCAAGTCACCCCTGGGCGGGCGTCATGGGAGGCCAGTTTCTAACCCAGAAATGCCCATGTGTGCAGGGAGCTGTCTGTCCCCAAGAGGTCCAGCCGGGGTGGAGGGGGCTGGCTCTCGGGCAGAGGAAGCCCATGTGTGGGGTTGGGGCTGGACGGTCCTCCTTCCGGCTCCGAGTGTCGCAACGCCTGGCCTCTGGCTCGGCGCCCTGGCGGATCAGGTCGTCCGCAGGACGCTCTCGATCTGCAAGGGCAGAGCCAGTGAGGGCCAGGCCTCGGGGAGAAGGCAGGCCGCAGCCACAAGAGGCGAGCCGGGTGGGCTGAGGTCCACGCGGCAGCTGAAGGTGGCCACTGTCTCCCGGGATCCAGGGGAGCCGGGCCGCCCGGGGGCCCCCGGCCTGCCAGGCATGCCGGGCCGCAGCGTCAGCATCGGCTACCTGCTGGTGAAGCACAGCCAGACGGACCGCGAGCCCATGTGCCCCGTGGGCATGAACAAGCTGTGGGGCGGGTACAGCCTGCTGTACTTCGAGGGCCAGGAGAAAGCCCACAACCAGGACCTGGGTAGGTACCGCCGGCCCGGGCCACCCCGGCGAGGTTCACACTCAGACGGCCCAGCTCCCCGGGACCCAGAGCTGCCACCCGTTCCCACCCTACGGCTGCAGAACACACGAAAATGTCCTGTGAAAGCTCTGAGCCTCAGGTCGGCGCCCCAGAGCGGGCGCGACAGCAGCCTCCCCGGGCTCCGGGGTTCCCACCCGGCCCTCGCCCCCCGCCCACCCCTGCCTGGCCCCCAAGCCGCCAGCCCCTTGTGGGGCTCTGAGAGCAGGCTGGGGTGGCCTGGGGCGCAGGCAGAAGCCCCGGGAGAGCAGATAAGAATGTGTGCACGCGCCTGCTGGAAGGAAGCCCGGTCGCCAGAAGGAATTCAAATGCCTCGCAGGCCCGCAGAAAGTGGCCTCTGCTGGATGCAGGGGTGTGCAGGGAGGGCGCCTTCATCGGTGACGGCTGTGGTCAGGCCGAACCCCGACAGTTTATGCACATTCCTGTCCACACATCCTGGTCCAGCCGCGGGGTGGGGCCGGCTTGCTTGGGGCCACACCTGGGCTCTAAGCTGGGCCCGGCTCTCTCAGGTCTCACCCAGCCCTGCGCTGAGATCAAGCTGATCTTTGTACCTTACTAAGGGTGGGTGGCTTACTTGGGGTGGGTGTGGCCGGCCGTCCTTCTGGGAGGGCCCTGTCTGGCTCCCATGGGGGATTCTTGGGGCTGGTGTGTTAAGACCCCCAGCCGGCGTGTTTGTTCATAAAGACGCACTCCCTGCCGACCCAGCCTCATCCAGAGGCATGCGTGACAACTTCTGGAAGAAAGGGGCAGAAACACCAGGTCTGAGGCCCCCCAGGCAGCTGCTGGGTGGGCCTGACACCCGGGGAGCATCGTGGGTGGGCCTGACGCCTGAGAGCCTCCTCCGGTCTGCTCGCCTGTGACCCTGGGACCCCTCTCCACAGGGCTGGCAGGCTCCTGCCTGGCTCGGTTCAGCACCATGCCCTTCCTGTATTGCAACCCGGGTGACGTGTGCTACTACGCCAGCCGGAATGACAAGTCCTACTGGCTGTCCACCACTGCCCCGCTGCCCATGATGCCCGTGGCTGAGGATGACATCAAGCCCTACATCAGCCGCTGCTCCGTGTGTGAGGCCCCAGCCGTCGCCATAGCAGTGCACAGCCAAGACGTCTCCATCCCCCACTGCCCAGCTGGATGGCGGAGCCTGTGGATTGGATACTCCTTCCTCATGGTATGTGGTCCTTGCCTGCTTTCTCTCTGAGCATGGAACTGGGTGTAAATCTAGTTCCTCTCACCAACCACATGGTGCCTGGGGAAGCAAGACAACTGCCTTTGTAAGAATAACCACACAGGACAGTTGTTCAGGTTGTGCACTGCACAAGGGTGCCTGGCCAAGGGGATGAGAGTTGGAATGCAGCCTGCACTTTTGCCTGCACTTTCCTAACTGAGCCATGTTAGGCATGGGCCGCCCCCCCCCAATGCCTTTGTGTGGGGTATGATCCGGATAAACCGCGCTACCGGGATAGCGGTGCTGAAGTGTTCCTGCTTATTCCACCAAGGCAGGGAGAAAGGGAAGTGCAGCAGGGGTAGTGGGCCTTGTGTTGCGTTGATAGTTATCATAACTCCCTACTGCTATATTGACTAGACACCCAACGTGTTAAATATTTCATAAATTATATGCATATCATACTCTGTACGTTGTAGGAAAAGAGAAGAATTGCTGTCTTACCGTTTTTAGAAGCACGAGTGCTGCATCATTTGAAGCAGCAGAATCCTGAGTTCTGTGCAGACAGGCATATGGTCTGCTTTCCAAGAAGCTGACCCTGTAGGTGACTCTTGAGGACAGACAGAGAAACCCCTTTTGGTTGCACATGACCATCAGGGAGCCTTGTGTGTAGGCAAGCCACACACTCTGATCTTTTACCTTGCTGTAGAAATTCAAAAACAAAAATGGACCTTGTCCCTCACAAAGGGAGCGATGCGGTCCCAGCTCTGAGGCTCCCTCCAGCTGTCCTTCCACTCCCCGTGTGGTCTCAGCTCCTTCACACCAGGTGGGGCGGGAGGCGTCTGCTCACACGAAGCAGAGCACGGCTCTGGGCTGGGGATCTTCAGTTCTGTGAGCAGAAGATTCCAAAGCTTTCCCTTCCTGTGGTTTTGTGCGGAGAGGAGAACCCAGGTTTCCCATCCGGAACGTCCCAGAACACCCTCCCTTGCTCCCCGAGTCCGGTAGCCACAACCACTCCTAAGGCACAAACCACAGCCCGCACTTCCACGCCAAGTGGCGCGTGTCTCCATGAGCCTCCTGCATGCCTTGGCAAGAGCGGCCGCAGTTATGAGACCAGGAGAAAGGTCCCTGTGACGCTGGGCCCGCCTCCCCACCGCAGCCGCCCAGTCATCTCAAGTGGCTAGTTGTTGTTCGCGGTCCCCCGGTGGAAACCGTGATCGTCACACAACTCACCTGTTGGTTACAGACAAATCGGCAAGCACAGATTCTCCACACTACGCCCATCCCCGCTCCACAACCACAAGCCGAGTTGGGGCTCGAGGGGCCACTGTCCTTGCTCCTTCGTTTTATCTTACCAGCCTCCCAGGCTGACCCACTCAATGACTTTGTTTTCTTTGTGTTTTTTTAAGATTTTATTTATTAATTTGAGAGAGACTGAGAGAGGGAGCACAGGTAGGGGGGTGGGAGACAGGAGAAGCAGGCTTCCCGCTGAGCAGGGAGCCCGATGCGGGGCTCCAATCCAGGACCCCAGGATCAGGACCTGAGCCGAAGGCAGACGCCCAACAACTAAGCCCCCTAGGTGCTATTTTTTCTGTAAAAAAACAGTTAAATTCTGGTATCGCAACTGCCAGGCAAACACTTCATTGCTTGAGTGGATGATGCAGGAGACAGTATTTTTCCCAGGTGAAGTTACCCACATCCACTGGCGATAACCCACTTCTGTTGTTCTGGTTTTCACTTAACCACCGGTCGTGGGCGTGGGCTCCGGTCCCTGCGGCTGCTGTCCACGGGCCGCCCGGCCTTCGCTGCGTCCCTAGCACCGGAGCGTGCTGCAGGGGGCTGTGTAGACAGGGGCAGCTGTCCCGGGGCTGGGGAGCAGTGAGGAGGAAGGGCCTCCCAGCCCCGGGCTACCCCCGGGGTGCGCTCACCGCCCGGCCCTGTCCCCTCTGTGCAGCACACTGCCGCGGGCGACGAGGGCGGTGGCCAGTCGCTGGTGTCCCCGGGCAGCTGCCTGGAGGACTTCCGCGCCACGCCCTTCATCGAGTGCAACGGGGGCCGCGGGACCTGCCACTACTACGCCAACAAGTACAGCTTCTGGCTCACCACCATCCCCGAGCCCAGCTTCCAGGGCGCGCCGTCCGCCGACACCCTCAAGGCCGGGCTCATCCGCACCCACATCAGCCGCTGCCAGGTGTGCATGAAGAACCTGTGAGGGGCCGCGCTCCGCCGGGGGCCGCTCTGGTGCTTCCTCTTAACCTGTTACCTCAGAGGGCGCCCCCCAGACGGAGCTCCTTCTTGCCTCCGAAAGCCGGTGGAAAGGCTACCACAGGAATTCCTCACCCGCGCTTATGCCAAACAGCCCCTCGCCGTGCGCGGGTGCCGGACCCCTCCCCGCCGCAGGCGCTGTCCCGCACCCCGCAGCCCTGTCCGGCCGCACTAGACTCTCCGCTAACTTCTCCCTCCGCACCCGTGCAGTCACGGCTTCCGAGCACCGCCCCAGCCGCAGACGGAGCTCCCGGCGGGCTGGTGTGGACAAAGGAAGCCTGAGCTCACCGCCGGGTCCCCAGGGCGGGGTCTCCGGCCCCTGCGCCAGCAGCTCTGTTTCCTCCCGGAGACCACTGATGTGGCTTTGAATCCCCTCAGGAAAGCCAGGCGTGCCTTTTCTTTTAAAAGACTTAGCGGGTCCTGCGGGGGCTCCTGTCCCGCACGTCCTTGCAGACCCCCCGGTTTGGGGGCCCGGAGGAGCAGACCCGCCCCGCCCCCCGCGGGTGGCGCACTCAGGAACCCACGGCCCCAGGTGGCCCCGGGGACTGACCCTCTGTCCTGGGTGACTTGTACGCCTCTGACTCATCTAACCTCTGTAACGACCACAGAATAAAAGTTGGTTTTGAGCTTTTTATACCCCGTGTTGTTGGCGGCCTTCATTCGCGTCTGAGGGCACAGGTGGCCGGCGCAAGCCCCACGGGGGTGAGCCCCGCGTGGGTGAGCCGGTCCCCGCTGCGCTTCTCCCGAGATCCCGCAGACGGAGCCCAGGGTGTGGCGCTGCCATTCGCACTCAGGGAGCCGTGCGTGTTCCCTCACCCCAGCCGCCACTCGTGGGAGCCGTGCAGAGACGCACTCGCGATGCCACTCAGGTGCTTCTCACCTAAGGCCCCAGATCAGATCTCCGAATGGCCAAGAAAGCTGCAGGCACACTCTGGCTTCAGTCTCTCTGGAACCTGGCTGGTCTTTGGGAGCCCAGATCAGAACTTATTTTTACCCTTTAAAATTCAGTCTCATATTAAACGTTTCTGATGGAAATTTCCACATCATAAGGTAAGCATTCCGCCTGATGATGTCGTTTGAAATACAGCAGCAACCACCTTGACTTGCCTTCCCCCAGAAGAGGACCAGGACAAGGACTCTCCACAGGAGGGTCCTTTAGGGACATGAGCCCCCATTAGGGGAGTGGAGGGGGCCTGGCATAGTGAACCCAGGAAGGAGGACACCTTACTAAGGGGGTAGCCACCATGGGCAATTTAGGGCTCCCTCCTGTGGGCACCCACGGAGGAAGACCACAGAAGGAGCCTCACCTTGTGCAGCCTAGGCACTGAAAAGGGACGTTTCCCTCCGCCAGCTCTTGCTCCTCATGGTCAGGGGCTGCCTGCGACTGTCCAGTCCCTTGTGCTCCCAGGTGTGCGGGCTGCGCGGGATCCCAGGTGGAGGGGTGCTCCCAGGTGAGCGGGCTGCGCGGGATCCCAGGTGGGGGTAGTGGAAAAGCAGCAAAGCTAATGTAAGATGCCACGGGCACCACCTTACGCTGACGGTTTCCATAGCAACAGCCCTAGCACCCCATGGGAGGTGAGTCTTGAAGCCAGGATTTGAAAAATGCCCAGCACAGGGGTCCCCGCAAAACTCATGGAGGCAGCTGTCTATTCCGGACTCCGGTCCCCAAGATCAAGGGGCAGCCTCGAAGTGTGTCCCAGTCCTGAGGGCAGCTTGGCTTGGGTGTGACGCCATGAAGGACGGGGCGCTGGGGACCCACACTCTCCCTAGTGGATCACAGCCCCTGATGGCCTCCCCGTCTACAGACTGACCCCTGTGGGACCGGCGGGGGGAGGGAGATCTTGCAGAACACAGGCCGACTCCCGGGAGCCTTGTCTTCCTTCCAGAGCTCAAGTTCAAGAGCAAAGGGCAGCCGCAGTCGGCCAGCTCCAGAGGTGTGGGTCACGTGACAACATAAACGGGCCTCACTGCAGCTGTTTCCAGAGCCCATCTGAGCACTGGGGTCGGAGCCCAGCCGCTCCGTGGTGGGAGTGGAGACCCAGCTCTTCCCCGGGCTGACTTACCCCAATTCTATGCTCTGGAGAAGGGAGGGTTACTAGAAAGGGGATTCTTGCATCCGGGTTATGGGGACTCTGGGGGGGGTCTCCCTCCCTGCCCCAGCACAGGAACCCCACCCCCACCACCTACAGAGGCGTGAATGTGTGAGGCCACCAGAGGGCTAGGCCAAGGGTGGAGGGTGGAAAGTGCTTCCGGAGATGCACACACGCTGTGTCTGGGGGATGACGGGTCCCCCTCCCCAGGCCAACCTACCCGGCTCACCCTGCCCTGACAATCAGCCCCAGGCTCTGCTTCCAGGCTTCCAGGCCTTCCCAGTACAAACAACCCAATGCGGGGACCCATGGGGCCCGCCTCTGGTCTTGGACAGCAGGTGCACCACCGACCGGACCTTGAGAGGGAGGACACAGCAGCACACGGAGGCATGTGGGGAAAGTGGGTACTGGCAGTGGGGCTGGCTGGACACCTGGGTGAGGGTTTTCCCTGCACACAGGCAGCTCTGTCAAAACTGAGTTCTTCAGAAACGACAAAGTTGGGGGCCAGGGGGGTCAGTGGGTTAAGCCACTGCCTTCGGCTCAGGTCATGATCTCAGGGTCCTGGGATCGAGCCCCCCATCGGGCTCTCTGCTCAGCGGAGACCCTGCTTCCCTTCTCCCTCGGCCTGCCGCTCTGCCTACTTATGATCTCTGTCTGTGTCAAATAAATAAAAACCTTTAAAAAGAAATGACAAAGTTGCACTTCTAAGAGGTCAGCCTCACAGCCTGTGCTGAGGGGGAAACAGGGCTCCCAGCTCCCAGATTACAACATTCCCAGCCCGAACCATCCAGGCTGCTGCTGCCCCCGCACCCCACCTCAGGCATCCAGAAACATCCAAGGAAGAGATGTTGTGGAGGAGGCGGCGTCCATCGCTCAAGGACAGTGGAGCCCGGGGAGAGAATGCACAGTGGCGGCTCTGAGACCAGGGACAGCAGCCTAACCAGCTGTCCATGGCCTCCCCACCCCCCAGCAGAGAAAAAGAAGGAATATTCGAGGTCACCAGCTCAAACCCACATCCAGCCAAGAAATTCCCTGTGTCTCTCCACCGGCTGGCTCACTGACCCAAGTGACCTGAAGCTTCCCCAGTGCTGACCGGGTTCCCTGTGTGGGGACCGGGCCCACGCGGTCAGAGCTGAGAACCCACGAGCAGGCTGGGACCCACAGACCGGGCCGGCATCCGAAATCCACCTGAGACAGAGCCCACGTGACGCCTATTTTTAGGACAACAATCAAGGGTGAAACCCTTCCGTGTGGTTGATGGAGAGAACGTGCCATCCCTGGGCAACCCCCAGAACACGTGGCCAATCAGGGACACAAGCTGGGGGTGCTCAGGGCAGATGGGCAAGAGAAGCAGAGAACATTCGGGGAAAAGGGCCACGGGAACCCAGCCAGCCCTGCCTTCCAGCAGGGACCACAAAAGACTTTCCCAGGACACTTTCTGCTGCACAGGCCACGAGACAAATCCCAGGGCCTTCTGGCTGGCGCTGGTTTCGAGGGCAGGTCACTAGCAAAGGGATAATTAAACCAGCTTGACGACTCACAGATTCATTTTCACTCTCTCATGGGCTCTGCTGTGGGACTGAAGTCTGAGGCCTCTGGATGGGCTCGAAGAACCCGGTGTCGGAGCGGGGGAGCCCCGGGCAGGGACAGGAGGCTGAGCTCACACTTGCGCCTGGAGAAGGCGCACCGCAGGGGGGCAGAGGAGGCCTAATTGGCAGGATCCCCCAGCAGACCACGGCCCTCAGCGCAGTCACCGCACGCTTCCCCCAGAGTAACGACTCACGAAACATACTGCTTTCTTGCTAGCCTCTGCCACACCTCTGTTATGGACGACCGAATCCTTGTCTCCCCCAAAATCCGTCTTTGGAAGCCCGGACCCCCAGTGGGACAGTATTTGGAGGTGGGGCCTTTGGGAGGTCAGGGGGTGGGGTCCTCATGATGGGACTAGTGCCCTTGCAAGGAAAGAGAGCCCAGAGCTCGCTCTGCCCACTCGTGGACACAGTGAGAAGGTGGCGTCTGCAGGGGGACGGGGCCCGACCAGATCTGCCAGCCCCTGGACCTCCACTTCCAGCCTCCAGGGCTGCAGGAGAGAGATGCGCCCGGCCTGCGTGTTGTTCCAGCAGCCCACGTCGGCTGAGACGCCCCTTAAATTTCTCAGAAACAAACCCTGCTGCCTCATACCCTCCCTGTCTTAGAACCTCCTGACGACAAAGCCGCCCACCGACCAAGCACGGGAAAGGGGGCTTCAGGCCAGGAACCGCCCATGTGACCCACGAAGCACACCTGAGCAGAGACAGACCTTCTAGATTTCTGTTCCTGGAGCTCATGTCTCGAGACAACGACAAACGGACCGATCTAAATATTCTGCAATGTCTAGGGTCCACTGCAGGTTTAAAGACGGAAGCGCTCGGCTCACAGCCACCTCCCAGCGCCCCCAGCAAGGGCCCACCAGGGGTGAAAATAAGGTCTCAATCAACAGTCTGCACACCGAGGTCTCCTCGTAATCCTTTTTAATAATAATCATAGCTCACACGGCTACAACCAGTATGAAAGCAATAATCCCGGACTTTGTATAAATTAACAAGCCAAGAACAAAGGTGACACTACCAAACAGAAGGGCCAAATGGTAGGACCAAGGGGAGACCGCCACCAAGACCATGTCTGCGAAAACATGGAAGTGGGACAGGTGCCACAGCCAGGTGCCACGGCCGGGTGCCCACGCACACCAGGTGCCACGGCCGGGTGCTCACACACACCAAGTACCATGGCCAGGTGCCACAGCCAGGTGCCCACACACACCAGGTGCCACAGCCAGGTGCTCACACACACCAAGTACCATGGCCAGGTGCCACAGCCAGGTGCTCATACACGCCAGGGGCCGCAGAAGCCGGGCCACAGGCTTCAGCAAGGCCGGGATGTAGGAAAGGACCAGCACTGCACAACGGTCCTCAGGATCCTGGCTCAGAGGAGTGTTTTCTGCAGGCAATTCCCGTGTCCCCCAATTCCCACACAGCGATGCAGATGGAGGAGCCGTCCCCGCAGACCACAGAACACCCCGCTGTTGTTGTCCCCGGACGTCCTCCTCCGTGTGCCGCCTGCTTCGCAACTCTGGCCCACCACAGACACTGGGGCTTGGGGCCCCGCTGAGTCAGGCACAACACCCAGACCTGGTCCGTCTGGGCGTCTTGTGGCTGCTGATGTCCACGGTCTGCGGCGGCCCCTGGGCTCTCTGCCGCACGATCATGGGCACCACCATGTCGAACAAGGTCTCGAACAGCAGGTCCACGTTGTAGCCGGTCTTCGCACTGGTCTCGAAGCACATCTGCTCTGCAGCCGGCACGGCCTTCTCGTCCAGCATCTTGTACTTGAGGATCTTTCTGTAAAGGGCCACCGCGTCCTCCAGCTGCACCAGCTTGGGCACTTTGGGTGATCCGCCGCTGCCGGCAGTCCCGGGGCCGGGCCCATCCTCCTCCCGGCCCTCTGTGGCCCCCTCCTCGACGAGGTCCACCTTGTTGCCCACGATGGCGAAGAGGCAGTCTGTGCTGGCCGTGTCCGTGAGGCCCAGGAACCTGTCCTCCAGCTCCAGTAGGCTCTGCGGGTGGCTCACGTCGTAGGTGAGGATGATGGCGGCCGCGCCCCGGCAGTACAGGGAGCCCAGGCCATGGAACTGCTCCCGCCCTGGCCGGGAAGACGGAGAGAGAGAGAGAGAGACCCCGGTTATCTCTCGTGCAAGGACGTGCCCCACCAACCACACCCCACGGCAGCCCCAGCGGGACACTGGAAGTGGACCCAAATGCAGGTATGGTCAGAGCCAGGCCAGTGGAGACACTGTCTTGCACAAAGGAGTGAGCGGCCCAGGCCCTACGGGATCCAAGGATGGCGCCCTTCTGCCCCGGGAGGCGGCACAGCAGCCTGGTTTCCAGGCAAAGCTTTGAATTTCACTCCACGCACGTAATTCAGAGAAAGGGTCACGGGCTCACACCACCTGGGTCAAAAGGGATCCCTGACAAAAAAGAAATAAAGAACCTTTGGTCTGTGAGTCTTAGGAGCCTGGACAGAAGGCATGTTACCCACACACGTGTATTTATTTAAAATGTGTGTCCTTTGCCAATAAACCACCATTTTCAGCCAACTGACCAGAGAAACACAAACAATTTCTACCCCAACCCCCATTCTGATCCGGTCCTAACTTAGGTCAAGCTAGCCCGCCTCCCCTCCGGGCCGGCTGGCTGCCCGCCCTGTCCAGCCCCGGGGAGAGCAGCGTGCCGAGAAGGCCGGCTGGGCCCGCACCGGACCGCTGACGTCCCCCCGCACAGAGCCACACGCGAAGCTACGGCTCCCGCTTGTCCAGCAAAGCCCCAGGTGTCTCCCCACGTGATCCAGAGGGGAAGAGGCGCGGAGAAGGTGCCTCCAGGGCCTGCACGGGCTGGAGGCAGCTGTCTCCCGAGCTGCTGACAGTGGACACGACGGGTCAGAAAGCTCCCGAGGGCCACCTGCCGACGGCGGCGTGCACCCCAGAGCCGCACGCTGCCCTCTGCAGCGACAGCCAGCAGTCCTGGGACGGATCATTTCTTTAAAGTTCACGGCAAATGACACTGCCTGGAAGCAGGCAGAACGCCAGCGCCGCAGCCCCCGCCCTGGCGCTTCCTGGACCCACCCCAGGAGGCGATGCTCGAGGAGTCTTTAGAAACAAATGGGAACACTGGCCGAGCGGGCATCAGCTGAGAAGAAAAGCGTGACAGGCTTCCCCACCATCGCTCTGAGCTAGGAGTCCTCCGTCAGACACCAATCCCATCTCCAGCAGCGAGGAGGTTTTCTAACAGGAAAAATGCTCCCAGCCCCCACCCTAGCCCTCCCGGGGCAGTGGCCACGGGAGAGGGCGGCGGCCTTCCAGCCGTCCCGGGGGGGGGGGGGGGGGGGGGGGGGTCTCGGAGTCTGCCAGGCGGTTCGCTGGGGACAACTAAGCCTGGACCTAGAATACTCTTCCTTTCTGGATAAAAATGTCTGCTTTGCCTTTTAAAAACAAGAAAAAGTACACAATAGTGATACGAGAAAAAATCATAGTAACTAAGGGTGCGGGAATGGAAGATCCCACCTGCCAGGCCGAGAGGAGCCCGGAGCCCGTCCGAGCAGCCGCTGCGGTCCCACAACCCAAGGGCCAGGCGTCCCCGCGACTGAAGGGCTTACGGGAAGCCGCCTGCGCACCGGATGCGCTGAAATTCTGTTTCAGAGACTGCGGCATTGGGCTGCGTTCCGACACGTGCAGTGCCCATCACGGCACAGACACAGCGAACAGAACCGGGAACTGAACCCGAACTGAATTCAAGTGGGACGCCCTGGGATGCGCGGCATGGAGACCACAGCGAACATGGAGTGGGGTCGGGGAGACTCGGCCTCTGACAGCCGGCTGCGCCCAGCTCACAGTGTTTGAACTCAAGCCTAGTGAGTTTTCTGGTGGTTTGCGGGCCTAGCGGAGTGAGGCCCTGCTGCTGCGCCCCGAGAAGTTCCGCTCCGGGTCTACGCAGGCGGTGCGCACCAGCTCTCCCGCGGCAGCCGGGCCTGGTCTCCCTCTCGCCCCACACCGTGTCCCCCGGCCTGAGGCCCCACACGCCAACTCCAAAGCCAAAGCCCCGGGGATTCCCATGTTTCACCTCCTGGGCTTCCCGAGGAACTCGACAGCCTCATGGTTAGATTCCGGGGGTGCCAGGCTGCCCCGTGCCAGCCCTGAGAGGGTCAGGAGAAAACCAAGAGCTGCTCCGAGTTGACGAGTGCGACTGCGGGTCGTCGGACCCTGGACTGGGTGACCGGGCCAGGCTGCCGGGGCGGGCAGGAGTCCAGGAGAGCGACCCAGCCTCCTCCACCTCCAGGAAGCCGCCTGGGCTCCCCCTGCGGTGGGTGGTCCACAGGGCCGCAGGTCGGGGGCCTGTGCGACTGTCCTGGACCCCTGGCTCATCTCAAAGCAAATCAAGACGAGACCCATTTCACTGAGGTCCCCCCATGTACTCACATCCACAGGAGGGCCTTCTTTTTGAGGCTGAATAATCTTCCATTGTGTGCCTGGGACACACTTGCTTTGCCCATTCATCTGTCCAAGGACACTGGGGGAGCTCAGTGCAGCAGGGACACACATACTGCGAGATGCCATCTACCCTGAGGCATGGAAGACAGCCACATCTGGAGATGCAGAGACTGGCCTGGTGCTCGCCAAGGCCTGGGGGCAGGGGAGAGGGAGAGACGGAGAGCAGGAGGGGAAGGAAAGCTTGGGCCAGTGACCAGGAGAAGCTGGGGCAGCATCAGAGCGGTGGACATGCCCACGCGGCCTTCCCAGCAACCGCACAAAGGGGGCCTTCCCCTCCGCACATCTCAGAGGGCGAAGCCAAGACCGGAGCCCAGAGCCAGGACCCTGGCCCACCTACGAGGCAGTCTGTGCTCTCACCACCCGTGGGAGAGCCAGACTCTGGGCACAGACCATCTGCTTTCAAGTCCCCACAGTGTGACCTTGGGCAAGGAACTCTTAGCCCCCCGTTCCAGTGTCCTGTGGCCAGTCCCCCCCGAGGGAGGCTGTGAAAGTGGGGGACACGGGGAAGCTCCCAGCAGTGTGTGTGCTCTACGCCCGACCCCTCCCAGACCCGAGCACAGACAGACACCTTCCCATGTCCCGGGCTCGTCATCAGGCGCTCACACACGGGCTCCGGTGGACACGTCCACCACAAGACCGCCGGTCTTATTTTACAAGCCTGCCTTCCAGAGGATGGCCTTCTCCCCAGCTCCGGGTGTGATACTGGATCTGCGGGGCTAGACCTGTGTGGCTGAAAACAGCCCGGCAGCAGGCACAGTGGGGGAAGGGGGGACAGGGACACGAGTCGGCCGCCCACAGGGACCCCAGGCAGCTACTAGACAAGGGAAACTGCTCAATTGGCTTCTCTTCCATTCTCAGCCGTCCTCGGCCCAAGGACCACCAGCCCTCAACCCCGAGCACGGTATCACTTCTGCTTAAATGGTCTGAAATAACACACGGGTGTGGGGCCATCGGAAATCACAATGCTGGCTGCACGCTTTAAACACGGGCATGTTCTGTTTCATTATTTCTGAAATGAGAGTGATGCGGGGACCCCCGTGCCAGAGCGCATGGACCAGGATGTGACGGGGGCGTGGGTGCCCGTGTGAATTGAGAAGCTCCCTGGGGAAGGTGAGGGGCAGCCAGAGGGGACCCCCACCAGCTTGTCTGGAGCAAGTGGGAGACAAGCCGCCAGTTGTCGATGGGAGAAGCAGGAGGCTGCTGATTTCGATGGGTCGGAGAGTAAGGTCTACCAGGAAACACAGACACAAACAAGAAAAAAAAAGGGACTTTTTTTTTTAGGCGGGGGAGCACAGAGGGGCAGAGGAAGAGAGACTCTCCCGCAGACTCCGGGCCCAGCACGGAGCCTGATGAGATCCTCGATCCCGAGACTCCGAGAACATGAGCTGCGCCGAAATCAGGAGTCAGACGCTCCCCTGACTGAGTCCCCGAGGTGCCGGGAAGGAGGAACTCGTAAAACACCCTGCAGGGTCTGGAACACCCACCGGGCAGGAGTTCACAAAAACACCAGTGTGGCCACCTGAGAAAGATAAAGAACTCGGGTCACAGCACCAGAGGTGGCATCGCGGAGAAACAGGCGGGCGTGGAAACAGCCGTCTAGGCGGAGCTGTGCCGTCCCTCCCTTTGAGATCCCGTAAAAACAGAATCCTTCTTCCATGCCCTCAAGTCCCACTGTGGGACTATACACGCGACGTGAGATTACTGCCGCTCGAACATCCTGGGTGTGTTCTGACTCGAGTCCACCGCCACAGGCGGAATCTGGAACATTCTCCCCCTGGCTGTGCTTCGGAACAGACGATGAGCATGGCTGGAGAAAGGCCTGGGGAAACGGCCACCCCCAGCAAGGTTCACAAACGTCTGAAGCCCCTTTGGGCATTAAGAGAAAAGCCGCACCTGTGCTCCCAGGGTGATGAAAGGCCTGGCCGTCCGGGGCCAGCATGGGGCGCAGCCGCCTCTCCCAGTGTGCGCACACAGCAGAGGCAAGGACGCTTCCTTCAAGGATCCACCATCCACCAGGGATCCCAGGCGCACGCAGGGAGCCCCCCACCACCACACACCTGTGTGTCAGCTAACCACAGGGCGGCAGTGCCCGTCTGGACTCCAGCGTTAGTGCAGATGTGACCATGAAGGTTACTGAGACCTGCAGTCAGCTGACTCTGAGTAAGTCGATGGCCTTCCACGATGTGGGTGGGCCTTGTCCAATCAGTTGAAGGCCTTTAGAGCCTGGGTTTTCCTGGAAAGGATTTCTGCCTCAACACCACAGCCTGGGTTATAGAGCCTCTCAGCCAGCTGCCTCACAGATCTGGACCTCAAGACTGCCACACCAGCTCTTCCCCGGACTCTGGCCCGCCAGCCTGCCCCACAGGTTTCAGACTTGGGAGTCCCACCCTCACCCGAGCTGACGCCTCCGGCTCCCTCCCTCTCTCCCTTCCTCCTTCCTTCTTTATTTACTTTGTATTTATTTATAAACTCATGAACTTATACATATTATATTCATATACAAATTTAATATTTACATAATATATATGTAATATATAAATTATGTATAATACATATTACATGTAAATACAAATATGTTTTATGTTATATGTTATATATAATTATATGTTAAATATATATATAAATTTATGTTTCCATTTTAATAATTACATTTACTTCCACATCTGACTGGTTCTGTGCCTCTGGGGAAGCCGGAGGATCACACCCGTGTCTCTGGAATGCGTCCCCTCAGGAACGAGGCTGTTGAAAGCAAGTGCTCCCCAGAGGGTGCGCAGTCTCGGTGGCCTGTGTCCCCTCCTGCTTTCCCAGCTCCAGACTGTCTCCAGGGAGGCCCCGATCTCCCCTGGAATGGAGAGTGCCCCTGCATGGTGGCCTGGGAGCCGTGAGCAGCACACCTTCCGGGCAGGTGGTCCGCGGTGGCCCACAGCTGGGTCCCACCCCCAGACCCACTGGGCCCCACAGGCAGCAGGAGGCCATGGTCCCGGCCATACTGGCCGCTCGCCCACAGAAAGGAGGGCAAGTCCGGGGACAGGCTTCTAGCAGCTGTATGCATCGCTGAGGACTGAGACAAAACAGTCTGCCCTGCTCCCGGGCCTGACCGGCTGTCTTCCCACATGCAGACCCCACGGGGCAGACCCTTCCCACAAAACACATGAGCCTCCCTGCCAGGGTTTCAACAGCTGAACAAGAAACAAAGGAAAGCTAGGATTTCCAGATCCGAGACCTTCATGGTGGGCAGGAGAGCACAGCACAGGGGCCAGGATAGAACGGGGAATTAAAGGGGGCATTTGCTGGGGTTTGAAGTTATCTCCTCCTTTCTATCTTTCATTCTTCTTTCTGTCCTATAAAAGGGGGCCCTGTCATCCGAAGGGGGCGGAGTGGTGGCCCCCAGATGCCCACAGGCCCTCGGCACTGGAACAGAGGAAGCGGGTGTCAGGGTGCCGGGCTGTGGCAGGGTCCTTCCCACGGCCATCCACACCTGCGGGGGGACAAGCGGAGGCACAGAGGCTGACACCTGCAGAGGGAACATGAGGCAGGGCCTGGAGGGCCCCGGCTGCCAGCCCAGGGGTCTCCAGCAGCTGGGACAGACACACAGAGCGGTGTCCCTCAAAGCCTGCAGCTGCCCACACCTTCACTCCAGACCCCCCAGGACGGTCAGAATAAAACCCCGCCCAGGACTCACACTCCGCAGGGGCCCTGGGCTGCAGGGCGAGGCCTGGCCGGCCACAGACACCAGAAGCTGCACATCAAACAAGACCAGGTCCACGTGCAGGGGTCAAGCTGCCCAAAGAAGCTTCTGCTTCCTCCCCTTGGCCCTCCCACCCCCTCCACACGCAGGAGACAAGCGGGACATCTGTGGCCTGCAGTGACCCACCGAAGAAGAAGCTGATGGGACAGCTGGGACAGCACTGACCTCGGGTGCCCCGGCCCATGGGGACAAAGTCTGTGTCATCTACTGAGCCAAGTCAGCAAATCTGCTGACTTCCTGAAAACAAGTCGCCAATCCCACGGCTAAGTCCCTGTGGACAGCAGTGTCTAAAATTGCTTCACTGTTTCTGGCTCGGCCTGGGGCTGCCACGGGGAGGACCTCTGCCCTCTAATCGGATCGCTCCAGAAGGAACCAACCACCCAAGGCCGGTTCGCTGTCTTTCTGGAGAAATGCAAGAGGGAAGAAGCGATCACCACCAAAAACTAACAAGTCAGCCGTGAAGGAGGCGGCAGCTGGCGGCGCCCCAGGGGACACTGTCCCAAGACCCAGTGTGAAAAGCACAGGTGGCCGGCACTAGGCAGGTACGGGCAGGGGGACACAGTCCCCTGGAGTCCGGAGCTCCTCCCTGCTGAGCGGGCAGAGCAGAAGCAGGGCTGGGCTGACCACCCGCTCTTCAGGCCACTGTGTGAGTCCGCGGGGTACTCACGCCCCCAGCACTGTCGCAGCACCCGCTGCTTCCGGCACCGCGCACAGCCTGGACATGTGCAGACGCCTCTCAGGGACGGCACGCAGGCCACCCAGCAGGGCAGGCGTGGACCCCAGCCATCGGGGTCAGAGGCCCCGCTCCCCAGGCCAGCGCCCAGTCTGACTCGAGCACGGCTTAGCGGGAGACCTGGGTTCAAGAAAAGAATGCCAGTATTTCAAAATCCAGAGGAACAGCGGCGGGTGGGTTCTCTGTTACCAGAAACTGAGCAAACCCAGAACGGCCAGATAAGTGCAAAAAGAGAGACACGTGAGCCGCGGTGCCGGCTCCCATGGACGGAGGCCGCCTCCCTGCTGGGCAGCAGCGTACACAAATCTGAAGAAGCCGGTCCCTGCTCTTGGACGGATGGGGGTGCACCGGGTGTCCACAGCCCCATCCCGAGGCCAGACCCTTCCCACTGCCCGGGCGAGGCCAAGCCCCCCAGGTTCACATGTCCCTGCACAGGGGCCCCCCCGGACCCTGTGCTGGGCGAGACCTGAGCCAAGAGCCATCAGCTGGATGGAGTTTGAAGGGACAAACCCTACCCCACAACACAAACGGGACTGTTTTTCTGCCAGAAGGAAGAGCTAAAAGCCGGCACCAACAGAAGAGGGTCAATAGCATTTCCAGGATAAGCTCCTAATTACAACCCGAGTCCGATTCAGTCACTCACGTGTACAGTTCCTTACGTTTTGCACTTAGCAGCCTGACGCCATTAAAAGGTCTAAATAAACACGGCCCGCGTCGTGGCACGGAGGAAAGTGGCTGCTCTTGCGGCCACGGAAGGCCACGCGCTTCCACGGGACCGACACAACAGCGGGGCTGCGGGCTGCACAGGGGGTGGGGGCCGCTGGGGCTGGGGGCACGTGGGCCCGAGCCAAGTCCGGAGACGTTCTCCTCTCCCCGGCAGAGGAGCCCAAGCCCGCGGCGACTTCCATCTCCCAGGACCACCCGCTCTGGGACAGAGAGAAGGCCGCTTCAGGAAAAAGGAACTTGTTTTCTCATTTAAACACATGCAACGTGCTTTTACCCAAATCGGCACATGGGCCATTTCTGCTTGTTTGATGACTTGATGACTAAAACACAAAACAAAGACCGTGCCACATGCCAAATGAACTAAATCATGAGCTGCACAGAAATTCGTCCCTTGCCTGGGACTCACCACCAGGCTTTCCGAAAGGACTAGCAAGGTTCCGTAGTAACTGGGGCTTCCTTCTCAAATCGTTTTACTCTCCTCAGACAAGAGTGTACCAAAAATAATTCCGTAATAAAACCAAACAGTTCAAATAAAGATACAATCTCTAACAACCTGATATTAAGAAAAAGAGGCAAATCCAAAGAAAAGACACTTACATAAAAGACTGAGCTTTAAAAAAACAGAAAGCTCTCCCATACCAGCATATGTGATCCAATCTCCTTTACCTCCAACAGATACACTGTTGTCCTGGGATAACTCACTTCTAGAATGAAGTTATCGGAGAAAAATTCAATTATTTACCAAATGTTCTACTTACTAAAGCAGGAAACTAAAATCGTTTTGGACTTTTCAGGGCAAGTTTTTCCTCATTTCAGAGTCAAGACTGAACGGCAAACATTCTTTATGGAGCCTTCTCGAAACACCAACTTCTCTAGCGGCCTCTTACCGCAGCACCCCATCCAATAAACAGCGCAGTTATTTCCGACAGCCCGGCTCTCCAGAACGGCGTCCTAGTCTTCTCCAGAATACAAAGTCTTCTGAGAAATCCACACAGCAGAGAACAAAGGTTTTTCTGTTAATTCTATCCGAGGGAAGCATATTAAACCTTTTCTGAACAATCCTAAGGAATCCCAGAATCTCCCAGATGTTTACGATGTCTGGCTATCTCTTGCTTCACACTGGGCGTGTTCTCATAAAACTCCCCGGAGAGTGCCCTATGCATCGGCAGACACTGTGAAACCAGGACCCCCTTCTGGGGATGGCTCAGGCGGCCTGGAAGCACCTCGGGAGAATTTCATCTGTTCAACAGCACAAACCCTGTAAGTCAATCATATTAAAGTATTCTGTTAGAACTCATCTTTCTAAAGATTCAATTGTTTATTTTAGAGAAAGACACAGAGAGCGACCAAGTGCATGAGCAGGGGGAGGGCAGAGGCAGAGGGAGAGGGAGAAGCAGGCTCCCCACTGGGCAGGGAACCCGGTTGCGAGGCTCGATCCCAGGACCCGGGGATCACAACAAGCCAAAGGCAGATGATTAACCGACTGAGCCACCAAGGGGCCCAAAAGCAAATCTTTTGAATAATTACTTAGAATAGTCAAATTCACAGAGACAGAAAGCAGAGTGGCGGCTGCCAGGACTGGGGGGCCGGGGGGGGGGGGGGGGGCGTTGGTGTTCAGTGGTACTGAGCCTTTTCTGGTGGGGAGAAAGTTCCGGAGATGGCAGTGATGGTCGCACAACAACGTGAACGTACTTAGTGTCACCAAGCCGTACAGTCAGAAATGAGTCATATGGTCGTTTTGCTATGTGTATCCTACCGTGATAGAAACACTGTCTGTGGGCACGCAGGTGGCTCAGTCCGCTAAGGGCCCGCCTTCGGCTCAGCTCACGCTTGCAGGGTCCTGAATCGAGACCTCCCTGTCGGCTCCCTGCTCAGCAGGAGCCTGCTTCTCCCTCTCCTCCCTGCTCCGGCTGTCACTATCTCTGTCTCTCTCTCACAATTAAGTAAAATCTTTAAAAAAGAAGAAAACTGTGTATTTAAAGAGATGACAGGTAGACAGACAGAATTGCATGTGAAAAACGGCACCTACTAAGAACACCAGAAAACCCGAAAGGCCAAGTCCCTGCCTGTCTCGACCCTCACAGCTCCCTTCTGCAGCGGCTGTGAGCCCAGAGCGCTTCCTGTCCCCCGGGAGAGCGGACTCGGGAGGGCCAGGCAGGACCTGGATTCTCGGGCCCATGGACCTCCCTTTGGAAAGCAAGGCTGCAACGCCACCAGCGGTCCAGCGGCCACAACCATCAACGCAGGATGAGACACATATGAGCACAGCTGACTCTGCGACTCACCGCAGCCAGGTGACAAAGTGTGACACTTTGCCCGTCAGCCTCTAGTGCCTTCTCCTGGGACTCTGAGCCTGGTCGCGTTCCCAGGGAGGAGAGGGAGGCGGCGGCAGGTGGCTCAAGCTGCAAGGGGCCACTTGCCAGGTGTTAGAGCTTCCCTCTTGAGGGAAGCCCGTGGCTACACAGTAACCAACCGTGGCTACACAGTAACCAACCGCAGTTAATCAGACTGGAAATTAATTAGGTTTGGAATGCGGCTTTGCAGTTGCTGAAGGAGAGGAGAGTGGGTGAGCAAACAACAGGTCCACAGACTTTGAAAAGTGGGAACAAAGTGTCCACGGACACGATACAATCACAGTGCAGGGCCCTGCTACTCCCAAAGCTCTGGGAAAGGCAAATCACACACTGTCCTTATCTGTTCCTAAGGCAAGGTCCTGGCAGGAGAGTTCCCGTTAGGACGCGCTCTCAGGAAGCAGTTAAAACATCCCTCACTCAGCCTGGCTTTTCATGCCATAGGACAAGCAGCAGCCAGTCCGAAATGAACTGCTTCCTCTGCCCTTGGTCATTGACACAGGTGTCCCTGGAACTCAGTGTCCCCACCACTGCCGTCTGTCACACCCCCTCTCAGAACCGCCACCAAGAGCTAACGGAGATCCCACTTCCTGTGCCCGGCAGAATGTCAAGCTAGACACGCGTGCACAACCGCATGCTGTGCACACACGTACACGTGTGTGCCTGTGCGCACACACAGGTAGTCTGTCCTCCCCCACTGTATGGGGCACATATGTGATCTGGAAGCAGAGCCCCGCCGCGCTCACGCAGCTGCTCAAGGACCCCCAAGAAGCAAGCGGCTCCTGGCACCGACAGCGGAGTGATTAGTCTGCATAAGGAAAACGCCAGACAATAAGGGTTTTAAAACAATGGGGGGTGCCTGGGAGGCTAAGTCATTAAGCACACCTGAGATCGAGCCCCGCATGGGGCTCCCTGCTCAGCGGGAAGCCTGCTTCTCCCTCTCCCACTCCCCCTGCTTGCATTCCCTCTCTCACGATTTCTCTGTCAAATGAATAAATAAAAATAAAAAATAAATAAAAGCAGCGGAGGGGGGTGCCTGGGTTTCTCAATCCGTTGAGTGTCTGCCTTCAGCTCAGGTCATGATCCCAGGGTCCTGGAATCGAGCCCACGTCGCGCTCCCTGCTCAGCAGGGAGTCTGCTTCTCCCTCTGCCCACCTCCTGCTCCCACTTGTGATCTCTCTCTCTCTCTAATAAATACAATCTTTAAAAAAAAAAAAAAAGCAATGGAGGGCCTCCAAATTCCGTTAGGAAAAGAATGAGATTGGGTTGAGCATTTTTTAAAAAGATGTTGTTTGTTTGACGGAGAGAGAGAGAGATTGCACAAGCAAGAGGGGGGGGAAGGATAGAAAGAGGGGGAAGCAGGCTCCCAAGCTGAGCAGAGAGACCCATGCGGGGCTCAATCCCAGGACCCCGAGATCATGACCTGAGCCAAAGGCAGAGGCTTAACCCACTGAGCCACCCAGGTGCCGTGGTCAAGTATTTTTTAGAGCAATGCTACTCTGAAATGTGTTAAAAGGCAATTTTCAAGAAAGGGCAAAACCATGACTCCCATAAAGATATAAAAAGCAAATACTAAGGTGCCTGGCCGGCTCAGTCAGGACAGCACACAGCCCTTGATCTCCGGGTCATGACTTTGAGCCCCACATTGGATGCAGAGCCTACTTTAAACAAACAAAAAAAAGTAAATATATGTTAAAAATCTTGTTTAGTTCATTGAATGAGGGAGCCAGACAGATGTCATCACTGGCTGAAAGGCGTCAAGGAGATGCGGCTGTGGAAGGGCACACAGTGACAACACCGAGTGCCACGGGACATACATCAGGCACGAGGAAATTAATGAGCACACAGAGGCAGAACCATCTTCTCCATGGGGGACAATGAGCCACCACAGCTTCAAATCCAAGCGAGGCCCCATCCCACCACGCACACCTTTCCTTCACAGCACGAGGGGACGGTATGAGCCCTTGGCCTGCGGTCGCGTCCGCACCCATGTGAGGTCCACAGGAGGAAAGCCTCTGCCTCGTCCCCTGCTCGTCCCCGAGCTCCGCAAGGCGCCTGATACGTGGCAGGTGCACAGAGCTGACTGAGCGAGCAGGTGGGCGAAGGGGTTCACGCCTCCTGCGGGTCACTCTGGACACGGAACGGGACTGAAACCAGAGGGAACTTGGAGGCGGCCGCACCGACTCCTGGAGCTCGGACAGGCACAAAATGGAGAGTCAGCACAGAGTAGGAAGATAACAAAACCCTCGCCTCGAGCCCCAGGAACAGGTACAGAGCGGTACGTGCAAAGGGCACAGACATGACGGACCGTGCCCTTTACTCTTTCGGGGGCCTCTCTAGGCCCAGCGTGCCTCCTGTTGAGAATGAATGCTGACCATCCCCGGACTCTGGCCAACGTGCTACCAGTTTTTTAAGTTCTTTATTCCTGTTGGCTCATCTCACTCCACAGAAACAGTGGTCGCTTGGTCTCTGACTGGAAGCTGGAACTCAGCATCCAGCAAAATACATGAAAATTAAACAACCAACCCAAACAATGCCCATCAATCAGCCCAAAAGTTATTCCTCAGCAGGTCAGAGAGAAGCCACGAGACGGGAATAAGGACAGGTGTCCCCTCCTTACAAGTGCTCAGGGGCTCTGCTGGGCCTCTGGGGAAGGAAGAAAGCCCGGGTGCGGGTCCTGTGAGGCACATGGGGCCCCTCACACCCACGTCCTAACTGAGCTGCAGAACCAACCCTGGAAATCGGGTTCTGCCACAGTTTGAGGACGAGGCAGCTGAAACTCAGAGACAGAAAGGACAATATCCTGCCAGAAAACTGTCCCACTGATTCAGCTAAAAAAAATTCCGCTGCCTCCCAGACACAGCCGTGTGCCGGAAGCTGGGGCCACTGAACCATCGAGCGGCCTGAGACAACCACTTTCCACGAGACCCACAGTCACCCATCAGCCGTCTGTTCTGAGCAGACGCCGCTTTGAGTGAGGACACAGCGACTAGCAGGCCAGCCATCTCTGCGGGGACACAGACCTGGGGGTCTTTCCGGCACAAGGGCTCGACCCAATCCGGAGTGTCTGCGAACAGGCCAGGCCAAACGTGGTACCATAAAGCACAGGGAGTGCACCTCCTTCCCCAGGACTCGGACATGGAGACCTGGACGGCCCCCAAACCAGGCCCATGAGCTCATGGCAGTGGGTGGTAGGTCCCACGGGCCCTTCTTGAACCAAGTTACCCAGGAACAGCGCAGCCGCGTCCACGGGTGAGAGATCTGGGACCCCCGTCTCAAGGGCAAGTCCTGCGCTGTGCTGACTTCCAGCGCTGCACGAGAACACAACCAGGCACGGAGCACTCCAGCAGCTCAACATGGCAGAGGAATGGATGACACGGAAGCTGTTACTTAAGAGACAGGTGGCCCCGAGGTTGGAAGCAGTTTTAACCTAGCACCACAGGGTGCCGGCACTAGACAGGGGCACAGCGGTACCCATCGCCCCATCGTGCACGTGCGCAGAGACCCCGTGCTGCTCAGAGCACGTCACAGGCTCACTCTCCCTCCCACTAGAGGTCACCTCTGTGAAGGACACACACGCTGGGTGACCATGTGCGGAAAGCCCGGGACAGTCGGCCCAGCTCAGCCACTTCTGGGCTTCAGGTAACCCAGCACGGATGTGACCTTGGCACCACCCGGGGTCCTGGGACGATCCAGGAGCTAACACACATACAGAGCCAGGAACAGCCCTGGTGTATACAGTAGGAGCTAGTTAAGCAACAGCTGCCATTTGGCCAAAATCACAGGGAGGCTGCTGAGACAGGGTCCCCGAACGACGGCGAGGTAGCTGAGCCGCCAACACAAATGTGCGAGCTGTTCTGCACAGCTGCACTGACTCAAACCACACGAGCGCTTCAGGTGCAACCGGAACGAAAAGGCTTCCTGCATCAGGTGTAACTCTCATGCACCCCCGCCGTCTCCCCCGATGCCTGGGAAGGCTCCTAACAATGAAATGAGACCTTTCAAAGGATAAGTAGGAAAGGAGATCAGCAGAATACAAAACCCAAACCTGAGGGCAACTTTTTTTTTAACTGTCAATTTTTTTTTAATTTTTTAATTTCTTTTCAGTGTACCAGAATTCATTGTTTATGCCCCACACCCAGTGCTCCACACAGTACGTGCGCTCCACAATACCCACTACCAGGCTCACCCACCCCCCCCCCCCCCCCCCCCCCCCACCCCCCAGATTGTTTTTCAGAGTCCACAGTGTCTCATGGTTTGTCTCCCCCTCCGATTTCCCCCAACTCCCTTGTCCTCACAACTTTAGTTAGAACAATGCATCCCAGGGCACCTGGGGGCTTCGACGGTGAGGTATCTGCCTTCAGCTCAGGTCATGATCCCGGAGTCCTGGGATCAAGCCCCACATCGGGCTCTCTGCTCAGTGGGGAACCTGCTTCTCCCTCTCCTGCTCCCCGGCTTGTGTCCCCTCTCTCTCTGTTAAATAAATAAGATCTTTTAAAAATACTAAATAAATACTCCTCTCTTAAAAAAAAAAAAAAAAAAAAAAAACACAAAAAACACGAAACCTGCATTCTTGGGATGCCTGGGTGGCTCAGCCAGTTAAAGGTCTGCCTCCAGCTCGGGTCATGACCTCAGGGTCCTGGGATCAAGCCCCACGTTGGGCTCCCTGCTCAGCAGGGAGCCTGCTTCTCCCTCTCCTTCTGCTGCTCCCCCTGCTCCTGCTCCCTCTCTCTCTCTCTCTCTCTCAAGTAAAATCTTCTTAAAAAGTGCACCTCTAATTTTCAGAAATAAAGGAAAAAGCAAACGTACGGCAACTTTCCCACATATTCCATGTTCCCCCACAAAACACACAGTCTGCGAGTGTCTGGAGAGAAAGGCCATCCACAGGGACGAAGAAAGAAGCTCTCCAAGAACCCGTGAGGAAGACACACCAGCCCAGCTGCAGCACGACTCGCTCACGCTGAGCACTCAGGGCTCCAGAGCGAGGTGGAGGGTCCCAGGGGCCGCCATGGAAACGCAGGAACGCCCAGCCCCCCTTCTGCAATGTTGGTGAAGAGCAGCCACCGGGGCTGACAACCGAAGAAGGGGGCGAGGATTTCTCACTGCAACAAAGCACATGCATGACAGAAGTCCTGGGAGGGGGAAGGAGAACGTCCACGGCCTGACTCGGCACAGACGAGCCGACGTGCCCCCGCCCCAGCCCCCCTTCCCGAGGGTCACTCCCGCCCGAAGAGTTTTACAAATAAACACAGGAGCAGCTACGAAAGAAAAGATCTTTTGTTTCTCTACCAAAAAAAAAAAAAAAGAAAGAAAAACAGCCCTTCCCAAACAACGCTCCAGCCAAGGGACGGCTCTCCCGCAGCCACGGGACCGGCCTTGACCCCAGACCCTGCGGCCGGGACGGACGCTCCATTAGGCTGAGCGCTCCAGGCTCTCAGCTGCCTCCCCGGCCGGCCACCCTCCCACCGGGGACGCCATGAGGACAGTTCACACGTCCTTTAGGTCCACTGAGCGAGTCAAGCACGGGGAGCTGAGTGAGCACGGGGGTGGAGGGGGCGGCTGAGGAGGAAGACAGACCCCCCAGCCCACCCTCCTCCGGAACAGAGATCCGGCTGCTGACTGCCAGCTCCTCCCGCCCCGGCCACAGAGGCCACAGGCTGTAGAAGCGAACCCCCACCATCTGTGGTCCTAGAGCTGTCCCGGCTCGGTCACGGCCAGGCCCTCACCGAGCCGGCCACCGGGCAGGTGCGGGCGGGGTCTGTCCCTCCAGAGCAGGGACAGCCAGCCTCCGGCCTCAGCCTCACCTGCACCGTGCTGCTCCCAGGGCGGTGGGGACCCGTGGGCGCTCCGCACAGGGAGGGGGTCGGCCGTGCCCGCGGAGGGTCGCAGCACGGAAAGGACAGCGTTAGGTCTGTGTCCCCCTGGCCTCCAATCCTGGCCCGATCCTGCCCCGCTCCCGGCGCAGCAAAGCGCCATTGCCTCCGGCCTGGCTTCCCGCGGAGGGAAGCCACCAGAATCCCGGCCGCGCAAAGCCGCTGTGAGGCCCGGAGCTTGGCGGGCGCCCCGGGAGCCGGGACGGAGCTCTGCCGCTCGCAGGGTCGGGGCCTCGGGCTCGGCCGGCTGCACGTCAGCCACCTGGCGAGCATCCCCCGGGCGCTTCTCTGCTCCAGCACCCCCTTGACCTCCCGGTGGACTGAAACAGCGGAGGCCTGAGATGACACCCCCGGACACCGAAAGGCAGCACGGAGCAGGGAGGAGCAGGACAGAGTCCCCACACTCTGATGCCAGCCCCTGTTCTGCCACCAGCTGGGCGCTGGATGTGAGACACGAACTTCCGGAGCCCACCTCTTCACACAGAGAGGGAGAAGCTGAGAAGACGGGCGGTTGCGGGAATCGCACCAGCCTCTATCTACCTCATCCACCTGTGCCCCGTTACACGGATGCAACCGTGAGCGACACCTGCCCGGCGAGGACGGAAGACCCTGAGCGGCTCCACCTCCGAATCCCGGCACCTGCGAGGGCCAGGCTGGTCTCGCGTTTGCCGCCAGCAAGCCCAAACAGGTCAGAGCCAAGCTCCTCTGTGCCCACGGGCCCAAGGCCGTCTGATCCCCGTTAAAAAGGAAGAGGAGGCGTGGTAGGGGCTGAGCAGTTTCAGAAGTGGGAGCCGAGCACAGCGAGAGGCAGGCCGGGGTGAGGGCAGGCAGCAACCCTTGCCCATCCACACCCTCCAGGTCCACAGGACAAATCAACCAGCAGGGGTGAGGTGCTCTGCGGGAGACACAAGCTCGGCATAGCATAGCGTCTGTTGAGACGCAAATTCTAGAAAGTGCGTGCATTTTGGTTAGCTCACTCAGAGCAGCAGGGAAGGGAGAGCTCCAGAAAGGGCTGGATTTTGCATGCTGGCTGGAAATAATTTATCACTGGAAACCAAGGGATTCGTGGCCACGGCAGCTCTCACCGCGCTCCGCAAGTGACATTCTTTCTAAAAAACGCTGCGAATGGGGCGCCTGGGTGGCTCAGTGGGTTAGAGCCTCCGGCTCAGGTCGTGGTCCCAGGGTCCTGGGATCGAGCCCCGCATCGGGCTCTCTGCTTGGCCAGGAGCCTGCTTCCTCCTCTCTCTCTGCCTGCCTCTGCCTACTTGTGATCTCTGTCAAATAAATTTAAAAAAAAATTTTTTTAAAAAACAAAAAAAAAAACGCTGCGGAGACCAAAACGAACCATGAAATGTGTGTTTCGTGGACCAGAAAAGAAATCAAGACCAAAACCTTACAACTCTTAGGTCTGCTACTGCAAGGGGCCACTCTGCAAACGCCCCGCCTGGTTCCAGACACACGCACGCTACACCGTGCGTGTGTAACACATGTTACACGTTACATGCGTGTTACACCCGCACAGAAATGAACAAACCCGGGCACCTGGGTGGCTCAGGGGGTTAAGCCTCTGCCTGCAGCTCGGGTCATGATCTCAGGGTCCTGGGATCGAGCCCCGCATCGGGCTCTCTGCTCAGCGGGGAACCTGCTTCCCTTCCTCTCTCTGCCTGCCTCTCTGCCTACTTGTGATCTCTGTCTAATAAATAAATAAAAAATCTAAAAAAAAAAAAATTCACAAACCCGCCCTCAGATGTTCCCGCACGCGCTCGTGTCGAGTCAGCCAAGAAAAACAAGCAGCAGCCTCTTTTCCTCACGAAGGGGGCTGGGTCTTAATTACCTGCGTAATAAACTCTCCAAGTCCGTCCGTGAAAACGAGGTCTCTGAAACGCTGCACGACAAACGAAGGCGAGCGCAGAAACTCACCTCGTCACAAACGGCGTTGGGTCAACTGCTGTGGAACGTCCCCCGACCCTAAAACCCAGACAGCCTACTCGTGGGTCACTCACCTGAGAGATGAAAATCAGTGTTTACGCAAAAACCCCTATGTGCGTATTTACAGTGGCTTTGTCCATCATCACCAAAACTGAAAGCCATCCGAGTGTGCTCCAGCGGGGGACGGACAGGCATGAACGCCACGGCACCGAGGAATTCAAACGCCTGAAGCAAAGGAAGCCGGACTCCAGACGCCCCACACTCTGGGTCTAGAGAAGGCCAGACTCTAGGGACAGAGACTCGTCGGTACCATCTGGGGCCGGCGGTGAGCCGAGGAGACTCCAGGGACACAAGATTGTGGTCTACGGTAGAAATGGTTTGTATCTTCATTGCGGTCACACAATCCTAGGTATGTGTCAAGTCTCCTAACTATACACTAAAAAAAAGTGAATTTTACTGCATAGAGGCAAACATTCAATAAACCTTAGATATAAAACACAACCTAGACAATTCTAACAAAAAACAAAAACTATTACCTACACAAAACTTGTTGCTAATTTCTAAACAAAATCCATATAAAAAAAAAAACCTCCCCAATTTGTTTAAATAGCGTATTAAGCACAAAACAACATTCTGCTATGTGTAATTTCTTTTTAAGATTTTATATATTTAAATGAGAGACAGAGCGACAGTGAGAGAAGGAACACAAGCAGGGGGAGTAGGAGAGGGGGAAGCAGGCTTCCTGCCAAGCAGGGAGCCCGATGCGGGGCTCGATCCCAGGACCCTAGGATCATGACCTGAGCCGAAGGCAGAGGCTTAAGCCACTGAGCCACCCGGGCGCCCCACAACTCTGTGTAATTTAAGGAACAGAAGAAAACCAAGTGCACCCTGGCATCACATGGGACAGGAGCCTGTCTCTCCAGAGTCACGTGCTGGGACGGAGGATGGCCGAGAATGCGACAGCAGCGTTCTTCTCCTTTGCTCTCAGTCCTTGAAAAAGATGCCTCCTTTCTGACCACGTGGGGTCGGATGTGACACCGCTGTCCCTTTGATTCCAGCTCTCCTCCGGCTGCTTTCGAGACTTCCTCCTTGTCTTCCGTTTTCAGGATTTCATTATGTTGCGTCTCGGAAAGGATCTCTTTCCATTTATTCTGTTTGGACTTCTCTTGGCTTCTAGAACCTGCCGGTTTCTGTCTCTGCTCACTTCAGGAAGCTCCCGGCCATTACTTCTTCTGGGACTCTGTGAGCCGCACCCTTTCTCCTGTCCTTCCAGAACTGGGACAGCGCGGTGTCCATCTCCCACCCCACTGGCCGCCTGGCTCCGGTCACTTCCCTCTGCGCTCTCCGTGCTCCGGGCTCCGTGTTTGCAGCTGTCTTCCCACACCGTTCCTTCCTTTCTCCCCTCCTCCAGGCTAGGGAGTGCTCCCGGAGCCTTCTGGTTTTGTTACGGCACTTTTTTCATTCAGAAATTTCCATGTGGGTCTTCTTTAAATTTGATTTTGCTGAGGCCCTCTATTTTTTCATTTGTTTAGGGGTTCGTGATTGTTCACGGAAGCAGGCTTTGGATGGCTTTCAGGCCCTTGTAGGGTAACATGACCACCTCTGTCCGCTCTGGGCCGGCCTCTTGTCATTGTCCTTTTTGACTCAGTTGGAGGTCTCCCTGGTTCTTATATGATGAGTGTTTTGTTTTATTAAAACCTGGACATTTCCACCCTGTGCTATGAGACACTGGATCTTCCTTAAATCTTCCCTTTGAGCTGGTTCCTTTATCCCAGTAGGGCCCAGGGGGCTGGGGCACGTGCTTTCCCTTCCCAGACAGGTGGAGGCAGAAGCCAGACTCCCGGGGCAGCCTCCACGGGCACTGCCCAGGGGGAGGGCTCGTCACCTCCTGGCAGGAATGAGAGTCCCCACTCCTATGAGATCTTGATGGTACAGATGGGGGTACCCCAGCCTTTTCTGAGTGTTTGGCTGGACTACAGCACTTGCGGTCTAAAAGGTTCGTTGGGGGGTGCCGGGGTGGCCCAGTCGGCTGAGTGTCAGACTCCGGATTTCCGCTCAGGTCCTGATCTCAGGGTCCTGGGATCAGCCCCGCAATGGCACAGTGGGGAATCTGCTTCAGATCTGTTCCCTCTGCCCCTCCCTCTGCTCACACAGTACGCACATTCTCTCTAACAATAAATCTTTTCGAAAATAATAAAAATAAGTAAATAAATGCACATATACATATGTAAGAGGTTGTTTACTTGGCTACCTCTTTCCTGATCCTTTGGTGAATGAACGGGCTTTCAATTTTGTCTTATCTGTTCCCTTGGGCATTTCTGGGTTGTTGGTTTCTTCAGTTCCAACTCTGGGGAAAATGAGGCAAAAAGAAAACCCAGGGAGCCCACCACTGTGTCACTCTGTGGATCTGGAAATCCCACCAGCCTGCCTTCACTCCACCTTTGAAACGAACGCTGGAATCTTCCTAGGCCAGTGGGCACTTGACAGCAGGACCAGGAAAATCTGCCGTCACAGTGATGAAGCCATTCCCGTAAGAAGAAACAGTCATGGGGCGCCCAGGGGGGCCCAGAGGGGCTCAGTCGGTGAAGCGTCTGCCTTCAGCTCAGGTCATGATCCCAGGGTCCTGCGATTGAGCCCCACATAAGGCTCCCTGCTCACTGTCTCTCTCTCTCTCAAATAAATATTTTAAAAATATACAAATAAAAAAGAATGAACTGTCGTTTAAGCTCATCTGTATGTATGCGTGCGGACAGCTGTATGTACACATTTTTGTACAGAAAGGGAAGTTATGTGAGTCACAGCAAAGCAAGAGGGCAAGTCCAAGATGAAATCCGAAAGCCTAGACCATCCTCCAGACACATTAAATGGGCTTCAGGCATGAGTTAACAGTATGGTTGGCCTCAATTAGTTAAATTCTCCGGAATCAGCACCACGCGAGTGAGCCTAAAATACCTCTTCCCGCCCCCAGAGTCCTCGGAGCCCCTCCAGGAGGACTCCGGGCCGACCTCCCAGCCCCCGCACTGTTCACAGGCGTCCTTTGTCCGCTGAGGTCTCGCAGGATAATGGCGCCTTGTCTGCCCCGCTGAACCCAGAACCCTGGCTTTCCTTCCACCTGTCTTACCACCCGCATTCATATTCCGGCCACTGTTTCCGATCAGGAGAGCAGAGGAATTCTACAAACGTGGCCCTGCACCCAGAGGGTGAGCCCTTGAAGCCTGCGGTAACGGGACAGATGGGGACCCGCCCCCGAAGACATGGGCTTACCCACCACGCGGGCTCTGCAGCCTGGGCGTCCAGATCTCAGAGGTACACTGAGATGTTTTTCCAAGAACTGTTTTTAGTGGGGGCTCATATGATCTTAAGTCCAAGCCCAACCCTCACCCCAGTCCAGTTCAGAGTGGACCACACAACCCCCCACCACCGTTGCTTTTAAGTGACCGGGGTTCCCTAAGGACTGAACGCCGGTCTACAAGTGCATCAGCCTGGCTGTGGGCCGGTAAGACCTCATCTATGCCGACAGCTCAGTCTGCTGACCTCCGGGAAGGGATGTCGTCCGCCACATGCTCTCCCGTCACACAAACACCAACCGCTGGGCTCTGGGCCACCAGGTTCGGGCCTCCGGAGCCAATCGGCAGCTGCGCGAACGTCATCAGAGTCAAGGGAGATCTGAGTCCTCCAACCTCAGCTCCGGCTTGCACAAGCTGTCCACCCGCTTCAGCACCACGCTCTCGGGGCTCCCAGAACTACACGGTCCTCCCAGTCCAGGCCAAAGGGTCAGCGATCAGCAACTTTGGGGTCCCCGTCAAAGAGAGCTACTCTCCAGCTCATCACAACACCAACCTTTCCCTGTCACTCCCTGGATCCAGGAGCAGCTGCCTCCAGGGAAAGCTGGGGGTTGAGGCGTCTACACACCGGGGAAGGGGGACGATGGGAGCTCCCGGTCCTCACGGATGGGCCGTCTCCTCTGGCTTCTTCACCAGTGGGTGTGCCCCCCCATCCTTCCGACGCTCACAGGGCAGAGGCCCTCGGCTCTGCCACAGGGCCCAAGACCTCTCAGATAACTTCACGGGCACCACAATGTCATCCCCAGACCTGTGGCATCTTCTCCTGGGTTGCACCAAAGTTATCTAAGAGAAAGACCTTAAACCAACTGTCACCTCTGAGATGCAAGGATGGTTTGACATCCTCAAATCAATGTGACATATCCCATGAACAGAGCGAAAGAAAAGAATCATCATCGTCTCCGTAGATGTGGCAAAAGCATGTGACAAAACTCAACACCCATTCATGATAAAAATCATTAACCAATTAGGGATGGAAAGAACACATCTCAATATGCAGTCATTACACCAACGGCTCTGAATCTCCCCCTCTCTCTGATCTCTCCATTTACTGCAGAATTACTTACGGGGGATCCGCTCAAGCCTCTCTTGTCCTACTGTGACAGTCGTGGTCCGAAGCACCCAGAGCTAGGAGATGGTTGGTTCTTCCTCAAACACCCACAGAGCCCTTCCTTCCAGGTACTACAGTTCAAGCACCGGCCAAGTTCAGCCACCAACTGCTGGCAGCGCTCCGGGTGGCGGCTGCAACCGCCCCATCTCATGGAGGAGGAAAATGACGTGCAGACACACAACACGCACAGGATCGCACACGTGGCCAGTGGCTGCGGCCGGCAGAAGGGCACACGCCACCCCCACGGGCACCCCGCAGACACGTCCCAAACCTTGGAGCCTGTAAGAGGTTATGCTATGGGGCAAGGGGGACGAACATCGCAGACAAATTAAAGTTGTTCACCAGCTGACCTTCAGGAGAAACAGGGGAACCCAGTGGAATCATGGGGTCCTCTAAATGTTGGGGAGGGGGCTTGACAAGTCGCGGTCCGAGAGACATGATGACAGACACCACAGCCTTGGGGATGGAGGATGAAGAAGCCACGGGATGCGAGCAGGGAGCTAGAAAAGATGCCAAAACAGGGTCCCCCGGACCCTCCAGAAGGGAGCGCAGACGGCTGACACCTCAGTTTTAGCCCGGGCAGACCCATTTAGGACTTCCGACCTGCGCTTTTTAAGCCACTAAGTTTGCTACTGAAACAGATTTTTGTCCTGGGAGCGGGGACTGCTGTGACAACGCTGGACGTGGCTCTGGAACTGGGCAACAGAAAGAGGCAGGAAGCACACGAGACACGTGATGGAAAGAGCCTGCCTGGCCGTGCGCAGGCCGTCAGAAGTACGGACTCCAACGGCCCCGCCAGCGAGGGCGGAGGAGGAAGAAGGGAGCGGGGGAGAGAAACCCGTATTGTCTTTAGGGGACGCCAACCCGGCATGGAGACTTCAGGTAGAAACACGGGCGTTAAGGTGCTGCCACTGTGAGCTCAGATGGGAACAGGGAACGCGTTTCCGGAGGCTGGAGGAAAGGGGACTGAGTGGTCCAAACCGGTCCTCGTGGGACGGATCCTGGGGGAGCAACACTGAGCCTCACCCGCCCCCGGAGGCTGCAGCCTGAGGGACGAGGAAAGGAGGGGGCGGCGAGCCTGCAGGGCTCCGGGGACGGAGTTTCTCTGGATGATCTGGGGTGAAATGACGCCACTGCCTTCCTTGCTGCCCCTCCCCGCCCCCCCGGAGTCAAAAACCCACGAAGCTGCCGCCCCGGGCGTGGAGGAGGGGCTGGGCTGACTTCACCCAATGATGGGCACCATCTATCCAGACTGTTCCGGCCAAGACAGCGGTGGCGGATTCCGCTGGGGGCCCATCTCGTCCCCGGGCAACAACCTTTGGCTTCCAGAACGTATCAAACCTTCAGGGTGGTTGCCCCACACCTGTCTGCCAACTAGGCGAAGGTCAGAGCAAGGCACCACGAGAGGAACACACAGCACCTGGAAAGACCAAAGTCTGAACCCCTGAGCTTCTGCCAGCCTCCACGGCCCCATTCTGGACGTGGACGTGACCTTGCCCACTTTGGAAGGCCTCTTGTGTCCCTGAATCGGGTATCCATTAACCAGCCCAGCAAACCTCTCCTCCCCGCTCCAGCTTCCAGCAGGATGAGAGTAAGTCTCTCCAACCCTCCTCTCACCTCTTCTACAAAACAGTCTGCCACCGCGCACACCCTCCCAGTCCCCCCCTCACCCACCTCCCACGACCAGGGCCAGCACTAAAACCACCCTCCAGCGGGTCCTTACCCTCCACCTTGGTTATGGAAAGTCAAATGAACACAGCTTGAGACGCGATGTCTGTGGGATGGGAAGGACGTTCAAGAGGAAGACAGAAAAAGCCCACCCACAGTGGCAGGGATGCCAGGCACAGAGATGGCCTGTGTCAGCACCAACGCCAAGCCTTGGTCACCCTGTGTGTGTGCACACAGGTCAGCTGTGTGGGGACCAGGCCTGGCCACCCCCACCGCCCCAGGAGCCTGACCCAGCGCACACTAAGGATTTCAGGAACAAGAACGCAGGAGCCAGGAAATGAGTCGCCGCCCCCGGGGCTGAACAAGATGTCTAGGCACAGCATCTGCTGCGTTACAAAATCCTCTGGTGATCAGGGTCCCCGCTGCGTCACGTCCTGGTCACAGAAGAAAGTGGCCGGCCAAAATGACGTTGCTAGTTCACAGTCCTGACGCCAGAAAGCCTGCTCGGCACCAAAGGTCAGCTCCCACTCCGGAAACCCCACCTCCCACGGCAGCCGCCACAGGGCCGCTCAGGTGGGGACCCCAACGCCAATCCTGATCTTCCCCTTGTAAACCAAGGACAGCAACGAAGGCCAGCTAAAGGACCGACGGGGCCAGCCTCGCACAAGGCAGCCAAGTCACTTCAACGTGAAGTGACTTCTGGGGCTTATGCTCCATCCCTACCAAACGCTCAGCGCTACAAGGTCAGCTTCAGGGAAGCATCTGGGAACGTGTCTGTGCAGCCTGGAGAAGAGAGCAGGGATGGGTACACCTGTCCCTGGGAGACGCTGTCTTCACAGCGTGCTACAGATCATTTAGTCAGCCATCAACCACCGCACTAAAAGGGGCCGCACGAAAGGAAGCAGGACGGAGCAGGGCAGATGGACATCCGCGAACCCCATCGACTCCTCTGTAAACCGGGAGCTAGTTCGAATTTTGTCTACCCAGCAGAGCGGATGCCCAGGCTGGCAATCGAAACTTTCTAGACGGGACCTTCGGTATTTATGTCACTTCTGAAAGTGCTGGGCCTGTGGAAGTCAAGCGCACTGAAAATGCGCCCAGCGATTCAGCGCCTTTATTTACCTCAAACGCCCTCTCCCTCGTCCTGGGGAAGGAACCCTCGGATAGGACTGTCCTTACCAGTGCACTTTTGCAGAGTGAACAAACCGAAAGCCTGAATCAAGACCCTGTGGTGTGTTCTTTTGGAAAAACCACAGAAACTGCATGTACTAAAAACAATTCATTGCTATCTTAAAAATGCTTCTGCAGAAAACCACGTCAGAGCCCCGGGACAGACAGGAGCCGAGATCACGCAGGTGGCAAGTGAAGTGGGAAACGCAGATGTGGTCCCCCTGAGCCGGAGGTCTGCGCTCGGCTTCCTGGTCTCTAACCAAACCCTGAAAGCCTGCCTGGAAGGCTCTGAGGCTCAACTTCCTCCTTCATGAAGAAGGGGTCATTACACTAGCCGAGCTCAGCCCTCCAGCTGGTTGGGGGTATCAAATGAGATCCCGTCCATGAGCTTGGGGCTCCCGTCAGCAGGATGGTGGGACTCCGGAGCCAAGCGGACACACGGGGTACACAGACACCAGGAGCTTCTCTCTTTGGAGTGTCACCTGTCATGTCCCTAGACCCATGGAGAGGCTGAAGTTTCCCACCCAGCAAAGAACAAGCAGGGACAGAGAGGGGCCCAGATCGGCCTCCCACTGTGCCTAGGGACCTGATCCGATCTGGAGATGGGGTCACACGCAGTGCGAAGGCGGGACCCTGTGCAAAGGGCCCCAGCCTTGGGGGAAGTCCTGCCCTGCCCTGAGGGGCCCTGCCCTGGGACAGCCCGGCCTTGGGGAAGGCTTCTCTCCCGCCGCGGGGCCCCAGGATGGCGGGCCCCCGAGCGGTGTCCGCCCTCACCTGCGGTGTCCCAGATGGAGATGTTGTAGGAGCGCCACTGCTTTAGGTAGAAAGCACCGCCCACCGTGCTGACCGTGTCCGGGAAGCGCCGCTCCATGTACCTATGCAGCAGCGACGTCTTGCCCACGTTCATGTCCCCCAGAAGCACGATCTTCCCATCGGGCTTCCTCATCTTCCCGCAGGAAGCCCCCCTCCTGCTCCCCGCGCGGGTCCGGCCGGTGCGCGCCGGGCGCCGCTGGAGCAGCCGGTCGCCGCCCCCCGAGCGCCGGATCCCGGGACTCGCGAGGACCCAGACACGCGGAAACCCGGATTAGCGGAGACCCGGGCTCGCGCGGAGCCGGAACTTGCGGGGCCCCACCGGGACCCTCCGGCTCCGCCGCCTGGGAGCGCGGAAGAGGAAGTGGGTCTCGCAGCCCGGGCAGGAGAGAAGAACCCAGCCCAGCGTCCACCTGGGGTGTCCAGAGCGCGGCAGTCGGCGCCCGTCGGGGGTGCCCGGGCCCCGCCCCGGGCCCGCCCCCGGGCCCGCCCCCGTGGCCCCGCCCCATGCCCCTGGCCTCGTCCGGGCCCCGCCCCGCCCCCACCTCGCCCGCGCCCGCATTGCCCTTGGCTCCTGCACTGGACGGCGGACTCAGCCCCGCGGGCAGGGCGGGTGGTGCTCGGGCCGGAGGGTCGCTCGGGCAGCTCGCGCATGTGCCCCGCGACACCGCGGAGGAGGGGGGTCCCCTCGCCGGCGGCACGCTGAGGAGCACCGGTGCGGCCCTGCCAGCCCGGTGAACGGTGAGCGCGCGCTTCGGGGCCGCGCCCTCCCGTGTCCAGGGAGCCGCTCGTGCCGATTCCTGCCCCAACGCGGAAAAGTTCGGAGCGAAAACTTGCCTTCGTCAGTCACAGCGCTGCCGGCAAAACCTCTCCTTCCCTTTTCCAGTGGGCCTGGAGCGCTGCCGAAGTGCGCGCCGTGTGATCTGGAGTTCCGTTTGGAGAAAGCGCCGAGGCGAGTCGGCGCTGGTTCGAATCCTGCTGGGGGGGGTCTGCTGAGACCGCGGTGTGTGCCGGCGGGCCCCCGAGGAGAGGCCTGGGGCACTCGGGCGCTGGGACTCAAGGGCGCAGAGGTGGGGCGCATCACACTCGTGAGGTGACGGCCACACCGACCTTTCCTAAGTCCTGCTCGCTCCGTCCGGACGCCCCGTGCCGCGGTTCCCGCTCGCCGCCCCCTCTCAGAGCGTTACCTGCCCTCACACGCTCCGAAACAGGGGTTTTGGAGAGTTCTCCCGCCCCCTGTTCTCTAGGGCCCTGTCCTGCGCGGTTTTCCTACTGCGATCTGGAATGATCTGGAATCGTACCGCTTCTGCACACGTGGAACTCTGCAGCTTCTCCCTCCAGAACGCAAACTCCCTCGGCGGAGAACAGAGGCTCAAAGGAAAAGTAGATAAAAATTGAACTTCCTTGTAACCCGCAGCCCTTGGCCAGTGCTTGAGGCAGGCGGAGTCCTCCTCCAGGAAGCTCCCTATCTTAATGTGCCTTGCTAGAGGGAAAAAGGGAAAAACAGCTAGGTTTGAGAACAGCCAGGCTTCCAGGGCTGGGGGCTTCCTCCCTTTGTCTTTACCTCCCCCAGTTCCAAATATCCTCAAGATCCCCCGGCAGCTCTTTCTGCCCGCAGGTCCTGTCGCTTTGCTGTAATAAAACCACCTTTTTGCACCCAAGAAGTCTCAAGAATTCCTTCTGGACCTCCAGCTCCAGACCCCGACATTTCCACATGATCAGGAAGGGACTTTTTGTGGGGTGCTTACCCGTGAGGCTGGTGAAGCGGATCTTGCACCCTACAGTCACTCAAGAAAGCTTTGAGTCAGGGGCGCCTCGGTGGCTCCGTTGGTGAGGTGTCTGACTCTTGGTTTGGGCTCAGGTCATGATCTCAGGGTGGTGGGATCCAGCCTGGCGTCAGGCTCCGCACAGGGCATGGAGTCTGCTTAAGATTCTCTCTCTCCTTCTCGCTCTGCCCTTCCCCAGCTTGTGCTCTCTCTCTTTAAAAAAAAAGAAAGCAAGCTTTGAGTTAGGAAAGAATGGGTGAGTTCACCATCCTTGTGAGCCCAGAATGTGTGTCCTGAAAACACATGGTGACCAGCTATGCCATACCCTCTGGGTTTGCTCACCTGGGCAGCCCCCCAGCCGCCCATCCGTGTGGGCAGGCCCCTCCTCCAGGACCTCTTTGGTGAATGCCCCCCACCCTCCCAGCCCTCCCAGCAGTGAAGCCCCCCCGCCTTCTAACCAGCTCATTATATTCACTATTATTTCATTCTTAGCTCCTGCAGTAATTTTTTAAATTCCCTGGGGGCAGGGAGCATGTTTTAAGTGAAGTTTAAACTTCATTTCAGCTCAGCATGCCTTTCTCAGCTCCCCATCATTCACTAAAAGTGGGGCTTTGAGCTACCAGGGTCTTTGGGTTTTGTTCTCTGGTGTCTCCCAAGTTCCTAGAACTGGGCCACGGTCTGCGCTCCGGTCACGTGTATTTGAATACATTTCATTAACTGGAGGTTGTCGCCCCTTGAAAACCTGCTGCTCTCGGAGCAGGTTTGGAGGAGACGGATGGACCCAGGACCTAGCCCAGTGCCTGGCACATACAATTCGCTCAGCAAGTCGGGTAAAAAAAATTTTTAATTGTCCGGCACTTCGAACAACTAAATTCAACCACAAGAAAGTCTCCGTATCAAATTTCAGCCACTCCTAAAAAATGACGGAAGATTGTCAACCGCCTTATTCCTGTTCAGGAGCCTGGAGGGAGGAAGGAGGCAGATGTCGGCAGAGTCTGTTTCAGGAGCTACTTTCCTGCCAAGGACCATGTTTATTCTGCCTGGGCTTAAACCACTGGCCTAACAGGCTAATCCTTTTTCCAATTGCTAGATGAAACGTTACCAAGGCCAAGAAAAATAGGTAGCTTCCTTTTCAAAGAGATGCAAACTGAGCAATTCTGGGACTCTCCGCAGTGAAAATTCAAGAAAAAAGAAAATGTGGTTGCTTTCATTGGATTTTGCACAGCAACTCGGTAGTGTTTGTAGGTGCCTTTGATGTCGTTGCTGGAGGAGTATTGGTGGTGAGATCCGGAGCCCACAGCCAAGAAAGAATTCTTGAGCCGTCTTTGGTGCAAAATGGTGGTTTTAACTAAAGTTCAGGGACAGGACCCAGGGACAGACAGAGCTGCTACCCCGGGGTTGTGAGGAGCAACTGACAGTAGGCTTCGGGGTTGGGGGAAGTAAAGATAAGGGAAGTTCCGGAAGTGCTTTCACGTGTTACAGGAGATTCACAGGATATAGGAGGCTTGGCTATTCCCAAACCAAAGTTGTTTGTCCCTCTGGCAAGGCACTGAGATAAAGTCAGGAGCTTCAGGGCAGAGGCCTACACTCTGCTGCCTCTAGTATTTGTCAAGTTGCTGCAGGTTATATGGACATCTAGTTGGTTTTGTTTGTTTAAAGATTTTATTTAGTTATTTATTTGATAGAGATCACAAGTAGGCAGAGAGGCAGTCGCGGGGGCGGGGGTGGAAAGCAGGCCCCCCACTAAGCAAGAGCCTGATGCGGGGCTCGATCCCAGGACCTGAGATCTTGACCTGAGTGACCTGAGCCGAAGGCAGAGGCTCAACCCACGCAGCCACCCAGGCGCCCCTGGACACCTAGTTTTATCTACATTTCTTTTGTGCTTCAGTTTCCCATATCACCTTGCTGTAGAATACTTACCTTTTAAAGTATGTTCTTCCTCCTTTTGAAAAAGCAAAGGAAAACAAACAGCCACAAAACCAAACCCTGCTTGTCTGTCCTATGCTCACTCAGCGGGGAGGAGCTGAAGCACTAAGCCCTGACCTACGTGGGAACAGAGCAAGGAGAAAGACCACCAACGGAATAAACAAGCAAAATATATAGCGTCCTAGACAGTGACGAAGTGTTAGATGGAGAAAAACAGAACAGGAACGGTACACAGAGAATGAGGCCTGAGGGCGGTTGCAGGGCGTTCCATTATAAACAACGTGTCTTCAAGATGAAGTTTTCGGAAGGGTTAGGAGGTGATGTGTTGAACATCCTTCATCTGTAGGAAGAAAGGTTCACATGGAGAGCAGTGAGTGCAAAGGCCCTGAGGTGGAAGCCCACCTGGTAGGCTTGATGGACCACAGGAGGTCAGAGCAGCTGGAGCAGGAGAGAGCAAGTAAGCTAGACATCACGTCTGTGAGGAGGAGGGTGGGGGGAGCAGGAAAGGACACTGGGGTCTAGAGGTCATCCTAAGGGCTGTGTCTTCTACTCTGAATGAGATAAAAGGATACCAGAGGATTCTGAGCAGGGGAGAGACAGGATCTGTCCTACACAAGGTCGTCCAGGTGGCCATGGCAGATGCAGAGACCTGGGGGAGACAATGTGTGCTGGAATTAGCGTGATAACAGAGGAGCGTTCAAAGCTATTAGCAGTCTGGGTATATTTTGAAGGTGGGACCTAGAGGATTTGCTCTGAATTGTATGTGGAATAAAAGGAGGGAGGAGGGATAGAGAGAGGAACCAAGGACAAGCATGTGGAAAGTTGGGGTGCCACATCCATCTTTATCAGCTCAAGGCTGACAGCAGTCCTTCTCCAACCTCAGCACGACCGCGGGCCTGGGACCCGGATCCCTCTTGGTGGCAGTGGTGGTGGTGTCCTGCGATGTTTAGTTGCCTTATGAGGGCAGCCAGAGGGGACTGTGAGCAAACAGCCTCCCTAGGGTCCTGCAGCTGATGCAGCGGAGGACGTGTGGAAGCTTGAGGTCCCGCCCTCGGCCACACCTGCTAGGCCAGGACCCCAACCTTCACACCCATAAAATACTGGTCTCCTTTTCTGTCGTTCATATCCACAAGACCCACCTCGACTTCAGAACAACAGTGCTGTGTCTGTAAGCTGTTCTCTGAGGGAGCCACGGGCAGGGAAGTTGCTACCCTCCCTGGGGTGGACCCAGTGGGTGGAGCCCTCACCTGAGACGGAAGACAGTGTTGCCTACTTGTTCTGCTATTTCTTTATACTCATCTCTTACTGGAGGGATTGCCGGGTCAGGCGTACCTACTCTGTGCCATTTAGGATTAGTTTCCCATGGACAGGGATAGAGAGCCCCAAATAAATGGAGTTTAAAAGAGACATTTCTCTCACAAAAAAAGTTCTGAGATAGACCATTTGAGGCTGGCCTGGCAGTCTGTTCTACAAAATCTATGGGACTCCTTCCAGCTCACAGCTCTGCCAGCCAAGAGGGGACTCTCATCCTCCTCCTGCGGGTTGGAGCTCCAGCCATCACACCCACGTTCCAAGCAGCAGGAGTGAGGAAGGGCTGGCCAACTGGCCGATGTCTGACACGTGACACTTTTGTTTGCATCCCATTGGCCAGAAGTTAGTCACATGGCCATATCTAACTGCAAGGTAGGCTGGGAAATGTAGTTTTTACTCTGAGTCCTTGTGTACCCAGATAAAAATTCTCTAATTAGGAAGAGAAGGAGGATAGTGGGGAGGGGAGACAGCCAGCAATCTCTGCAGCTCACAGGTGATTAATTGCCTGCAGCCTCTTCCCTTCTCTGGAGCCAGATGAAGACCCAGGGCCGTGGGGGCACCTGCCAGAAGGCGGGCACTACGTTCTCCCGGGACTGGGGCACGACACAGGACACTCTGCAGGGCTGCCGGACAGACCACATTTGCAGAAAGACTGTGCAGCCTGAGTCTACACACAGATGGGGGGGCAGACGGGGGTGAGAACAGTGGAAAACTCCTTTCCCTGCTTGAAAACAGTGAAACAAAACATCCAAGTCTGCAGTGGTGAGGCTTCCGCACACGGGCTGCCGTTGGAGATCAACAACCCGCCACACCCGCTTCTCCGTAGATTTCAAAACGAGTCTTCATTTGCTCTGACATCAATGCCTTCCAGCAGCCCACTTTCTGTTTATCATAAAAACTATTCCAAAACCGCAAAATAAATCTGAGGAATTCTGCAGAAACGGAAACAAACTCAAAAATGGTAATTTCTGATAAAAAGAGAATCTTCCAAAAGAAAAGCTGCGTGGTGACCCGTGGTGCGGGTTGGGGTACAGCTCCTGCCAGCTGCACCAGCGGCCCCCTTCCCCCACCCCCCAGCCCGCCTGGCCTCAGCAGCATCCGCGGGCACCAACCCTCAGTCACACTCACTCGGGGCAACCAGAGATCCCAGGGCTGGCCCAGGATCAGCGCCTGCAACGCCCTCCTTACTTCTTCCTTGCATCTCCCAAAGCATCCGTTCTTTCTATCCCTAGCTCAGCTCCCTCCAAAGCTGGGTGATTCCATAGGTGGACCCCCAAAATGTGGGCCATCAGTTCTGTCCTAACCCTGCTTCAAGCGTCTGTCAGAAACCCTTCTCTGTCTTGTGATGGACACCACCAGTCTTTGTGTTTCTTTCCCCACAACTGACTGCATCCTCCTCGGGACAAGCATGCTGACATATTTTCCCTGGTGTACTGGTCTGCTGGTCTGCTCGGGCTGCTGGTTGGCTTAAAGGACAGAAGTTTATTTTGTCACAATCCTGGAGGCCAGAGATCAAGGCTGGCCAGGCTCCGGAGGGCAGGAGGGCCCGTGGACGGCTGCCCACCCTCTTGTGGGCAGCCTTCCTCACGTGACTAGACATCGAGATGCAGAGCTGGGACACCTTCCTTTCCTCTGGGAGACAGGTTCCTCCGACCCCTCAGGTCTGGGACCTTGTCTTGGAGGACCTTTGTCTGTGGGGAGGACTTTGAAGGCCTTCCTGGGACAAGAAAGGAGGGTGAGAAGCCAGCTCTGCTGGGGGCCGGGGGCAGTCCAGTCTTCACTCTGCTTCCTGGCAGGTGGAGGTGTGGACAGTCTGGCCCCCCGCCCTCCTGGCCTCCCCTCTGTCTCTGACGCTGGCCGGGACGCCCCATTCCTCTCCAGACCCATGGTTTCTCTGGGGCCCTCCTAAGCTAGGACGCCTCTCCGGCTTTCCGCTAAGACTTGGGGTCCTAACTGTTCGGCTCTGAGCACCCGCTCTCAGGGACCAGTTTCCTTGAGCCAAGCCAGTCAGCCCCCCACTTGCCGGCCCCGCTCCCGGCACGCGCGCAGTCAGGAGCGCTGGGTGGCGTCTGGCTCTCCACAGGAGTCCGAGCAGCTTCGGCTTGGAGGTCCTGCTCTCAGCAGCCCTGGGGCCCATCTCTCCAGCCCCCATGGCCTCTTGCACCAGGCCCAGAGCCTCACGGACCACCGCGGGAATGCCCTCCCTTTGCCCGAGGGCGGGCCGGGTGCTTGGCAAAGCCAGCCCTTGGCCACACTCCCCTAGCTTCTTTGCAGAGTGAGGGGCACTGAGACCCTCGAAGCTCGGAGGACGTGGGAGCCCTTGTCTGCCCCACCGCCCCTCCGGCCCAGGGTCCTCAGCAAAGCTCCTCCAGCAGGACTGTGCCCCCACCCCAGCTTCTCCGCGGAGAAATCTCGCCCACGCCGCCAGCTCAGGAGAAGGGCCCCCTGCACCCTCCGGCCTCCGACTCTGGGGGTCGGTCTGCACCTTCACGCTCCACCTGCTAAGGCTTTGTCACGCTGTGGGTTGGGGGTTTTGCTGGGTTTTGTGTTCTTTTGCTTTTTCGCCTCCCCCAGAAAGAAGTCCAAGTGGTTCATCCCTCATCTTTCTCCTCCTCTAACACTAGGAGGTAGAGGAAGCTCGGCTCCCCTTGCGAAACTGCGGGCTTCCCTGTGCGGCTGGAACACGGAACTCTAGATGAGCGGCTTTCGATTTTTCAGTCATCGACGAAGGAATTTTGAATGTGTTGTAAACAGCGAGTGTGCAAGGCCTCTCCCCACTAGGCCGGTCCGTCCCTCATGACCCTGTACACGATGTGAGGGCGTCTGACCCAGGAGAGGGGCGGGGGCTGGGGCGCTCCAGTCTCTGGAAAAGAGTGACTCTTCCCAGTCTTTTATGGACATGCCCATTCTGAAAGATCCCACTTCTCACCTTGGACATTTCTTCTCCTCCTACTCACTGACTCTCAGCGGGAATTTTCAGCTATGGCAAGAGCAGGTGTGTGAGCACACGGCGTCCTCCCTCAGGTGGCTGACGCGCCCTCATTCTCCAGGCCCTCATGGGCACTCACTGTGATACTTCCGCCAGGGAGCCTTCTCCCCACACACCCTGAACCTGCTCTCCCCCGTGTCACCTGGTATCAACCCAACGGTCACTTTAGCCTTTTGACTCACTTGTGGGCTCTGACTCTCTTTCTCGCTTCCTTCTTGAAAGTCTGTGGCTTTCTGAAAGGTTCCCAGATGACCCCGGACCCCCAGGGCTCTACCCTCATCACACGGATTTGCTTTTTTAAGGAAACTCGCCACATGTTCTTTAAGTCTCCTGTAAGTCTCTATCCGTGCACTGACTCTCTGTAGGTACAATTTTAGCTACATCGCCTTGGAATGGAACTTTGTCCCCTCTGCAATCAAACCTCAGTCCTACCAAGAGTAAACTTGTCAGAACAGGCCTTCTTAAAGACTCTAGAATGTCTGAAGATCTGAAAAAATCGAAAGTCACGATGAACATAAAGCTGCTGCGGAAGATGATGACATGTCTCAGGACGAGGGTGCTGTGACCTGTGCCGTTAAGCAACCGCTGGGTCTGAGTGCAGGATTTCACAGTTCTGGTAAATTTCTCGGATTGCATCGCAGGGAGGTTAGGACCTCACAGAGATGATCAGAGCACCCCACACGTGAGCAGAGATGGGGCCGCAGACAGCGGTCTCAGGGTACAGCATGGGGTGTGTTGCCAACCCCAGAATAGCCCCCCTGAATTTGTATCTTGCGGGGGGGAGCCCTTTCCCTCTACCAATGCAGACTCAGTGGAGGGGACTGAAAATTCAGCAACAGACCAGTTAACGAGACGAGAGAACACGTCTGTTCACACACAGCATGTGGGCATGCTCAGATGATCGGACCCTGAGCAGAGAGATGTAGGGGTTCCTCTACCAACTTAATGGGGGCCAGAATGGGCTGCTGGTAGGGAGCAGATGAGCTTTTAGGGGGGAGTGGGAGGCGTGGCCACTGTGGTGATGTTTCTTCACACATCCTGGTGTGAGGGGTCCCTCTCCTCCCACCGGAGGAAGGAAGTTCTGAAAAGGCTTCTTCCTGCGTCCTGCATCCACTCTGTGTCAAACGTCTGCAGCTCAGATAATCTTCATACCGGCTCTGTGGGGCCCAGTGGGGCTCTGTGAGACCCACAGAGCCCTTGTTGGAGTTTAGGCAGAAGGATCCTTCCTCAGGGCTGGCTGGCGGTGCAGAGAGCTGAGCTCCCGCGGGCACTGCTTGGGGCCGCCCGAGTTGTGCTAAACAAAATCCCTGCCGCCCAGGGAGGCCACAGCCCGGCATTCCCGGCAGGAAACAGGCAAGATTCCTGCCCTTCGTTGGGCAATTTTGGCTTCGTCATTAGGAAGAAAGATACATCCCTGCTGGGGCCCAAATGTCTGTGTCCCCCCAAATGTCTGCGGGGAGACCCAAAGCCCGAGCTGAGGACGTTAGGAGGGCTTTCGGGAGGAGGTGGGTCATGCGGTAGAGCCGTCAGAAGGGGATCAGTGCCCATAGGAAGGAGACCCTGGGGGATTCCTCTCCCCTTCTGCCAAGAGGGGACCCAGGGAGGGCAACTCTCCTGACCCGGGACTCCCAATTTGTGGGAAATAAATTCTGTGGCTTGTAAGGTCCCCAGAGGAGCCCCCGGGACTGGCCAGCTTTAAAGCAAGGTGCTGCGCCCCGGGTTGAGATTTTCATCATTGATGCTCACTGACTTGTCCACACCGTGGCTCTGAAATGTTCTGTCAGCTCCTCAGACTTCCGGCCCGCCCCAGGCAGCCCTGCTGACAGGCGCTCCTCCCCCTCTCATCTGCACCCCCAGGGTGCTTGGATCTGCATTCGGATTTCTGCTTATTCTTCCTACTGTACCCCTAATGGACAGGTCCACGAGAGAGCCAGTCCGGGTGACTACGGAGCTCTTCCCTACGTCAGGCCACCTGAGTATTCACGTGGGTCTCAGATCATTTATGGAAGCCAGGAAGAACCGCCTATTTTTTGTTTAAAGATTTTTTTTATTTGACAGAGAGAGAGATAGAGTGAGAGAGGGAACACAAGCAGGGGGAGTGGGAGAGGGAGAAGCAGGCTTCCTGCCAAGCAGGGAGCCCAATGTGGGGCTCGATCGCAGGACCCCAGATCATGACCCGAGCCGAAGGCAGACACTTACAGCTGAGCCACCCATACGTCCCATGGAGAACTATTTAAAACCTGAAGTTAATTTTCAGGAAGCCACGCAGGCGCCCCTCCACTGAGATGCCTGTAGGGAATCCTACTGTGAGGGTTCCAACACAACACGCTTCCCCGATGGGTGTTTGGAGGCTGTGTACATGGGGTCCCCTCTGGGCGTGAGTTCGTCATGACTGCAGCCGCTGTCTAGACCTGTCCACAGAAGAGACACTGACCCCTGAGCGTGTAGAAGCAGAAGGAAGGTGAGGGACTGAGAGAGGGGGTCAGCTTCTCATCCCCACCCCTCCTGAAGCAAAGAACTGGATGTGGAGTTAAGCTGCTTGTTATAAATTGTTCCCTAAAGGGGAGCCTGAGGGGTTCCGTCGGTGAAGCACCTGCCTTCGGTTCAGGTCATGATCCCAGCGTCCTGGATCGAGTCCTGCATCAGGCTCCTTACCCCATGGGGAACCTGCTTCTCCCTCTCCCTCTGCCTGCTGCTCTGCCTGCCTGTGCTCTCTATCTCTGTGTCAAATAAATAAAACCTTTAAAAGAATAAAATAAATTATTCCCTAAAAAAGATACATTGAAGTCCTAGCCACCCATAACCTCAGAATCTGGTACCATTCAGATAATTTAAAACACGACAAAACAAAAATTAAAAAAAAACTTCATATATTTTTTTTAAGTTTTTATTTATTTGACAGAGAGTGAGGGAGAGTGGGAACACAGCAGGAGGAGTGGGAGAGGGAGAAGCAGACTCCGCTGGGCAGGGAGCCTGATGAGGCACTTGATCCCAGGACCCTGGGTCATGACCTGAGCTGAAGGCAGACACTTAACCGACTGAGCCACCCAGGTGCCCCTAAAAAGCACTTTAGGTTGCATTATTCTGAAATAAACCGATGTTACTTAGTGTACTGGAAAGATCTTTCCAGATAGCTCCTGACTGCACGAAAATGCATTTGCAGGAAATCTTAGAGGTGGTACCACGTTGCTGGGGTGTGAGTGCGGCTTAACGGGCCCTTCACACATGGGCCACATTGTCCGGGTACCCCCCCACCCTTGTGGACATGGTTAGGAGGAGCCTCCTCGTGGGTATCTTTTTGATTCTGTGGGAATTAGTCCCTAAGGTAAATTCCCAGAAGTGGTGGGGTGCCTGGGTGGCTCAGTGGGTTAAAGCCTCTGCCTTTGGCTCAGGTCCTGATCCTGATCCTGGGGTCCTGGGATCAAGCCCCCATCGGGCTCTCTGCTCAGCAGGGAGCCTGCTTCCTCCTCTCTTTCTGCCTGCCTCTCTGCCTACTTGTGATCTCTGTCTGTCAAATAAAATAAATAAAATCTTAAAAAAAAAAAATTCCCAGAAGTGGGATTGCCTAACCCTGCTGCATTTTCATTGTTTTCTACAAAATTGCAAAACCAGCACGTGCTTGTTTTTTTCTTAATCGAATATTGCGTACAAATGCAAAGTAAAAATGAAACCCGTTCCATGCTACTCCTAGGGGTGATTACTGTGAACTGTGAAGAGGAGTTTGAATGAAGCGAGTTGGGGCTGAAATCTTTGTTCTCTCTTAATAAGTATGTGACCACGGGAAGGCTCTTAGTACGGTTAGTGCTTAATTTCCTCATCTGAAAATTCCCCTTCTCATGGGGCATTGGACACTCAAATAAAATATGGGAAATGGAAGATTCACGGAAATGTGCCCACAGTCACGATGGACGCTGGGGGACTGTCCTTCACACCACACCTTCCAGACGGAAGAAGATTAGGTTGAAGATAAGCGACAAAGGGAGGATGGAGAGCGCAAGCATTCGCACGCGTGTTCCGAGTCGCTCCGGGATGCAGGAGCAAAGTTGGGAAGCGGTGAGATCAGCCGCACAGAACCCGAGGTTAGCGAGCAGTCCGCGTGCTCCACCTGTGGCCCCAGAGGCCAGACCCAGAGGGAAACTCAGACCTTCCAATGTCTTGAATTAAAAGGAAGAAATACAAAAAAGAACACCCAACTGGCTTGATAGGTAGAGCACAGGCAACGCTTGATCTCCAGGCATGAGTCCCAGCCCCATGCCGGGTGGAGTGCTTACTTAAAAAAAAGTAATAATCATCAATCAATCCCTGCTTTTACTACAGTCAGGATATTGACAGTAACATAATCCACTGATCTTTAAAAAAGAGTTTAATTATATAATTTTATAAAAAGCTCAGGGGCACCTGGGTGGCTCAGTCATTAGGTATCTGCCTTCAGCTCAGGTCATGATCTGGGCTCCTGGGATCAAGTCCTGCATCAGACTCCCTGCTCCGTGGGAGCCTGCTTCTCCCTCTCCTACTCCCCCTGCTTGTGTCCCTTCTCTAGTTGTGTCTCTCTCTGCCAAATAAATAAATAAAATCTTTAAAATAAAAGTTGAAAAAGGAACAGCACAATAAATTTAAATAAAGCACAAGGAAATATAAAAAAAAACAAAAATTGATTTAAAAATATAATCAAAGAAACAACAGAAAGGATGAATAAAATCAAAACCTTAATTTAAAAAAGATTGTTTTTAAAAAAGATTATTTATAGATCGCACTCTAGCAGGACTAAAAAAGAATCACAAAGAAGTATAGGAAAAAAGGCAGTAAAGCTGAAGATAATTTTTTTAAATGTTATTTGTTTATTTGAAAGTGAGAGAGCATGAGCAGAGGGAGAGGCAGAAATACGGAGAAGTAGGCTCCCCACTGAGCAGGGGGCCCGATGCGGGGCTCAATCCCAGGACCCTGGATCATGACCTGAGCTGAAGGCAGACGCTCAACCAACTGAGCCACCCAGGTGCCCTAAACATATGATTTTCCAAAAAAATTGGAAAAATCCAGTGAAGAAAAAAATGGAAACTGAAACTATTAACCATTGAAGAAATGGAATCCCTGGTCAAAGGCTTCCCTTCATCAGATGGTATCAGGTCTGGCCTGGGAAGGCAGATAACCAACCCTACTTCCTACGGACTATATTGAAAAGTAGAAACACAGGGGACATCAGTTTGTGAGGCTGATATGACGTTGAATAAAATGCAGACCACAGAAGTGGAAGAATGTGCCTGACTCACCAATACGACCCGTAAATAAACCTTGTAAATGAAAGATCGACCAAGGACCTTCACCAGGGTCCAGAAATAGCGGCGCACCCTGACAAGGCAGTCCAGCCCCCGATTCACCACAAGGCTGTAAATCAGATGATGTATTATTTACTCCCCCGTGTTAACAGATTAAAGGAAAACAAATAGGATAATTTTAACATATACAAAAAAATTAATAAAAGTCAATAATTATTCATGGTTTATTTATTTATTAAAGATTTTATTTATTTATTTGGCAGAGATCACAAGTAGGCAGAGAGGCGGGCAGAGAGCGAGGGGGAAGCAGGCTCCCTGCTGGGCAGAGAGCCAGATGTGGGGCTCAATCCCAGGACCCTGAGATCATGACATGAGCCGAAGGCAGAGGCTTAACCCACTGAGCCACCCAGGCGCCCCAGTATTCATGGTTTAAAAAAAAATCTTAAACAACGTGAAATAAAGGATTTTCCTTATCCTGATAAAAGGATGTGATCGGAAGCAAACATACTTCCTGTTTTAACTTTAAAAGCATTTCCAAGCAGGTGAAAGATAAAGGCACTTTAATCCCCATGATTCATCCCAGAATCTGGCGTCCTGGCCCGCCCAACAGGAAGGAAGGAGAAACAGAAACTAGGAAGGAAAACAAAACTGTCAGTCTCTGCAGATGACAAAATTTCTTATGTATCAGATCTGAGGACATTTACAGAGAAGCAACAGTTTCCTGGGAACAATACGAACGCTGCAAAAACAGCGGCGCACGGCGTCGTCAGCAATAAACAATCACACTCTGCAGCAGGGCCGGTGCCGCGCTGCGGGGCCCGACGTCGGGGCAGGCGCTGGAGTCGGCCAACCCGGCGCAGACCTTCGGGGTCTGGCGGCCGCTTGCCTCCCCCCCGCCGTGCTCACACTGGGGGGCCGGTCGCACGGGTGAGCGCCGGCTGGCGGGCTGCCCAGAGACCGCACAGACCACGGCCGGGAGGCTCCCAACGACCGAGTCCTTGAACGGAGCCGCAGAGCCCATTCTGGCCGGGCGCCCTACATGGAGTCAGTGGGGAAAAAACCCCATACAAGGTCATTAGGAGGCTGCTCGTGAAGTTAAGGTGAGGTCATCTGGTGTAGAACGGGTCCCTAACCCAATGTGACTGGTGTCCTTAAAAGGAGAGGTCACGCGAAGACACAGACACACCAGGGGAACGCGTGTGACAATGGGGGTCACAGTGATGCCAGCCGAGGGTTGCCAGGGGTCGCCAAGGAAGCCGGAAGAGGCAAGGATGTCCCCACGACTTCTGGAGAGAGCAGGGGCTGCAGGCACCTTGATCTCAGATTCTGGCCTCCAGATGGGAGAACGGAGAGACAGAGATCTCTGTTGCATTAAGCCTCCCCTTTGTGGGCTTCCTGGCAGCCCTGGAAAAGGAACACACACGAGGATGACACCGACCCAGAAAAATCACTGTGGCGGAAGATGGCGGGGTCCCAAAATGCAGTCCCAGAAGACTCCCTACTGCAGATTTCATTTCTGTAACGTGCATGAAGAGACACGATCCTAGCGACGGAGGACAGCTCAGGGGGTCGGAGGATGGGAGGGAAGGAGGCGGGTATCTGTACGAGGGTGATGAGGGGAACGGCCTACATTCCACGGTAACAACGTCTCTGTCCTGTTGTGACGTTGCGCTCTAACCTTGTAACATGTCACCGCTGGGGGAACCTGGGCAAAGAGTATATGGGATTTCTCTGTATGCCTTCCAACCACATGGGAACCCACAGCCACCTCAAAATTAAAAGTTTAAGAAAAAATTCGCCACGAGGAGAGCAATCAGGAGTCACTACCCTCCGTACAAGGCCGGGAGTGTGGTGAGGAGCTCTGGGGCAGTAGCTCGAAGAGCGGGGGGCCAACCAGACCATCGCTCACGCCCCCCACCCTCTGACCCCGAGCCATCCAGATCGGCTCACGCGGCCCCACGAAGACCTGGGTCCCCTCCATCTCCAGACCCTGCCCTGCTCAACACGGAGGCTCCGTGCAGATCCCGAGGCTTCTCCAGCTCTAGGGATCGTGTCCAGGCTGGCCTCCAGCCACTGGCATCTCGCGGAGAGCAAAGAGGCTATTCCCGGGAGCTTCCCCCGCGGTGGAGGGCCCAGATTACATCCCTTATAAAGTCATCAAGCGAAATGGAAGGAACCGTCCTGCTTGGTCAGATCCACTGGGTTAACCTGCAGACCTGGGGCGAGAGCCAACCTTCCCAGCTCAAGGCCAGGATCCCATCAATGCCGATCGGAGAGCAGGAGGCAGTTCTCGGGTGGTTTCCCAGCCCTGCCTTTCTCCTGCCCTGCCCAGCGTTCCCATAGCCGGCCAGCAGCCCCGGCCCATGATGTGTGAGCCGGCAGATCTGCTTGGGTTCCTACCCCCACCCCCCGCTGCACAACAGGTGACCCGTGCATAGAAACAATACATACTCGTGGAAACGACACGTTCATTTCTTGACAGTCTGCCTCCTACACATCTAATTAAACCTATACCTGTTAGTTGCATTATGATGGCCCAGGTCAGAAACTCGACCAGGCCCCAAGCCTGCGACCCACCTACAACGTCTCTGAGCTTCTGCAGAAGCTGCAAATCCTTCTTGCTCTACGTGCTTTGACGTTCGATTTGTTCCTTTGGCCTTCTGAGTTGAAGGCCGCCCATGTTGTCATCCTCTGCGCTTTTCTCAAAAGTATTTGTATCTTTTTTTTTTTTTAAGATTTTATTTATTTATTTATTGGACAGGCAGAGATCAGAGTAGGCAGAGAGGCAGGCAGAGAGAGAGAGGGAAGCAGGCTCCCTGGTGAGCAGAGAGCCCGACGCGGGGCTCGATCCCAGGACTCCGGGATCATGACCTGAGCCAAAGGCAGAGGCTTTAACCCACTGAGCCACCCAGGTGCCCCTCTCTAAAGTATTTGATGGGGGAAACAAAGGCAAAGGAAAGAATTAAATTTCCTTACTACTTACAGCCCATCCACAGGTCCTTGAAACAGATAGAGGGACCTTCCTCTAGGAGCTCAGCTGCCTCAATGTTGACACTTGGCTGAGGACAAAAGATGACTTTGCTTGACATTAACCTGACTTCCAGGATCCTGGGAGTTTGCTTTAACATACCGAAATTCCTCTGGAAATTTCCTTTATCTCTACCCCCTTCCAAGATATGCCAGCAATCATCCTCAAAGCCACAGCCCACTGATACACACCTGAAGGGTCTCACGACTCAGGGTCTGCCAGCCGGTACAAAATAGCCTTATCCTGGCAATAGCTCGCTCCCTCAGGGCCCTGGAAACCTTGTTTCCAAAAAGCCCTGGAGCTTTGTTCTATCCTGAAGCCCCCCCAACTTAAAAGTTTATAACCCGTCACCCCTCACAACCCCAGTGCAGCCCTTTCTACCCACAGGTCCCATCTTCATGCTTTAATGAAACCGTCTTTGTGCACCAAAAATGTCTCAAGAATTCTTCCTTGGCTCTTTGCGCTGAACCCCAACATTCCCACAGCAGTATTCATTGGTGACTTTTAAATTTTTTTTATTTTTTTAAAGATTTTATTTATTTGATAGAGATCACAAGTAGGCAGAGGGGGTGGGGAAACAGGTTCCCCACTGAGCAGACAGCCCGGTGTGGGGCTCAATCCCAGGACCCTGGGATCATGACCTGGGCCGAAGGCAGAGGCTTAACCCAGTGAGCCACCCAGGTGCCCCGGGGACTTTTTTTTTTAAGATTTTATTTATTTATTGGGTGGCTGGGTGGCTGAGTCCTTAAGCGTCTGCCTTCAGCTTAGGTGATGATCACAGGGTCCTGGGATTGAACCCCATTTCAGACTCCCTACTTAGCAGGGAACCTGCTTCTTCCTCTCCCACTCCCTCTGTTTGTGTTCCCTCTTTCACAGTCTCTTTCTCTCTGTCAAATGAAGAAATAAAATCATTAAAAATTTATTTATTTATTTGACAAGAGCGAGAGAGCACGAACAGGGGGAAGGGATAGAGGGAGAGGGAGAAGCAGGTTTCCTGCTGAGCAGGGAGCCCGATCCCAGGAGCCTGAGATCATGACCTGAGCCAAAGGCAGACAATTCACCCACTGAGCCACCCAGGCGCCCCACACGAATGGCTGCATCTTAGGTCCCCGTTCTCTGCTGGTCACCACATACCCTGCAGGGAGGGCACGAGGTTCTGCTGCCCCAATTTCTACCTAGAGACTCACTGGCCCACCAAGCAAGTCAGTGGTTTTCCTCCACAAACTTTGCATCATTTTTTTCCACCCCAAGTAAAGTTGTTGACGAAGTGAAGTATTGGTTAGAATTTGGTGGCACCACACCCCTAAGCAGAATCCAGCCCGGCTTCTCTCTGTTCCTCCTCGCCCCTGAATCGACTGCAAGAAATGACTCTGACCTGTGACGCGGTTATGCTCACAAACCAGCGGTTTGGATCCTCTCCTCAAGAATCTTCTTTAAAGGGCACCTGGGGGACTCAGCCGTTAAGCTTCCAACTCTTGATTTTGGCTCAGGTCATGACCTCAGGGTCGCGAGATCGAGCCCCACGTCAGGCTCCGCACTTAGTTCAGAGTCCTCCTGTCCCTTTCCCTCTGCGCCCCCCCCGCCCCCGCTAAAACCAACAAACAAGTAAGAGTCTTCATTGGATCTTCAAACTTCCTGGGTTGGACTGGAGTTCACCTGCCGCTCTGGCCACAAGGGCCTCAGAGCTGTGTGCATCGTCTGTGTTCTGCCTTCCTGGCCGTCTCTACTGTAACCCAGAATAGAAACGGGAAAGCCAGACATCAGCTCCTAGCGAGCCCTAAGAAAAGATTTAGGCAGAATAATGGTGCATCAAGCATCCAGAATGGCTTAGGATCCTCTCACTCCCAAGACAGAAAGCGGTAATTGTCTCCTGGGTTCACGTTCTGCTCGAATAAAGTTCGAAGCATCAGACTTAAATAGGGAACCATCTGGTAATCGCAGTTAGTTCCAGGCTAATGTGCAGGGTTTACAGAGGATTGTGGTCCGAAGACGGAGGACATTTCAAAACTGTCATCCTGGAGACAGCGGAGGGCACCCTGCCCGGAATGAAGGGCGACCTGCAGTTCTGGGCTCACTCAGCGGGACTGTTTAGTTCTCAGTGTCCCAGGGCTCGGCCGTCCCATGTGGTAGCTGCTAGCCATGGGTGCCTGTTTGAGTTGGTTAACATTTATTATTTTTTATTTTAATTTTATTTATTTGGGAAAGAGACACAGATAGTGACAGAGAGCACGAGCAGGGAGGAGGAGAGGGAGAAGCAGACCCCCTGCTGAGCAGGGAGCCCAAGAAGGGGCTCGATCCCAGGACCCCGGGATCATGACCTGAGCTGAAGGCAGAGGCTTAACTGACTGAGCCCCCCAGGAGCCCCGAGTTGGTTAACATTTAAAGTTCAGCCCCCCACTTGCACCAGCCACGTTTCGTGTCCGCGACAGTCGCATGTGGCTAGTGGCTGCCACATTGGAGAGCACAGATAAGGAGCTTTTCCACTGCCATGGGTTCTCATAGACAGTGCTGTTGAAATCCCAGCTCCCGTAAATGTGACAGTTGAATATATAATCAGAATATGCCACCCCACCCCCAAGGGCCCCTGGGTGACATAGTCAGTTAACTGTCCAACTCTGGGTTTCAACTCAGGTCACGACCTCAGGGTTCCGGGATCGAGCCTTGCGTGGGGCTCCGTGCTCAGCTCCAAGTCTGTTTCAGATTCTTTTTTTTTTTTTTTAAGATTTTATTTATTTATTTGACAGAGAGAGATCACAAGTAGACAGAGAGGCAGGCAGAGTGAGAGAGAGGGAAGCAGGCTCCCTGCCGAGCAGAGAGCCCAATGCGGGACTCGATCCCAGAACCCTGAGATCATGACCTGAGCCGAAGGCAGCGGCTTAACCCACTGAGCCACCCAGGCACCCTGTTTCAGATTCTTTCTCCCTTTCCCTCTGCCCCTCCCACTTGTACTTGGTCACTCTCCAAAATAAATCTTTAAAAAAAAAAAAAAAGATCATGCCACCCCAAATACACCACTTTAGCGTAAAGATTATCTTGAACTGAAGACAAGGAAGCAGCAGACACAGGGGAGCTCTGGGCTGTCTCCCTCCACCTTCGAGCAGGGAGTGAGTCTGCCTCGGGACGGGGTGCCCCTCTCTGGAACCTGGAAGGCAGGGACGACCATTATCACCAGAGATGGCGATGTTGCCGGGTCGCCTCTGCAAGGACAGCCTCAGTGAACAGCCCTCAGCTTCCATCAATAGCCCCAGTGTTGCCCCCTGGACTCCTAAACCCCATTTCCTTGGTCTGGTCACTTCTCCACGACTTACTGCCTTTTGCTGTGATGTCACATAAGCCCCACCCCCTCACCGGACACTTCTCCGGGTCATTGTTTCTTTTCTGGGAAGGCCTCCGCTCATGGGAAAAAATGAAAACCCCAACAAGTGAAACGTGTCTTCCTTTTCTCCTGTTCATTTGTCTTTCGCCCGTCTGATTCGAGACCCCTACTCTGAGAGGGCAGAGGGAGACTGCTTCCTCCCTCACACAGTCCACCAAGGATCGCAGAAACAGGGGCTGCTCCGGCAGAGTGGCTGGGACCCCGACGGGGGTGGGCCTGCCCGTCTCAAGCACAGAGGATCTCCCTGGGATGAAGTCAGGCTCGCTTCCAGTCAGGCGACATCACTTGGCCGCCCTTCTGGTGGATTTCTCTAATTTTATTTGGAGAAAAACTTCAATTAATGAAAGAGGATGGTATTTTACAATTTAAAAATGAAGGAGATATTGGTGTGAATATCATTTGGGACTTGCTGTATATAAACCAATTACTTTGAACCCCCAAGTACAATATTGTTCCTCTTAGAGGATTTTAAAACGGTATTTTGAAAAGTAACACGAAGTATGGGGCGCCTGGGTGGCTCAGTTGGTCAAGCACCTGCCTTCGACTCCGGTCATGATCCCAGGGTCTTGGGATCGAGTCCTGAGTCAGCTCCCTGCTTGGCGGGGAGCCTGCTTCTCCCTCTCTCTCTCTCTGCTGCTCCCCCTGCTTGTGTGCTCTCCCTCTCTCTGTCAAATAACTAAATAAAATAAATAAATAAGAAAATACAAGTAACATGAAATAAAATATAAAATACAAGCAAGTGTATTACTAGATCAAATACATATGTTTCTATTGCTGACAGAAACATTAAAGGTTATCTCATCTAATTTTATCTTTCGGTGATAAAAATCTCTGTGACCGGTGACTCCCCCCAAATGCTCAGGGCTATCACCAAGGACGTGAAGTCTTTTTTTAAGGTTTTGTTTATTTGACAGAGACACAGCAAGAGGGGACACAGGCAGAGGGAGTAGGGGAGGGAGAAGCAGGCCTCCCGCCGAGCAGGGAGCCCGATGCGGGGCTCGATCCCAGGACCCCAGGACCATGACCCGAGCCGAAGGCAGATGCTTAACAACTGAGCCCCCAGGCGCCCCTGTGCTTCCGCATTTCCAATAAGGCCCCAGAGAGACCAAAACTACCTGAGCCTGACTGGTTTTTCCTTAAGTCTAAAATTAAAGATTTGCTGATCCTGGAAGTAAAATTTTATTTTTTCCTTCTGGCCACATCCCTTAATCGTACTCCTCTTCTTGGCAAAGCTAAAAATAATAGGTAAGGTGTCACAAGAGTTCTCAAAAGGAAGGAGGGTCTCCCAGTTACCAATGGGTGCGCTAGACAAGCGGCTCCCACTGAGGTCATTAAGTTAACAGGAACGTAAATCCCTGGTCGGCGTTAGTCCTCGGCCCTTCCTGCGGAGTACGAAAGTGCACGTTTTTGCAGCTTTCATGATCCTTTCTCAGATTCCGTGGGGGAATACGAAAAGGCACGCCCGTGTCCTGGAATATCACGCAGCGTGCTGTTTCACCCTGGGAACCGTGCAGGGTCGGGTTCTGACTGTTCTTTCTCAGATCTATTTCCGGGCCTGACTGACGGGGACAGCAGCCTGCAGGCCAAGAGCGGGGGGAGGACAGTTGGAAGGTGAAGGTTACCCTTGGCGGCTGCCACAGGGATGGGTGAAATGTGTTCCAGTTCAGAGGTGAGGTTTGGAAATGAAGCGGTGCCTGCCTTTCGGACTGTTACCTTCCCCCTGTGGTGTGTGGCCTCGGATGACGCAGGCCAGTGTCCAGGGAGCCAGCAATCTCCTACTCACTTCCTCCACACCTCCAGGCCGGGGCACTGCCAACACCACAGGGCCACAGCTGAGTAAGGAAGGTCCCCATTAATTGATCTGTGCGACTTCTCGAAGTCTGCACAGATCTCCCCTCCGTGGCGAGAAGGAACTCACTTCCTGCGTTTCTCTGGGAAGGATTAACACCGTGAGGATCCGAGATGATGGCTCTGAGGCCGGGGTCCCTAGATGAGCCATTGAAATGTAAATATTTAAATATATTTGCATTTAAAGTATCAAAAAGGGTAACATAATAAATAAGATGTGAATAAAATGAATGAAATAAAAATTTATGACTTCGCATTGGTAACAAATAACTTGGTGCTTGGCAGAGGGAGAGGGAAGCAGGCTCCCCGCTGAGCAGAGAGCCCGCTGGGGGACTCGATAAATAAATACATTTTAAAATTCTGAACAAAATAAGTAAAATAAGAATTCATAAATTTTTGCTGAGTCAAATAAAATTTCAGGAGTTCATACTGGTATTAAATAACCTGGTGGCTACCCAGAAGGTTCATGAAGTTAATCTCACCAAAAAACTGACAGCTGCTTATACAGAAGATCCCAGGTAAACTCAAAGCATCTGCTAGAACTAATGACAAGTGATTCCGCCTGATCAAAAGACACAGTGTCCGAATACGCAAATCAGTGTTTCCATGCACGCACAATGAGCAGTTAAAGATTAAAATTAAGCAAATAACATTTATAGTAGCAGCAAAAGCCTGACTGGGGTATCTTGATAGGTATGTTCTAAACCACAAATGTGGTGGTGACTGACGTAGGACATGCTGGGGTCCAGGAGCAGAGAGTCAAGAAGGAATTCTCGAGACATCCTCGGTGCAGAAAGGCGGCTTCACTGCAGCGCAGCGACCGGCCCTGTGGGCAGAGAGGGCTGCACAAGGATTGGGACCGGTGACTGGATTTCTTGCTTCCAAGGTGGGAGGGGTTAGGGATGGCACAAGCCTCCAGGGTATTTTGGAAAGACAGTTTTCCAGGGTCCTGAGCAGGCTCGCTGTTGCTGGGAAAAGGCTATTCAGCCCCGTTTAGTGACCTGCAGTCCTGACACTTCAGCTGTGTACCGGTGGGCCACTTGCTGGACGACTACAAACCTGTACCTTGGCGGGTAGAGGTAAGTTTCCAAAGGAATCTCTGTATATTTCAAGTAGACTCACAGGATCCTGGGGGTTGGGCTAAGATTACCTTTGGCCCTTAGCAAAGTGCCAACATCGAGGCAGCTGAGCTCCTAGAGGAAGGTCCCTCTGTTTCTAGGACCCGTCAACGGGCTGTAAGCAGTAAGGAAATTTAATTTTTTCTTTTGCCTTTGTTTTCCACATTAGCGATTACATGATTAAATACGTTTGTTCAAACTCATGGGAAGTGTGCACCTCCAATAAGTGAAATTTATTGTTACGTAAGTTATGCCTCCTAACTTCTACGCTAACTTCTATAGACATGGTGACATAGATGACAACAAATGGGTAACTGAGCGGGTACCCAAGTAGTGACTACCCAAGTAGTCAAGTAGTGAGAAGTACTAAGGAGAATAATAAGGCAGGAAGCAGCAAAGAAGGGGTGTGGACCTCACACAGAACGGCCAGGAATGGCTCGGGACCACGTCAGTGTCACAAGAAAGAGCCCGCCAGCAGAAGGGAGAGCAGGAGCATGCTGGCCGCATAGACGAAGGACAAAGAAGTCAGCGTAGCTGGGAGAGAGGAAGCAAGGACAGTGGCAGGGGAGTGAAGTGCATGGATCACACGGGGCTGGAGGGCCAAGAGAAAGGAACTTTGGATTTTACTCAACTTGGGAAAGCACTGGACGATCTGAGATGAGGGAGGAGAAGGCAAGCTGAGGACAAAGCAGAAGCTGACACCCCACAATGACCCCCCCACACCCGGTGGAACACGTGTGACATTCCTCAGGCACTCCTGGCTGCCCTAAAGCTAAGAGAAAAAAAAAAAATGGTTAATTCATAGAGATGACAGTCCTGCAAGACAGGACGCTCCCTCGGTTTACAAATGTCTTAGTCACAAGAAATAAGCATCCTTGGGGCGCCTGTGTGGCTCAGCTGGTTAAGCAGCTGCCTTTGGCTCAGTCATGATTCTAGGGTCCTGGGATCGAGTCCCCCAGCGGGCTCTCTGCTCAGCAGGGAGCCTGCTTCTCCCTCTCCCTCTGCCTGCCGCTCTGCCTACTTGTGATCTCTGTCTATCAAATAAATAAAATCAGAAAGAAAGGAAGAAGGAAGGAAGGAAGGAAGGAAAGGGGCATTCTTGGGGCACCTGGGGGGCTCAGTCGGTGAAGTGTCTGGCTTCGGCTCAGGTCCTGAGGCTCAGGGTCCTGGGATCAAGCCTCAGATCAGGCTCCCTGCTCAGCGGGGAGTCTTGCTTCTCCCTCTCCCTCTGCCTGCCTCTCCCCTTGCTTGTGGTCACTCTCTGTCAACTAAATAAATAAATCTTAAAAAGAGAAAAGAGCATTCTTAAGAACTCAACTTCCAGAAGAAGTTTCCCAACTGTCTTATTGTTAACATCTTGCTACAGGGGAAAACCTGAACCTGAGGAAGCCGAGGCCCCTGGTATCACCTGCAGGTCCTCCCTAGTCTATCAAAGTCCTTTTGGAAACCTCCATCTTCTTCCCTCCCCGACTCCCGAGTGTATAATGAGCCCCGTCAGCACCCTGGGGCAGCAGGCCTTTCTGTTCTCGGGTCCTGTCCCCCTGCTTTAACACGGCCGCCGTTCTGCCCCAAAGATGTCTCAAGACTCCCTTCTCGGCGGTCGGCTTGGGACCTCACCCCACCGAGCCTCACCTACATGCAACACGACCTCGAGGGAGTGACACGGTCTTTCTGTCGCTGCGGGGAGACCGGGAGGCGCACGCAGCCGCCATCGGTGAGTTGTGTCCCCCAAGACAGACTTAGGTTCAGACGCCGGTACCTGCCAGTGTAACCTCACTTGAAGGCAGGGTCTTCGCAGACCACCAAGCTACGGTAAGCATCGCGCGCGGGCCTGGCGTCCTCCTAGGAGGAACGTGCCAGCACCCCGGGGCAGGCTCACCGGCAGGCTGCCCCGTGAGAACACAGGCAGGGACGCCAGGGACTGCGCCGCGAGGCGAGGAGCGCCCCGGACGGACGGCCACCACCGGCAGCGCGAGCCCGGACCTGCGGCCTCCAGGGCCGTGAAACACGCTCCTCCGCACTGCACCGCCCGGCACCGGCCCGCCGCGCTCAGCCCGTGGTCGCCCCCGCAAGGCGGGCCCTCGGGACGAGGCAGGCGGGAAGAGAGGGCGCCCCCGGTTTCCGACCTGAGCGGCCGGGATGGCGGCGGCCCGGCTCCCGGGGGCAGGGGGCGGGGGCGCCAGCCGGCGGGACAGTCCAGCTCGCGAGTCCGGGGGCGGAGGCGACCCATGGCGGAATCGGGCCGCGCAAACGTGGGGTTCCAAGGCCTCCGCCGGCTGCCCGAGGGTACCGTGCTGGTCAGCGGGGCAGCCTCCCGCCCCGTGCTCTAAGACGCCCCCGGCCCCAAACACGAAGGATGAAAAGACTCCAAACACCAAGTTCTAAGACGCAGCTCCGTGCCGGAACCTGCTTTCCGGCAGAACTCCAGGGGTCCGGAGGTGGGGCCCTCCTGGGTTGGGCATTGAGCTTGTCAATCATCAGGGACCGTATACGACTGGTGGAGGCCAGTCTGTGGGTGGGGTGAGGCCGGATGTAGAGTGTCGACTTCCGGCGACGGCGCGTGGGCCGTCGGGAGCCGGAAGTCCGCCTCGAGCTCTGGTTCCGGCGGCGGCGCGGGGGCGGCCGGGAGCCCGGAAGTCCGGGGATGGCTGTGATTCCCGTCTGGGCCGCCGCCGGGGCCTGCGGCGGAGGTAAGATCGATACCGGCCTTGCGGGCATGGCCCTTCCCGCGGGGGCTGGGGCTCTGCTCGCCGGCGCGGCCGCTGTCGCGTTGCTCTCCGCCGCACTTGTGCTCTACGAGCTGTCGCCGGACGCAGGTACCCGACCGCGGGCGCTCGGCGGGACGGAGGAGCCGTGGAAGGCCGGTCGCGCGCGGGGCCCGGGGCCGCGGGGAGTCGTGCGGGGAGTCGTGCCCGCAACGCAGCCGCCCCCGCGGGGGGAAGGGCCTGTCAGCGCCGGTACCGCGGGGCAGGGCACGGCTGGGCGCCCCCGGCGACCCCCGAGGACCCCGCCGCGGCCTTGGCTGTGAAACCGGACGGGCTGTGGGGAAGGCATGGAGGCGCGTCAGGAGCGCCCGCGGCCCTCGTGAGGGGCTTTCCCCCCGGTTGCCCGTGGTGTGTGCACGGGAAGTACAGCGGTGCGCGCCGGGCGGCGGAGGCACCCCCTTCCCGCCCGCGGCGAGCGCTCGCCCCTCCGTGCGGGGACTGGGCGGAGAAGCAGTGTGCGGCAGCGGTTGCCCGGCCGGTACGAGCCGGGACGGGGGCGTTCCCGCAGGCTGTGGTGTGGGGTGTGGCTGCGGGCCCGAGTGTGCTGGTGCAGGGCGGGGACAGCTGGGGGGGGGGGGGTTGGCCTTTCGTTACGCAGCGCGGGGGTCACAGACGCCCCTTCTTTCTCTGTTTTAGTGACACACGGTGGCACTCTAGTTCCCGTGCCAGGGGCCGTGCGGGGCTTCGAGGGGTCCCGTAGCTCCTGCCCCTCCCTCGCGGCGGCAGAGGGGCCTCCGGGCACAGATTGTTCCGAGGCTCTAACGGGCGGCCCTCGTCTTGAGTTTCCCCTGCTGTCAGCCGGCAGCGCGTCTCTTGGCCTTCGTCCCGGACGTTACTGTGAGGCTGATCTGCTGAACTTTCACCCAAGACAGGCGCGTTCTGGCGCCCTGACTTCCCGTCCTAGCTTTAGGGCATCTCGGATGCTGCAGGGGTTGCCGTCGGGCCCTCCAGATGGGCTGGTTCCCCCGAGGTTAGAGCGCAGTCGTCCCTCGGGGTGGGTGGTCGGGAATTCTAGGAAACAGCGCAGGCTGAAGAAGTCCGTTTAGCTCTCCAGCTGCCTGCGCCACTGCCGTAAAACAAGCCAGAATCAGACGGGTTTGACCTGTTCTTCCAGACTCGAATCCCCGGAACGCGACCGAGTTACCGATCGGGATGAATGTCAGATCGTCTCTTGTCAAGGCATTTTCACCCCGGAGAACAGGGGTGTTTCCGTGGACAGGTCCCGGGGTGCGTGCCAGGACCCGGCCGGGACTGAGTAACTGCGGTGCAGGGAAGTGGAGCCGACCTTCTTTGGCCCTTGCTAGCGGACCGCACTCTCCCCGGGTGCGCGGGGCAGGCTGGTGAGCGGTGCGGGGTTACTCGCACCCGCGCTTCTGGTTAGACACCGACAACCCGTGCTTCCTACGGGATCTTACTCTCCGGGGATTTGATCCTTGTCGTCTTGTCTTTTGGTTGATGTGGTGACTGTTTGGTTAAAGAAAAATGATTTGCCGTGAAATGGCATTTTGGTAAAATGGTGTCCTATGGTCTGGCTTATCCATTACTACCCCAAGCGTCTTCAGGCCTGTCTCTGTGGGCTCCGGTTTCCTTACCTGTAACAGGATACACGGGGCACTAATGAGGACAGTAAACCAGGATGCTTTTTTTTTTTTTTAAGATTTTACTTATTTATTTGACAGAGAGATCACAAGCAGGCAGAGAGGTGGGGGTTGGAGGGTGGGGAAGCAGGCTCCCCGCTGAGCAGAGAGCCTGCCGGGCTCGACCCCAGGACCCTGAGATCATGACCTGAGCCGAAGGCAGAGGCTTAACCCACTGAGCCACCCAGGCACCCCCCAATAGGGATTCGGTTTTGAGTTTTAGTTTTGTGTCGGTTTGGGAGGTGGAAAGTGTTGGGGTGGACTCCTAGTAATTAACATTCTCACGTGTGGGGGTCTCAGCAGCTGGCACATCCGCTGAGGAGGCCATTACAGCTACTCATTAAAGAAAATTACTTGAATAAAATTATTGAATAAAAAGCGAAACCGTAAGAGTGTTAGTAAACATAAAGCCTCGTGCCTTACGGGGCTGGGGGGCGGGGCAGCTTGTGGCCGGGAGCTGTAACACCGCCTGGGTTTTCTGTGCTGCTGGGATAACTGGAAGGAAGTGAATGTTGGCTTCCTTTTGTGACTGTTGTGTAGATCTGCACAGACCCTTTAATTCTAGGGAAAACACGTGCTTTATTATTTCAGACCTCGGGTACACAACATGTGGCATTTCTCACAGCTGAGCTGGGTTAAATACCAAGGCAAATATGCGGGAAGTTTTTCTAGAAAGGCAATTAAGATCTAGCTGTTTATAAACAATTCGAAATCGTCTTACTATTTTAAGATGCTACTCTGACCCCAGTGTAAGCTGTGTTCTCTGTTTAGAACGCCATTTCTGGGTTGTTAAATGAGCATCTAATGGAGTGTCCGAGACACGACTGGAACGTTGGGAGTGTGACTATGGCAGCGGAAGGGAGCGAATGGGAGGTTTGCTTTTCCAGCTTGAGAGAAGAGACTGGATAAACTTAGTGGAAGATTGACGTGGGGTATGTGTAGTTTCTTAGGTCATAAGGCATTAAAACACTTTCTGAAAGGTTAACTGGGCTTCGGAAATGTCCAGTTCGTTTCAAAAACAAAGTTGGTACGTCCAGCTAGTGTTAGTACTGTGTCGTAATTTCTTTTTTTTTTTTTTTAAAGATTTTATTTATTTATTTGATAGAGAGAGAGATCACAAGTAGACGGAGAGGCAGGCAGAGAGAGAGAGAGGGAAGCAGGCTCCCCGCTGAGCAGAGAGCCTGCTTCGCACCCCGCTCTGCTGCCTCTGCTTATTTGTGATCTCTGTCAAATTAAAAAAAAAAAATCTAAAAATAATGAAGCCGTTGGATAAAAATCCATAGCATTCGTGTTCGGTCAGCTTTGGGGTGTTTTGGTTAGTAGGCTGTCTTGTTTCAGTCTCTTCGTTATATATGCTGATAGTTTTCTGAATGATTCTCTTTTCATGTTTTTCAGTTTTACAAAGAGCATTTTCACTGCATAAAGCACATTCGATAAAGGATATGGAAAATGCGTTGCAGTTGGTGAGAAATATTATACCTCCTCTGACTTCGCAAAAGCACAAAGGCCAAGATGGAAGAATCGGCGTCGTCGGGGGCTGCCAAGAGTGAGTGACTCGGAAGATGGTCGTGTTTACGCAGTCTCTGTTGTCTGGCTCTCTGCCCGCGCGGCAGTCAGTTGTCCGTCTGTCTGTCTGGCTGGACCCCAGCAGTCATCTGTCGGTGGGGTCTGATGTTCTGACCCCCGGTTTTTCCAGGGATGAACTTTGTGACTGCGTAGGAGAGAACAGGGAGGGCCCTGCACGAGCTGTTCTGGCACGTCGGTGTGGAGCCTGCGCCCACGGTGGGGCCGGGGCCGGGTTTTCTTGTCTTACACGTTCCTGTATTGACCGGGCTGCGTACCACAAACCGGGTTTCTTTGTAATCTGGAGAAGATTAGCACGCGTTTGGTTCACTTTGTCACTTTGAAGATGTTCTTGGAAGTCATTAAGGAAATTTGACAGCTCCTAGCCTGTTTTCAAGGCTTGCTTTTAGTTCTAGTTCTGTGGATTTTGCTGCTGTGTTGTTTGCACGTAAAATTTATAACCTGTCCTTGTTTATAAATGATACCTTTGCCTTTGACTTAAATCTGACCTTGGTTACCGTTTGTGCCCCTGCTTACTCTCTGTTCGTATCGATGTGCCGTCTCTGCCTGGCTGTGTATTTTCAGGGTTTATCACGTAGTTAGGTGTTTCATAAATAATACGTAGCTTGATTTGTTTCCTGACCCCGTGTGACGGACCGTACCTGCTCTGACAAGACGGTCTGCTTGTTCGCTTTAGTCTACCTGAGGCACTTTCTAAGGCTCGTTATGTTTTCTCTTCGTTTTACATTGTGCGTCCGTTTTTTCCTTATTTTCGCTAGGTTTTTCCTTTTATTAATCTGGAAATTCTCTTATGGTTTCACATCGAGCTGGGGGTTGTCTTTTCTAACTACCATGATGAATCACACATGCCACTCGGGAGAGGGTTAACGCGGATGAAGAACTGCTAGGGAATTCCTAGCGCAACCCCTAGTACCGCGCGGAACTTGGTGCGCTGCTGCCGGTTTCCTGCCCGGCCTAGTGGTCTGCTCTTGGGGCGGGAGTCCTTGGCCTCTTCTGGCGTTTTCTTTGACAGGACCCTGTGGAGTACTTGCACACCGGCTGTGTCTTGCTGTGGTGCGTGGGCTGTGTTGTGCCTTGCCTGAGCTGGGGAGTCTCAGCGTGATCTTTTTGGTAAACTATGCGTGTGATCACATTGTACTCTAGCCTGTATTTTGCACCACAAAAAAGAAGATTGCCTTAATTTGTAACTTGTTCTTGCTTGGATGTTTGTAAGATTTTCTTTAAAAGTCTTCAGTTTCCTCCGAATGTGTCCCGGTATGTCTTCTTTTCACTAATCTGATTTGAGACTTGGCGAGCCCTTATGTCTGCAGACGTGGTCCCTTTGGATGAGGGCAATGCTCCTCTATTACTGGCTCTCGTTTCTCCTCTGTTACTTTCTCCTGCTGCATTTTGGACTCTTGGATCATTAGCTCTTAGATGCTTTTCTTCCTTTAGGTCCCCAGTTAAAGGCCGCCTCCTCCAGCTTCTGGGATGGAGGCCAGTAGTGCGGCCTCCGCCGGGCCCGTGGGCCCTCGAGAGAGCTGAGGGAGTTATGGGTCTTATTTCTCATGTCCCCTCCCTCTCCTGCCTTATATTTTGGGATGTTTACATGGGAAGAACTGGCTGTGAGGTTTTCTTTTCAGGTAAGTCTGTAGTGTAGCATGCTAGGGTAATTATGTAACTTAAGAAATGTCCATTAGCCTTAAGAACTAACCTTTAAAGTAGGATCGTTTTTTCTCCGGTTATAAAGGTATAATCTGCTTGTAAAAATTCAAACACTGCAGAAATGTGGGAAGTGACGACTTCATAGTACCCGTGTAGTAGTACAGCATGGGCACATTATTAGCCTTCCAGACTCTTCTGTGTATGTAACTATTTTTTACAAAACTGGGACCGTGTTGTCACTTCTGTGCGGGTCTCAGCCTGTCAGGGTCCAGTGCTGGAGTGGGAGCTGCCCCCATGGTTCTTCTATGATCACAGGATGCCCCGAAGTAACAACTATCAGGAAACTCTGGAAAAATAAAGATGTGTTACCTACAAGATCTGAAAGTGACACAGCACTGGGCCCACACAGCGAGGCTGTGGGTGGACAGAGCAGGTGGGTGGGTGAGGGGGGAGGGTGTCACGGTTCACTCTTTAGGGGGGAATGTATAGCATGAACGCGGGGGTTAACATCACCAAAAGAGAGAATAGGAGTGGTCCAAATGGTCAGTTACGAAATCAACCAAGATCTTTGAAACAAACTAGCCTTGGTGGGCGGGGGTGGCCCGGCTCTCTGCCTGGTCCTGGGCTGGTGGAGCGTTTGAGGCGGCTGTGCTCGAAGTGGACGCTTTCGCACTCCCCGCTTACATCACATACTTGTTTTCCGAAACAAAACAGGCGTCAGGGCTCTGCATTCTCTCTGCTTGCTGTTTGGTGGTGTGACCTCCTTTTCGTTTCATGGGGTGTCCTGGCATCAGTCATTCCCTGTTGTTTCCTAGAGACCGATTCTTGGTGAGTGGTGGTCCTTGTAAAGACGGGCCACAAGTTATTTACTGTCCCTGTTCGTAGGCAACCGGGTCACCTCTGTTCTTTTCCCCAAATAAGCAGCATGGCTGTCGACATCTCTGAACGTTTTCCAACTGTGTGCGCATCTGGTTATCTCCCGGGGATCGGGTCCCAGAATTGATACTGGAGCGGCGCGCAGACATCTATAATGTTGCTGCACATGCTGATCGCCGCCTCTTCCTTGCCTGAGGCCGTGTTAAAAATAAGGGCACCCGGGAATGGTGGGATGGAAGCCGAGGGAGAGGTGTGAGTCTCAGGGCCTGGCTGAGTGCTGCTGTTGTCGGCGCCGTCAGTGAGCTCTCACGGCCGCCTCGAGCCTCCAGTCTGAGCACAGTGCTGGGAGCGCCGGCGGTCCTGACGGGGCACGGAGGTCTTACGTGACCGCCACCTGGTGCCTTAGTCGGTTGAGCGGCGGACTCCTGATCTCCGCTCAGGTCGGGGTCTCAGGCCTCGCTGGGCTCCCGTGCTATGAGGTGCTGGGCCCTGGGCTCTGTGGTCCCCGTCTTCATAACCTCCCGATGAACCGCTGTGCTGGCGGCCTTCTCGGAGGACGCTGACTGTCCGTTCTGCTTTTCAGGTACACTGGAGCGCCCTACTTCGCTGCCATCTCAGCTCTCAAAGTGGTAGGTCTGTTGACAGCTTCTCACTCTAGTCAGCTGTTGGATGCCTTCTTACTGTATTTAAAGACTTGATTTATTTGAGAGAGTGAGTGTGTGAGAGAGAGAGACCACGAACGGGGGTGGGGGGTGGTAAGAGGGAGAAGCAGGCTCCCCGCTGAGCAGGGAGCCGAGGCGGGGCTCCATCCAGGACCTTGGGATCCTGACCCGAGCTGAAGGCGGCTGCTTAACCCACTGAGATGCCCCAGAACTGGAATTTGTTTGACCGAAGTTTTACTAGAACCGTCTTTGACCACCATGATCCGAGAGCGCGGCTGCGTCCTCATGAAGGCAGTCAGCGTCTGTGCGACTTGGCGGTTTCCCAGGTCTTCGATCCAGTCCTGGTGGCCCAGTTGGCACAGTTACCGTGAAACGTGCTCCCGGGGGCCCTTGGGTGACGCAGCCTGAGCTGGTGTCGGGTGACCTGCCTGTTGGGCGGCAGCCAGAGTCTGCTTGCCCCCAGCTCTGTCTTCGCTTCCCTCCTCGTCTGAGCCGCCCGGCTGTGGAGTAGGCCCCGGGCAGCCGTGCTGAGGCCGCCTCCCCATGCGCTGCGTGCGCCCCGCTCTGAGTCCGCCTCTCGTGCTCGTTCCTCAGGGCGCAGATCTGTCCCACGTGTTCTGCACCCGGGAGGCCGCGCCGGTGATCAAGTCGTACAGCCCGGAGCTGATCGTTCACCCGGTCCTGTGAGTGTGGCCGCGCGGGGGTGCTCACCCGCAGCCGTGCTCCTCGGCCACGGGGCCTTCTCGTGGGCGCTAAGGGCCTCCGTGGAGCGGCTGCCGTACTGGGGGGTGGTAGGTGGGTGCTGTGGGGAGAGAGGAAAAGCAGTAAGGAGCCCACCATCTGTGGCCAGGAGAGCAGCAGCCGTGCTTACAAGGTGTGGGATGAGGTCTGGGCCTTGCCTGCAGCCGTGCTGCCCACAGCAGTCACGAGGGGCCTGTCGGGCAGGCATGGGGCCTTCCCGCGTTCAGCAGACGCTTCCGCTGCCCTGGGGACAGCATTGAACCAAGCAGACAAAACATCTCCCATGCAGCCCCCTTTCTAGGGCGGCCCTGTGCTCTGGAGCTTTCTGCAGTGGTGAAAATGTTCTTGGTGCTGTCCAGATCTGTGGCTGCTGAGCACCTGAGATGTGGCCGGTGGGACTCAGAAGCTGTTTTTACGTAAACCGAGTTAAAACAGCCACATGTGGCTGGTGGCTGCCGTATCGAGCGGCACAGCTCCGGAGATGGACACGCAAGAGAACAGGGTGTTAGAGGGTGGTGAGGACCACGTGGCGGGGCAGGCAGGGGAGAGGAAAGGCTGGCCGTGCGGGCAGCACGTGTGCCACGTGTCACATGTGCACGCTCGTGGCACATGTGTGTTTCTCACTGGGGTGATGGTGGGCAGGGGCCCAGAGTGTGTCACTCAGGTAGGGACCTGCAGACATGGGGCAGGACTGGCGTCTCAGCTCAAGCCAAGGGCCTCAGGATGGGGTGGGGGACTGGAGAGGTTCAAGGCCAAGCCGTGCAAGTCCTGGGGGTCATTCTCTGGGTTTGGCTTTCACATAAGCGAGGAGGAGGGGGGAGGAGGCTGCTAGAGCCTTGCATTGTGGGGGGGACAGGATCCAGTGTGCATTTTAAAAGCCTTCCCTGGATGCTGTTGAAAATGTGCTTTTGGGGCCCAGGGTGGACACAGCGGTTGCCTGAGGAGGGAGTTGTGAGCGTCCTGGTGAGAGTAAGTGACGGGGTAGGAGAAGGGGTCGCATTTGAAAGTGCAGCCCCAGGATCTGCTGACAGGTGGGATATCGGGTAGAAGGAAAAGACGAGAGTCATGGAGGCCGCTCTGGGTTTGGTCCGAGCTAGTTGTGACTCGACAAGGGGGGTAGTCGTGGGGGTGCCGGTTTGGTGGGGTGGCTGCGGAGCTGGCTTTGGATGTGTTTGCTGCTGCCTGTAGCACATCCAAGCGGCGTGGCTGTGAGGTGCGGGACGAGAGTGGGGGCTGCGCAGGAGTGCGTGTCAGTGGGGGCAGCCCAGCGCCCCACAGCTGGGAGCCGAGTGGGGGCAGGAGCGGGGAGGAGGGGTGTTGTGGAGAACTCTTGACAGTCTTCTGGAAGGGCCCGTGTCTCTGCGGTCCAACACGGAGGCTGAGCGCGGGTGCTTGGATCCCGCAGTGGGCTTGCTGGGGGCAGAGCCTTACAAGGTGGGTTCTAACGGTCGGAGGAGCGAGATGAGCGGGCAGGTGGTGTGGCGAAGCGACACGGTCCCTACAGCCGTCAGTTCCTGTTCTAAGTGACAGGGTCCCCCCGTGCCCCTGTGAGTGCATAAAGTATGCCTGTGTGATGGAAACAACCCGGCTCAGTCCGGAAGGCAGAGACCGTTTTGAAAGTAGCCAGAATGTCTCAGTGTGGCTTCATTTAGATGCCGAAAGCTGGATTCCTGCATCGGGTATGAAAGGACGAGCTCATCTGCAGAGATGACGGGGACATGTGGGGGGCTGGCTGCGACTGGGGTCCTAGCCTGGGTCCTACAACAGCAGAGGGACCAGGGAAACGTAGAAGAACGTGTAGTCTCGCCAGTAAGGTAGGCCAGTGAGTGCAGGTCGTACTAAACTGCTCTGGCCGCCTCCTCTCGCCGCAGTGACAGCCCCAGCGCCGTTCACGACGTGGAGGAGTGGCTGCCCCGGCTGCACGCCCTGGTCGTGGGGCCCGGCCTGGGTCGGAATGATGCGCTTCTTGAAAATGTTAAGGTAAGTGTAGAAAATAATAATAATAATAATTATTATTATTATTTTTTAAGATTTCATTTACTTATTTGGCAGAGAGAGAGAGAGGTCAAGCAGGCGTAGCAGCAGGCCAAGGGAGAGAGAGAAGCAGGCTCCCAGCCAAGCAGGGAGCCCAATGTGGGGCTTCGTCCCAGGACCCTGGGATCATGACCCGAGGTGCAGGCAGATGCTTAACTGACTGAGCCACCCAGGCACCCCAAGTGTAGAAAATTATTGAACGTGTCTGTCCTTGTAGTCTTGGCTCGTGGAGTCCGAAAAGAAGCATTTTCTTGGAGTTTGCGATGTTTAGCGTTCTGGTTCCTCTTGATTGAATAATTAAGATGGTTTGGGGGAGAGGACGCACTAGGCAGAGAGGAATGAGCCTAAAACCGGCGGGCCAGATGGAATGAGTCTCCTGCTCTCAGGGCGTTAGCTTGTGCTACTGCCCCGGGGGCGTCCCCGGGACTGCCTGGTGCACAGGGGTCTCTGCTCTGGAACGAGGAGCGTGGTGACGGGCACGGGGGGCTGGAGGCGCAGCCGCTCAGCCTTCACAGAGAGCTGAGGGAACAGGGGTGCGAGGGAACCAGCAGTTCATTTGGGACGAATAGTCTGAGAGCCAGTCCCACCCGGTCGAGCGCGGCTCTTGGTGACCCGCCACCAGCACTACGCCTCGGAGCGCTCCCGGTTCGGAGCCGGCGCAGCATGGTGGATCTCGACCACTTGCAGAACAGTAGGAGCGCGTCCTAGCTGAGGAGCGCAAGAGCCTTTGGTCCGTGTGAGGGGAGGGGACACCCGAGTGGGGCAGCCGGTGGGGAGGCTGCGGGTCTGCTGTGTACTCACGTGCAGAGATGGTGGCGCACTGTGGAGGCGGACTGTGACAGTCTCTCCCCGAGGTGGTGTGTTTCTGGGAAGAGAGGCAGGTGACTGGCTCCCGCCAGGCTGGGGATGACCCTCGGGATGATGGGCTTTGTGACCGTTGGTGACTTGGCCATTAACCTCTGGCTCCACTTAGTCACGACAGAGTGGCGCTCACGACACTCTCTGGCCTCTTTGTCCTCCTCCTCTCGTGCTCGTTGTCCTTGCTGCTCGAGTCATGGCCATGGCTCTCACTCACGTACTTGGGGGACATCACGTGCAGTTGGTGTAGACAGGTTTGACGTCCACGTGAGCAGCCTCGAAGTTCCGGCGGCTGCTGCCTGCCAGAGCCGGTCGCTAGGCTGTCGGTGACCGCGCCGCGGCCCGAGTGCGTGTGTCCCCACACGTTCATGTGTTGGGGTCCTGACCCCCAAGGTGAGATGTCAGGATGTGAGCCTTCTGGGGGGGGTGATTGGGTCGTGAAGGCAGAGCAGCCTCCTGGATGGGACTCAGGCCCTTGTAGCGGGGGCCCCAGAGCTCCCCCCCCCAACCAGGTGAGGACCTGGCGACTGGTCTGTGACCCGTAGGGAATCTTCCATGGCACCCGTAATCTTGGACTTGAAGCTTCCAGAACCGTGAGCAGTGCGTTCCTGTTGTTTCCAAGCCGCCCAGCCTGTGGCATGTGTCACGGCAGCTCGAGCGGACTCCGCGTGGTCTGACCGCCATTTGCTTCAGGAAGCCACTTGTCCAGGTGTCTCCGGAACAAAACGGCAAATGGAGAGGCCCCTGGTGTTGCCTGGTGAGCGGCAGGCCCCGAGTCTGTGCTGGCCCTCCTGACCCCTGGGCGCGTCGGTCCCCTCCGAGGAACTGCTGGCTGTCGGCGCCTCACCACGTGTCCCTGGGTGCCCCGGGGTTGGCCACTTCGTCCCTCAGTGGATTTCCCGTGCAGGGAGAAGTTACAATCTGTGATGGGACATGTAGAACTTATTTTTGAAACAGCAGTTTAAACGAGTGGGAAAATGTGCTTAGATTTTACCAGATGTGCTCAGAAAATGTGCTTAGGTTTTTCCTTGTAAGTATTTTGCTTCCTTAGGACAAATACGTGTTCCTTAGGATAAGGGCCATACCCGGCGTGGGCTAGGGGACCCGAGACGGGCTGTGCACTTCCCTGACTGTGGGCTTCCTCCTCGTGTTCTGCCGGGTACAGCCTGTGACTTGTACACTCACGCTGTGCGTTTGCCATGCGCTGCCCAGCGCTGCACTCCGTTCCCACACAAGCCCGTCGGTGCTGGTGGTCCCCCCATTTCACAGAGGAGGGAGCCCAGATGCCATCTGATTCCCGCTCCCCACCTCCTCCATAGCAGACACTTCCTAGATGTTCCCGGAATGAATTCATTGCTGCAATCCTGAAAACAGCCCTATTAGGTGGATTTCTCTCTTTATTCTCATCTTTTTTTAAAGATTTTATTTATTTGACAGAACAAGCGGGGGGCTGGGGGAGAGAGAAGCAGGCTCCTCGCAGAGCAGTGAGTCAGAGGCGGGGCTTGATCCCAGGACCCCAAGATCATGATCTGAGCCGAAGGCAGATGCTTAACTGACTGAGCCACCCAGGCGCCCCATTATCCTCCTTTTTCTGATGAAGAAATTGAATCTTGGAGAAATTAACTTAGGCCCCTGAGGTGGCCGAGTTCTTAGCTTCAGGTTTAGTTAAGTCAATGCACTTAAAGCACCCAGTTCCTTGGTTTCTAAGTACATTTGCAATTGCGCAGCCACTCCCATGACTAGTTCTAGAACATTCTCACCATCCCAAAAGAAACTCCACATCTATTAGCAACTGCTCTCTTTTCCGCTCAAGCGCCCCAGCGCCTGGCAGCCTCTCCTCCACGAATTCCAGACCCTGCAGGGCAGCGGGGTCTTAGAGGACGCGAGCCCAGCCGCGTTCACTCAGCAGCATCGCGGTGCGGGCCGGCGCTCGGCTGCTCTCCCTGCGGTTGGGGACCCGGCGCGCACTGACCGCACTGTTTCTCTGTCGCGTGCTGGCCGATGGGGTGGCCTCCGCTCTGCGCCGGTGCGAGCAGCGCCCTCTCAAGCTTCGTGTACGGACTGTTGTGATAACCCTGCTTCACATTTGGAGGAACTCCTGCTGGCCACACTTTTTTTTTAAAGCACGAATTTTTAATTCTGCTCAAGTCCTGTATTTTCTTCTAAGAGCTTTATTGTTTTAGCTTTCCCACGTAGGTCTGTGGTCCATTTTGAGTAAATTTTTATGCCTGGTGAGAGGAGTGGATAATCCGTTCCCGCACCGCTCTGCTCGCGTCTGGGCTTCCCTGTTGAAGGTCTGGATGGAAACGCAGGGTTTACTTCGGGGCTGTTGTCAGTTTACGGATTTGTACGGCCGTCCTTGCGCTGTGACACGCAGTCCTGATGGCGGCGGCTGTGGGATCCCGCCAGCCTTGTTCATTTCAAGAGCATTTCGGCTGCTGCGCGTCCTGTGTGTCCCCACAGGCGTCTGGGGCTCAGCAGAGGCGGCGGGGAACGTGCTCGTGTAGTAGGCTGGGGCGCAGGCCGCTGCTGAGCGGTGCCCGGTCTAACGCGGTGCGCGCTGGTGTGAGCTGGAGTCTCTGGACCCAGGACGCGGGCTCGATGAGCTCCCCTCGCGCTGTTTGTGCTCCTTGGTAGCTCGCTCTTACTTAAAGGTACGTCCTGGAGGCTTTTCCCTGATAGAACGTGGACGTGTTCCTCGTTACATTTAATAGCTACATCACGATACACCGTATTTAACTGGCTCACGTGGGTGGTTGGCAGCTTTTTCTTAATCTGTCAGTGATGTCTCAGACACTCCTGCACATTGGGCTGTTTGTCCTTGAAGACAGATGTCTAGGAGCTGCATGGCCGTGGCGTGGGCTGCCGCAGCTCCGTCTCACGCTGAAGGGCTGCGCTTGCTGGGGGCCGCCCTTGCTCTCCCGCTGCCCCCTGGGTGCCATGTCCCACGCAGAGCGCTCCTGGTCGGACCACCCAGCCTCGTCTGATGTGTGGGTGTGCGGCTCCTTCCCTCCTTTGCCGTCCACCCCGTAGGGGAGGTTGCTCACTAGGTGGTGGGTGGAGCCGTGGCGAGGCCGTCGGTGACCTCCCTGCGGCTGCCGGTTACGCATGGCCAGCTCCCTTGCCAGGAACTGGGTAGAATCGAGTTGGTATTTCTCATCCTCATACAAAGTCAGAGGATTATTTGAGGGATGTGAGTGGATTAGGCCTCTGCCTTCAGCTCAGGTCATGATCCCAGGGTTCTGGGTTTAAGCCACATCTCCTGGGAGCCTGCTTCTCCCTCTGCCTGCTTGTGCACCCTCTCTCTCACTCTCTTTTTCTCTGACAAAATAAAAACTTAAAAAAAAAAAGTATTAATTGGGCCATGATCCTCATTTTATAGACCGGCAAGCAGAGTTTCAGAGAAGGGAAGAGACTCTGCTCGAGTTCACACAACTCTGAGTCTTTCCGTCTCTGAGCCCGTGTCTTTCGTCGCAGCAGCTTCCCCAGGGCCTGGAGCTGTGTCCTGGTGACATCCTAGTGATGTCCCAGACGCTCGGCTGCTATCTGCAGACTCCTTTCCCTCGGAGCCCCAGTCGAAGCTGTCTCACGGAGTCAGCACTTCTTGGAGATGAGGACTCGGGGCTGTCAGGGCGGCCGACCCTTGTCCGGGATTTACTCGCTGGTTCCTCTCCTGTTCCCCTCGGGGGTCAGAAGGCGCTTGCTAGGGAGTTCATGCCGTTGGCGGTGGAAGTGACGGAGGCTCTGCCAGCCACGGTGGCCACAGCAGAACACCGCAGGCAGGGGCTTAAATAGCAGAGCTCGGTGTCCTCCCAGTCCTGGAGGGCGTCCCCGAGCGAAGTGTCAGCAGGTTTGGTTTTTTCTGAGGGCTCTGTCCCTGGCTGGTAGACGGCGGCTGCCTGCCCACTGTGTCCTCACCCGGTTGTCGCCATGTGCTGGTCTCCTCCAGTAAGGACACCAGGCATCCTGGAGGGGACTCTTGCTTCGTTCTTCTCCATGTTTTCTACCCTCAAGTGTGTGTTTCAGGGGAGATGGTGGTTACGTGCTGTTTCGTGTGTCATCTCGTCGCAAAACACTGGTTCATAGTAAGCGACCGGCTATGTGGTGATCGCAGTAGATACAGAATGCAGCCAAAAACCTCTGAGATTTTATTATATTATTTTTTTTAATCTCTGAGATTTTTAGTGTAACTTTTTCGGAGAGGTGATTCACTTTTATTATCATGGTCACATTTTAAAACACAGAGTGTTAGAAAAAATGCATAGAAACTCACGATTTGGAAGAATTCTGAAGACTTTGGGTTTTTCTTCTGGGAGCCCTGGGGATGAGTGTTGGTGGGAACTTGGAGCCTCTAGCTTGAGGTCTGCCTCCACGGGCTCGCCTGGCCCGGCGCTGCGGATTGGGCTTCCCACAGACTCCTGTTTCCAGAGTTCCCAGGGCCCCTGCCTTACGGGGCCTGCTCTCTGCTTTGCTGGGTCTTCCGCGTCCTGTCTGCACTTCCGTTTTCTGTGTGTTTGCGCGTGACCTCATGTTGTAGGTCATCAGCGAACTGCTTGCTCGGGCGTCTCGGTCGGTGTTGCTCAGCTTCTCCTTCTTTCCTTGCAGGGCATATTGGAAGCATCCAAGGCCAGGGACATCCCCGTCGTCATCGATGCAGTGAGTGTGACTCTCCTCTCCTGCCCTCCTCCCAGCCAGGCCCCTGAGGCTGTGCCCGACGTCCCTGTCCTTGTCTGCAGGACGGGCTGTGGCTGATCGCTCGGCACCCGGCCCTCATCCAGGGCTACCGGAAGGCCGTTCTCACTCCCAACCACGTGGAATTCGGCAGACTCTCTGAAGCCGTGGTGAGTGCTCACCACCCGGAAGATGGGGCACAGGCCCTGCCCGTCCTGAGGCGGGTACGGGACGGCTCGGTGCTTTTGCCTCCCCCGCCCCTGCGGGACAGACTTGCGGATGGCCAGCGAGTCGGGGCGTGTCCCCACATGTGACAGTGCCCTTCTCTCTTGGTGGTGCATGAAACGATGGGGCGTCTTCTCACTGGGACGTCTGTGATGGGCTGAGAGGCGGGGTGGGGGCTCTAGGCAGCGCACTCGGTCTCGGTCCCACGATGCCTCGTCCGTGAAACGGGGCTGCTGAGAGCATCATTGCATAGGGTGTGAGGACGAAACCAGATGACAGAGGTAAACCGCGGCGTTCTCAGGAAGTAAGCGTCCCAAGACGCTAGTGCCTGGTTATTCACAGTTGTCCCCTCTGCAGACCCGGGAGGTTCCAGCCGCGGCAGGGGGAGGGCCCTGAGCGGTGTTTGTGCGTCTGCCCGGGATGTGCTGGCCGGTTATCCTGGGCCTCCTTCCCCTTAGTGGCCGGGTCGTCCCCCTCCACATGTGGGGCCAGAGCTCCAGAAGGAGGGGGTGTGTATGTAGCGTGGGGAGGTCCTAAGGATCAGGGTGGATGGGCAGGACGTACCCGTGACGGTGGGCTCCTTTCACGTGTCCGACAACGGCCTGGTCTGTGCTGTCCCACCTTGTAGCTGAGAGACCCTGGGAACGGCAGCGATCGTCGCGAAGCTGTACGAAGACTCAGCCGGGCCTTGGGGAATGTGACCGTGGTCCAGAAAGGGGAGCGGGACGTGATCTCCGACGGTGAACAGGGTGGGTAGCTGTGGCTTCACGCACATCACTCAGTGTGGCGGTGCTGGGTGACAGCACCTGGAAAACTAGTCACGGCACACGCCGTCCCTGATGTCACCCGTGTTCCACACACAGGCTCCCGATGAGGTTGGTTTTACTTTTCATCGTCTTGCAAAGGGCAGGGACACGCTGGGTGTTGATCCTTGTTGACGCCTGGAGCAGCGGCTGGTTCTGGGGGGGTCCGTGGGAAGCTGAGCAGTGGGCCTGCGGCCCTGCCAGCAAGTGGCACCCCGGGGCCCGGCCCGCTCACCTGGGTGTTCGAGGCGGCGCCCGGATGATTCACTGCTCAGCCTCCGTCGTGAGGAGGGCTGGCTAGCGGGGGTGCGCTGGGAGCTGGTGCCCGGGGGGCGGGGGTGCCAGGTGCTGGGTGTGGCGGTCTGCTGCTCGTTGCCCCGGGCCTGCTGGCTGGCCAGTGCAAAGAGCAGGAGAGCTGGTGGGTGTCTGAGATGCGCCGCCGGGGACCGTGAGGTGTGGAGCCCCCCTCGCGCCCCGCACACAGGTCCTCCCCTCCCGTGGGCTGATCGGGAGGCAGGGAGCGCACCCGTTGTTGGAACAGCACGGAGTTTAGGGCTACTGACCAGAGAGCGGGAGGAAGCAGGACGCGCCAAGGGAGTGTTTTCTGAGGGACCCAGAAATCTCTGGGGTTCTTGTTGCTGGAAGGCGCCCTAGACCCTGACACTTCTGAGGATGTGACCACTTGGCTTCTGTGGCGGCCGCTGGTTACACTGTGTAAACGGATGAGCGGCCAAGGGCGGGGGCCGCGCCGGGTGCTAGCGTGCCGTGCACTTCTGAGGGTGGCATGTGTCCCCGAGGGGGTCTAGCGGGCCGAGCCTGCTTCTCCCCCATCCTCTCCAGCAGGCCCGAGTCTGCTCACCGCCCACACCGCACACGTGCTTCTGGGCCGGCCCGGGTCTGCTCTCCTGTAAACCAGGCTGCCGGGTTGAGACATTCGGGAAGAGCTGCCGCGGGTCGAGATGGTGCCTCGGGCACAGGAGAGCTCGTCCCCTGAAGGCCGTGTCGTCCCCCTCCCCCAGTGCTCGAGTGCGTGCAGGAGGGCAGTGGCCGCAGGTGCGGTGGCCAGGGAGACCTGCTGTCGGGCGCCCTGGGTGTCCTGGTGCACTGGGCGCTGCGTGCCGGACCCGAGAAGACGAACGGGTATGTGACACCTTCGCTTGTCCTCTCGAGAGTTTTACCGCATGAGCTGTGTAAGTGGCCCGCACGTTAACGCGGAGCCGCGTGAAACGTCAGTGTCCCGTGGAAGCGATACCGGGGCGGGGCTGATCCCAGGGTGGTCACCTGGGCCGCTCTTGCTCCGTGTGAGGGCGGGGCCCTGCCCTGTGCCTCAGTGCCAGTGGCTCTGGGCGTTCGTGTCTGCTTGAGACCCTGTTCTGGGGACGCGATGTGTACCCTTTGTAAAGCAAAACAGTGGAGGAGAAATCCGCGGGGCAGGGGTGAGCTGGCTTTGACCCCATCCCAAAAGATGGGAGTTTCCTCTAGGAGACAGAACTCGGGGGTCCAGGTTTGGCCCGCGTCTGGTCAGAGCTGTGAGCGCAGGCAGGGCCCAGTCCTCTACAGGCCCCGTCCTCCACACGCATCATGGGGCAGTGGTGGCCACGTGTGCTGGGGCAGGGTGTCCCCCCCCCGCCCCCCGCCAGCTGTGAAGCCATGCGAGGCCACGGGGTGGTGGCACACCGGGAGGCAGGGAGCACCTGCCCAGTGTGTCCACGTGGAAACAACTAGGGGCATCTGGGGATGGTGGCCGGAACCCACATGCTCGGATCTTCCAAGTCCTCCCGGCACTGAGGATCACAGTGAACCGTGACCAGTGCGGGTCCGGTTTTCCTCGGGGGGGGGGGGGGGGGGGGGGCGGGGGGGGGGGGCGCTGGGGGGGGGGGGGGGGGGGGGGGGGCGCAACAGTGCTGTCCTGTTCTCCAGCCGCGGGGATACGTGGGGCTACCTTCTGCCTCCCAGGCACAGCAGACTTGAAATGGGCTGTTTGGGGTCCCAGGAAATGGGGGGAGGCTGGAGTGTGCAGTGTGTGCTGACAGTCGTCCCTCTCCAGGTGCAGCCCTCTCCTCCTGGCCGCCATGGGTGCGTGCTCGCTCACGAGGCAGTGCAGCCGTCAGGCCTTCCAGAAGCACGGCCGCTCCACCACCACCACCGACATGATCGCGGAGGTCGGGCCCGCGTTCCGCAGCCTCTTTGAAGCCTAAGCGGAGGCCCTAGGAAGCGAGCGGCCCACGGACGGGGAGGCTGTTTGTCACAGGAAGCCACGTCCTGTGTCCCAGCCCTTGGGTGGCAGACCGCGTGGTCCAGGGGTGGATTTTTGGCTGCGCGCGCAGCTGGAGAGGTGACACTAGACCAAGAATTCCTGAACTCCTCCAAGCTGCTCAGCAGGAGACAAGAGCCGCTGAGCTCTGCGTGTGCTCCAGGAGCACGGGCCCGCCCTACCCACATGCCATGCGTCCACGCGACATCCCCGTGGTGGGTGCCCTCACGGGTCCCATCGATCCTGTTCAGTACCTGTGAGTGCTGTTGAGGTGGCGGTCCCCAGGCACTGTGGCCCTGGTGGCCGTGCTCACGTGCGCTGCTCCAACACTGATCGAGTTGGAATCGTCTGGGCAGAAGTCATCCGCATCGACTGTGCTTAATGGAGTGTTTCATAATAACCAGTGACCGGTTTCTGGAGGACACAGGACACGAGGGCAGGGCTCTGCCTGCTCCTCCTCCGTGTGCGCTCTTAAGTCTGCTGGTGGGAGGCAGTCCCCGGGGGACCCTTGGGATGTGGCTCAGCCGTTTGCTCTCTCGGGGAGGCAGGACTAAGCTGGACACTCGGAGGGCGTGGCCACACACCGGGGCCAGTACTGGTCCCGGGAGGCCCCAGGTGGGGGGACTGAACATGGTCATCGGAAGTGGATGTGTCCTCAGGAGCAGAATCTGTGAAAGAAGTGCGCTCTGCGAGATGCCTTGTGAGCCTCTGGCTGGCTTCCGGATGGTGCTTTGGGCGCGCGGTTTTCTCTGCGGCTCCCCGTGGGCTTGGGTCCTGTGCACGTGAGTACTTCCGTAGGCTTCTCTGTGCTTTCTGCAAGGACGGGACCCGTGTGTATCCTTTGTCCCTCTTGACTGATGCTCTGGGATTCAGTCCCCTAAGGTAGACCGATTCTACCTTAAAATCAGATTTCTTAAAAACGTGCACCGCTCCTTTCACACGTCATTGAGAAGCGTCACCGTGTTTCCTTCTGGGCAGTTACATCTAAATCCTGGTAGCTATTAAAAGGCAAATTTTGGTTTATCTCAACATCGAGTCTTGTATTGTTTTCTGACAGAGCTCATGTCCACTTTCCAGCTTTCCTGAGCGAGGACACGGTCAGCAGGGGGACAAACATGGGAAAGCTTGTCACTTCACGGTTTTCATCTGTGCCTCCCCACCTTGCGAACGGGCAGTGCTCTTTGTTCCACAGAAGGTCAAGTGCACGCATCATGGAACTGTTTTTGGTTTTGCTCGGAGTTAAGTACAAATCCTCTTGTCCCAGTGTGCGTGAGGAGTACATCCAAGGGCCAGCGGCTGTTTTTATTTAAAGTAGCCCTAGACCTACTAGTTGTAGCTAAGGATGGGCTTTTACCCCGAGACCAAGGTAGCAGGGCACGGAGGTCACTGGGGGGGCCAAGTGCAGCACATGGCCCTCGGGGGACAGCCTGGGCCCCAGGCACCGAATGGACCACCTTTGGGTGTCCCTGTCAAGGGCCTACCTGCCGGGTGGGGTCTCCACACGAGCTGGCTCACCGTGGGCAAGTCCGTTTCCGAGTGGGTTTCCTCGCCTGTGGAATAGGACAATCGTGCCTTTTGGGGTCCTGAAGGTCAGTGACAAGTGAACGTGGCTGTCAAGTGTCACCACCACACCTAGTGTATTCCTCCCCGCGGCACCTGCGGGACAGGCCAGCTCGGCAGCCCCGGACTTGCAGCGGCCGGGCCAGAGAGGGAGAGCCGCTGGGGGCTGAGCTGTGGGCACCGGCGCGGCCTCCTGCCCTGCGGCCGCGCTCATACCCAGGTCTTGCTCTCACCAGTGCAGCCACCACGCGGTGGTCTTCTGCGGCGAACACGTTACTTCTGTGACAGACAGACGTGGGGCGAGCTGCCCCAGCTCAGGGCCCCCCCGCCCCGTTCAGCACCACTGGGTGCCTGAGGTACAGGCCGCTGTGCCCTGCCGGACTTTGGCCACAGGCCCCGGGCCCCTGTAGGACTTACGTCCTCTGCCCCGGGCTTCAGGGCTCATGGTCCTCCCATGATGTCGGCCCAGGGTCCCGCATCGCGACCAGTGCTGGCCCCTGTGTGTGGCCATCGGTACCGTGAAGAATCCACATCTCAGGCCCACGCGATCGGTTGGACTGACTTTAATGCTGACTGGACGGGCACAACAGGAGGCCTCTGCGTAAGCACAGGACGGTGTCGGGGGCCGTCAGCTCCCCGGTCTGCGGTCTTCCGTCTTCTGGTCCAGCAGCTCCCATGTGGACGTGCTGCTCCGGTCCTGTGGAGGAGGCACGGGGGAAGTGGGCCAGACGCTCAGGGCTCACTGCCCACCCTGATGCCCCCACGGGGCCCGGCTGCAGGCTCCGGGGTGGGGGGCTCAGCAGACGTCCAGGCTCTGACCACCGCACGTTTGCGTGCCGCCCTCGGGGTGACCGTGCCCACCGCCGGCAGGCCACGGCGGCAGCGGCTCACCTTAATGCTGATGCCGTGGGCGACAAGGTCCCGGCGCAGGGTGTCACATGCCTCCAGCAGGGGCTGCCTGTCCAGCAGTTGCTGCTGTCGGGCCTCCCGGGTGGCCGCTCCTGTGGCCAGGGCGAACTGCCGCACCCGCAGCCGGAAGCGGACCAGCTCGTCCACCACGCTGTGCAGAGTGGCCCGGCTGCTGTCCCCTGCAACAGACTGCCCCAGGCGGAGCGGCATGGTCGGGGCCCGCGGCAGTCAGTGCCAACCTGACCCAGGGCCTGTCCTCCCCCGGCTCTCCTCCCTGGGCCCGGGCTGCTGGCCGGTCCCTGCTCTCCTGGCCCACAGGCCCGGTCACGAGGCAGCGCTCCCTTGTGCCGCGGGGAGGCAAAGACCCAGGGGTCCCGTCTGTGTCCGCGGCAGCACTGCCTGTGAGGCCCGCCCACCCGGGCCGCCCTGCTCCCGTCCCACAGATGCTCTAGCGTCTCGGGCGTCTTTAGCAGCCGGCTCCCTGGGCAGGGTCTGCGCGTGCCAGCCGTGGAGCCTCGTGAAACCCAATCTGTTCCTCGGACCAAACCCCAAAAGCACCGTCCAGCTTGTGTGTGGTTCGCACACACCTATGCTCTCACTGCCCGTTCCCAGACCGACCTCTCCACACCCAGCTGGAGAGCCCAGTGGGTCAAGTTCTCGCCCACCTACACGACTCCTCCGCCCTCACGAGGAGGGATCCCAGAGCCTGGCGGTGCTCACGGGTGTGAAGAAAACGACACATTTACAACCCTGGGGTCAAGCTTCTCCAACCACAGGACCCTCAGTTTCTACCTCCACGATAAAAGACTGTTTTTCTGATTACGAAAACGTGAGCCCAAGGTGGGAGCCGGCGTCCGCCATGGAGTGGGGAAGGCGAGTGAGGGTCCTGACAAGGGCCGGGCGCCAGCTGCGCGGCACCGTCCGGGAAGCCTGAGCGGCCCCAGCACACGCGTGGTGGTCACGCCGGGCCGCAGCCCAGGCCTTTCCACGTTGGCGACCGTTGACAGGGCTTCTACGCGTGGTCTCACGGCGCAGCAAGGCGGGGAGGGTGCTGGGGAGGAGCGGGGCCTGGGGAGGGGTGCATGTGCGGGAGGCTGGCTGGCGGGGAGCGGGGGAAGGCGCAGAGGCCCGTGCTGTGCGAGACAGCGAGGGGCTCGGCCGGGGAAGGGTCGTCCTACTGCTCACCCGGCCGCACTCAGAGTCCTTCGGGAGTAACGTGGGAAAAGAACGTGTGCAGGACAGACAGCACGTGGGGTGCGGCCAAGAGGGGCCGCGGGTTCCGCTCCGAATCCCTGCAGCGTCCGCTAGTCAGACACCAGCTCTGACCTGGCTTGCTCTCTCGGGGACATTTTCTCAAGCACGTCCATATGCTCAACACGATGGTCCGTTAAAACAAACATCGTAAAAGGGGAGAGGGCCGTGGTGAGCGCACTCGGACCCTCCCACAGGCGAGGGCCACGAAGGGCAGGGCGTACCTGTCTCTCCGCCAGAGAAATCCCGACGGTCTCGAAGAACTGCTCGACGTAGGACACGATGGAGCCGAACACGGCAGGACTCCGGGGACCGCTGGGTTCCTGTGACAGACCACCCAGAGGAGGGGATGAGGGGCCAAGAAAACACTGTAGAAACTCAGGGACGCGGCAGGCCACTGCTCCTGCCGCGGGGTCGCACCTCGTGCGGCAGGGATGGCCCTGGCGGGGCCCCTCACTGGCCCCGCATGTGACCGTGGGGAAGCCAGGGAAGCCCCCACCTCCATCTGCCCACCTGTAATCTGGGGATCTGCTAGGACCTGCACGCTGGTGTCCCCTAGACCCACACGCTGAGCCCTGACCCCCGTTTAACAGCGTCAGCAGGTGCGTCTCCAGGAGGCCACTAGCCCATAGGGGCAGAGGCCCACAGCAGGGCCAGGCGGCATGGGCATGGGGTGGGGGGGGGAGGTCCCTACACATAGCATCCCCCATGTCCTGCTTCACATCCCAGCAAGCTCGGAGCAGACAGGAAGAGGACACGCTTCCCATTCGCAAACATGCGGGTCCACCTGTCCATGTGCGGGACCTCCCTGCTGGGGGGTCAGCCCAGGGCAGGATGAAGCACCCCGGAAGTCAGGGCAGGCCTGGAGGCCATCCCGGGCAGCTGGCAGGGTGGCGGCTGTGCCTCCCGGGGGAGTGGAAGCCACCACATCAGCTCCCCACCCTGCGGGCTGTCCCGGGACACACCTGAGCGTGCGCCTTCAGCTGTCTGTTCCCGTGGTGCACGAGCTCCATGACGGCGTCCACGGCCGCGGGCGTGTCAAAGTCATCCGCCAGGGCAGCCTTCACGGCCTCCTTGGTGTGGCGGAGCCTGGGAGAGACATGGGGGCTGCCCAGCAGCAGGAACAGGGTGCAGGCCGGTCCCTCCCCAGGGCAAGCGTGACCGTGTATCTGCCCCTTGCCCTTTCTGGGCCGGGCTCACACGTGTGCGCGCAGACAGCCCTCACGGGGTCAGATCAGCTCAGAACCGTCCGTCACCACGGATTTGGAAAAAGTCTCTAACACCTGGGGCTGAGCACACCCCGTATACGTATCCCCCAGTGGCTTACAGCTGCGGCAGCGACAGCTTCACACGACATCACGCCATGTTGTCAGTCGCCTGCAGTACACACACGGGCCTCGTGCCGGCCTGGGTGGAGGGAAGGACAGCCCGGTGCAAACCGCCGCCCCACAGAGCCTGCGCGCGGGACACCTGGTCCTGGGACCATGGCCCGGCCTCTCTGGGGGTGGGGAGGGTGGCCCCAGGTCTGGGGGACAGTGTCTGCTCGCTCCTCCCACCCCCATCCCTGCGTGCGGTTCGCGCGCACAGCCTGTCTGAGCCTGTAAGCAGCAGCCCTGCTACGCCGAGGGCCCGGTGGCCCTGTCAGGCCTAGGACACAGGCCCCACTGGGCTCTGAGTGTGTCCTGCTCCCTGCACCTGGCTGTGGCCTCTCCACCTCCTTCCCTCCATTGCCAGGCCCCCTCCCCTGCCAGCCAATGTCCTCTCCCCACCTCCTTTGTCTTCCCCAGCCATGGCAAGGACACCCAGGTCCCCTCTGTCCTCTGTCCTGCACATCTGCTGCTTCAGACACTGAAGCTCTGTCTCCAAGGCTAGCTCCCTGTTTCCACTGCTGGCCTTTACCCCACTTCCTGCAGACCCCCCCAGTGTCCAGGCATGGGGAAGGACTGGCCTCGGGGCTGCCTCACACCCAAGTGGAGCCCCAGGACCCCTTCCGGCCATCAGCCACAGCGGCATCCGTGTCTGGGCCGGTGAGCTGGGGAGGAGGGAGCCCTTGGACTCTTGTTCCTCTGCCAGGCCTGCTGCCCTGGCTGGTGGGGCAGTGGCTGCTCTCCAGCCTGGCCTCAAGTGACCAGGAAGGGAGAACAGGCCACAGGCAGGACTATTTGTCACAAAGCAGAACCTGGCCTCTCCTGAGTGGCCTACGGCTCTGCCTTCCCCCTCTACCACTCCTGTTGCTGGGGAGCGCGCAAAAGAAAGGAGTGCCCACGTGTCCTCCCCTGGACCCCTGTCCAGATGGCCATACCAAGCCACAGACGCCCTGCCCCACTGCGCTGGGCTTTGTCCCCTGGGCTCCCATGGCTGGGGCCGACAGACTCCACTCCAGTGTCCTCCCTCCTTCCCAGGCCGACCCCCAAGGAGTCTCGGGTTCTTTAGTCCTGAGGGAGTCCTCCAGGAGGGGGACCCGCCCCACGACGCTGCAGGCAGACACGGGCATCTGATAAACGCAGCAGACCTGTGCTTGCTGCTTGTCCTAACGACACGAGCACTTCCCGGACCTTCCCAGCTTCTCACCATTTCTGATGTCAAGTCCGTCTTTGACGTGTGACAAAACAAGGATGACCAAGTTTTCTAACAAAGCAGTGGAACTGGGAACACGATTTCCCTATGTAGTGTCAGGAGCACCCGCACTCTCACAGCCTCCTGGCACCGGCCTGTGACCACACCAACTAGTGTGCGCCGCTACCCATGTGACGGTGGGGACGGCACACGCGCTCGACTTTCGCGGACCTGCTGGTCAATTCCTGACAAGGTCTGAGCTTAGCTGAGACCACCCTCCCTGCTCTTCAGCCATCCCGGCACGGCCACGCACCTGCCAGCCCTCCTACCCATGGAGCAAGGTGACCAGAGCCTCTGCATCAGTCACCGACAAGCACCAGTGAGCGCCCCCCGCTACCGTCCAGCACGGGTGTGACTCCCCCTGCCCAGCCACCCCGCAGGCAGGGCATCCTCATCCCTCCCCAATGGGACCACCGGCTCACCCAAGGCACCCCTGCACCAGCACCTCCCGGGGCCCTCAGCCTCGAAAAGCCACCCCGTCTCGGGCAGCCCCACGTCTGGCACCCGGGACACCCAGGTGGACGCTGGGAGGGCACCTACCTCTCCCACAGCACATCGTCCCTGACGGGGCCACACACCAGCTGTCCCTTCATGTAGGCCTGGGCGTCCCCCACGAACGCGGCCGCCCCCAAGAGGAGGTGCTTGGCCTCGAGCATGGTGCCGTCACTGTAGTCAATGGCTGTGAAGGGGACGTGTGAGGTCACCGGGGCTGCCGCTACCCACACTTGCACCCGGGCCCCGCCAGCTTGGGGGAAACACGCAGGGGCTTCGGCCGCGGGGCTCAGTACGCGGAGACCGGCGCGTGTGTGGGGGGCGGGAGAGCGCCCTGCGCCCTGGGCCTTGTCTCAGCAGACCAGCTGTGGTGGGGTCGGAGGGCCCCGGGGGGGCGGCCCAGGCAGTGAGGACTGCCCGTCTCATGCACTTCTCCACACGAGGACATGCCCTCCGCCCAGCCCCACCACTGGACCCCTACACGGGGCAGCCGGGCCGACTGCAAAACCCACGGCCTCCGAGAGACACACTTCTGGAAGCTTCTGGTTGGGAGCCGGGGCCGGGCTCCCTCTCGGGCGTCAGGCTGGGTTCAGCCATTCGACAGACGCGGCCCCGAGCCCTCCACGTGCCCACGGGCCCCTCATCTCGCTCACCTGACCTGTAGCTGCTCCGCATGCAGAAGAGGCGGAAGACATCAGGGGAAAACGTCTTTAGAAAGTCCTGCGGGGGAGAGACGGAAAGATGGAGAGACGGGAACCCAGAGCCCAGACCGCAGCGGTGTGGGCCGATCTCGCAGAGAGAGCCGTCAGGAACTTTTAGGAAAAGCTTCGTTTTGTTCCCAGACTCACTGTGAGCTCAGCCCCGCCTTGTTCCCGCAGGGTCTTCCCTGGTCCGGCAGCGTCTGCGGGAAAGGCCATCTAGGGGCAGCCCTGGCTCTGCACCCATGCCCGCGGGAGCCCCTTCCCACGACGCGGTGGCCGAGCGCGGGCGCCCAGCTCCCAGGCCCAGCGCTTAGGCTCCCTGGGGAACACGCCACCCCCTCTGCCTGAACACCAGTGACCCAGGACCTGTCGCTGAACAGACGCCTTCCAAAGCGTCTACACAAAGAAGCGTGCCCCTTCTCTGTTCAGAGGGGAACTGGGGACACCTCGCAGAACCTACTGAAACAGCACGAAGTTCAACAAAAGCTCGGTGTGGTGGCCGTGGCAGGAAGTGCTCAGTGGCCTCACGGGGACGGGGAAGGGAGGACGGACTCGGCCTCTGCGGGGATGTGCTCGGCCACACCACCAGGGACTGGCCCTGGCGCCAAGGACAAGCCAGCTCCAGCAGGATCATCTGACAACATGGAGTTTGGGTCAAAACCTGAGACCATCCTGCCCCTTAGTCATGGATCCTCTGTGAGAAGAGAGATGTTCTCCACCCTTCTCCCGTGAACCTGCTCTGTGTCTAGCAGTTTCTGGCCTCTCCTCAGCAACAGTGAACCCAGTGTGACAACTGGGGGACACAGTGGCTGGGACCCCGCACGAGGTCTGGCAGGTGGCCCCCCTTGGAGCAGTGACAGGGTCAGGCCCTAGGGTTAAGCTGGCCCCTTGCTTCCCCGGGCTGATGGAGCAGGAGCGGCCGGGAGCGGGTGCACTGACAGCCTTACGGGGGAGGACGAGCAGGCCCACCGACCTCCGGTGCACTGTAGCTACGACACCAGAGTCAGCGGATAGAAAACTAACCTCGTAGCAGCCCAAACACAGCTCCCTGACAGGCGAAGTGTCACCAGGCCTGTGTGCCGGGAGTCAGGAGGCGGCGCGCAACCTCCCAGCCACTCGGTCATCAGGCGGTGACCCTCGCAAACTCGACGCAGTGGCTCACGAGTTAAGGCGGCGACTTTGAGAGTAAAGTAACGGGTCCCAAATCACAACCTAGAGATTAGAAAAGGTCGGTTCTGAGCCGTGATCTGGTCCACTTTCCCCATGCGGACGCAGGTCCATCAAGCAGAAAGAATCGTTTTCCTGCAGACCGTCATAAAAGCCATCCGTGGCTGCCAAAATGATGAGGGCTCGAAGGGACACCTTTTTCTGCTAGAAACCGGGAAACCAAGAGGTGTTTTTTCCATGACAGATATGGCTGAGTGTCCCCAGGGATTGTCCGCAAGGCTGTAGCCTGGCCGAAATACGGAGTCGCAGGAGACGAGCACACGCTCAAATGTGCCACGATAAACAGTGAAATGGAAATTTAAAGTCTAGCTGTCGATTTTCACCAAGGTAAAAAGGAAAGGTTAACTGGATTAAGATTCTATTGTGTTCGTGCGGACAAGGGAAATGGACACTTCCTGCGGGCGGGCACGTCGAGGACACTGCTACGTGGCCAGAGGCTTTCTCCAGAACATTCTGCCTCATGCCACACTACTCATCACGTACAGCACCCTCGTGGGCCCCCAAGGGCTTGTGAAAGTGACACACTCTGATACCTAGAACAGTTAAAACGCACGCTCTCTAGTAGAAACGGGCCGTCATTAAAACGACCACCAGCAGGGCCCTGTCAAGTTTGAGGGGGCAGCGGGCAGCCCAGCCATTCGGAAGAGTGAACCCCACACGGAAGGGACTGACCCCAAAGATGCATCACGTGCATAAAGCAGGTGGCTCACCGCACAAGCACTCGTGTGCAAGGGAAAGCCGAGGACCGTATTCACACACGCGAGCTTCGCGAAGAAGCCGGCGACGGCCGCAGGGGTACGGAGCCGGGGCGGCTGGGGAGCACGGCCGGGGAGGACGTGGCTCCTCCCGCCCTGCCGCGCCGCGTGTCCCGCCATGGGCTCCTTGGCCTGGTCTGCGGCCTGCAAACTCCACACCACGAAATCCAGTCCTTCTAAGATCAGACCCAAACGTGACGCTTGTTGGGAACGGGGAGAAGCAAGGACACACGGTTCGCTGTGTGGGAAGGAGTCAGGCCTCCCACACAGGTGGCTTCTTTCTGTCGCAGCGAGCGCTGGGAGGGGTCCCCTGCAAACAAGCCAGGGAGCAGAGCAGAGCCGCTCTGGGGACGGCGTCCCGGTGTCCTGTCTGTGCTCCCCGCTGAACACAGCGCCTCATGTTTTTGGAAAATAAAGGAAAAGGGGAAAGACACCCTCCACCTGGAAACAGACTGAACAGATGAGCCTCTGTGCAGCGAAGGGGGACGCCACACAGCAGATCCGTACACTCTGACCGCGCGGGTGTGTGCCACCCACGTGACCCCCACGACGCCGCCAAGAGTGACAGGAAACACAAGCCCCGCACCGGCAAGTCCACGGGGACAGAAAGACCAGTGGGTGCCAGGGGCTGGGGTAGGGGTGAGTGAGTGCTTCAGGGTACATCAAGCAGGTGGCGGTGGCGGCCGGCCACTCTGTGAAGATGTGGGGACCACTGAATGACACAGGGTACCGGGCGAGGTCTCGGGTACGGGAATTACGTCTTGGTAAAGCTGTTACTGAAACAATTATTGCAAGAAAATCTTAACTTGAGTGTTAAACTCAAGTGTAAAAACTCAATAGTTTTACTGTTGGTTGTGTTCAATTTTGAAACATGTCAGTTTTAAGATAAAGCACAGAGCCGGTATGCTGCTGTAAGGAAACAAGACTTTCGGTAAAGGAGGGAGAGAGCTAAGAGAAGCCGGTCCTGTCGTGTGACACGGGAGAGCCCACTGTGAACTCCGGCGACTGACAGCTTCGTCCGCGTGCGTCCGCCTCGTCCGCCAGCTCTGCCCCGAAGAGGCCTGGCAGCGGTGTCACCCCAGCAGAGCAAACACGCCAGATGCCCAGATCCTGGCTCAGGATTCCATGTCCCCACGAGGCAGCGAGGCTCCGTGAAGAAGTGGCAGCTCTGGGGCCAGAGGCAAAGGGAAATGGGGCCGAGAGCACAGGGGCGCACGGGGCGTTGCCCTGGGACGCAGGAACCAGTCAAGGGAGCTGCCTCCTCCCCTTCCCCCAGGTCACATCTGGGATAAATTCGCCCCAAAAGAATAAAGGCTGAGTTGATCATACACGAAGTGCACAAGCTGAGCTTCTAGCAATACTAGAGAGAGAGCAGACACAGCCCTTCTCTGAAGAGGAGGACCAGCCAGGCCGCAGCGCCAGACAGCGTGCACCCCACGGCCGCGGACGGGCAGGACGAGGCGAAGCTGCCGGGGGTACAAACACCACAGGGGGCAGGTTGTCAGGGAACAGGACGCCCAACGGCAGATAACCTCGCTGCTGTCCGTGTACACGAGAGGGAGATAAGAATGTCCACATTAGAGAGATGTGGGGCCATCGCTGACCCCAGTGCTCAGACCCAACGTCACTGACAGCAGGACAGCCTGGCGCTGTGGCCCCCAGGGGGCTGCTGTGAGAGCCCACGGCACCACAGATGAAGTATTCCCACCAGTCAGCCCGGCCTCAGTCAGGCCTTGACACCTCACTTCCAGCTCCAGGGGAACAGGAGAACAAGCCACGTGACACCACAGAGAAGCAAACAGGAACTGCACGACGCTCAAGGAAACTGGCCTCGTGTCTTCGAGACGTCAACACCACTTGGAAAATAAATGTAGAGAGACTGCTGAAGAGTAGAAGCCAAAAATACACCCTTAGCCCACCACCACCGCAGAGCGTCCCTCAGCCCTGGAGACAGAAGAGCTCTGTCACCTGCGCCAGTGGACGGACCTGGGGGATGTCACGCTGAGTGAAACACGCCAGTCACAAGGGCAAATACTGCGAGTCTGCGCTTCCATGGGCTCCCAGAGCACTCAAGGTCACGGGAGGAGGAAGCAGCATGGTGGGTGCCGGGGGCTGGGGAGGGCCGCCGGGACTTGCTCGACGGGAAAGGTTCGGTCTGGCCAGACAAGGAAGCTCTGGAGGCTCTCGCACAACACCGCTGTGCACGTGACAACAGTCTCGAAGGTGACTTTTTGGTTCTGTGCGTTTCACCGCAGTGAAATGTTTTCTGAAACGCCCAAGGAGACACAGCATACAAATGCGACACACGAACCTGGACTGGATCCTCGTCTGAGAAGAATCCAGGCTATAAAGGACACTGGGACGCAGGGAAAATCTGGTCACTCATGTTGAGGAATGACCGGACGCCTTTGGCATCCGGGTTACACAGGGAAACATCCTTGTCTTGGGGAGTGGCGCGCGGAACGGGGCAGTGTCATGCTGTGTGACGGCTCAGTAACCCCACACGCGCCCGCCACGCCCGTTGGTACGGAAAACGCAATAAATGCAGCAAAGTAGACCTTGAGTCTACGTGGCGAGTGTGTACGTTGTGTTTTTCCGTAGGAAAACGTGCAGAACAGTCAGCACTTCCATCAGGAGGCGCATGAGGACGACGTATGAGCAGTGCGCAGTGCGCCCCTTCTGGCTTCCAGCACCCGCCCTGTGCACAGGGGATGCGCTCAAGCCCCCGGGGACGCCTGAGCACGTGACAGGACTGAAGCCTCTACCTACGGTGCGTCCCCAGACAGACATGCCTGTGAGGACATTTAATCACACTCAGGCCCAGGGATTATCGACAGCAGGACAGTTAATCACCGTGACGCTGTGGTGAAAGTGACGTGGACATGGTCTCCCGCTCCCTCAACATACCTTCCTGTCCGGTGCTCACCCCTCTTGTGACAAAGCCCCTATGAGGGGAGCTGAGAGGGGACGGACGTGGGTGCCGTCCCCTCTTCCAGACCGCATCAGTGAGACCGTGCACAGGGGACGACTGTGTGTACGATGGTGGGAACAAGGCTAGTGCTCATGTGTTCAGGGGATGAAGGTCTCATAACTCTCCTTGTCATTTTAGTATTTGCAGTTAAAACTACATTTGGCTTCATGGCCCAAAGACAAAGAGCAAAGTGTCTGAAGCACCCCTGTGAGTTCACACGTTTTCCATTCATGTTCACACGCTGTCCCTCTGCCCCACGACCCAGCGAAGCCCCAAAGCCACAGGCCGGCAGGTGGGCGGTGGGACAGACACAGGGTGATGGGACTCAGGAAGAAGGTAGCGTGAGTGTCCGAATGCAGATGTCCGTGGGGAAGCCGGCCCGCAGAGGGCAGGGGGACCCGGCCGCGAACCAGAATGTGGACTGTCGCCGCGTGCTTTTACCACGAGAACAGTAAGTTAAACGTGGAGGGAGGACGAGCCTGTCAGGGCCGGGAGCACTGAGGGTCAGAGACTTGGGTGGCCCCACACAGCAGCTCTCTGGAAGGTCAGCGGGGCACCGTTACCTTAATAGTGATGTAGTTTTTCAGCGATTTGGACATTTTTTCTTCTTTGCCTTTCACGTGCAAATGCCCTGAAACAAAACCAGTAATATGTTCTGAACTGGGTGGAAAAGGGGGAGTGGCCGGGGCCGTGAGCCAGCCTCACTCTGCAGGAGGCCAACACCCACATCACTGAAGGACGGTGCCCCCAGGAGGGAAGCTGCAGCCGCACCTAGTGGAGGGCGTGGGGTCCACCCTGCCCACCACGGGCAGCCCCGTGCTGCCCAGTGGAAGTTCCTCCTGCCCGCCCCCCACCTCCCCCCACCCCCCCGCCACCGTCCCGAGCCCTGGAAACCCAGGCCTGACCGCCTCCTCCGCCCAGGAGGGACCAGGACTCTGGTTCTGCAAACCAGGCACCGGCCATTGTCTGCTGGATCCCGGACATTCGGAGCTGCAGGTCTCTGAGAAGGACTAATTCGATTTCCCGCTGCACTCCGTTTTCGCGGGCTTCTCCAGAGCCTGCTGGGGGTTCCTTCACCCCCGTGTATGTGCAGACAGGATGACCCGAGTCAGGGGCTTCTCAGTCTAGCCGGGGCCCCTCTGGGTTTACTTCTGGGGGGGGGCCTCCTCTCCCAACACAGGACATGGAGCACACGGTGCTCCAGGGCCAAGTGTTCTGAGAACGGGGGAAGCTGTGGCTTCCACAGGCGCCTGGGTAGCTCAGTGGGTTAAGCATCTGCCTTCGGCTCAGGTCATGATCTCAGGGTCCTGGGATCGAGCCCCGCATCAGGCTCTCTGCTCAGCAGGAAGCCTGTTTCCTCCTCTCTCTCTGCCTGCCTGTCTGCTTGTGATCTCTCTCACTCTGTCAAATAAATAAAATCTTTTACAAAAAAAAAAGAAAATGTGGCTTCCAAACAAACATAACCTTGAACCCGTAATTCGATGTAACACGTATCTACCAAACATTTTTTAACTTGATAATGTCTAGAGAATGAAACCGTCTGACTACTTCTCTTCTGTCCGCTGACTTCAGGAAGGGAGGACGGCCGCTCCCGTGCATCAGGAGACCCCGCTGGTCCTCCAGCCCAGGGGGGCCGTGGGTTGGAGGGGATCCTGCTGTCCTGACAGTCGGAAATGGGCATAACGATGCAGCGGCAGGACCACGGACACGTGTGGGTCCCTGGGCCTGCATTCACTGACAGGCGTCCGGCAGGTCCCCGCGCCGGAGAGCACAGTGTCACAGGACCATGGCCAAGACGCATGTGCGGGCATCCGGCCCCAGTGGGCCCGACGGCTCAGTCAGTGGCATGTCCCCGCGTCCCGAGAGAAGGGTAATGTCAAGCCCCCCGTCGCCCACCAGACGGCGAAGCGCCTGTGCCTCTGCCGCCACCCCGCACGGAGAATGGTGCCCACGTTCCGCCCAGCCTGCACTTCTAAAAAGGCACACTCGTAACTCCGATCCGGGGACGCTCCCGGCCCGCCGCCGCAAGCCCAAACACTGGAGAGACAGCTCTCTTTACCGTCAGCGGAGCCACGCGTTTGCAAACGGAGCTGTTTCAGCAATAAACGGAAGCGACAGACCCGAAAGAGAACAAATTAACGTGAAGTCGTACTTACCAGAATGCAGAAAATAGTTCCCCCACTGCCGGCACCGATGGAAGGCCTCGCACTGGGCGATTTCATTCTCGTGATGCGGAAAAGCCAGATCGACCCCGCCCGAGTGGATGTCCAGCTGGCTTCCAAACACCAGACTGCGGGACAGCGGGACGCGGGTTAGCGCAACAGCACATTCACGGTGAATCCTCCCGGCCTCCATGCAACCAGCGAGCGGATCGCAACTTAAAATCAGTGTGCGAGGTAATTTATCCGAGGGACACAGAACCTGAGGCTGTTTTTATTTCAAGCTCTCTAATTCCGAGCTCTACCTCCTAGTAGAGAGATGGAATTCTCTTTGATCTGGATATATACATATACACACATGCTTTTAAAAACATGCAAAATTACCTTTTCTTTCAATAGGTAGAGGTTAGTGGTTTTCCAACCTTAATGAAAGAGCCTATAAAATCAGGAGACGTTCTACTATGGCTTTTGAAGATGGAACTACTTAGCGATCACGTATGAGCAACAAGACAACTGAATTCAAAGCATCACATATCAGCTGCTGGTGTTTATGCTTTAATGCTCTGCGTCCCCGGAAAACCTCATGTCCCCTAAAACCGCACCCTACAACCAGCAGGGCTGCTGGGGACCATGGAGCTGGCCAGACGCTTGATCAAAGCCTGTGTAACTGTCCCCAGAGCACCTGCTGGGGGTCAGGCTGAGTGGCGCTGCTTCTGACAGCAACGGTGAAGATGCAGCCGTCAGCACAGCGAGAACGTGGCCTGAGGGGCCTCAAACAGATGTGGAGCTCCCAAGGCTGCCGCCTGCCCCTGGGCACCGAGCTCAGTGGGGCTGGGGCTGCAGACACTTGTGAGTTCTCCAAATATGGTTAAAAAGAGACATTTTATTTTTTATTTTTTTTTAATTAAGTAAACTCTAACCCCAACGTGGGGCTTGAACTCACAACCCCGAGACCAAGAGTTGCAGAATCTACCAACTGACCCAGCCATGTGCCCCCAAAATAGACATTTCGAAAATGCCATAGCCTGAGGTCCCTTCCTGCTGACTCTTCTCCCACTGGCCTGGCTTTGGAAAGACCACGTCCACACTGGCCGCGCCACTGGTGGCAGAAACGCACCAGGCTGCTAGTGTACATCCTTGGTCCCAGGCTCATGAAGGGAGCATAAGACCGGAGGGACAGGACCAGGGAGGAGAGCAAAAGGGCCTCGTCTGTTTCTCTTTGTAATGACTGCTTCATTTTTACGAAATTCTGAAACAAAACTGGCAGCATTAGGACTTAACAGAGCAAAACAGTGGGGGCGCCCGGCAGCCTTAGTCTGTGACCCTTGATCCTGGGGTCATGAGTTCCAGCCCCTCATTGGGCATAAGGGTTACCTGAAAAATAAAGCTAAACTGTGTGTCTGTGGTGTTCATTATATTAGTCTCTATTCTTTAAAAAAAAAAAAAGAAAGAAAGAAATTAAAATAAATTTTATTTGTCAGAGGGAGAGAGATCACAAGCAGGAAGTGAGGCAGGCAGAGGCAGGAGAAGCAGGCTCCCCGCTGAGCAGAGAGCCCGATTCGGGGCTCAATCCAAGGATCCTGGGATCATGACCTGAGCCGAAGGCAGAGGCTTAACCCACTGAGCCACCAGGCTTCCCTATTAGTCTCTATTGTTGTATGTTAGACCTGATTGAAAATAAAAGAATACCAAGAAGGAATAAAAGTCTATTTTTGTTAGAGTTCAACAAAAACATTTAATGGTTAAGATTAGAGGTGCGATTTATTAAATGTTTTCTACCTACTGTAGAGAAATTATTTCTATCTACAATATAGGGGGCACCTGGGTGGTTCAGTCCTTAAGCATCTGCCTGCGGCTCAGGTCATGATCCTAGAGTCCTGGGATCGAGCCCCACATCTGGCTCCCTGCTCGGTGGGACGCCTGCTTCTCCCTCTCCCACTCCCCCTGCTTGTGTTCCCTCTCTGACTCTCTCTCTGTCAAATAAATAAAATCTTTAAAAATACATAAATACATAAATAAATAAACATCTTTTTACAGCCTAATATATGCCCCACATTGCTCTTAAATCAAAAGCATTTATAAATACATAAGTGTGTACAGTAGGACGGAGGGTGGGATGTGGTTTTTCAGTGCAAAGCTGGGCCCTGTTTCCTGACGTCTCAGGACTTCCGGGATGCGTTTCTAGAAGAGTCCTGATGACATGAGCACAGGTGAGGGCAGCAGCCGAGGGTGGTGGGGAAATGCGGCGCCCATCCTCGCTACTCCATAGAACCAACATGACTTGGGTGGGCAGGTCATGGAGCATGAGGTCCTCCCACCCAGTGGAAAGAGAAGAACGTCTGTCCACTGACGAGAAACCAGGCTGGGATCAGCACCCGGGGCCCAGCACTCTCCCCGGACAGTTACTCCTTCCCACGTGCACACTCGGACTCCACCCGCAAACAGCACCGCGCACAATGACAACTGGAGGGAACTGGGTTTGCTGATCTGGGTTTGCTGACCTTCAAGTCTCGGTGGAGCCAGTAGTTGGAAATGTTGACCTTAACTGTATTTTCCATGGGTTTCTAATCTTGAAAACTGCTCATTATAATAAACATCGGCCAGCAGCTGAAACCCGTCAGATACATGAAAATCAAGGGTTACTGAAGATACTAAAACCCTCACCTCCACAAACAGAAAATAAATGGACGAGGTTATTCACTGCAGGTATTTCTAAGAGCAAAATCCTGGGAACTCTGTGCTCATCTGTCGGGTCCAAGAAATCCACAACGGTCCGCCCAGCCAGCACCGCACCCCGCCGCTGAGCCACCATGGTGGGAGAAGCATCACAGGCAGTTCCCAGGCCCTGGGGCTGAGTGCCTCCGACATCCGGCGGCCTCAGTTCCACAGCACCCCGACACTGTGAACACCACAATCAGAAAGTCGGATGAATCTTCTGGGTGCCCAGTGCGTGCGGCAGGGACGCTTACACTAGACTGTAGTCCGTTACGTGCGCAGCAGCGTTCTCCGAGAGACTCATCAGAAGATACTCCACTGCTTGAAATGCTAACCATCTTGTAAGCGTCCAGTGAACTGCAGCCTTTTGACTGGTGGAGGGTCTTGCCTGATGGTGGCAGCTGCCGGCCCAGGGCTGGTGGAGGGTCTTGCCTGATGGTGGCAGCTGCCGGCCCAGGGCTGGTGGAGGGTCTCGCCTGATGGTGGCAGCTGCCGGCCCAGGGCGGCGGCAGCAAGCTGTGAAAAGAAGACCGCAGTAGAGCCGCCGCATCACCACGCTCTTCGTTCGTGAACGATTTGTTTCACGCGATGCTGTCTGACAGCGCTGTACCCACAGAGGTGCTTTCAAAACAGGAGCGCGCCCTCTCAAACCTGCCACGGCTTCGTCACTCGGTTTCTATCTGTTCTAAATCCTTCGCTGCCATTTCAACAGTCTTCGCAGCATCTTCACCAGCAGAACATTCCTCCTCAAGAAACCATGTTCTTTGTCATCCCTAAGAAGCAACTCCTCAACTGTTCAAGTTTGGTCCTGAGAGTGCCCTGATCCAGTCCCGACTGCAGGCCCCACTTCTGATTCTGGTTCTTCTGCTGTTTCCACCACATCTGCAGTGACTCCCTCCATCGGAGTCCCGAACCCTCACAGTCACCTGAGAGGGCCAGGTCACTGTCTTCTGGGCTTCTGCTTATGTTGGTACTTGACCTCTTCCCATCAATCACAAATGTCCTCAGTGGCATCTGGATTGGCAGATCCTTTCCAGAAGGTTTTCAGTTTACTTCCCCAGATCCATCAGAGGAATCACTTTCCGTGGTGGCTACAGCCTTACAAAATGTACTGCTTAAATACTCCTTGCTCCCTGGGCTGCACAGTGCACACTGTGAGCAGGCGTGAGCATAGCATTAATCCTGCCCATCTCCATCAGAGCTCTTGGGTGGCCACGTACACAGTCAATGAGCTACTTATAGGGTTTTGGAAGGAATCTTCTGTTCTGAGCAGCAGATCTCAACGGTCAGCATACAAGACTCAGTAAACCATGTTGTGGGCACAGCAGAGTCATCCAGGCTTTACTGTTCCATTCACAGAGCAGAGCAATTTCCCGTAATTCCCGAGGCCCCGGGACTTCTGGAAGGTAAGTGAGCATCGGCTTCAACTTAAAGCCACCAGCTGCTGCATGAGCTCCAAACAAGGGAGCAGCTTGTCCTCTGAAGCTGGGCACTGACCTCTTCCCAGCCACAGAGGACCAAGATGGCATCTTCTTCCAACAGAAGGGGGTTCTGTCTCCACTGAAAACCTGGTGTTTAGCGTAGCCGCCCTCATTCACTGTCCCAGCAAGACCTTCTGGAGACCTTACTACAGCTTCTCCATCAGCTCCGGCTGTGCCACCTTGCACTGTTACAGAAAGGACTTCGTTCCTTAAAGCACACACACCAGCCTCTGCGAGCTTCAGACTTTCCTTCTACAGCTTCCTCGCCTCCCTCCACCCTCACAGAACGGAAGAAAGTCAGGACCCTGCCCTGGATTAGTGTTAGCTTAAGGGAATGTCGTGGCTGGTTCCATCTCCTATCCAGATGACTGAAACTCTGTCCACCTAAGTAGTAAAGCTGTTTCACTTTCTTACCGTTTGTGTGTTCACCGGAATAGCACTTTCCGTTTCCTTCGAGGACGTTTCCGCTACTTTCACAACGTGGCTGTTTGCCACGAGAGGCCTAACTTTTGGCCCGTCTTGGCTTTGGACATGCCTTCCCCACTGAGCTTAGTCATTTCTAGCTTCTGATTTAAAGTCAGAGACGCGTGACTTCCACTGACTTGAACACTTAGAGGCCACCGGAGGGTTATGAATTGGCCTAATTTTGATACTGTTGTGTCTCAGGGAATAGGGAGGTCCAGGGAGAGGGAGAGAGTTGGGGGAATAGCCAGGCGTGGAGTGGTGGGCACACACAACATCGATCGACTAAGTTCACATCTCACACTGGGCACACGAACACGGCAGGGCTCACGGGCCCCCAAGCACAACAGTAACATCCAATCCTACAGATCATGTATCACCAGACCAAATACAGTAATAATGACAATGCTCGAAAGACTGTGAGAATTACACAGACGTGACACAGACACCCAAAGTGAGCTGACGCTAGCGATGGCAACCGACCTGCTCTCTACAGGGTCGCCACGAACCTCAACCAGTAAAAACCGCAGCATCCACAAAGCACTGTAACGCAAGGTGCGCCTGTTCAGAAGAGCACACGCAGCGTGCCGGCTCCCGCACGCCCACCACACGCACGCACAAGCACAGGCGCTCCTGGCTCCCAGGAGAACCACGGGAAGCAGCAGAGGAACAGTCTATGGAGGGGAATCTACAGTGTGTGACGTGACTGCGGAAGAAGAGCTAGAAGGTGGGCAGACCGAAGACTGAGGAGCCGGGAGAGTGGAAGCTGCGGCGGTGCTTGGTGGGTGTGACCCATGACCATCTCCGGGGGAAGCAGCAGGTAAGAGGATGGTTCACAGGGAGACTGGGAAGATGGTGGAGTAGGAGGACCCTAAGCTGGCCTTGTCCCACAGATACAACCGGAAAATACTCATATCCGTGTAAATAACCCAGACAATGACCCAGAGACTCGCAGAACAAACTCCACAGCTAAAGGGCTAAAGGGAGAGAACAGACCACATCACAAAGGGTAGGAAGGGCAGAGACACGGTCAGGAGCTAGAAGGGCCCCGGCTGTCTGCAGTCTGAAGGGGGCTGGGGGGGGACGGTGGGGAGAAGGGCGGGAAACAGACTGTCGCGCTGAGGAGCCCACACAAAGATCAATCCCTGTACCGTTTGGCTTTGAAAGAGAGAGGAGAGTTTCATGAGTTCTTATAACCAGCGAGACTTAAAAGCCTGGAATTTTAGGGGCGCCTGGGTGGTACAATCATTTGGGCATCTGACTCTTGGTTTCAGCTTGGGTCATGATCTCAGGGTTGTGGGATCCAGTCCATGGTCAGGTTCTGCACTCACTGAAGAGTCTTTTGGAAGTCTCTCTCCCTCTGTCCCTTACCACTGCGCACACTCTCTCTCTTTCTCTCTAAAATAAATAAACCTTTTAACACACACAATTTTAAAAATCAGCAGCTAGGCTCTGGGAGGGCCAGGAAGATGTCAGGAAGCTGAGTTTCCACCCTTAAAGAGACATCTGGGGGTGTCTGGGTGGCTCAGTCAGTTGAGTGCCTGCCTTTAGCTCAGGTCATGATCCCAGGGTCCTGAGATCGATCCCCACATTGGGCTTCCTGCTTGGCGGGGAGTCTACTTCTCCCTTTCCCTCTGCTCCTATCTCTCTCTCTCTTTCTTGCTGCTGTCAAATAAATAAACTCTTTTTTCTTTTTTAAAGATTTATTTATTTATTTGACACAGAGAGAGAGAGAGAGATCACAAGTAGGCAGAGAGGCAGGCAGAGACAGAGGGGGAAGCAAGGTCTCCACTGAGCAGAGAGCCTGATGTGGGGCTTGATCCCAAGACTCTGAGACCATGACCTGAGCCAAAGGCAGTGCCTTAACCCACTAAGCCACCCAGGCGCCCCAAATAAATAAACTCTTTAAAAAAGAAAAAGCTTCTCTGTATTTAAAATAATAAATAAATAAATAAATACACTGGATGGAATATATAGGAGGCTAGAAGAAGCAGAAGAGCTAATTAATGACGTGGAAGAAGGAATAATGGAAAGTAATTAAGCTGAACTGGTGAGAGAAAAAAAAATATGCAAAGTGAGAACAGACTTTGGGAATTCAGTGACTCCATTAAGCATAAAACATGATTGTTATAGGGATCCCAGAATAAGAGAGAGAAAAAGGGGCAGAAAATTTATTTAAAGAAATAATAGCTGAAAACTTCCTGAATCTGGGGAAGGAAAGAGATATCCAGATATAGAAGGCACAGAGACTTCCCCCAAGAAAATCAATACAAGAAGGTCTGCACCAAGATACACAGTGAATAAAAAGCAAAAGACAGTGATAAAGAAAAAAACTTGGGGGGGGGGCGGTGCCTGGGTAGCTCAGTCAGCTGAGAGTCCGACTCTTGGGTTTTGGCTCAGGTCATGATCGCAGTCATGGGAGCAAGCCCCGTATCAGGCTCTGCACTCAGTGTGCAGTCGGCTTGAGGACTCTCTTCCACTGTCCCTCCCCAACTCACGCAATGTCTCCCTCTCTAAAATAAATAAAAGCAGCAAGAGAAAAGAAGAGAGTTACACACAAAGGAAACCCCATACGGCTATCAGTGAATTTTTCAGCAGAAACTTTGCAGGCAAGAGAGTGGCTTGATATAGTCAAAGTGCTGAAAGAGGGATGCCTGGGTGGCTCAGTCGGTTGGTCATCTGCCTTTGGCTCAGGTCATGATCCCAGAATCCTGGAACTGAGTCCCACATCAGGCTCCTTGCTCACTGGGGAGCCTGTTTTTCCCTCTCCTTTTCCCTCTCCCTCTGCTGCTCCCCCTGCTTATGTGCCCTCTTTCTCTCAATCTCTCTCTCTGACAGATAAATAAATAAATAAAGTCTTTAAAAAAAAAAGAAATATTAAAGGGGACTCTCTGAGTAGAACAGAAAGACCATAACTAAGAGTATGAAAAGGAGGAAATACAGAAACAGTAAAAATAAATATATCTGTAAAAAATCAAGGGATTCACAAAAGGAAGTAAAGTATGACACACATAGGTAAAACGTGGGGAAGAGTAAAGAATGGGTTCAAGCTGAAGGGATCAGCAACTTAATACTGCCTGCAGAAGATGTTTTATAAAGACCTAATGGTAACTACAAACCCCAAACCAGGAATAGATATGCAGAAAATAAAGAAGGAAATTCAGGTATATCACTAAAGAAAGCCAGCAAACCCTGAAAGAAGGGAAGAAAGGATCAGAGAAGAATTATAAAAACAACCACAAAACAAGGGATAAAGAAACTCCCAACAAATGAAAGTCCGGGGCCAGATGGTTTTATAGGTGAACTCTAGCAAACATTTAATGAAGAGTTAACACATATTCTTCTCAAACCATTCCAGTAAGTAGAAGAGGAACTCCAAATTCACTCTGTGAGGCCAGCATCACCCCGATACCAAAAGCCGCAAAGACACCACTGAAAAAGAGAACCGTGGCCCAGTCTCTCTTATGCATATGGATGTGAAAGTCCTCCACAAAATCCTAGCAAATGAATCCAACAATATATTCTAAAAATCATGCACCACAACCAAATGATATCTATTCCTGGGTTGCTAGGGTGGTTTAAATATTCACAAAACAACCAGTGTGATACATGGCATCAACAAGAGAAAGGATAAGAACGATATAACCATTTCAACAGATGCAGAAAAAGCATCTGACAAAGTACAACATCCATTCATGATAAAAACCCTCAACAGAGCAGGTCTAGAGGGAACACACCTCAATATAATAAAGACCATAAATGAAAATCCTGCACCTAACACCCTACTCGGTAGGAAACACTGAGTGCTCTCCCCGTAAGGTCAGGGACAAGACAGGGATGTCCACTCTCACCGTTTCTATCCAACTCAGGACTGGAAGTCCCAGCTTCTGCAATCAGACAACAGAAAGAAACAACAGGATCCGAATTGGTAAAGAAGAAGCAAAACTCTATTTGCAGATGACATGGTATCAGACACAGAAAACCCTAGACTTCACCAAAAAACTATTAAAACTGATAAATGAACTCAGTATGCCAAATCAACGTTCAGAAAACTGTTGCATTTCTATTCACTAATAGAAGCGCATTTCTGTTCACTAATAAGGAAGCAGCAGAAATAATCGCATTTACAACTGCACCAAAAATAATAAGATACATAGGAATAAATCCAACCACAGAGAAGAAAGGCCTACACTCTGAAAACTATAAAGCAATGAAAGAAACAGAAAATGACACAAAGAAACGGAAGACATCTGATGCTCATGGACTGGGGAACAAATATTGTTCAAGTGTTCACATCACCCAAAGCAATCTACACATTTAATGTAATCCCCATCAAAATACCAGCAGCACTTTTCACAGAATAAACAGTAACAATAAAGAAGAAAGAATCCTGAAATTTGTATGGAACCACAAAAGGACCGAAATAACCAAAGTAATCTTGAAAAAGGAAAACAAAACTGGAGGGATCACAACTCTAGACTTCAAGTTAAATTACTTGTAGTGGTCCAAACAGTACGGTACTGGCCTAAGTAGACACCACAGATCAATGGAACACAATGGAAAACCCAGAAATAAACCCACAATTATATGGCCAATCTTTGACGAAGCAGGAAAGAATGTACAATGGGAAAAGGACAGTCTCTTTGACAAATGGGGTTGGGAAAACTGGACAGCCACATGCAGAAGAATGAAACTGAATCACCTTCTTCCGGCACACACGAAAATAAACTCAAAATGGATGAAAGGCCTAAATGTGAAAAAGGAATCCATCAAAATCCTAGAAGAGAGCACAGGCAGGGATTCCTCTGACATAGCTTCTGACAACACCGTTCTAGGTACGGCTCCTGAAGCAAGAGAAACAAGAGCAAAAATTAGCTCCTGGGACTTCTTCAGAGCAGTAAGTCTCTACACAGCGAAGGACACGACCAACAAAACCAGCAGACGACTTACAGAACGGGGGAAGATGGTGGAAAATCACGTACCCAACAAAGGGTTAGTGTCCGAAATACATACAGAACTGACACATCTCAACACCCCAAAGCAAACAGTCCCAGTGAAAACTGGGCAGAAGACACTAACGGACACATCTCCGAAGAAGACACAGAGGCGGCCACGAGACATGAAAGGACGCTCAGCGTCGCTCAGCATCAGGGAAAGGCGAACCCAAACCGAATCACACCGGTCAGCACGGCTAAAACCCAAACCACGAGAAACAATACTGGTGAGGATGCGGGGAAAGGGGAGCCTCCTACACTGGTGGGAGAGCGAGCTGGGGCGGCCCCTCTGGAGACAGCATGGAGGGTCCACAGAAAGCTGAAAACAGAGCTACGTTATGACCGGCAATTGTACTTTTGGGTGTTTGCCCAAAGAACACACAGAACACTCATTCAAAGGGATACATGCGCCCCATTTATGGCAGCATTATTTACAACAGCCGAACTGTGGAAGCAGCCCGTGGCCACCGAGAACGACGGGATAACACTCGTGACGTGTGTCAAACGGAAGAGTGCCCAGCCATGAACATGCATGACATCTCCCACTTGCAACGGCACGGATGGCGTCAGCGTCGTGCTGAGTGAGACGAGCCAGAGAAGGACAAACACCACGTGGCTTCGCTCATGCGTGAAATTTAAGAAACAAAATGAACAAAGGGGAAGAAAAAGAGGCAAATCAAGAACAGACTCTTCGGGGCACCTGGGTGGCTCAGTCACTGAGCGTCTGCCTTTGGCTCAGGTCATGATCCCAGGGTCCTGGAATCACGCCCCACATCGGGCTGGCTCCCTGCTCGGTGGGAAGCCTGCTTCTCCCTCTCCCACTTCCCTTGCTATGCTCCCTCTCTTGCTGTGTCTCTGTCAAATAAATAAATAATATCTCAAAATAAAAAAAAAAGAAAGAAAAAAAACAGACTCTTAAGTACAGAAAACATGCTGATGGTCCCCAGAGGGAAGGGGTGTGGGGGGGCAGGGGCCACAGGGGTGGGGGTTCAGAGCACAGCACCACGATGGCACGGAGGAGCGTCGAGCACGGCTGAATCCCTACGCTGACACATGAAGCTGACGTAATACTGTATGTTAACTACGCTGGAAGTAAAATTAAAAACTTGATGAAAAAAGAGAAAAAGAGCCCCCCCCCCCCCAGCTCGCCTGATGGTGGCAGCTGCCGGCCCAGGGCGGCGGCAGCAAGCTGTGAAAAGAAGACCGCAGTAGAGCCGCCGCATCACCACGCTCTTCGTTCGTGAACGATTTGTTTCACGCGATGCTGTCTGACAGCGCTGTACCCACAGAGGTGCTTTCAAAACAGGAGCGCGCCCTCTCAAACCTGCCACGGCTTCGTCACTCGGTTTCTATCTGTTCTAAATCCTTCGCTGCCATTTCAACAGTCTTCGCAGCATCTTCACCAGCAGAACATTCCTCCTCAAGAAACCATGTTCTTTGTCATCCCTAAGAAGCAACTCCTCAACTGTTCAAGTTTGGTCCTGAGAGTGCCCTGATCCAGTCCCGACTGCAGGCCCCACTTCTGATTCTGGTTCTTCTGCTGTTTCCACCACATCTGCAGTGACTCCCTCCATCGGAGTCCCGAACCCTCACAGTCACCTGAGAGGGCCAGGTCACTGTCTTCTGGGCTTCTGCTTATGTTGGTACTTGACCTCTTCCCATCAATCACAAATGTCCTCAGTGGCATCTGGATTGGCAGATCCTTTCCAGAAGGTTTTCAGTTTACTTCCCCAGATCCATCAGAGGAATCACTTTCCGTGGTGGCTACAGCCTTACAAAATGTACTGCTTAAATACTCCTTGCTCCCTGGGCTGCACAGTGCACACTGTGAGCAGGCGTGAGCATAGCATTAATCCTGCCCATCTCCATCAGAGCTCTTGGGTGGCCACGTACACAGTCAATGAGCTACTTATAGGGTTTTGGAAGGAATCTTCTGTTCTGAGCAGCAGATCTCAACGGTCAGCATACAAGACTCAGTAAACCATGTTGTGGGCACAGCAGAGTCATCCAGGCTTTACTGTTCCATTCACAGAGCAGAGCAATTTCCCGTAATTCCCGAGGCCCCGGGACTTCTGGAAGGTAAGTGAGCATCGGCTTCAACTTAAAGCCACCAGCTGCTGCATGAGCTCCAAACAAGGGAGCAGCTTGTCCTCTGAAGCTGGGCACTGACCTCTTCCCAGCCACAGAGGACCAAGATGGCATCTTCTTCCAACAGAAGGGGGTTCTGTCTCCACTGAAAACCTGGTGTTTAGCGTAGCCGCCCTCATTCACTGTCCCAGCAAGACCTTCTGGAGACCTTACTACAGCTTCTCCATCAGCTCCGGCTGTGCCACCTTGCACTGTTACAGAAAGGACTTCGTTCCTTAAAGCACACACACCAGCCTCTGCGAGCTTCAGACTTTCCTTCTACAGCTTCCTCGCCTCCCTCCACCCTCACAGAACGGAAGAAAGTCAGGACCCTGCCCTGGATTAGTGTTAGCTTAAGGGAATGTCGTGGCTGGTTCCATCTCCTATCCAGATGACTGAAACTCTGTCCACCTAAGTAGTAAAGCTGTTTCACTTTCTTACCGTTTGTGTGTTCACCGGAATAGCACTTTCCGTTTCCTTCGAGGACGTTTCCGCTACTTTCACAACGTGGCTGTTTGCCACGAGAGGCCTAACTTTTGGCCCGTCTTGGCTTTGGACATGCCTTCCCCACTGAGCTTAGTCATTTCTAGCTTCTGATTTAAAGTCAGAGACGCGTGACTTCCACTGACTTGAACACTTAGAGGCCACCGGAGGGTTATGAATTGGCCTAATTTTGATACTGTTGTGTCTCAGGGAATAGGGAGGTCCAGGGAGAGGGAGAGAGTTGGGGGAATAGCCAGGCGTGGAGTGGTGGGCACACACAACATCGATCGACTAAGTTCACATCTCACACTGGGCACACGAACACGGCAGGGCTCACGGGCCCCCAAGCACAACAGTAACATCCAATCCTACAGATCATGTATCACCAGACCAAATACAGTAATAATGACAATGCTCGAAAGACTGTGAGAATTACACAGACGTGACACAGACACCCAAAGTGAGCTGACGCTAGCGATGGCAACCGACCTGCTCTCTACAGGGTCGCCACGAACCTCAACCAGTAAAAACCGCAGCATCCACAAAGCACTGTAACGCAAGGTGCGCCTGTTCAGAAGAGCACACGCAGCGTGCCGGCTCCCGCACGCCCACCACACGCACGCACAAGCACAGGCGCTCCTGGCTCCCAGGAGAACCACGGGAAGCAGCAGAGGAACAGTCTATGGAGGGGAATCTACAGTGTGTGACGTGACTGCGGAAGAAGAGCTAGAAGGTGGGCAGACCGAAGACTGAGGAGCCGGGAGAGTGGAAGCTGCGGCGGTGCTTGGTGGGTGTGACCCATGACCATCTCCGGGGGAAGCAGCAGGTAAGAGGATGGTTCACAGGGAGACTGGGAAGATGGTGGAGTAGGAGGACCCTAAGCTGGCCTTGTCCCACAGATACAACCGGAAAATACTCATATCCGTGTAAATAACCCAGACAATGACCCAGAGACTCGCAGAACAAACTCCACAGCTAAAGGGCTAAAGGGAGAGAACAGACCACATCACAAAGGGTAGGAAGGGCAGAGACACGGTCAGGAGCTAGAAGGGCCCCGGCTGTCTGCAGTCTGAAGGGGGCTGGGGGGGGACGGTGGGGAGAAGGGCGGGAAACAGACTGTCGCGCTGAGGAGCCCACACAAAGATCAATCCCTGTACCGTTTGGCTTTGAAAGAGAGAGGAGAGTTTCATGAGTTCTTATAACCAGCGAGACTTAAAAGCCTGGAATTTTAGGGGCGCCTGGGTGGTACAATCATTTGGGCATCTGACTCTTGGTTTCAGCTTGGGTCATGATCTCAGGGTTGTGGGATCCAGTCCATGGTCAGGTTCTGCACTCACTGAAGAGTCTTTTGGAAGTCTCTCTCCCTCTGTCCCTTACCACTGCGCACACTCTCTCTCTTTCTCTCTAAAATAAATAAACCTTTTAACACACACAATTTTAAAAATCAGCAGCTAGGCTCTGGGAGGGCCAGGAAGATGTCAGGAAGCTGAGTTTCCACCCTTAAAGAGACATCTGGGGGTGTCTGGGTGGCTCAGTCAGTTGAGTGCCTGCCTTTAGCTCAGGTCATGATCCCAGGGTCCTGAGATCGATCCCCACATTGGGCTTCCTGCTTGGCGGGGAGTCTACTTCTCCCTTTCCCTCTGCTCCTATCTCTCTCTCTCTTTCTTGCTGCTGTCAAATAAATAAACTCTTTTTTCTTTTTTAAAGATTTATTTATTTATTTGACACAGAGAGAGAGAGAGAGATCACAAGTAGGCAGAGAGGCAGGCAGAGACAGAGGGGGAAGCAAGGTCTCCACTGAGCAGAGAGCCTGATGTGGGGCTTGATCCCAAGACTCTGAGACCATGACCTGAGCCAAAGGCAGTGCCTTAACCCACTAAGCCACCCAGGCGCCCCAAATAAATAAACTCTTTAAAAAAGAAAAAGCTTCTCTGTATTTAAAATAATAAATAAATAAATAAATACACTGGATGGAATATATAGGAGGCTAGAAGAAGCAGAAGAGCTAATTAATGACGTGGAAGAAGGAATAATGGAAAGTAATTAAGCTGAACTGGTGAGAGAAAAAAAAATATGCAAAGTGAGAACAGACTTTGGGAATTCAGTGACTCCATTAAGCATAAAACATGATTGTTATAGGGATCCCAGAATAAGAGAGAGAAAAAGGGGCAGAAAATTTATTTAAAGAAATAATAGCTGAAAACTTCCTGAATCTGGGGAAGGAAAGAGATATCCAGATATAGAAGGCACAGAGACTTCCCCCAAGAAAATCAATACAAGAAGGTCTGCACCAAGATACACAGTGAATAAAAAGCAAAAGACAGTGATAAAGAAAAAAACTTGGGGGGGGGGCGGTGCCTGGGTAGCTCAGTCAGCTGAGAGTCCGACTCTTGGGTTTTGGCTCAGGTCATGATCGCAGTCATGGGAGCAAGCCCCGTATCAGGCTCTGCACTCAGTGTGCAGTCGGCTTGAGGACTCTCTTCCACTGTCCCTCCCCAACTCACGCAATGTCTCCCTCTCTAAAATAAATAAAAGCAGCAAGAGAAAAGAAGAGAGTTACACACAAAGGAAACCCCATACGGCTATCAGTGAATTTTTCAGCAGAAACTTTGCAGGCAAGAGAGTGGCTTGATATAGTCAAAGTGCTGAAAGAGGGATGCCTGGGTGGCTCAGTCGGTTGGTCATCTGCCTTTGGCTCAGGTCATGATCCCAGAATCCTGGAACTGAGTCCCACATCAGGCTCCTTGCTCACTGGGGAGCCTGTTTTTCCCTCTCCTTTTCCCTCTCCCTCTGCTGCTCCCCCTGCTTATGTGCCCTCTTTCTCTCAATCTCTCTCTCTGACAGATAAATAAATAAATAAAGTCTTTAAAAAAAAAAGAAATATTAAAGGGGACTCTCTGAGTAGAACAGAAAGACCATAACTAAGAGTATGAAAAGGAGGAAATACAGAAACAGTAAAAATAAATATATCTGTAAAAAATCAAGGGATTCACAAAAGGAAGTAAAGTATGACACACATAGGTAAAACGTGGGGAAGAGTAAAGAATGGGTTCAAGCTGAAGGGATCAGCAACTTAATACTGCCTGCAGAAGATGTTTTATAAAGACCTAATGGTAACTACAAACCCCAAACCAGGAATAGATATGCAGAAAATAAAGAAGGAAATTCAGGTATATCACTAAAGAAAGCCAGCAAACCCTGAAAGAAGGGAAGAAAGGATCAGAGAAGAATTATAAAAACAACCACAAAACAAGGGATAAAGAAACTCCCAACAAATGAAAGTCCGGGGCCAGATGGTTTTATAGGTGAACTCTAGCAAACATTTAATGAAGAGTTAACACATATTCTTCTCAAACCATTCCAGTAAGTAGAAGAGGAACTCCAAATTCACTCTGTGAGGCCAGCATCACCCCGATACCAAAAGCCGCAAAGACACCACTGAAAAAGAGAACCGTGGCCCAGTCTCTCTTATGCATATGGATGTGAAAGTCCTCCACAAAATCCTAGCAAATGAATCCAACAATATATTCTAAAAATCATGCACCACAACCAAATGATATCTATTCCTGGGTTGCTAGGGTGGTTTAAATATTCACAAAACAACCAGTGTGATACATGGCATCAACAAGAGAAAGGATAAGAACGATATAACCATTTCAACAGATGCAGAAAAAGCATCTGACAAAGTACAACATCCATTCATGATAAAAACCCTCAACAGAGCAGGTCTAGAGGGAACACACCTCAATATAATAAAGACCATAAATGAAAATCCTGCACCTAACACCCTACTCGGTAGGAAACACTGAGTGCTCTCCCCGTAAGGTCAGGGACAAGACAGGGATGTCCACTCTCACCGTTTCTATCCAACTCAGGACTGGAAGTCCCAGCTTCTGCAATCAGACAACAGAAAGAAACAACAGGATCCGAATTGGTAAAGAAGAAGCAAAACTCTATTTGCAGATGACATGGTATCAGACACAGAAAACCCTAGACTTCACCAAAAAACTATTAAAACTGATAAATGAACTCAGTATGCCAAATCAACGTTCAGAAAACTGTTGCATTTCTATTCACTAATAGAAGCGCATTTCTGTTCACTAATAAGGAAGCAGCAGAAATAATCGCATTTACAACTGCACCAAAAATAATAAGATACATAGGAATAAATCCAACCACAGAGAAGAAAGGCCTACACTCTGAAAACTATAAAGCAATGAAAGAAACAGAAAATGACACAAAGAAACGGAAGACATCTGATGCTCATGGACTGGGGAACAAATATTGTTCAAGTGTTCACATCACCCAAAGCAATCTACACATTTAATGTAATCCCCATCAAAATACCAGCAGCACTTTTCACAGAATAAACAGTAACAATAAAGAAGAAAGAATCCTGAAATTTGTATGGAACCACAAAAGGACCGAAATAACCAAAGTAATCTTGAAAAAGGAAAACAAAACTGGAGGGATCACAACTCTAGACTTCAAGTTAAATTACTTGTAGTGGTCCAAACAGTACGGTACTGGCCTAAGTAGACACCACAGATCAATGGAACACAATGGAAAACCCAGAAATAAACCCACAATTATATGGCCAATCTTTGACGAAGCAGGAAAGAATGTACAATGGGAAAAGGACAGTCTCTTTGACAAATGGGGTTGGGAAAACTGGACAGCCACATGCAGAAGAATGAAACTGAATCACCTTCTTCCGGCACACACGAAAATAAACTCAAAATGGATGAAAGGCCTAAATGTGAAAAAGGAATCCATCAAAATCCTAGAAGAGAGCACAGGCAGGGATTCCTCTGACATAGCTTCTGACAACACCGTTCTAGGTACGGCTCCTGAAGCAAGAGAAACAAGAGCAAAAATTAGCTCCTGGGACTTCTTCAGAGCAGTAAGTCTCTACACAGCGAAGGACACGACCAACAAAACCAGCAGACGACTTACAGAACGGGGGAAGATGGTGGAAAATCACGTACCCAACAAAGGGTTAGTGTCCGAAATACATACAGAACTGACACATCTCAACACCCCAAAGCAAACAGTCCCAGTGAAAACTGGGCAGAAGACACTAACGGACACATCTCCGAAGAAGACACAGAGGCGGCCACGAGACATGAAAGGACGCTCAGCGTCGCTCAGCATCAGGGAAAGGCGAACCCAAACCGAATCACACCGGTCAGCACGGCTAAAACCCAAACCACGAGAAACAATACTGGTGAGGATGCGGGGAAAGGGGAGCCTCCTACACTGGTGGGAGAGCGAGCTGGGGCGGCCCCTCTGGAGACAGCATGGAGGGTCCACAGAAAGCTGAAAACAGAGCTACGTTATGACCGGCAATTGTACTTTTGGGTGTTTGCCCAAAGAACACACAGAACACTCATTCAAAGGGATACATGCGCCCCATTTATGGCAGCATTATTTACAACAGCCGAACTGTGGAAGCAGCCCGTGGCCACCGAGAACGACGGGATAACACTCGTGACGTGTGTCAAACGGAAGAGTGCCCAGCCATGAACATGCATGACATCTCCCACTTGCAACGGCACGGATGGCGTCAGCGTCGTGCTGAGTGAGACGAGCCAGAGAAGGACAAACACCACGTGGCTTCGCTCATGCGTGAAATTTAAGAAACAAAATGAACAAAGGGGAAGAAAAAGAGGCAAATCAAGAACAGACTCTTCGGGGCACCTGGGTGGCTCAGTCACTGAGCGTCTGCCTTTGGCTCAGGTCATGATCCCAGGGTCCTGGAATCACGCCCCACATCGGGCTGGCTCCCTGCTCGGTGGGAAGCCTGCTTCTCCCTCTCCCACTTCCCTTGCTATGCTCCCTCTCTTGCTGTGTCTCTGTCAAATAAATAAATAATATCTCAAAATAAAAAAAAAAGAAAGAAAAAAAACAGACTCTTAAGTACAGAAAACATGCTGATGGTCCCCAGAGGGAAGGGGTGTGGGGGGGCAGGGGCCACAGGGGTGGGGGTTCAGAGCACAGCACCACGATGGCACGGAGGAGCGTCGAGCACGGCTGAATCCCTACGCTGACACATGAAGCTGACGTAATACTGTATGTTAACTACGCTGGAAGTAAAATTAAAAACTTGATGAAAAAAGAGAAAAAGAGCCCCCCCCCCCCCCAGCTGGCGGCTGCTGCTCTCACCCGCCCCCTCTGCTGGCCACGCGCGGTACTACGCGAGCTCGCACAGGACACAGAACCTTACCTTGAGAGGGTGGAACATTCCACGTGCCAGCCAGGTCTTCCGTTTCCCCAGGGAGACGCCCAAAACACCTCCTGCGGTCTGGCCGCCTTCCACAGGGCAAAGTCGCTGGCGTGCCGCTTGTCTGGCGCAGCTGCCAACAGCAAATGACGGGTCAGGGCCGGGAATCCGCGACAGGCAAAGCCACGTGGCCCGGCCACGACATCCCGAAGACGCGGCTCCTTTGGGCACGTGACCTCCTACTCCTCTTCTCCCCTGTGAGGGCCAGGAGGACCCCCCAACACCTTTATCTAAAACACGCCCGAGAAGGAGGTCCCGGCGCGAGGCGAGGCGGGTTTCAGCGCGCGGAAGGGTGGGGGTGTCGCCGATCAAACCCGATGCTTCCTCCCTGGGAAGCACTGAGCTGAGCGGTCCGCCTTCCTCTGGCTCCTCCTCGGGCTAGTCTGCCCGAAGACGAGTCCTCGGCAACTCCCCCCAGAGAGACGATTACACGGAGAAAAAATTTATGTGTCAGTGACATCTGAGGAGCAAGAGAACCCAGAAGAGGAGGGTCAGGTGACAGCACTCAGTGGGACGAGCCGGTCCTGGGCTCTGTCCCAAAGCTTGGCGCCGCCACAACAGGCGACCGGGGACACAAGACGGAGCTGCATTCGGACACGGGAGTATTACTCAGCACTCAAAGGCAATGACCTATCAGGCTCCAGAGACACATGCAAGGTGGCTGCACGCCCTGTCCCCAAGGGGTTCTGCCCCTGCCTGGGTCCCGGTGGGACCTGGTGGCTTCAAGGCACATATACACTTAAATGTGTACTGAGAGAAAAAAGCCAGTCTGAAAAGACCCCACACTGTATGATTCTAACCTTACGGCATTTTAGAAAAGGCAAAACCATGCAGACAGAAAGAGATCATGGGTTGCCAGGGGTGAGGAGGGAGGGGGTTGGAGCAGCTGGGGCACAGGGGAGGTCTGAGGGCAGTAAAGCAGCTCTGTGACACGCATCGTTACAGTTACCCAACCCACAGAAAAATCAGCACCTTGAACGCTTGTGCAAACCACAGACTTGGGGTAATGATATGTACATACAGGTGTACCCGCTGGGACAAATGTCCCATTTCTGGTGCATGACGTTCATGAACAGGGAAGGCTGTGTGTGAGCAGGGTCAGGGCAATGTGGGAAATCTTTGCTCCCTCCCTAAAACTGCCCTAAAATAAAGTCTATTGTTTTTTACAGAGTTATTTATTTGCGAGAAGGTGGTGGGGCAGAGAGAGAGGGAGAGAGAGCATCTCAGGCTCCCTGCTGAGCACGGAGCCTGACGCAGGGCTCGATCCCACGACCCTGAAGTCATGACCCGAGCTGAACCCAAGAGGCGGGTGCCCCACCAACTGCACCAGCCAGGCGCCCCTAAAGTCTGTTCAACACAAAATCATCGCTGAAGCTAGACTGTGGGTCTCAGAAGCATGTCCTCTGCTTCCCTGGGGCATGGTGGCAAACCCACACGTGTGCGGTGCTCGGTTCTGGCCTTTCTGGAGGGAGCAGGATACTCACGAGTAAGAGGAACAAACACGGTTTCTGAGGAGTCAGATAACATTGTCACTAATTAAAGCAAATGGCATCGTTGGGGCACCTGGTGGCTCAGTCGGTTAAGCCGCTGCCTTCAGCCCTTTGGCTCAGGTCATGATCCCGGTGTCCTGGGATCGAGCCCTGCATTGGCCTCCTTGCTCGGTGGGGAGCCTGCTTCTCCCTCTGCCTTTCCCCCAGCTCATGCTCTCTCTCTCTGTCAAATAAATAAAGTCTTTAAAAAATAAAAAAATGAAAAAATAACTGGCGTCATTTGTGGAACGGAGGATAACGTCTAAAGACAAAACTCACTTAGACGATTTGTCTTTGGGGTTTTGGCTCCTCTTTACTTGGTTCTCTCAAATAGTATTTTTTTTTATTTAAAATTATTTTTAACTTTAAATTTTTTTTTTTTTAAGATTTTATTTATTTATTTGACAGAGACAGATCACAAGCAGGCAGAGAGGCAGGCAGAGAGAGAGGGGGAAGCAGGCTCCCTGCTGAGCAGAGAGCCCGATGCGGGGCTCGATCCCAGGACCCTGAGATCATGACCTGAGCTGAAGGCAGAGGCTTTAACCCACTGAGCCACCCAGGCGCCCTTAAGTTTAAATTTTTAAAAATTATTTCGGGGGCGCCTCGGTGGCTCAGTGTGTTAAGCCTCTGCCTTCGGCTCAGGTCACAATCTCAGGGTCCTAGGATCGAGCCCCAAATCGGGCTCTCTGCTCAGCGGGGAGCCTGCTTCCCACCCCCCTGCCCCCGCTTCCCTCTCTCTCTGCCTACTTGTGATCTCTCTCTCAAATAAAAACCTTTTAAAAAAATTATTTCAAATTTATTTCTATATACATCCTTCTTCTCCATAAAAATGGCTTCAGTCCAACAGTCACTGAACCGAAGAGTGGCGGAATAAAGGGAAATTTGGCGGGAACGTTCTATGCGGTAAAGTGCCTACAGGATCTGCTCTGCGGGAAAATGCAGGGGGAGGTGAGTGTGGCGGCCAGCGGCAGGCAGCATTCAAACGCGACAGCAGGAGTGTGTGAAGGTGCCCTCCGCAGGGAGGAGAGCTGAGGACCTGGCAGGGAGGAGACTCACCCTTGCCGAGAGGACTTCACCCTCCAAACTCCCTCTCTTTGAAAACAATGAGTTAAAAGCACAAGCAGCAGGGATGGACGGTCGGGCGCCATCCGCAGGTCTGAGAGGCCGAGCCTGCACTGCAGACCCGGGCCCCAATGTGGGAGTGGGGGTCCACTCACCAGGCTCTCCGACGGGACCAGGGACCACACTGACCAGCTTGCCGTACCTGTCTCCTCTCAACTGCAGGTCGAAGTAGACATTGCCTGTTTGATAAAGAGTCCATCATTTCTCAGAATCACCGAATTCTACTCCAGAAATCAACACTGCCCTGTCTGTTAACTAAGTAAAATTTAAATAATAAAATAGGAGGGGCGCCTGGGTGGCTCAGTGGGTTAAGCCGCTGCCTTCGGCTCAGGTCATGATCTCAGGGTCCTGGGATCGAGCCCCACATCGGGCTCTCTGCTCAGCGGGGGGCCTGCCTGCCCGTCTCTGCTGCCTCTCTGCCTACTTGTGATCTCTCTCTCTCTCTCTCTAATACATAAATAAAATCTTTAAAAAACAAACACAAAAAAAAACAAAGTCCAAATGAATGGTGTCTGCGTTACTGTCAGCTTACTGTGTCTTTAAGTTATCGTGATTAGAAGCTCACGATAAAGCAGCATCATAGAGAGACAAGCCAGCCACGTCCCCGCTAGGGCGCGTTTGGTCCTCTGCCCCGTGACGACTGCTCTGGGCCGTGGTTCTCATTCTGCGTTGCCGCAGCGGGAAAACAGTGCCCGTGTCTCCGGGGGAGATCGCGGCTCAGTCACCCGGGCCCCTCACAAACAGATTTTTTTTGGAGACAAAATCTAAACACAGCGAATAAGGTAAAGGAAGACGACAGCAAAGTCTAGTGCGCGCGCCGGGGAACTGGGCCCCGCAGGGATGGAGGTGTGTGGGCAGGAGTCCCTGAAAGACAGGAGCTCACCGTCAGCACCCGCAAAACCGGTGTCTTCCTCTTCTTTATACTTTATTCCTGCTGCACAAGCACCAGACGCACATATCTCAGGTCTGGGCTGGGCATGCTAATGGGTCATTCGCTAAAAACCAGCGGCTTTTATGGTCCCAGAAGGGACGGGATAGGGGACGTGAGCAGCAAGCTCGCGCAGCCCGTGCCCGGCGGCCAAGGGCGCGGCACGGCACCAGGGCCAGGCTGAGTGTCCGCTTTCAGCCCCGAGCGGAGCGGGAACGTCCTGGGAGGGGAAAGCTTGGTCGGGGGGTGAGGACGAGTGGGACTTGGGCAGAAAGGGCTAGAAAGGGGGAGGCCTGGCTGAGGGCCACCGGGACCCCAGAGGGAGCAAATGCCAAGCAAAAAGCAGCGGCTCCCACGCCAGTCGCTGTGAAGTGTGCCGGGAGGACGCTGTCCCGGTCAGCGGTGGGCGACGGCCCAACACCGGGAGCGGCCAGCGGGAGGACCGGTTGTGTTAGAGAACGTTCCAGCACTCGGTCGGATGCCACAGCAAGCCAGAAAAGACAGTGACGTGTTTGGCAGCTCCAACAACTTGCAAACACGAGTCCAGTCCAGACCCCCCGGTATCTACCCCACGCTCAGTTGAGTAACGGGACCCCTACCTTGTGCCGTGGGGTAAGCGTGCCCATTAGCAATGATTCCTTCGATGAAAGAAATGATCTGAGGAATATTTTCAGTCACCCTCAAGTACAGCGTCGGGGGGAGGACCTGACGGAAAGCAAAGGCGAGATGACCTCCCACGGGAAAGGCATGGGTCAGCGACGTCGGCTTTCAGCACTCATAGCCCTCGCGGCGGGCAGACTCCCACGCCCTTCACCTTCAAGGCTGCCATGTCTTGTTTAAACTCCTCTTCATACAGACTGGCGAGAGAAGCGGGCGACACGTTCATCTGCAGGAAGACAAGGTGAGCCGGTCAGCAGGTCGGGCCCCCCGTGGCCGGCCTCCCAAAGGGGGCCTCTCGTTTTAGCTCCCAAACCCATTCTAGTAACCCAGCTAGGTGCAAAGGCTGACCGACCCCGTTTTCTGGTTAGAGAGAAGAAAGAAATCAACAATGTCATGATTTCTGTTACATAATTCAAAACAACACCCCAAAACACATAAAAAAGCTTCCACTTTTCTAGGGCAAGGGCAAGCTCAATGTAGTCTATGTCATGACCAGAACCTTGGGTTCCTATCTTACCCCTTCCCCTCAGGCGGCAAGAAAACCCGTCAAACGCAACAGCAGGAGCTCTCTGAGAAAGCAGCAGAGCAGGTGCAGACAGGTGCAGACATGGGCAGGTGGCTGGGGGTGCAGGTGGCCAGGCAGGGCGCGGGGGCACAGGTAGCCCCAGGACACAGACGTCACATTCTGAGCCCAGGACATTTGGGGGCACACTCTGGCAGCCCCAGGGTTTCAGAGGGACTGGCCCAGAAAACCAGGCTCCCCGAAGTATTTTTCACTTTTCAGCAAAAAAAAAAAAAAATGCTCCAAAACCAAAAGCACGACAGGTATGGGACCCCGTGGAGCCTGTGAAGGGACCTGGACCCAAGCTCCTGGCCCCCACCCCTGCCCCAGAACCAGGGCTCCACCCCACAGCCAGCACACCTTCACAAGTAAGAGGCCACCTCCGGCCCCGTCACCCCACAGCTGTGTTCCTTCCCACCTGGGGCCCCCGAAGGGCAATCATCCTAGAAACCGTTACCACTAGACATTTACTGAATAAATAAATCTGGTGAACAAAATGAGACTTTTCAGCCATGTGGCCGTTAGCAAGGCCATGAACCTCTGCGCCTTCGGCTTTCTTTGCAACACAGAGAGGACCCTACTTCCCGCCCTGCAAGACTGCTACAAGGGTCATGTGCATCTGGGAAAGACAGCCGTGTGCGCGGACGATGCTGGCTAGCGGCCAGTCACCCGGCTCCCAGACCCACGGATCTGCACCCCCTCCTGCACGCTGTGCCCCGCACACACGGCCTGCACGCGGCTCCCTCCGAGTCCACCGCCGTCCTGCTGGCCCGCCTGCCGGAGCTGCTCCCCGGACCCCTCCTCACGCCCTCTCCTTCTGCCGTGACACACGTGCAGGTCCCTCTCTGAGCTACGGATGCGGACGCCAGACTGCCGGTCAGAGCACAGGTGCACGCATCCTGGCTGGCGGCCCGGCCCCCACGGAGGTCACGCAGGTCTGACCCTGACTGAGCCCCTGACCGCACGGGGAGCCCCACTTCTGGACGTTGGCAACGGGACCACTAACACTTTCTCACTGTAAATTTAACATGTGCTTCTCTCTTCTGAAAGAGCCTGAACATCTCACGTGTCGAGGAACCATTTCTATGGAACAGTCCAGGATCACCGCACCCGTTCTCCAGACCTGTGGAGCTCTTCATGTCAGTTTGGAGGAAGTATTTTTACATGAAAGAAATCAGCCTTTTCCCTCGCTGCGATCTATTGAAAGTCAGCCCTCGACACAAGGGTTTGTTAAAAAAAAAAAAAAAAAAAGAAAGAAAGAAATCAGCCTTTTATCTCTGCTGTTACTTTCAGTTATGGTCCCAGTCTTCATGGTTATTTTCTGTCATGTAGAAAATGTCATTTCTACATTTTTTTTTAAAGATTTTATTTATTTATTTGACAGAGATAACAAGTAGGGAGACAGGCAGAGAGAGAGAGAGGAGGAAGCAGGCTCTCTGCTGAGCAGAGAGCCCGATGCGGGGCTCGATCCCAGGACCCCGGGATCACGACCTGAGCCGAAGGCAGAGGCTTTAACCCACTGAGCCACCCAGGCGCCCCCATTTCTACATTTTTTTAAAAGATTTTATTTATTGGGGTGCCTGGGTGGCTCAGTCAGTTGAGCGGCTGCCTTCGGCTCAGGTTGTGATCCCAGGGTCCTGGGATTGAGCTCCGCATTGGGCTCCCTGCTCGGTGGGAAGCCTGCTTCTCCCTCTCCCTCTGCCTGCCGCTCTGACTACTTATACTCTCTCTCTGTCAAATAAATAAATAAAATCTTTTTTTAAAATTTATTTATTTGACAGAGAGAGAGAACACAAGCTGGGGAGGAGCCAAGGGAGAAGCAGGCTCCTCCACGGGACTGCCTCCTCCAGACACCAGCTGCCACGGGGTCCTCTGGCCACTCAAACTCCTGCCACGGAGTCTGAGTTTGGGGGTCTGATTCGAGTCACAGAACTCAGGAAAGCAGTCCCCTTACACCCCAAGTTTATGATAAAAGACACGACTCAGGGGATGCACAGGGTGAGAGGTGGAGCTCCCAGGCTCCCAGCACCCACCTGTGTTCACCAGCCAGAAGAACTGAGCCCCCTCGTTTTGGGGGTGTTTATGGAGGCTTCATTACTTGGGACAGGAGATTAAAAATCCCTGGTCACCAGCAATTGGCTCAATGCCAGGGGTGGAAGGTGAAAGTTCCCAGCTCTCGCAGGGGCCAGGTCTCTGGGACCCCAGCCCCCATCCTGAAGCTCACCAGGGGCCCCGCCGTGATCTCATCAGCACGCAGAAGCCACCCTCTCTAGATTCCGTGGGCTTTAGGCGCTCTGTGCCAAGAACTGGGGCAAAGTCCAAACACAGCGTTATGATACTAGGGCCCTGAGCTGACCAAGCTCCAGATTTCTGTATCCAAGTCTGTGTTTCCTTATGTACCTCACACTAACTCTCTCTCCGGGGCAGAGCGCTCACCAACCCCATCCCTGGGCCCCGTCTCCGGCTGTGTCCTCCCCAACCCGAGTAGTCTCCACTGGACGGAGCTGAGCCTGGCTAGAGCGCCCCAAGAGTCTATAAGACAAAGTGCGAGTCCCCAGTAGGTCGTCCAGGCCCAGCCGCCCCACCTCTGCAGCCTCACCTGCCAGGCCCCTACAGCCCAGGGGAGCAGGACGCAGGGTTTCCTCACAGGCCTTCACGTGGCCCCTCAGCCCAGATGGCCTTCCCACCTTCCTTCCTCACCACCCAGCCTCTGCTCATGCTAATTCTGGGTCAACCTCCTCCGGGGGTCACTTCTGCCTTCCCCGGAGGTGTGACAGTCCACCTCGCACGGCCTCGCTGGGCTTATGAAATGAACTATGTCACACAGAGAGCATCTCTCTGTGGGCGCATCTGCTTCCCTGGACACAAGGCCCGTGAGGCCAGGGCCGGTCTTCCTCTCATGGCACGAAGCCAGGCACAGGCCTGACCCTGGACGGTTCCACGCATGCTCAGGGACAGTACTGGGAATGGAAACTGAGTCTTCTGTAAGGGAGCAGACGCAGTGGCTCAGCTGTTTGGATAAGACAGACCCAGGAAACCCCACCGGGTCTAGTGCTGCCAGCAAACGCTCTCTAAACCACCTGACTCCAAGAAGAAAAACCTCATGAAATAAACCATTCCTCCTTGAACCAGTAACTCCACTTTAGGAAAAGTATTCATCGAAACAAGACAGAATGAAAAAAAAAAAAAAAAAAAAGATCTTCATAGTAGCCCTATTTCTAACAGCTATAAACAACACAGCCAACGATGGGGAACTGCTGAGCAGCCCCATGGCGAATGCGATCTGTTAAAAAGGCAAATTAAGGGGTGCCTGGCTGGCTCAGTCCGGGAACGTGCGATGCTTGATCTCAGGGTCATGAGTTTGAGCCCCAGGTTGGATGCAGAGATTACTTAAACAAATAAAAATTAAAAAAAAAAAAAGGCAAATTGGTAGGAAACAGGCACACATGGATTCTAGAAGATAAATCTGAGAGAAAGCAGAATATGGAAGTAACTCAAGAGTCCAAAAATAAGAAGAGTAAATTAGGGCATCTCCGTGCGATGAAATGCTATATGGCTGTTTAAAAATGTTCAAGAATATTTAAGAACATGAAAAAAATACTCAAAATATACTAAGTGAAAAAAGCAAACTATAAAACATTATGAAGTATAGACTGGTTTCCTAAAAAAAAAAAAAATAGTACATGGAGTTTTTAGTACATACATCCTCTAAAATAACAGGAACATAAAGCACTCGGTATAGTTTTTTGCATAGATTGGATCATTTAACAATCATCTGCAGATCTTCAGAGACAATTGTTAAAATTGCTAATTATAAAAACCAGAAAGCAGACTTAAAAATTTACCTATATTAAAAAAAAATTATCTATATTTAACTTAACCCCTCAGTTCAAACTTTCCCCCCAAAACTTCCCCTAAATGATGCACGAGTTACACGAGAAGGGCTCTGTGCACAAACAGAGGCGAAAGCGGAACCCCCCGCGAGCTAAGTTTCCCCAGCCCCGAAGCGGCCCTCCCCCTTCCCTGTGCGCAGGACGCCTGGAGCCGCCGGACTGGGGAAGGGATGAGGCTCAAGCAGGAGACGGGGCATCAGAGGCTGTGGTGCCCTTCACCAGGGCAGAGAGGCCCCGATCACCTGTCAGCGTGCCCTCGCCGAGCCACGTGCGGACGGAGAGAAGCAGGACCCACCGGGGAGCAGCTAGAGGGGCTGCCACCGGGCGGTGGGCGCACTCACCATCCAGAGACGGGACAACCACGTCCTCCGCGCTTACCTCGGCGGCCCTGTGGATTATTTTATCGTCCACATCCGTGATTCCCATCACCATGACGACGTTGCAACCAAACACCCTGCAGAGGATCCTTCGGATGATATCAAATCTGACGTACGAGCTGCAAGAGAAGAAACGTCAGCGCGTCTGCAGAGCACCAAGTCGCCAGCGGGATCTCGGAAAAGGAATGCCTTGTGCTTCAACAGACCGCCCCAAACTTCAGGCGGGCGACGGAGCTCAGGGTCCCGCACAGCTAGAAGAGGCAAAGCCTTCCGCGGGCGGGCCACGCAGCGCCCCCGAAATCAACCAAGGCGGGGTCTCGGCGCCGGCCCAGTGCGCGCGCTTAACGCCGGGCTAGGCGCGTCTACGGCGTTTCACCGTCCAACAATGCGCCGGTAATACAACCTCACCTGGGGCTGTCGCCGTCCTGTGCTCTCATCACCGGAGTGCTTCACTACGGCGACGCGGGAGGAACAGCGCCAGAGGACACGTTAAAGCTGTTCTCCCGAGAAACGTGCGCACTGTTGTGGGATATTAACACACCAGCTCGGGGCACCCAGGGGTCTCAGTCAGCGCAGCGTCTGCCCTCAGTTCAGGTCGTGATCCTGGGGTCCTGGGATCGAGTCCGCATTCAGGCTCCCTGCTCAGTGGGGAGTCTGCTTCTCCCTCTCTCTCTACCCCTCCCCCCTACTTGTGCATGCTCTCTCTCAAATAAATAAAATCTTAAAACAAACAAAAAACCCCACCAGCTTATCAGCAGGCCACACTGGGGCAGCTCAGACGTGTAAAACCAGAAGGACTCAACAGCCATTTAAAATGTCCAAAAAAACAAAAAATCAAATCAAAATAAAATAAAATGTCCAGAGTCTGGCTTCCCATAAAAGCAACCCTAAAACTCAGGGTCAGCGAATCTCCTGCTCATCTGTCACCCACACAGCCTCTGTAACTCAAACACAGGCCCTGTCATGTACCCCGTCTGCGGCCCATACTGCCCCTCCCCAAACACAGCTCCAGTGACCAAGCAAGGTTGGAACCTCCTTGCCACGCCACGATATTGGATCCTTTGACGCCTCGACCTGCTTGTTATAAATTGGGCAGAATCCCATGATGCCAAGGGGTTGCTGAACACGGTGCCTGTGCAGCACCAACTCGTACAGGCAGGAGCTGTGGTCACCACGGTCACCACCATGCCCTGCATTTGCCACCCACCCCCCGACCCGTGCACTGGGTCAGCCCCTGGCCGGCAGGGGCCCCTGGGGGAGAACAGCACCACCACCCGGTGTCCTCAGGAGAACCACACTGGCTGGTGTTTGTAAAGCGTTTAGAACAGAGCAAGTACTGTGTCCATTAAGTATATGTCTTTTGTTTTTTTTTCCCGCCAAAGTAAGCTCTGGGCCCAGGGTGGGGCTTGAACTCATGACCCTCAGGTTGAACTGCGTGCTCTACCGAGCCAGCCGGGCGCCCCAACTACCTGTCTTTTTAAAATAGAGGCCCGTGTGGTACCTGGGGAGGCGGGTGGGGAGACATGAACCTGGACAGTACTTCAGGACAGATTTCCAGAACCGGAGAGATGTCCTGAGGATTTGGACTTTACCTGAGGAGCAGCGGAGCCGTGCAAAAGCTTCCCTGCCCCTACGAGCTCACGGCTTCTTCTAAATCTTGAATTTCCCACCACGCAGGAGTGTCCTGAACGACTCCTGAGGAATGGGCTCTAACGTACAGTCCACCTTCCAGAGAGGATAACCAGTTACCCTTGAGGGGGCGGGGGGCGACAGTGAGGAAGGGGACACTCCGGCTAGTGGGGTGATGCCAAGGCGTCTCTGCCTACCACCCGGGAACATTCATTCAAACGCAAGTTCCCGTAGTATCTGTACTCCTCTCTGCACTCGGGAGGGCAGATACCGACTAGAACCAGAGGCCGAAAAGGAGCTGAAAATAAGGAAGCAGACTTCCCCCAACTGTCCCTTCCTTCAGCAAATCCTCAGTCTTAAAATATATGTAAATGGTTTTAATGGCTAAGGAAGCCTCTCCTGAGTCCCCCAACTCTGGAAAGTCTCAAGGACCTGAGAGCTGTCCCTTTGGAATGACGCCATTAAGGGAGGGACTGCTCCGTCTCCCGAAGGGGGACGGGCCTGACGGGCCACCTGACTGCTCTCAGCAAACCAACCTCATCTGCCCTCACAGACTGTACCCACTTGGCTCTATAAAAGACTGCGATTTCTTTCTGTCTTTGCAATCCTTCCCCAACATATTTTACGCTTCAGTAAAGAGGTCAAAATATCCTTTTTAAAGTTAGTGGTAAGTTGGCCACTGATTCTGTTTTAACAAAACACAAAGAACACGCCAGCCTTCATGGATGATGCAGGGTTGTAAGAAGTGTAAAGAGCTAGGGTAGCTTTTGACTTTTAGTCTAATCTGAAACATGACGAGTTTAAGAAACGAAGAAGAGAACATACAAAATACTAGGAAAAGCGTCATTCTGACAAAGATGGGAGGCAGTGCGGCGGGTCCTGACGCGGTTGAGAAAGCAAGCAGCGGGAGACGGGACACGCCGGGCTCTGCCGGTCCCTGAACTGTGGCTGCGGGCGAGTTACTCATCCCCAGCAACCGCTCAGCCCCCCCCACAGCGCGCCTCAGGGACTGTGTAACCGCACTTTACCGGCGTTTCTTCGTAAAACTGTGAGGATTCAAACAGATGGACACCATTACCAACCCGTCTCCGAGATGAAGAAACCAGGACTCAGAGGAATAAAAGGGCTTGTCTGAGGTTGGAAAGAAAACGCATAGCAGGCGCCAGACAGAACTTCTCACCGACTCCTGACCTCATGCCACTAAGCCCACCAAGAAGCACGGAACTCCAGAACAGGCCATTTATCACCGCTTCTCACGGCCCCCCTGTGACACGGGTGGACGTGCTTCCAGTCGACGAGGGAAACCAAATGGGACAACAGGCCTCCCACAGCACTGGAACGTGGTGAGTTACCCAGCATTCTTAAGTTGCCCCTTGAGAGATGGAAAAAACCTGCAGAGGCTCTTTCTTTCCAAAAACAGCGTCCCCTGAAGTGTGAAAAGTCAAATTCGGAACTCACCAAGCATGGCCCAGGTGTGCGTGATCGTAGACAGTCGGCCCACAGCTGTACCTACGAACAAGGTTACAGTCCACCACGTGAACACATTTGCAAGAAGGGACAGCACATTCTCGGTTAGGGTGATCATATAACCATGCCCTTAAAAAAATCGTCCAGCGGCCACTTTTGGGGAGTCCGTAGCCAAAGCCTGCCCCGTACCCGGGGCAGCATCTCCGCCTGTGCGTCCGCGGGTTCTGTACTTACTAAGTGTCCCCCACCTGAGACCCTTTCAGCGCAGCGCTACCGCCCCCGGAAAGGCCGGGTGCACACCCTCCGCCCCACGTCCCGGCACCCGCTCCCCCAATCCCGGGCGGCTACCAGGAGGCGGCGTCCGCGCTGCTCACGATCAAGGGGTCTTTCCTCCGGGTGAGGCTGTTGTACACCTTGACGCCCGTGTCGTGGCCCGCCGGCTGCAGCCAGCCCTGCCCGCGTGCCCCCGACGCCTCCCGCGCCAGCCCCTGCCCGGCCCCCCGGCCCCAAGCGGCCCGCAGGAGCTGGGGGGCCACACCCGCCCCGCGCGTCCGCAGCATGGCCGGCCCGCGAGCAGCCGCGGAGGCTCGCCACGCCCACTCCGGGCGGGGCTCGCCCTGGACCGGCCCACCCGGGAGAGGGCGTCCAGATCCGCCCACTTCGGGCAAGTTCCAGACAACGCCCCGCCCAACCCGGAAAGGGCCTCCTAGGATCTGTCCATCCCAGAACGGCGGACGCCCAGGCCCCGCCCAACCCGGAAGAGGATCTGGTCACGTCCCGCCCATCCCGGAAGGGGATCCGATCGGGTCCCCCCATTCCGGAAGATGACGGACCTGGTCCTTCCAACCTCGGAAGAGGCGGTCGGGAAGCGGCGGCTGTACCTCCTCCAGCCGGCCGGGGGCCCGCTCGGCTGCGGCCCTGGGGACCGGGGAGATTTCTGCGCGGCCGGGGCGGGGCGCCCTAGGCGGTAGAGGGAGGTGCTGCTTCTCTCCGCGAGGACGGGGCCTTCTGGTCCTCGGACGTCGTGGGGGTGTGTGTGCTGACGCAGGCGAGTCCGGGCGGGTTCCCACCTCCGGCCGGGGAGCGGGAGGCCGCCGACCGCCGGCGCTCACCGTGCGGGCACCCCCACCGGTTCTTCGCCTGCTCGGGAAGCGTGTCTCACCCCCGCGCACCCACAGGGCACTTGTGCGCCCCAGCACAGCACCTAAGCTCCCCAGCGCGCACACGGCACGTCCGCACCCCAACACAGCACGTGCACCCCAGTACATACGTTCGCACCCCAACACAGCACACGTGCACTCCGGTACATACGTCCGCACCCCAACACAGTACGTGCACCCCAGTACACACGTCCGCACCCCAACACAGCACACGTGCACCCCGGTACACACGTCTGCGCCCCGACAGAACACGTGCACCCCGGTACACACGTCTGCGCCCCGACACAGCACGTGCACCCCGGTACACACGTCTGCGCCCCAACACAGCACGTGCACCACGGTACACACGTCCGCGCCCCAACACAGCACACGTGCACCCCGGTACACACGTCTGCGCCCCAACACAGCACGTGCACCACGGTACACACGTCCGCGCCCCAACACAGCACACGTGCACCCCAGTACACAGTCCGCACCCCAACACAGCACGTGCACCACGGTACACACGTCCGCGCCCCAACACATCACACGTGCACCCCGGTACACAGTCCGCACCTCAACACAGCACGTGCACCCCGGTACACATGTCCGCGCCCCAACAGCACACGTGCACCCCGGTAGACAGTCCACACCCCAACACAGCAGTGCACCCCGGTACACACGTCCGCACCCCAACACAGCGAGTCTGCATCCCGGTACATAGTCTGCACCCCAACACAGCGAGTCTGCACCCTAACGCAGCACATCTGTACCCCAGTCCACACACAGCACGTGTGCACCCTGACACAGCACATTCGCTCTCCAGCACGAACCAGGAGCATCTGCCCTCCTAGGCGTGCACAGCACGTCTCCACTTAGCACAAGGCTCACTTGCACCCCAAGACAGCAGTGTCTCCGGATGCAAGACCAAAGCTAGGAAACCACCCATTCATCAAGTAGGTGTAATAGAAGTGTCTACTTGGGATTCATTAAGGTTAAACCTTCTATATCATATCCTTTCTTGAGAACAAAAACAATCCGAATTGCGGTTTCAGTGGGATTTTTAAAGGCGGATTCACTTGAAGTTTCTTTCAAATTATCTTGACAAAAGTGACCCTACTGATATCTTGCAAAACCGTGTTGAAGGAAGGAAAGAAGGAAGGAATGGAGGAAGCTACATAGGGAGGATGGGAAGGAGGGAGGGAGGGAGGAAGGAAGGAAGGAAGGAAGGAAGAAGTCCCCTTTATTTTTGCATTCCTCAAAACCTCTTGGAGGTTCCTCAGTTCTTTTTTTGTTTGTTTGTTTGTTTTGGTCACCCTATTGAAAGGCAAGTGCTTAAGTAGAGACAAACCAGTATGTTCCTAGAACACTTAATTTTTTATTTTTTTCTTCCAAAATCCCTGGAGTCCAATTCTGGAATTCTGTTTCAAGCTAAATTGTAGTCTAATGTAAACTATGTTCTAACGCATAAAGCTAAAATGTCAGAACCTATTGTTCAGAAGTAGGAGAATTCTCCATCAGTGCTAAGCACAGGCTCCCTGACTACTCAAAGTTCTACTGGAGTATTATTATCCCTCCTTCACTACCTGTCTGCATCCTGATCTTGGTTAGGTCGTAAGTATCTCCTGTGACTAGTACAATGTATGTACTTCTCGCCCCAGTACTTTAGATTTGTGAATTCTTTGGAACCCCCTCACTGTTCCAGCACTACATTCAGAAAAGGGCTGCAAGGGGCGCCTGGGTGGCTCAGTGGGTTAAGCTGCTGCCTTCGGCTCAGGTCATGATCTCGGGGTCCTGGGATCGAGTCTCTGCTCAGCAGGGAGCCTGCTTCCCTCTCTCTCTCTCTCTGCCTGCCTCTCTGTCTACTGTGATCTCTCTCCGTCAAATAAAAAAAAAAAATTTTAAAGAAAAGAGCTGCTGAATTAATCTGTGATGAAATCCACCTGTTGTGCATGTGGAAGAAAATTTCCGCCGTGGAGAAAGCTCTGGTCCAGATACTAGATGTGCTAGTAAAATAAGCAAATGAACAAAAGGCAATCTGTGTCAACACACAGAATTCAAGGCAAGGGCTAGAAGTTTTGAAAACACATTTAGTAACAGGGAAGACCGAATCCTGCACAGGAATCTGGACAGCTGGCATGCTGGAATTGGCCCTAGAAAATTCACGACTTTTAAATTAACAATGGTATCTTCTGTTTTCAGAAAACCAGTTGTGTAAGGTGTTCAGCCGTCTTTGGCAGCCGTTCTACTTTACTCAATTAAGTCTTTCTGAAATCATCAGACCAATGACAAACATAACCCTCTACATAATGGTGATTAAAAATAGGATTCTTAGCTTTGCGCAGTGGCGGCATCGTAGCCAATGAGGTTTATCTGAGGAGCGGTATTGCTAATTGAAAAATATGATTCGTTTTGCAGGTTGAATATTAAGGTAAAGTAAAAATGACTGGGAACATTTATTAGCAAATATACTCCCCAAAAGAAAATCCTGTTTCTTTGAAGTGACTCCTCCCCAGTCCAGGCCAAAACAAAGAAGTGTATTAAAATTAATGATTCCAGGGGCGCCTGGGTGGCTCCGTCGCTAAGCGTCTGACTTCAGCTCAGGTCATGATCCCAGAGTCCTGGAATGGAGCCCTGCTCAGCGGGAAGCCTGCTTCTCCCTCTCCCACTACCCTTGCTTGTGTTCTCTCTCACTGTCTCTGTGAAATAAATAAATAAATCTTTTAAAATTTTTAAAAAATAAAAAAATTAATAAAACTAATGATTCCAAAGTATCTAGAATGCCATTTCCTAGTCCTTAATGACAACAACCAAAAATGCAGTTCTCAGTAATACGTTTTCTTTCAAGGCCAAATCTTGCAAATTCAAAGTAGAGTAGATAAGGTAGCCTACTGTTTAAGGTATTTCAAGTTTGAGGGGCGCCTGGGTGGCTCAGTGGGTTAAATCTCTGCCTTCAGCTCAGGTCGTGATCTCACGGTCATGGGATGGAGCCCCACATCGGGCTCTTTGCTCGGCAGGGAGCCTGCTTCCCTCTCTCTCTCTGCCTGCCTCTCTGCCTACTTGTGATTTCTGTCTGTCAAATAAATAAATAAAATTAAAAAAAAAAAGCTATTTCAAGTTTGAGGGAAATATGTTAGCATTTATTTTTATTTTTTAAGCACCTCAAAACATAAAATATTTTGTTCACCTCTTATGTTTTACTCCCATGGCTTTGAGTATCACCTGTTAAACTAGAAATATAACTCAGAAAAAAAAAATTAGTATCCTTTTTGCAACACGCTCCAAAGAGCAGAACTGAAACAACCAAGGTAATTCAATGTATCTTCAAAATTAAACACTTTTCCTTAGTAATATATTTAAATCGCATGGTCAGAGTTACGTTTTAGCTCTTGGTGTTCTGATCTTGTTTAGAAAACTGTGAAGTCATCGATATGTATTTTAATAACTTTGTAAAGCTAATACATAAAATATCTTCTGACCTCAGCCCACAAGGTGAACTGTTCTATACAACGTAGGCGCCTCGGTCACTGCTGCATCCCCAGTCGGTGAGCAGTAGCGAGCACCTGGTCGGCACTCCTGAACTATTTCCTGTTGAATTAAGACAACCTTTTGTTTCTGTGTCTGTAGAGTCCATGAAAACATGAAAGGAATCATTATTCAGATAGCATCATGATTTTTTTTTAAGATTTTTTTTTTTTTTTTTTTGAGAGAGAGACAGTGAGAGACAACATGAGCGAGGAGAAGATCAGAGGGAGACGCAGACTCCCCTTGGAGCTGGGAGCCTGATGCCGGGACTCGATCCCAGGACTCCAGGATCATGACCTGAGCTGAAGGCAGTCGCTTATCCAACTGAGCCAACCAGGCGCCCTAGCATCATGAATTTTAAAAAAGATAACCTAGTTCAAACCGGCTTGATTATGGTTGGAAGGGGTAAGTTCCTTCTAACCTTTATTCGGAAATGCAAACACTACTCCTTCTACAGTCGGTACATGCAAGGGTCCAACGGACCTATGTCTTTCTTGCTCGGGAACTTTACAATTATTTATATGCTCTCGGAGAAAGGGAGATCTTCTTTTCAACTTAGTCTCTGTAATCCGTAGGGTCTCCGTTGCCACAGGGCGCAGTGCGCAAGCATCTCCCGCAGACTCGCGGCCAGCAAGTTGTTGCATCAAATGAAACGAACTCCACTCAGCCGGGCGCAGACTGCGAGAAGCGCGAGTCGCTACGTACAGCGACCGTCCTCCCGACCTCACAGCGGACGTCCTGCCGCGGGAAGGGCGCAGGGCTCTCACGGTGAAGGCCGGACCGAGCCGCAGGGCTACAGTCGGTCGAACCACCGGTCGCCCTTCGCGTCCGCCGGACCGGGAAACCGCCCCCCCCCCCGAAGACAGAACAGCTCAGCGCCGGGGCCGCCGCCCTCCGGCCGCCCCGGGCGTCCCCGAGCACCGCCCACCCCGCGGCCGTCGGGTCGGTCGAAGCGCTACCGGCTCACTCGCAGCCCCTTTACTTCTCTTTAGGGATTGACCTTTTATTTAAAGATTGTACGTAATCTCTGCACTCACGGTGGGGCGGGGCCTCACAACCCCGACTCCAGCGGGGGCTCCGCCGGGCCAGCCAGCCAGGGAGCCCCGAACGGACTTTAAACACCGGCCACGGCCTGGGGCTCGCAGTCCGCGGACCCGCACCCCGCACGCCCCGGGCACCCGCTCCGCTGGGGCGAAGCAGGCAGGCACCGCGGAGCCGGCTCCCCCGGCAGAGGCCGCGACAGGACACCCCGACCGACCTCCCGGGGCAAGGGCCGGCGCGAGCAGGACCTCACAGCCGCGCGCCCCGGCCGGCCAGGAGCAGCCCGGGGCACCGGTCCGAGCCGAGGAGGCCCGAGCCCGCCGGACAAAGGCGGGGCGGGCCACGCCCACGGGGCGGGGCCTCGGCCGGAAGCGGCGGGCCGGTGCGCGGGCCCGTCGCCTAGGCAACGGGAACGTCTGCGCCGGGCTTTTCAGAAAGCCCGAAAACGGGAGCTTAGCGCGGGGAGAAAGGCCGTGGGGGAGGGGAAGGGCCGAGACGGTATGGGGAGGGGGTCCCGGACCCCCGGGACCGGACGACTGCCCCACCCTGCTTTCGGGGGGTCTTTCGAATGAGAGTGGATCCTAGGGCAGAGTAGGGAGGGGGTCGGATGCCCCGCCCTCTGCGGGAGCCCAGTCCGGAAAGCAGCTCCACTCTCGGGCCCCTTTGTCTGCGAGCCGCTCTGAACCGGGCTCCGGCCGGCGACACAAAGGGAAGGCGGTGAGGACCGCGCAGGCGCGCGAGCCGCTGAGGTTGCTGGGAGCGGTGGTCCGGCCGCCTAATGGTAGGTCTCCTCCCTCCCGGGCCGCTGGCCGCCCTGGCCTTGCAAGCGCGCATGCGCCACCACTTCCGCGCTGCACGGCCCGCCCTTCCCCCCCCCCGCCCCCCTTAGGACGCGGGTTTCTCGTAGTCGGTGCCTGGGAGGAGTTATCCGTACTCGCCCCGCCTCCTCTTCATCTTGATTGGCCAACTGAGGTGAGGGCGGCAAGCGGATTGGGTCTCGGTGTTGCCAGTCTCTTTCGGGCCTTACTTATGCCCCCGCTCTGCTGCGGGGCTCTGGAGAGTGAGGGACTGGGAGTTGTTAGGGAGGTAGCGCCTTGGGTTAGCGATGGTCTCGGCGGCGGCCGTCCCATGCCTGAGTCGGTTCCGACCGGGTCTTCGGCAGGGCCGGCTGCTCCCCACGTTCCCGGATGGTCCTGCATTCCCGCCCGACAGGCTCTGCTTCCTAGTGCGAAACTCAGTAAAGTTCGCGCTTCGCCTGCCGCCCCTGTCCCCGCGACCCCTCCCCAGCCAAAGTGACAGACAAAGCCACACCCCCGCGCTGCTGGGCCGGTGAGGGGCGTGATGCGGCGGGGGCGGGGCCCGCGGGGAGGGGGCGATGGGGGGGGCGGGGCGCATGCGCGGTGCGGGGGGCCGAATGTTTCCCAAGTGTTTGAAACTGGTATTTGGGTTCTCCACGTTGGACAAGTGCGGCGCGGCGGGCGGCGCGCGCCCCTTCCCGCGCTCGCTCGGCCCCGGCCCCGGCCCTTGCGCCGGGGTGCGCGCCCGCACGCGCCGCCCCGCCCGCCCCGCGCCCGAGGCCGCCGAGCGCCGGCCGGGCCCGCCAGGCGCCGGGTCCCCGGGCCCAGGCGGCGCGGCTCGCAGATGTAGCGGCGCGGGGCCGGCCGGAGGGGGGGCGCCGGCGGGCGGGAGCTTTGCATTTTGCAGCTCTGGGCTCCGAGGGGGCGGGGGCTGGAGGAAGCGGAAAGCCGCGCCGAGTCGCCGGGGACCTCGGTGAACCATGTTGAGCCCTGCCAACGGGGAGCAGGTCCACCTGGTGAACTACGTGGAGGACTACCTGGACTCCATCGAGTCTCTGCCTTTCGACCTGCAGAGAAGCGTCTCGCTGATGCGGGAGATCGACGCGAAATACCAAGGTACGGCGGGAGGGATGGGCGGGGGCGGTCGCTCCATCCCCGCCGGTCGCGGCGCGCCGCCGGGCCGCGGGGCCGTCCTGTTCCCCGCCCGGAGGAGCCGCGGGCCCGCGGCGGCGGCCCTGGCCGGGCAGGAACAAAAGGTCTGGAGCGTCTTTGATTCGCCAAGGTCCTTGTGCACGAAGCCCGGACACGGAGGAGGAAGGAGGAACGGGAGGTCTCCATGCCAGGCTGCGCGAGCAAAGCGCTCTTTGTAGTGAAGTGACGAGGCGGGGTGCTGCGGGGGAGGGGGCTCAGGGGGCGCAGGCTAGGGCGCCGAGGGAGGGATGTGCCGCGGTCGCTGGGGCTGAGGGGCGCAGCGACGGGGCTGCGCGCAGGGCTGCTGGGAGGGCGCTGCGGGCGGCGGGTCCCCGGCTCTGCTCGCCATCCCCGGAGCCACCCCCACCCAGTCCCGAATCTGAGTGTTATATAAAGTCCGGGGTCGACACTCCGCGCCGTGCGGCCCGGGTCGCCGCCGCCCCCGCCCGGCCCCCCGGGCCTCCCGTGGAGCTGTACAGCGAGTGAGGGGCGGCGCGGCCGGGTGTAGTTCGCCGAGGGCGAGGGCTTTATTCCGTGCGTGAGGCGGGGAAGGGGAGGGCAGGGCAGGGAAGGGGAAGGAGAATGGGTCGGGGAGTCGCCCATCTGCTGTGCTCGGGGACGCGGGCAAAGCTTGTCGGCTCGCAGAGGAACATGGCAGGGAAGAGGACCTGTGGGTCGTTCTCTGCAGCCCCGGCTGCCCAGAGTTCCGGAGAGAGGCGGAGGGTTCGTATCCGCTGGGAATTGTTGGCTGTTGGGGAAACTTTCCTGCCTGGCCAGGCACGGCGCGGGGGGCTGTGTACGGGACGCGGATCGTCGCTCGGAGTTTACTAATGTTTACAGGGCTGCGCAGCAGGGAAACGGAAGCGGGGGGAGGTAGGAAGCGGCCGCACGCCCCAAGCGCACTGAGAGACCCCGCGGCATGGCGCCCCTGCGCGCTCTAGCCGAGCCGGGGCTTCGCAGCTACTTTTATAGGGGTCTTATTAGCATATTGCGAACGTCCCGCTGTGGCCTCCTTGTGATTGGTCTCGGCGTCCCCCATGGAATGTCCTTATCAGTCCGCTGCTGAGCTATTGGCTACTGAGCCGGATGAGGGTGGGCTTTGCGCAGTGACTGGCACGGGTCTCGTTTCCGCTGCCTCCTTGTTTCTCTGGAGGGGCGGGGAGGAGGAGGAGGAGGTCGAGTTGATTTGAATGTCTTTGGGTCGCCCGGCCTCCGGCCTCGGATTGGCCGTTGGCGCTGCAGGGGCGGGACGTGGTCGGTGATCCTGGGCTGTGATTGGCGTCCCGCTTGGCCTCCGCCCTACGGCCCGGAGAGCCCCAGAGGCGGTGGCTCTCGGGGCGTGGCGCGACGCCCGCTGGCTGCCTCCCCATTGGCTGAGGGCCCCGCCCCGCCCCTGTCCCTCAGGGGCCCGAGCCCGGTCACTTCCGGCCGCGGAGCCATGGCGGCACCGGCCGCCAGAGCGAGCGTGGCGAGCGCTGGTTCCGGAGCTGCAGAGGTCGCGGCTCAAGCCGCACGGACCCGCAGGCGGTCCGGCCGATGACCCGTGGGTGCGGCCGCGCGGAGCGGGGAAAGCTTGAGTGGCCCCGGGCGGGTGCCTGGCGGGGACGAGGGGGCCCCGAGGGCGCCGAGCCGGGCGGCGACTCCGCGGAGCGAAGATGGGAGGACTCGTGTCGCCGGCGCCGCTGGTGAGCGCCCTGGGGAGTGTGTCGGCACCGGCTGCGCCCCGCTCGGCTACTGTAGCGCCTCGCACAGCTGCTGTAGCGCCCCGCGCGGTGACTGTGTTGCTTCGGGGCCGGCGTCCCGCAGAGCGGCCCCCGCTGCGGAGCTCCCGCTGCGGCGCCGACGACGGCCGGCCGGGGAGCTGCGGGGACACTCGCGGGCAGGCGCCGCACCCACCGCTTCGGTGCCCGCGACCTGTGCTGGAGGCCGGACGTGGCCAGCGGCCTTTCCTCAGCCTGCGTCGGTCGGAGATGGTTCGGAAAGACGAGTGGTCAGTGCACCACGTTAGATGGCACTCGAGGTAGAGCTCGCGTGGCCGCGTTGAGTCACGTCTGCGGTGTTTGAGGTGTTGCTAGGGTATACCCGCCCCGCCTCGGACATCCGCGTCTTAGCCAGCGTCCGTGCAGCCTTCGTGGACAGGGCAAGTACGTGTCTAGCAGGTGGACGGGTCAGATGAGTTTTGCTGGAGGCTCATTTCGTGGCGGCCGTGGCTTCCCTGCAGGGACAGTGGTGTGGAGCATTTTCAGAAGAAGGTCAGCGGCCGCTGGAGCTGAGGGAGCCGGAGAAGTTCCTGGTGCGCCGGCAGGACACCTGCCTGTTAGACAGGAGGGTGCTGGTACCGCGCGCGGCGGTGGCTCTGTTGACACTGGACTTCGCGGGGGGAGTCTAAGAGACACATGCCGCTGTGCAGGTAACAGAATTACTCCTTGGTAATTTCGTGCTGTGATTTTCGTTTCTTTTCCACATGCGAGGCTTCACGTGGATGTAAGCTTGCTTGTGCTGTAAAAACCGGTTACTGAATTTCACGGTAATAGGAACTTTTTTTCTGTGAAAGGCTAGCATTGACTTTACAGATTTGGTTACCAGTTAAACCAAATAGTAGCTTTGTAATATGCAATTAACTTAGAATAAGTTGCAGAAACTCATATTTTAACATCTATGAAAAACAGAACTTAGATAAATTGAGCCTATTTATTTTCAGAATTAATTACTCCCAGACACTGGGACTGTGGCATTCCTCCTTTCTGGGGGTGGTAAATGGTCTACATTGTTCTTCTAGGAAGTATCTTCAGAGCCGTCTTCAGTTTAAGAATATAGCCTGGAAAATAATACATACATTTAGGTAACCTTCAGTGTTGGTCTGTGTTCATGTGTTTATTCCAGTGTTAGGTTTATGCCTTGTAACTATAAGAGATAAGATCTGGAAGGGATGAGGGTTACATTTTATACATCCTGCCTCCCACACTTCCTCGCTGGAGAATAGAATTGCCTAATGTTAAGAGACTGCAAATGGTTTCAGGATAAAAATCTGATACTATTTATTCATTTCTTTTTTTTTTTTAGTAATCTCTACACCAAACTCTGGGCACTCAAACTCAGAACCCCAAGAACAAGAGGTGCATGATTTTCTGTCTGAGGCCGGCAGGCTCCCTAATACTGTTTAGATTTGTTACTCTTTGGGGAAAATAACTCTGGAAATTTCTGTTTATATTTAAGTAGTTTTTTGGCAAGAATATTTATTTTCCTTGTTTCAATCAAGATTATTTAACAACTTTTATATCTTTAGAAATTGCCCAATTATATTCTGTTTTAAAGATTTTATTTATTTATTTGATAGAGAGCGATCACAAGTAGGCAGAGAGACAGAGGTGGGGGAAGCAGGCTCCCCCCAAGCAGAGAGCCCTATCTGGGGCTCGATCCCAGGACCCCGAGATCACCACCTGAGCTGAAGGCAGAGGCCCAACCCACTGAACCACCCACACACCCCCTAATTACACTTTCCAAATTACATTTTTAAATCATACACACTTTTTTGTTTTAAGATTTTATTTTTAAGTAATCTCTACACTCAGTGTGGGGCTTGAACTCAAAACCCAAGATCAGGAGTCACGTGTTCTACCGACTGAGCCAGTCAGGTGCGCCCCTGTACAAAGTTTAAATTTAGTACTGAGGGTTTTTTAGTTTTGGTTATGTCTTAAAATCTGTTGATTTTTACAGATGTGAATATGTATTGTCCTAACCAGTAAATGCAAGAGCAAAATCTGACCCCTTTGTTTTAAGGCAAAGCAAGCTCGTCTGACTTAAGCTGTGGCAAACCAGTTTTGTTTTTAGTAATACAGAGGAGCAAGGTGAGACGGCCGTGATGTGACTGACAGACGGAGGCCCTGGGTCACTAGGTACTATTTACACACATTCTCTGATTTCATGCAGTATTCTAGACATTGGTGCATTAAAATAAAGGGAATAAAGGTCTTTAAGTTAGAAGAATATTTGAGTAAAAACTGGAAATATAGGACATAAACCACTTAGTTTTTTTTTTTTTTTTTTTTTTTTAATTTATTTTACAGATCACAAGTAGGCAGAGAGGCAGGCAGAGAGAGAGACAGGAGGAGGAGGAGGCAGGCTCCCTGCTGAGCAGAGAACCCAATGCGGGACTTGATCCCAGGACCCTGAGATCATGACCTGAGCCGAAGGCAGAGGCTTTAACCACTGAGCCACCCAGGCGCCCCGACCACTTAGTTTTATAGAAAGGAAAAGTTTGGGTAGCAGCACTCCACCTAATTTAAACTTCTCCCCTCAGTTGCTGACCCTGACAGTAACGTTAGTTACCCATGCTTTTAAGTGCACGGAGTCCCTTGGGGGCTCTGAGGGGCACTTTGCCAAATGGGAACTGTGTTGGTATTTGTGTTTAGTTCCAGGAATTTTTTTCCAGTGGGGGCAAAAAAGTCGCTTGAAAGGCCCGTACGTTATAGGATCTTCATACTAGGAAATCTTGCGTTGATGATTTCTGTCCTTCGCAATTACTTTTTTATAGACTAGAGAATTTAAATGAAAAGCTCTGTAGTGTTTATAGATTGGACGTAATGCTTATTTTTCCTTTGCAGAAATCCTGAAGGAACTGGATGAGTATTATGAGAAATTCAAACGCGAGACAGACGGCGTCCAGAAAAGGAGAGTGCTGCATTGCATTCAGAGAGCCCTGATTCGGAGCCAGGAGCTGGGCGACGAGAAGATCCAGATCGTGAGTCAGATGGTGGAGTTGGTGGAGAACCGGACCAGGCAGGTGGACAGTCATGTGGAGCTCTTTGAGGCTCATCAGGAGGTCAATGACGCCACCGGCCACAGCGGCAAAGCCGGCCAGGATAAGTCCAAGAGTGAGACAATCACGCAGGCGGAGAAGACCAATAATAAGCGGTCTCGGCGGCAGCGCAACAACGAGAACCGAGAGAATGCGGCCAATAATCACGACCACGATGACATCACCTCCGGGACGCCTAAGGAGAAGAAAGCAAAAGCCTCCAAGAAGAAGAAACGCTCCAAGGCCAAAGCCGAGCGGGAAGCGTCCCCTGCGGACCTTCCCATCGACCCGAACGAGCCGACGTACTGTCTGTGCAATCAGGTCTCCTATGGAGAAATGATCGGCTGTGACAACGACGAGTGCCCCATCGAATGGTTCCATTTCTCCTGCGTGGGGCTGAATCACAAACCCAAGGGCAAGTGGTACTGTCCCAAGTGTCGAGGAGAGAACGAGAAGACCATGGACAAGGCCCTGGAGAAATCCAAAAAGGAGCGGGCGCATAGCAGGTAGTAGGCGGAGCCGCGCAGCGCGTAGCAGGTAGTAGGCGGAGCCGCGCGGCGGCGGGGACAGCGGCCGCCGGTGTATTTATTACGTCGCCGCCTGCGCTGAGGCGCAAGGACTGTACATTGTACATTTTTCAAGAATGTTAGAAAAGGAGCCATTCCTTTTGCAGGGATGGCGGTGACTCTCTGCCTTTTGTTTTCATTGGTACACACGTGTAACAAGAAAGTGGTCTGTGGATCAACATTTTAGAAACTACAAATATAGGTTTGAATTAAACACTCAAGTGAGTCTCAGACTGATTTGTTTTGCTTTTGTTTTTGTTCTGCTGGGGCGGGGGTGACTTGGAAGCTACGTGACTTGTTTCCTGCGGAAAGAGTTTCATTTAGCATCATTAGCATTATATTAATAAAAATAATGGTATTGCTTCATGAGCACGTCTTTAAATATTAGCCAGATTGCCAGAGTCATAGCCCATAGCACATGTGTTTCTTGCCGCGATCACGTATAGCCATATAACAATCCCACATAAAGGTTTAAAGTTTGCAGGTTATCTTTTTAGACAGGTGAATGCTAAAGTTTTACGTGACAAACATTTTCTATTACTGGCCTGTTCCACAAATGGCCTTTTTTAAATGACTGGGGACAGTTTTAATTAAACCGCATGGAGGTGGTTTAGTCGTGGAACTTCAGAGCACGCCTTTTTGCTGTCACACATCTCCATGTGGCTCCATGTTTCATTCACTGGAGGCGTGTAAATGTACTTTCCAAGTGAACTTACACTTGCTGCTTTGTAACCAGAAACCTCTGTAGAACCGAGGTGTGTTTTTGACTGTGCACGAGAGCTGTGCAGGTGTGAGGTCCAGAAAGAAGTGAGGTTTGACCTCGTTGCTCCTCTTGCAGTACATTTAATTGGGGTGCAAGTAATTTTTAAAATTTTTCTTTTAAAAACCTGTATACCAGCAGTTTAGACAAAGCCTTAAAGCACATTTCTTTTTATTGTTCTTAATAATGAAATAGAAGTACCTAATTGCCAGCAAATAGATGTCAGAGTATATATTTAGAACAGGGGTTAGGGAATTACTGACCACAAGCCGCATCAGCCTACCACCTGTTCTCACAAGGCCTGTGAGCCAAGAATGTGTTTTACATTGTTAAGTCTTTATTTTATTTTTCTTTCTTTCTTTCGTTGAGAGTGAGTGTGAGCAGGGGAGGGGCAGAGGGAGAGGGGGAGAGAGAATCTTTTTTTTTTTTTTAATTTTATTTATTTGTCAGAGAGAGAGAGAGCGTGTGCACACGCCAGCGCACGAGCAGGCAGAGGCGGAGAGAGAAGCAGGCCCCCTGCCGAGCAAGGAGCTGGACACGGGACTCGATCCCAGGACCCTGGAATCAGGACCTGAGCCAAAGGCTGTGGCTTAACCGACTGAGCCACCCAGGCGTCTCTGGGAAGAGAGAATCTTTTTTTTTTTTTTTTAAAGATTTTATTTATTTATTTGTCAGAGAGAGAGGGAGAGAGAGCGAGCACAGGCAGACAGAGTGGCAGGCAGAGGCAGAGGAAGAAGCAGGCTCCCTGATGAGCAAGGAGCCCGATGTGGGACTCGATCCCAGGACGCTGGGATCATGACCTGAGCCGAAGGCAGCTGCTCAACCAACTGAGCCACCCAGGCGTCCCTGGGAAGAGAGAATCTTAAGCAGACTTCACATCCAGCCTGGAGCCCCACACAGGGCTGGATCCCACGACCAGAGGTCATGACCTGAGCTGGACGAAATCCAGAATTGTGTGCTGAACCAACTGAGCCACCCAGGTGCCCCTGTTAAATGCTTAAAAAAAAAAGAAAGAACCCTGCGAAATAACACGCGAACGTTGTAATAACATGCGGATTTTAGTGTCCGTCATCAGGTGTCACTGGGCCGCAGTCCCCCGTGTTCATTCGCTCAAGCGTTACGGCTGCTTTTACGATGGCTCAGTCGTTCGCATCGGAGCTCAAACGCCCCCAGAGCTGGAATCCCTTACTTTCCGGCCCCGCGCACAGAGGCTTGCCGACCTCTGGTGTAGACTAACTTCCTTTCTAAGCAATAGTCTCGTTCCCATTTCGAAGCGGTACGCGGTGGAGAGAATTTGTTTCCTTCCATAGTCTGTTGTGTCGGTTCTGTGAGGCCGCCGAGAGGAAGCGCTGGGGTTACTGGCATCTGAAGTCCCATGTGGCCCGATTTACCATGAGACACTGTGTTGTTTTCGGATTGTTTACTTTATTTGACAAACATTGAGAACTTCATTTGTGCTCGACAGAAATCCCTCAGTGTTTTATAGTGAATTTCCATTCTAGAGAACTCCCTGGTAGAGAAATGCAAATTGTAGTTGTGTATGCATTAAAATGTGAATTTTTTGCATATCAGGACCTATGAACAGGCATTTACTTTCCAGCAAAACTTCAAAAACATTTAAGAATCTTTTTGGCCTCTGCCTTGGTCTCAGGTCATGATCCCAGGGTCCTGGGATCGAGCCCCACCTCAGGCTCTCTGCTCAGCGGGGAGCCTGCTTCTCCCTCTCCCACTCCCTCCGTGTGTTCCCTCTCTCGCTGTGTTTCTCTCTGTCAAATAAATAAATAAAATCTTAAAAAAGAATCTTCTTGAAGGTTAAAATTTAAGATTTACCTAGACAAATAATAAAAGTTTTTCTCAATGAAAATAGGTACTAGAATACTTGATGACAGTCCAAAGCAATAAAAGTGACTTAAGAGAATCTTTGCTTACATAAAATTCCATATGCTAGTTTCTACTCCTGTTTTAAGTAGAGCTAATAATGAGAATTAAGTTACAGGAGTGAAGATTGACTAGCTAATATGGATTTCATATTTAACAGTTCTGGTGTCTGTAAGGGTAGATAGACAGGCATGGAGGCTCATCTTGGCTGGGTTTGAACCCATCTTTGTCCCTTAGGGGCTTGCGCTTGAAGAAATAGCTTAACTCATGGGGCACCTGGGTGGCTCAGTGGGTTAAGCCTCTGTCTTCGGTTCAGGTCATGATCCCAGGGTCCTAGGATCGAGCCCCGAATCGGGCTCTCTGCTCAGCAGGGAGCCTGCTTCCCCGCCCCCCACCCGCCTCTCTGTCTACTTGTGATCTCTCTCTCTCTCTCTCTCTCTGTCAAATAAATAAATAATCTTAAAAAAATAGCTTAACTCTTGATCTGTGGTTCACTTTTAAAATAATCGGCTTTATAAACGGTGCTTCCGAGAGAGAGATCAGGGTAAGTGAAGAGCAGCCTGGCACGCAGTCACTCAGAAGCTGGACACTTGCTCCCACCGTTGAGGAAGTTTCCGATAAGGGCAAATGGCGAAGCGTTCTTTGTTCTAAACACGTGAAACATCATAGAGGCAGATTTTGTTGGATTTGGCGGTCTTTAAGTCACTTTCAGTATTTCCAGTGAAGAGTAAAATCACACGTGAGTACTCGCAACGTCAAGATTTAGGCTCGAGATCGCGATTGGCTGAGGAGCCGGAGGAGGCAGGTGGCCCTGGGGAGCCGCGCCATGGACTGGAGTGTGGGCGTAGCCGGCGCCAGGCCCGCTCTTGTGGAACCGCTGCTTCTCCGCATTTGTTTATGAAAGAATTTTTAATTGAGGTTCGATGGACATGGAACGTTTTGGTTTCAGATGTACAGCATAATGCCTGGATGTCTGTGTGTACTGTGAGATGCTCGCGGGAGTCTAGTTATCACCTGTCGCCATGGTTACAGGAACCGTCTGCTGTGGTCCGGACTTGGAAGATTGCCTCTCCCAGCAGCTGTCAGATCTGCCGCGCAGCGCCACCTGCCGCAGGTCACCTCCCCACGCTGACTTTCCAGCGGGAGGTCCGTAGCCTTCTGCCCCGTCACCCAGTCCCAATCCTGCTCTGGCAACCGCTGGATCTTTGTACCGAATCCCCGAGTTATGACAGTTCAGAGAAAGTCTGAAATGTCTCCATGAGAATGAATTTTAACCTGGACCTGGAAACGTGGCTCCTTCGGGAAACCAGTGCACGGCCCTGGCATGGCGTTCCCGGGGTAGACGGTGCTGTCCTCCCGTCCCCAGCAGGACACTGCGGCCACCCCCGCAGACTGCCTTCCAGTGACTCAGACACGGTAGTGTGGCCCTCTTGGTCCCCGAGACTATCACAGGGGGCAAGTGCTGAAGTGAGAAAGCTTTCGCCGATATCAAAGCCGTCTTGCCACTACCCACTCATTTTACAAAGCACAGAGATGTCCTTGAAATGTCCTGTATGTCATGTTCATACAGTGTTCCAGGGAACATGCACTCAGGCAGTTCACCTTTCCACGGGCAGAGTTGCTAGCTTTGGGGCAGGCGTGTTTAAAGACGGAACAAGCTTCTGCGGATCAGCCTCCGCCCTTTGTCCCGTCCAGAGAAACGTGTGATTCTTGGCGATCCCTCGGGTGGCAGGCCGAGCTCTCCCGCGCTGTTCCCGCGTCGGACCGTCCTGCTCTGCTGCCGGGGCCCCGCCGCTGTTGAGCAGCCCGGGAGGCCGCCTTCTGGGTTTGCTGAGTCCGTCCCTGGGCGTCCAGAGCGGGAGGAAGGTCACGGCCGGAGGGAGGCCTGTCGTGGCCCCGACACCCTCTTTAGGTCGTCGTGGGGGTGTGTTTCGGCAGATCTGTTCCGTTGTTTTCCTCACCGAGCAGACACTAGCGCGGTGCCCCCTCCTGCCCAAAGGGGGGCAACGAATGCGCGGGTGTAGCTGGGGAGAAGGCAGGCACCGGCCGCTTCTCTTGCCTCCGGTCCTCGGCCTTCCCCGGTTTTGTGGGCAAATGCTGCAGCTCGCTCGGCTTCCAGAGAGACCCAGCGCCTGGAGGCCCAGCGCGGGGGGCTGGTTGAGTCCTGCCCCCGCCCCGCCCCCCCTGCCTCGCCGACCGGAGCTTTCCTGTTAAACAGGAAAATGCTTGGGCTTCAGTCAACTCTAAATAAAACTCTCCGGCTGACGTAGAGCCGCTGCTCGTGGCCCGCGCCTGCTCGCGGCCCGCGCCTGCTCGCGTCCTTGGCATACCTGGTGGTAAATGTCCCCGCCGCCCCGCCTGGGGACACGCTCCTGCCCCCGGAGAGGGGCCCAGACCCAGGTGCGAGACCCTGAGTCACACGAGGCCACAGTCCCCCACTTGGCCGTGAGACCCGTCTCCTGGCAGCCCCAGGCTGGGCCAGCGGACGCGCTTCGCTCAGGACACCGCGCTGTTGGCCCTGTGAACTGGCACCAGGAGTGCGGCAACGTGTCTACACCGGTCTCGCCTCCGTCCTCACTGCCCCGTGTGGTAGGGAGTTACCCTGGATCCGTGACTCCGAACCTCACTGGGCCGGGGGTGGAGTGGGGCTGGGAGCCCAGCGCCGTCAGCCTGGGGCCTTCATGGCCGGGCCTGTCCCGGGACCCAAAGGCCCAGGCGGCTGAGCACAGCACGGTCCCTCCTGTCGGTGGACCAGCGCGGCGGCCTGGCGCGCTCCTCCTCGTGCGGGGCAGTAGGTTTCGGATGGTCTCTAACCGCTGCGACTTTAACCACTTATCAGGCGTGGAGTATCTGCCGTCCCAGAAGCTGCACAAGCTGTGAGGTCTCAAGGTCTGAATCGGGACCGGCAGAGTCCAGTTCGGCGCTGGGGACGTCACCTGTCTCGCCCAGGGTCCTCACCAGCAAAGTGAGGCCAGGGACGGCGTGAGGCCAGGGATGGCATGTGTGCCACGGTTGGGAGGGTCGGCCTGGCCCACGTGTGCAAGTACCGTACACACATGAGGACCACAGACTTCACTGTGGTCCGCCGTCAAAGGTTCTAGCCGCTGTGTCCTGCAGAACGGGAGTGAGAGTCCTTACAGCTGGAGAAGAACAGTCCAGTCCGGCCAGAAAATAAAGTGGCCGCTTCTCCTTCCGTCCCGTGGGTGGCGTGGGTCTGCAGCTGCGCTTCTATAAATGACTCTGTTTCTAGAGCACAGAAGCGGAGAAGGACAGTCATATCTGCGGCAGCCGTCACAGCTGATGGCGTTTCTTGTTGACTCACCTCTTGGCTCAATTCAAGCAGGCGGACAGTTAGTTCAGGCCCTTGGTGTGGGGGTGTGGAAGTCAGAGCCCAGAACGGGGCCGTCGCTCAGCGGGTCCGTGGTGGGGCTCCCGGGCCGGATGCGGGGGTCTGGGCTGTCGGGCCAACGGCCGCGCTGCCGCGCTCTGCTGTCGGACCCTGGGCCCGCGCTCCCTTCTGTGAACGCTTGGCAGAGCCGCTCTCCGTGGGAAGCGGAGCCCTCAGGAAAGACGTGTTCAGTAGACAATCAATCTGTGAGCTGACAGAGAAAAGCAAGACATTTTCTTTTCTAACTTCTAAATGTTCTAGAATCACACCTAAGAATTTCAGATTTGTTGGTGGGAAGGAAATATTTTTACGATGGACGTATAGGCCATTAGAAATGCCACATTTCTGGGCGCCTGGGTGGCTCAGTGGGTTAAGCCACTGCCTTCGGCTCAGGTCATGATCCCAGGTCCTGGGTTCAAGCCCCACATCGGGCTTTCTGCTCAACAGGGAGCCTGCTTCCTCCTCTCTCTCTGCCTGCCTCTCTGCCTACTTGTGATTTCTCTCTGTCAAATAAATAAATAAAATCTTTAAAAAACAAAACAAAAAAAAAGAAATGCCACATTTCTAAATAATTACTATTTGAGAAATTGGATTTGGTTAGATTTTGATCACCCCGTGCATTCAATATTTTCTACTATAAAATTTCATAAAAACAAATGTAAATAATCGTTCACTGGGCTTATTAACAACCTGCCCAGGTACGAAGATGCTTGAAAAGATTTGCTGTCTCCCAGATTTGTCTTTTCCGTGTGAGAAGTTGCTTGCTAAGTATTTTTCTCCATCATCGCATTTAAGCATCTTTGGGCTGCAAGTCCCAGGCGTTGACAGACTGTGCCTGAGGCAAGGATGGAAAAGGTAAGGGCCATAGCCAGCAGGAAGCCAAGCAGCAAGGAGCACAGATGTGCCCCGAGGAACAGCCCTGCCCAGCTGGACACAGATGCACTTGGCCACCACGATGGCCAAGGGCAGACGGCGTACTAGATGCCAAGTGGGTCTGGCTCAGATGGTCAGGTACTCTGTTGGGAGTAAACTTTTCCATTTTTAAAATCCTTCATGCCCGGTAGATGCCGTGTTTCGAGCAGGTGGTGACACGGCCATCGTGGTGGCCAGACCGGATCTGGCTTCATTCTTCCCACATTCGTTGGGACGTGCTCAGGGAATGGAAATTAACTTGTATATTTCAAGGTAAGTAAAAATTAGGTGGTGGGGGGGGTTTTAACAATCCACGGTCAATATGCATGATTTTCAAAATATTTTTTGACTCTTTGCATCACTCATCTGCTCCCTAAACATGATTAAAACCTGCATCACGATGGAACATTCTCGGGCACAAAGACGGGCTGCGACGTCTCCGGTGGTTGCAGACGGTCGTGCGAGGCCGGACTTGCCGGGCGCGTCTCACTCCTCACGCAGCATCAAAGGCGAATAAGGAACATCTCACTCTGCAAACTTTGGAACCTCATTTCTAGACTCAAGAACATTAACAAAGCGGAACAGGACCGACTGCAGAAAGGAAGGATGAGAACAGAATGTGCGAGGACACTCCTGAAACCGTTCGTGAGGTTTATTCCGGTCACTGTATATTGGCAAGTCATCTGGACGTTCAGTGTCAAGGACATTATTGTCACTTAGTAACCTCTGATGGGACACACTGGTGTGGCACAGATCTCAGACAGAGTGCAGTTCTTGCCACTGAGTATGCGGTGCAGCCTACTTTCTGAAAAATACAGACACTGAGCAGACCACGAAAGAGCCAATTGGACCAAATGGGCGAAAACTCGGAGTGGCAAGACCACTGGGGCAACGGCTGATGTCTTGGGGAAGCGACATACACGGCCAGATTTGCCCATTTTATTTCTTCCTTGACTCCTAGAAAGCTACTTTGTGGTATGAGTCTTAGAACAACTTTATTGATATTTTTAAATATCTGGCGTAGGGAGGAAGCTGACGAGTGACACATCTGCACGGGTGAAAGGCCCCCCGCGGCAGGCAGTCCGGGATCTTAACCGTTGAGGGCACCAGGCCAATGTTCCTTAAGTGCAGGAAAAGCAAAAGGTCAACCCCAGAAGATGACAATAAAAGCAAGCATGATGTTGAGAGAGTTGGTACGTGCCCTCTGGAGAAGCCACGAGGAACTTCTGACTGAGATGCTGGGCCAAGCCTCAAACACTCAAAAAGCTGGATATATTCATGTGAGGGAGGGGACAAGTTTTAAATCTGTACCTAAGAGCAAACACAAGAAAGGAGATTCCCCCAAGCAAAGCAACTCAGAGCCAGGGTGGTGAGGAGTTGCCGCAGGGGCGTGCAGGCCACCGGGCCCTCTGGATGGATCTCCCGCCCCGCCTGGGCTCGTGGGGCGGGTACCACAGCCGGGACAGTAGACTTCCCAGCTGACCCTGGACAAGGCCACACAGCTTCTGGCCAGACCCTGTCCGTGGAGGCTCACCCTTGGGACATGGCCGGCCCCAAAGGCCACACGAATGTTCCTTCCACAACCTCAGCTGAGTCCCCTGGGCAGCCAGGGCTGCCGGACGCAGCCACGCTCGGGACGCAGCCACCAGACACGCGAGAGAGTCAGCAGGGGGTTCCGAGTCCCGGTGACGCCGAGTGCGCAGAGATGAGCGGAGCGCGCCCCAAACCCTCCGAACTGCGGGTGCCTGAGCAAAGCGATCGGGGCGGTTGTCACGAGCCACAGGTAAGCCGCGCAAGCATGCGGTGTGCCTTGCTTTGGACATCAATGGCATCATCCCCGATGTACTGATCTTACGCTTGCTCATTTTGCCCTTTGTAATGCTGTGCCCTGGAGATCTTTCCATGTCAATCCGTAGAGATTAGTTAACCTATAATTAACTACTGCAGATCATTCTGTCCTCATGTATTTAAACACTCCTCTGTTGATCAACATTTAGATTGCTTCAGCTTTTTCCTTATTGCGAGCCTTTCTAAGGTAAATATCTAACCACGCACATGTGTGTTTCTCTATGATACACAGAGATGAAATTGTCACAGAAAATCCTCACATTTTTATCTTTATGCCAAGCTGCCCAAAAAGCTATGCCCTTCTATACTGCCACCAGCAGTATATGAGAATACTTACTTACCCCTGTCTTTATCATCACTGGATATTAACAAAATAAATGTTTTTCCTATCTTGAGAAAAAAATATATGTGATACATTATGTTATAATTATATGTATTATATATTAACTACTAAGTATTAACTACTTAACTTAGTAGTTAAGTATTAACTACTTAAGTGTTACATATTTTATACATATTATATAATAGATACATATCATATATTTTATATGTAAATATATGTATTTAAATTTAATCTGCACTTTCCTTGTTTGTAGTGATTTTTCTGTAACTCTTCAGTGTCTACTGGCCATTTGTGTATATTCTAAAATGGTTGATTTTCTTATTGCTTTGTTCCGTGCAAACATTTTCTCCAGTCTGTTGTGGTATTTGTTCACGGCATCTTCTGTCATAAAGAAGCTTTAAAGTTTGAGCTTGGTATCTCTGAACTTTGTTTTCCTTACAGGACTTTATATTATATTACATTTTGATTAAGAAAGTCTTTTCCACCCCAAGATTATGAAATACTCTCTTTTATATTTAAAAAAAAAAAAAAAAAAACCTCCTTTATCCCTCTGGAATTTATTTATTTATTTTTATGAGGAAAACCATGGTTAGCTTTAGCCAGCTGGGCTCAGTGCAGACCAGCCCGTTTGTCGGCGGCATCCGAAGCATCACAGTCAGGGGCCCGTGGAACACATGCCTTCTTCTCTCCACCAGGCCTGATCAAGGTGCTGACCTTGGCCATGACAATGTCACAGAGCTTCTACGTGGCCTGTTTGATCTGGTGCTTGTTGGCCTTGACTTCCACAATGAACACAAGCGTGTTGTCTCCTGTTTTCTTCATGGCCGACCCAGTAGTCCGGGAGCTTGATGACCGCGCAGCAATTGTTTCTCCGGGGGGCGCTCTTCCCAGGGTGTTCGGGGCTGCCTCCGGAGGTGCACAGTCTTGGGTTGTTGGAACGCAGGCGACCTGCCGATCTTTGTTTTGTGACTGTGGACGCCTTTCAGCACTGCTTTCTTGGACTTCGAAGCCTTTGCTCTGGCTTTGGCTTTGGGAAGGGCAGGGGCTTTCTTCTTAGCTTTCAGCACGATCTTCGTAAAAGGTTTTACTTATTTTTTTAAAGATTTTATTTACCTGACAGAGAGAGACAGCAAGAGAGGGAACACAAGCAGGGGAAGAGGGAGAAGCAGACTCACTTGGTCAAGCTGCTGGGAACCCTGTAAAGAAGGTACCAGGCTAGGGGCGCCTGGGTGGCTCAGTGGGTTAAGCCTCTGTCTTCGGTTCAGGTCATGATCTCGGGGTCCTGGGATCGTGCTCCGCATCAGGCTCTCTGCTTGGCAGGGAGCCTGCTTCCCCCTCTCTGCCTACTTGTGATCTGTCTCTGCCAAAGAAATAAAATCTTAAAAAAAAAAAAAAAGAAGAAGGTACCAGGCTAGTTCTTCCAAGGAACTCTGATGGCTCCAAAAAGTCAATCTTAATTCCTTAAAGCTGTCTGGTCATATCTGGGTCTCTGCATGTCTCCCTCCAAAATGACATTCCAGTTGAAGTCTTGGTAATATGACCAATGTTTCCAAAGGTGTCCTGTTGCAAGAACAGATTCTGATTGAACTTATGCAAATAAATACACAGCCAGAAAAATATGAAAATACTGAGTGTTTCTGAATTCTGAAGAGATGACAAGGGGACAAAAAGACAAAGGTTTCATATCTGTTTACAAAAGAATCTTTTACCAAATTTCAGTAAGTCACAGGTAGCTTTAAATCTGGAAGAACAAACATTAGAGAACCAGCAGTGTTTCAAACAAGAGTGCAGGTTTAAGGAATTAAAGACAGCTTTAAGGAATTAAGATTGACTTTTCCCATTGCTTCCAAAAATTCTTACTCTTACTTTTATGATCTTGACAGTATCAGGACCTGTACTTGTCATTACAATGCAGTCGACAAGGAAATTCAGTGACACACAACATCTCAATAGTAGCATTACAAGAGGTGACGTTATACCAGGATATATAAAAACCTTAGAGGCGCCTGGGTGGCTCAGTGGGTTAAGCCTCTGCCTTCAGCTCAGGTCATGATCTCGGGGTCCTGGGATCGAGTCCCGCGTTGGGCTCTCTGCTCAGCGGGGAGCCTGCTTCCCCCTCTCTCTCTGCCTGCCTCTCTGCCTGCTTGTGATCTGTCAAATAAATAAACATAATCTTAAAAAAAAAAAACTCAGAAAGATTATATAATTTCTGGAACAGTCATAGTATCCCACCATATAATAAGGTTTATTACCACTAAGAAGGTTTATTGTCACGTATTTGACCATGCTCCCCATGTGATTTGATGTACCAAATAAACAAGAAAAATCAGTCAAGAAGACTTCATTGAGAAGTTAAACTTGGGGACACATTTATCATGTAAATGGATGTGAGAAGAAAGCCAGGGTAGCAAAACTTAAGTGTGGACAAAATTGATTTTAAAACAAACACTGTAACAGAGACAGAGAAAGGCAACATATAATAATAAAGATTGTATCTTCTGTGGGTTCAGTAAGAAACTTAATCATTGTAAATATTTGTGAACCCAACACGGAAGCACCTAAACACATAAAACAATAACAAACATAAGAGAAATAATCGATAATAAAGTACGATAATAGTAGGGGATATTAACACCCTCTTCTAGCAATGGACAGATCACCCAAACAGAAAACCAACAAGGAAACGGTGGCTTTGAATGACACGTTGGACCAGAAGGACTTCACAGACTTCAGAACATGTAACCCCAAAGCAGAATACACGTTCTTTCAAGTGCACGGGGACTAGTTTCCAGAATAGATCACCCATTAGGCCACGAAACAAGACTTAGTACATTAAAAAAAAACGGAAGTCATACCATGCACCTTTTCTGAAATGTGCTGTGAAACTAGAAATCAACCACAAGAAAAAGTCTGGAAAGAGCACAGAGACGTGAAGTTACCGTACATGCATCTACTCAACAATGAGTGGGTCAACCAAGAAACTAAAGAGGAAATCAAAGTACATGGGAACAGATGATTAGGAAAACACAACAGTCCAAAACCTGTGGGATGCCAGGTTCTAAGAGGGAAGTTTATAGCAACATAGGCCTACCTCAAGAAGCAAGGAAAATCCTACCCTCACCTTACGTGTAAAGGAACTAGAAAAAGAAGAAGAAAACAAACCCAAGCCCAGCAGAAGGAAGGAAACAATAAAGATTAGCACAGAAATAAGTGATGGACAACGAAGATACAACAGAACAGATCGATGCATCCAAGAGATGGTTCTTTGAAAAGATCAACAAAACTGATAAACCTCTAGCCAGACTCATTTAAAACAGCGAGCGAGTGAGAGGACCCAAGTAAACAAATTACTAACGAAAGAGGAGAAATAGCCAACCCCACAGAAATACAAACAATGTAAGAGAATCATGAAAATTACATACTGAAAAATTGGACGACTTACAAGAAATGGATAAATTCCTAGAAACATGTAATCTACCAAAACGAAGGCAGGAAGAAAGAGAAAATGTAAACAGACCAATCGTCAGCAATGAAATTGAATCAGTAAGGAAAAAAACCTCCCAACAAACGAAAGTCTGGGACCAGATGGTTTCACAGGTGAACGCTAGCAAACATTTATTTATTTATTAAGATTTTTATTTATTTGTCAGAGAGAGAGAGAGAGAGAAAGAGAATGAGAGCACAGGCAGAGAGGCAGGCAGAGGCAGAGGGAGAAGGAGGCTCCCCACCGAGCAAGGAGCCCGATACAGGACTCGAGCCCAGGAAGCTAGGATTATGACCTGAGCCGAAGGCAGCCGCTTAAACAACTGAGCCACCCAGGCGCCCCACATTTATTTATTTATTTTTTAAAAGATTTTATTTATTTATTTGACAGACAGAGATCACAGGTAGGAAGAGAGGCAGCAGAGAGAGGAGGAAGCAGGCCCCCCGCTGAGCAGAGAGCCCAATGCCAAATGCAATCCCGGGACCCTGAGATCATGACCTGAGCCGAAGGCAGAGGCTTAACCCACTGAGCCACCCAGGCAGCCCTCTAGCGAACTTTTAAAGAAGAGTTTACACGTTTTCTTCTCAAACCATTCCAGTAAGTAGAAGAGGAACTCCAAATTCACTCTGTGAGGCCAGCATGACCCCAAAGACACCACTGAAAAAGAGAACCGCGGCCCAGTCTCTCTCATGCATATGGATGCGAAAGTCCTCCACAAAATCCTAGCAAACTGAATCCAACAATATATTCTGAAAATCATGCACCACAACCAAGTGATATCTATTCCTGGGTTGCTAGGGTGGTTTAAATATTCACAAAACAACCAGTGTGATACATGGCATCAACAAGAGAAAGGATAAGAACGATATAACCATTTCAACAGATGCAGAAAAAGCATCTGACAAAGTACAACACCCATTCACGATAAAGACCCTCAACAGAGCAGGTCTAGAGGGAACATACCTCAATATAATAAAGACCATAAATGAAAATCCCACAGCTACCACCATCCTAAGTAGGGAAACACTGAGAGCTGTCCTCGTAAGGCCAGGGACAAGACAGGGATGTCCACTCTCACCACTTCTACCCAACATGGGACTGGAAGTCCCAGCCTCTGCAACCAGACAAGTAAAAGAAACAGGCATCCGAATTGGTAAGGAAGAGGTAAAACTCTCACTATTGGCAGAGGACAAGATACTACACATAGAAAACCCAAAAGACACCACCAAAAAACTACAGAACTGGTAAATGAATTCAGTAAAGTCACAGGATACAAAATCTATGTATAGAAATCTGTTACATTTCTTTCTTTTTTTTAAAGATTTTATTTATTTATTTGACGCACATAGATAACAAGTTGGCAGAGGCAGGGGGGGCGGGGGGAAGCAGGCTCCCCACAGAGCCAGGAGCCTGATGCAGGGCTTGATCCCAGGACCCTGGGATGAAGACCTGAGCCGAAGGCAGCTGCTCAACAAACTGAGCCACCCAGGCGCCCCATGGAATAATTTTTTTAAAAGATTTTTTATTTTTAAGTCATCTCTACACCCAAAATGGGGCTCGAGCCCACAACCTGGAGACTGAGACCAACAGGCTCCACCGACTGAGCCGGGCAGGCGCCACTCTAGGAGTAAACTTAACGGAAGAGGCGAAAGACCTATACTGTGAAAAGCATAAAACACTGATGAAAGAAACTGAAGACGTCACAAAGAAATGTAAAGACAGCACATGCTCTCGGATGGAAGAACAAATATTGTTAAATTGTCCACACCACCCAAAGCAATCTACACAGTTAATGCTCTCCCCACCAGAATGCCGACAGCATCGTTCACAGAGCTAGAATGAACAATCCTAAAATTTGTATAGAACCGCAGAAGACCACAAGTAACCAAAGTAATCTTGAAAAAGAAATTGGAGTTATCACAATTCCAGACTTCAAGTTATATTTCAAGCTGGTAGTCATTAAAACAGTGTGGCACCAGCATAAAAACAGACACCTAGATCAATGGGAGAGACCAGAAAACCCAGAAATAAACCCACAATTATAAGGTCAATTAATATTTGAGAAAGGAGGAAAGAATATGCAATGGGAAAAAGTCTCTTCGTGTGGGGAAAACTGGACAGCCACACGTGGAAGAATGAAGCTGAACCACGTTCTTCCACCATCCACAAAAATGAACTCAAAATGGACGAAAGACCTACATGTAAGACCTGAAGCCATAAAAATCCTTGAAGAAAACACAGGCAGTAATTTCTCTGACATTAGCAGTAGTGACATCTCTCTAGATGTCTCCAGAGGCAAGGGAGACAAAAGCAAAAATGAACTATTGGGACTTCATCAAAATAAAAAGCTTCTGCACAGCAAAGGAAACCATCAACAAAACTAACAGTCAGCCTACTGATGGGAGAGGATATGTGCACATGACATATCTGATAAAGGATTAGTATCCAAAATACATAAAGAACTGATACAAGTCAACACCCAAAAAACAAATGACCAGTTGGACAGAAGACATGAACAGGCATTTCTGCAAAGAAGACACCCAGATGGCCAACGGACACATGAAAACGTGCTCCACATCACTCGGCATCAGGGAAACACACATCAAAACTGCGGTGAGATCCCCTCACAGCAGTCAGCACGGCGAGAATCAACAACACAGGAAACAACAGGTGTGCGCGAGGACGCGGGGAGAGGGGAGCCGCGTGCCCTGTGGGAGGGGACGCAAGCTGTGGCAGCCGCTCTGGAAAACAGCATGGAGCGTCCTCAGAAAGTTAAAAACCAAGCTGCCCTATGACGCAGGAATTGCACTACTGGGTATTTACCCTAAAAATAAAAAACACTAATTCAAAAGGATACATGCACCCCTATGCTCATTGCAGCCTTATTTACGATGGCCAGAGTTGAAGCTGACGCAGCTCGTGCCCATCGGTAGATGACGGGATAGAGAAGAGGCGGTCTAGGCGTGCCTGTGTAGTTTGATCAGTTCAGCTTCCGACTCTGGTTTGGTCTCAGGTCACGCTCACAGGGTCCCGGGATGGAGTCCCGAGTCCGGCTCCGTGCACAGCAGGGGGTCTGCTCAAGATTCTAATTTCTCTCTCTGCCCTTCCCCCCGCTTACGCATGCTGTCCTCTAAAATAAATAAATCTGGGGCGCCTGGGTGGCTCAGTGGGTTAAGCCTCTGCCTTCGGCTCAGGTCATGATCTTCAGGTCCTGGGATCGAGCCCTGCATCGGGCTCTCTGCTCAGCAGGGAGCCTGCTTCCTACCCCGCCCCGCCTGCCTCTCTTCCTACTTGTGATTTCTGTCAAATAAATAAATAAAATCTCAAAAATAAAGAAAGAAATCTATAAAAGAAAAAGAAGAGGTGGTATATATACACAATGGAAAATTACTCAGTCATAAAAAAGAATGGAATCTTATCATTTGCAACAACATGGGTGGGGCTAGAAGGCATTATTCTTTTTTTTTTTTTTTAAAGATATTTATTTATTTATTTATTTGACAGAGAGAGAGAGATCACAAGTAGGCAGAGAGGCAGGCAGAGAGAGAGGAGGAAGCAGGCTCCCTGCTGAGCAGAGAGCCCGATGCGGGGCTCGATCCCAGGACCCTGAGATCATGACCTGAGCCGAAGGCAGAGGCTTAACCCACTGAGCCACCCAGGCGCCCCTAGAAGGCATTATTCTAAGTGAAGTCAGTCAGTTATGGTTTCACTCATATGTGAAGTTTCAGAAACAAACGAAATGAAAAAGTAGAGAGGAAAAGAGAGACAAACTGAGAAACAGACTCAACTATAGAGAACATACTGGTGAGACCAAGAGAGCAAGAAGGTGGATAGCAGAGGGACCCTGGGCTTGCCTTGTCCCTCAGACACAGCCCGATCAACAGCAAATCGCAAATCGTGTGAGCAGCTGGAAATCGACCTGAGGGCTAGGGAAGGAATCGGGACAATTAAAGGGACAGACTGTGGGGCTGTGGCAGATGTGAGATCCAGAGGCATGAACTGGGGAACAGAAAAGCCCCGGGGCTGCAGAGGGGGTCGGAGCCCTTTTTGTGGAGAGAAGACAGGGAGAAAGGGGGCGTGGGGGGGCAGTGAGAAGGGCTCCTGCGAGGAAAACACTCCCCCAGAACCACTGACGGGGGAATCGAGAGGAACTGACTAGGGCAAGTCTTTTGCCAATAGAGGAGCTCAGATTCCGAGGTAGAAGCCCCTGCCCCTCGAGCGGGCAGGGGATGTGGCGTGGGGATGCCCTGGATGGCACTGGGAGAGATGGCTCAGCCTCCCGGAGTGTGTTTGGAAGGGGCTATACTGCTTCTCCGAGGACCCAAGACCACTGGGTACCACTGAGCGGCCAGTCAACAGCAGGGGACCGGCAGGGGTGGCGTGCAGGGGGCCGATGACGGCTTGCAGCTCTTCGCGGAGATTTTCTGTAGACTCTGAGCACCTGGGCAGTTGAGGGACTGCTTTTCTGGGGCACAGAGGTGCGGGGGGTGGTGCTGCAGGCCTGTCCGGCAGGGGAGCGGGTCCCCACCTTGCTGGGTCTGCCCTTTAAGATTTGGAGGTTTGAGGGAGGCCTGGGCGGCTCAGTCGGTGCAGCGTCTGCCTTCAGCTCAGGTCCTGATCCTGGAGTCTCAGGATCGAGTCCTGCCTCAGGCTCCCTGCTCAGCAGAGAGTCTGCGACTGCCTCTGACCCTCCCCCTCTTGCACTCGCTCTCTCATTCTCTCTCTCTCAAATAAATAAATAAAATCTTAAAAACAAAACTAAACGAAGCACACCTACTCAAAGGAATGCCCCGCTGCGAGCAGGGAGGAACCCGCAGGTGACTGAGCTGGGGGAGGGCGCACGGCGCACACCAGGCCCATTGCCTGAGGCCCTGGACAGTGCGGGACCCTCTTCACAGCATCGCTCTCAGGAGCCAGAACATAACACGCTTTCTTAACATGCAGAAGACAGAAGTCTAGGCGCAATGCAAGACAGAGGACTCCTCCCCAGAAGAAAGGTCAGGAAGAATTCACAGCCGAGGTCTTGCTGAAAACAGACACAAACAATATATCTGAACGAGAATTTAGAGCAACCGTCATAAGCTGGGCTTGACAGAAGCACAGAAGTTACCAGAAGAACACCGGCTGCCGGCTCTCGTTCGGAATAGGAGAGACTGAGAGCTTCCCAGACAAGCAAAAATTAAAGGAGTTTGTGCGCGTCAAACCAGCCCTGCAAGAAATATTACCCGGGACCCTTTGAGCAGAAAGAGACTTTCAAAAGACTAGAAAGGAACAAAGATGATCTACAGAAACAGCGACTTTCTGGGTAATTCAGTGGCATTAAATTCATATCAATAATTACTCTGAATGTAAATGGACTAAATGTTCCAGCTGAAAGACAGGAAATCAGAATGGATAAGGGAAAACCAAACCAAAACAAGACCTGTGGATATGCTGCTTACAAGAGACTCATTTTAGACTCGTCACCTCCAGACTGAAAGTGCGGGGGCAGAGAGCCATTCGCCACGGTCGTGGACATTGAAAGAAGGCTAGAGTAGCAACACTTGTATCAGACGAACTAGTTTTTTTTTTTTTTTTTAAGATTTTATTTATATTTGAAAGAGAATGAGAGAGAGAGAGAGCATGAGAAGGCGGAGGGGCGAGGGAGAAACAGACCCCCCGCCGAGCAGGGAGCCAGAGGTGGGGCTCGATCCCAGGACTCCAGGATCACGACCTCAGCTGAAGGTAGCTGCTTAACCCACTGAGGCACCCAGCATCCCCAGACAAACTATATTTTAAACCAAAGACTGTAGTAAGAGATCAGGAAGGACACCGTATCAGAATAAAGGGGTCTATCCGATCTGATAACTATAAATATTTATGCCCCCAACATGGGAGCAACCAATTACATAAATCAGTAACAAACATAAAGGAACTAACAGATAGTCACACAGTAAGAGTAGGGGCTTTCACACCCCCTCACAGCAATGGGCAAATCATCTAAGCAGAAGATCAAGGAAACAGCGGCTTTGAATGACACACGGGAGCAGACAGACATCACAGATCTATTCAGAACATTCTATCCCAACGCAGCAGAGTACACATTCTTCTCTAGCACACGTAGGACTTTCTCCAGAACAGATCACATCCTGGGTCACAGATCAGGCCTCAACCAGTACAGAAAGATCGAGATCATACCATGCATATTTTCTGACCACAATGCTATGAAACTTGAAGTCAACCACAAGAAGAAAGTTGGAAAGACCACAAATCTTTCCAAGGGTCAAGAGCATCCTGCTGAAGAATGAATGGGTCAACCAGGAGGTTAAAGAAGAAGAAAAGAAAATACATGGAAATGGGGCATCTGGGGGGCTCAGTTGGTTAAGCATTTGCCTTTAGCTCAGGTCATGATCTTGGGGTCTTGGGATCAAGCCCTGAGTTGGGCTCCCTGCTCAGTGGGGAGTCTGCCTCTCCTCTTCTCCCTCCCTCTGCCCCTCCCTGCCCTGCTTGTGCTGTCTCCCTTTCTCTGTCCTCTCTTAAAAAAAAAAAAAAAAAGGGAAGGAAGAAAGAAAGACGTGGAAGCCAATGAAAGTGAAAACACAACAGTCCAAAACTTTTGGGATATGGCAAAGGTGTTCCTAATATACCAATACAGGCCTACCTTAAGAAGCAAAAAAAGTCTCAAACACACAACCTAACCTTACACCTAAAGTTGCTGGGAAAAGAATAGCCAAATACAGCCCAAAGCCAGTAGAAGGGAAATCATAAAGATTAGGGCAGAAATAAATGATAC